>NC_081156.1:12575526-13243651 GCF_012432095.1 Onychostoma macrolepis
GTGCCAGTTACTACTGCAACAATGTGAAATAAGGTAAGCAATGGGTAATAGCATGTTTCTGGCTTCTTTTTCAATATCTTTGAAAAACTTGATGCTGTATACTGGTCATAGTGTTGTTGACTTCTTTGAAATCTTTCACACAAATGGTGCATTCATTTTCTTTATTGCAACTTTGTGACTTTGTTGCTCATATTTGTCATGTAATTTCTTACTATTTGGACAATATTGCATTATTGCAACAAGAGGCTGGTACCCTGGGGTTCGCAAAACTATCTGTCTTTACTTCTTGAGAGTGTCGTCAAAGGTTCTTCTACAACCTGCAGTCATTTTTTATTTTTTTTTAATTGTTGGTAATTTACAAAACATCTGAAGAACTTACTGAAAGCCTGTTTCTCTCGCTCTTCCAAAGGGACAATTCTCTCAGCAGAAGTATTACTCATAAAACTTTAAAAAATAATAAAAAAAAAAATATCCAGAGTGAGCATTTAAAGTTAACTTTCACAAAATATATTACTTTCTGAGACCCAAGGCCTTTGTATTTTACAAATCCTTCGCTCCCTTCATCACACATAACAGGGATAAACCACTCTTGTACCTTTCAACAATATCTACGAGTTACGCATCAGCAGTGAAAAAGTGTACCAGATTCTTCATCTGCTTTTCCCCGGCTAGTAACGTACAGTGTATATCTGAGCAGAAATTATTCTTTCAAAGTGACAGATTTATCTCTTTCTGTTACAACTTGTCAGAAATGCCAAGCTTCAATTTTCCAAGGCCTGGTTGTTATTGTGCACCCAAGTTTCCTCTTTCTTTACTATCTGGCTGATCAAAACAAATGAAAAATCACATCTTCCACGAAGTTGCGAGAGCAGCATGATTCAAGTGGCTGCAATTTTTGTATGACATTAAAATCTGTTGTTTGCAGCATTCAGCACTTGCACATTCTAAACAGATCCAGTGATGAGAAGCGACGCCATTTCTTTGGAATTAAAAATGAACTGTGGAAAGCAGAAGCGTGCTGAGATAATGAACTTACTTCTGCAGCTGCTTAATAAATGCATCTCATCATCTGTTGTTGTGGAGCATTTTCTAAGAACATTTCGTATGGTCATAATTAATTCACATATTTTGAATGTGCAAATTGGTTAGGGGCATGACATTTATAAAAAATAATAATAAATCAATCAATGGAGCAACCAAACACTCCACAACTCCACTGTGTATCCCAGCAAGTCCCCAAAAAAAACAAACAAAAAAAACAAAACAAATTAGTATCTGGAGTATTCAGAACATTGTGCACTTTAACTAATTATAGCCTTGTACTCTGTGCAAAGTTTTGGGAATGACAGCCGTGATTTGCGCTTGATTAAAAATGATTTGATGAAAATCATTTGATGGTGTATCTGTTCTTGATCATAAAAATATGTAATTAAAACTGAATTATACATTATAGTCTACTGTATTATCAAAGCTAAAGTGGTCAAATTAAATCTCTTACTTTTTTGTGTTCAGTTATCCTACCATAAAAGCATAGCCTACCAGCTTAGCATGCTGTAGTGCTAACTGTTTAAGTAAAGCTCCCAATTAACTAAAGCAAAAAATAAATAAATAAAGTAAACCATACACAGAGGTGCCATATTCTGTGCTTCAGGTGGGAAAAAGCTGCAGTCTGTAAGAAACAGATATAAAAGCAGTAAAAACAATAATCATCTGTATAATATTAGGCTATATACAGTAACTGTAATTTAAATCAGGTGTCTTCAGTCATGTAAGGCCAAGGAACTCTTGCTGAATAGAGAGATGAAACAGAGACCCTAAATTAAAACTGGATGTTGCATTGACTCAAAATCTGTATAGTATCATATGGAGAGTTTGGTTCCAGAACGCTATAAATCCATGTTTGATTAATTTGAGTAAAAATGTGTTTTCTTTACCAAGAAAGTGGCAAGATGAAAACGTCTTAGGTTACGTATGTAACCCCAGTTCCTCGAGGGAACGAGACGCTGCGTCCGAAGACGCTAGGGGAACGCCCTCAGCGTAACTGGCTCTGAATACAAATGAAATCTGTCCAAATGGATGGGCAAGACGTCATGGGCGAGGTGACATAATGACCAGCTGGTATAAAAGCACGTGCGGTGCAAACCAGCGTCAGCCTCTGGAACGAAGCTATCGCTGGCAGGGATGCCAGAAGTGTGGCATCGGGACGCAGCGTCTCGTTCCCTCGAGGAACTGGGGTTACATACGTAACCTAAGACGTTCCTCTTCAGGAACTCAAGCTGCGTCCGAAGATGCTGCCAGACTTTCCAATCCCTGCCCAGTGTGTATCCCGCGGAGCACATCTAGGGCAAGAGGATGGAAGAGCCTGGAGTGGCCCGCATGTCCAGGCCATAAAACCTGACAAAGGTCAGGGCGTGAACCATCCGCAGCGTTACAGATGTCCTGAATTGGGACACCTGCCAGGAAGGCCTTGGAGGCCGCCACACTCCTAGTGGAATGAGCCCTGACTCCCATCGGCGAGGGGAGGTCAGAGGACTCATAGGCAATGTTAATGGCATCCACTATCCACCGACTGAGGGTCTGCTTGGAAGCAGGGAGACCTCTTTAGGGGACCATAGCAAACAAGCATCTGGTCCGCCCTTCTCCACAGGGCAGCTCTGTGGGCGTGTCGTCCAGTGCTCGCACTGGACACATACAATTAAGCTTTGCTGGTCTGGCTCCCGAAAGGGAGGAGGACTAAAGGCCTGCAGTACAACCGGCTGTGGTGTGACAGAGGGAACTTTGGGGACGTACCCTACACGAGGGTACAAAAAGGCTTTGGCCATGCCAGGCGCAAAGTCCAAGTGAGTAGGGGCCACGGAGAGGGCCTGCAAATCCCCAACTCTCGTCAGAGAAGAAATCGCCAGAAGAAATACAGTCTTCAGGGTGAGATGGCGATCAGATATCTCCTCTATAGGCTCAAAGGGAGGCCTGCAGAGAGCATCCAACACCACAGCCAGGTCCCAGGGAAGAATTCGGGACCGTACTGGGGGCTTTAGCCTCAGCGCACCGCGGAGGAAATGTGTAACTAGGGGGTGTTTACCCACTGACTGTCCACCAAGAGAGGCGTGGTAGGCCGAAATCACCGCCACATAAACCTTCAAGGTGGAGTGGGTTAACCCTGCAGAGAATCGAGCCTGCAAGAACTCCAGCACAGTACCAACCGGGCAGTTAACTGGGTCGAGCTGGCGATCTCTGCAGCATGAAGTGAAGAGTCTCCACTTCAGTGCGTACAGTTTCCTCGTAGAGGGAGCTCTGGACTGGAGGATGGTCTCCACAACCTCGGTTGAGAGACCGGAAGCTATGAGCTGTGCCCCCTCAGGGGCCACACCCACAATTTCCATAACTCCGGGCGGGGGTGCACCAGGGTGCCTCCTGCCTGTGAGAGGAGATCCCTCCTGACGGGAATCTCCCATGGAGAGCCGTCGAGGAGAGAAATCAGGTCCGAGAACCATACTCGGCCCGGCCAGAACGGGGCTACTAGCAAGAGCCGAACCCTGTCCTGGCGCACTCTCTCCAGAACTCCGGGGAGTAGAGCAATCGGGGGAAAAGCGTACAGACGAAGCCTCGACCACGTCTGTACCATGGCATCCAGCCCCAGTGGAGCTGGATGAACTAGAGAGTACCAGAGGGGACATTGTGCTGTCTCCTGAGTAACGAAGAGGTCCACCTGAGCCTGGCCAAACACTCTCCAGATCTGCTTCACCACCTCGGTGTGAAGCATCCATTCCCAGGGCCACAGCCCCTGTCTCGACAGGATGTCTGCTCCCACATTGAGATGCCCAGGGATGTAAACTGCCCTCAGGGACCACACAAGGATCTGCTGCGCCAACACATGGTGACCTCTTAGGTCTAGGAGAAAGTGTTTCAGAGCCTGAAACACAGCCAGCATCTCCAGCCGGTTGATGTGCCAGGCGAGAAGATGCCTGCTCCACAGACCGCGGGCAGGGTGGCCATTCATGACCGCTCCCCAACCAGTGAGGGACGCATCCGTTGCTAGCGTTACACGGTGACATAGAGCTCCCAGCACCGGGCCCTGAGACAAGAACCAAGGTTGTCTCCACATGACTAAGGCACGTAGGCACTGCCGCGTGACCTTGATCATGCGAAGCGGGTTTCCCCTCAGGGAAAACCCCTTGGTCTTGAGCCACCACTGTAGGGGTCTCATATACAGCAGGCCAAGAGGTATCACGTTGGACACAGCTGCCATCAGACCCAGCAGTCTCTGAAACTGCTTGACAGTGAGTGAATGGCCTTCTTTCACTCCCCTGACTTCCGTGAGGATCGACTCGATCCGAGCAGGGGACATATGTGCCTGCATCGTGGTCGAATCCCACACCACACCAAGATAAGTGGTTCTCTGTAATGGAGAAAGCACACTCTTCTTGGCGTTCAGTCTTAACCCCAACACTTTCATATGCGTGAGAACAACATCTCGATGTCGAGCCGCCCTTCGCTCTGAATGAGCGAGAATCAACCAATCGTCGATATAATTGAGTATGCGGATGCCTCGTAGCCGCAACGGAGCTAACGCGGCGTCCACACACTTGGTAAAAGTGCGGGGTGAGAGTGCTAGGCCAAAGGGAAGAACTCGATACTGGTAAGCTTTGCCCCTGAAAGCAAACCTCAGGAACCTCCTGTGAGTAGGAAGGATGGAGACATGGAAGTATGCGTCCTTTAGATCGATTGTGACAAACCAGTCCTCGGACCTGATTTGTGACACGACCTGTCTGAGTGTGAGCATCTTGAACTTCAGTCTGCCGACTGAGCGGTTCAATTGACGCAGATCTAAAATGGGACGCAATCCTCCATCCTTCTTGGGAACTATGAAGTACCGGCTGTAGAACCCGTACTCTCTTTCTTGAGGAGGGACCACCTCGATGGCCTCCTTCCTTAAGAGAGTATTTACTTCTCGTTCCATTACCAGAGCCTGCTCGGGATCCACCAGAGTGGAATTCACCCCGTTGAATCGAGGCAGAGGAGAACCGAACTGGATTCTGTAGCCTCTTTCTACAGTACGCAGGACCCACTGAGACACATTTGGCAGTAGTTTCCACGCTGCTAAATAGTCTACTAAGGGAACCAGTCTCTCGAGACTGGCCTCTGGTGTAATCGGAGCGGCTAGTTCGGTGCCCTGGAACGGCACCCTGGCAGGGAACGACCGAACTAACTGCTCCAGAGACCCCCAAAGTGGTGGCGAACATCTCAGCTCCGCTACGTCTCCGGGAGGAAAGAACTGAGACATATGCTCGCTGGAGACCGCTGCACCCTGGAACACCGTACGTGGCAGGGTTGGCAGATCGATCTCCTGAGGGTACCGGGGCGAGGCGAGCACCGAGTACTGCGGTGATCGCCGTCCTTCCCCAGTGGGGCTACCCTCATAAGCCCTGGGCCACTGACCTCAGGGCTTCTTGGCCGAAGACCTCTTCGACTGCAGAACGGTCCGCAGATCCGGCTTAGGCTGCGAGGTCTTTGACCAAGAGCCCTTCTTACCGCCCTGGCCCCTATGTTTTCTTGGGGGAGCACAGGCGGCGACGCTCTCTTTCTGAGCCTCCATGTGCGAGGAGCCAGCACGCGGCCGGGGCTGCTCTCGCCCAGCAGCCCCTTGAGCTAGAGAGCGGCGAGGGAGAAACCGCTGGAACGCCGCCGTAGTGTGCAGAAGAGGGCCTTTCGGGAGCGAAGTACACGCAGAGGGAGGCTCTCACAATGCGGGCACTCAGCCCCCTCGAGAGTCGCCTCCGCATGTCTCACTCCCAAGCAAACCACACACAAACTGTGTGTATCACCTGCGCACAAATAACGTTCGCAGGGAGGAACACACAGCTTGTACTGTGATTTGCTTTCATTGCCCTGATGACTAGCCTTGAACTGGCTTTTAGACATCCTGATCAAAACAAGACAGACAACATCAAATAGGACTGACAACACACAGAGCGCTAGCTGAATGACAGAAAGCTGACGCTGGTTTGCACCGCACGTGCTTTTATACCAGCTGGTCATTACGTCACCTCGCCCATGACGTCTCGCCCATCCATTTGGACAGATTTAATTTGTATTCAGAGCCGGTTACGCTGAGGGCGTTCCCCTAGCGTCTTCGGACGCAGCTCGAGTTCCTGAAGAGGAACCACTATTTTCCGTTTTAAACTTTCACATAGCATCTTTAGTTTATAATAACATTAAAATTTGAATCCAGATTTAGATTTTCAAAGATTTATTATAAAAACTGATTTTTGGACGAGCCTGCTGAGTAAAGAAAACGCTGTACTATTCAAACATCAGTTATTATTTATTTACCCTTGCATTGCGAAAAAGCGGATATCTGTCTCCTCCAGGCTGTGTACGGCGCGTCAATCTGAAAGGAGGCGGGGTGAAGTTACAAGCTTTCGCTGAGAGCTTGACAATCCAATGGCGTTACGAAGTTTTACTGACAAGCTCTTTTTAATGATTGGCATTGGTTAAACATTTTAAAACCCTCTGATTTAAAATAATAATGACGATTTATAATAGAGATATGAAGTATGGATAATTTTTCACGGCATACCTGACTGGGCTAGGGTATGGGCAAGAGGCCAGCGTCACATTTTCAGTCGTGATGGTATTCAGCACTCTTGGTTGTGTGATGTTGCTTAACTGCAGTGGCGCCTGCAGGTGTACGGCTGTACGCACTGTGCGTACCATGAGCCCTCAGACTGACCTGAGATTTGCCCCGCAAACATTTCATCAGTAAATTATAGGCCCGTTTGTCCTGTATTTCTGTCGACTGAATCAGCCATGCCATTAATAATGAATGTATCAGTCTTTTGTATTCAAAAGTCATTTTGTGCTTATAAACATTGCTTCAAATAGAAACAGAAAATCGTGCTACACGTACTTTCATGAGATCGGGTTAGACTACAACAATTAATTTAATTAAATCTTAAGGAATTCAGAGCAGAGCAACATAAAAATCTGAAAAAATATAATCTGGCCTGTTTTAGGCTTTTCCTTATTTTTATATTTTAGATGGTGATGAAAAATGACTCGCCATCTCCTCATTGGACGAGCCTTTAGAGAGAAATGCATCTTTACAGATTACATAATGAAAGAGTTTTTGTTTTCGATTTGAATTATTTCATTTTAAAGTAGTAATTTAAAGCTTTCTATAGATATATTTATTATATATCTATAATGTTAACAAACATTATTGACAAAGTCATATACTTGTATATTATATTTTAATTTACTTTATATATTTTAAAGGGGTCATCGGATGCGACATGCACTTGAACAAGTTGTTTGAACATAAACGTGTGTTGGCAGTGTGTGTACAAAACCATCCTATAATGATAAAAATCCACCCAGTGGTTTTCTTTTAGTCTACTAAAATCTTTACCCCTTTCTCAAATCAAGCCGTTCTCAGCTTCTTGTCTGTGTGACATCACACAGACCCAGGCCCTCCCACGATATTTGATTGACTGTTTCAGTACAGACTGGACTAGTGTCTTAGACCCGCCCTGAGTGAGCTGTCATCAGTCTGCCATTGTTTCACCACCGGAGCAGAAATAGACAAGAATGTCTCCTAAGCGATTGAGGTGTTTTGTTGTTGGATGTAATAATGAACATAGCAGTCGTCATTTACTCCAGACATCTGAGCCGCTGAAGAGGCAGTGGATTACCTTTTGTTTTGAAGGGAATGCACCCCCGGATCTACCTAAATGCATTTATGTTTGTGCGAATCATTCGTGATCCAGCCTCACCTACAGAAGAAGTGAGTATAAGGGTTTTTTTTTTTTAACAAATTGCCTTCCCTGATAACGTGCTATTTAGCAAGTTTCACGATGAATGCAGCTAAAGTTTATCGTCTCTCAGAGAGTGGCACGGAAGAGAGGGGCAGGGTGAGCAGAGCTAATTTGCATTTAAAGCGGTATGTAACAATACGGCTTGCTCTGAAAAGAGTTGTTTTTGGCAAGTTAAAAAGGGTGTTGTTGTATACTACCACTGAAAAATTTAAACTAAAGTATGTTATCGACTTTTCATTAAGACCCTAAAGAATCATATCAACTTGTGGAAAATGGGCATCCGATGACCCCTTTAATGAGCACTGCTATTTAAAAAAAAGGATAAAAATTAAGTGAGATTATGCTTAAAAAAACTGCCATTGGGGTAAGAAACATACGTTTTAAGCATAAATTTGCAAAATTTTGATACATCTTTCTGAAAACTGGTTTAATATAAGTCATTTTGCTTTTCAAGTAAATGTATCTTGTTTTCAGAATGTTTAGATATTAGTCTTGTAAAACAAGACACTTTTTTTCAAGTGAGGGAGTGACCATAAAATATTTAGCTTAACTTTATTTTCTTAACTTTGTTCAACCCGATCTCATAAGAAAACATACCCATTTTAATTTAGCCAAATTACTGGCCAATTTGCATGAATCTGAATGATATTTAGAAAGCATGAAGGTCCATGCCTAAACTGTAATTGAGGCATAAGACGACTGTATGAATTTGCCACTAATTTACCAAAATATTAAATAATTACAATATTTACAGCCATGTACTGTAAGTGTGCTGATTTGATTTTTACAATTATTATTATGTACCATACCCCATGTACTGTAGATCATTCCTGATAAAAATCATGGGGAAAGTTCAGCATGTGTGGTGTATCATGGTTAGTGCGTGTGCTCCAATATATGGTCTGTGTCATGTTCTCCAATGATCTCCTCTCTCTCTCTTGGTTTGATTACTTGTCTTTCTCTCCGGTCTAGTGTGCTAATATGATAAAAATGTGGTAAAAGTCTATTGTATATAGTACATAAAAGTACATAAATTAAAGAAGAACATAAAAAGTGCAAGAACAAGAGAACTTAACTCAGAAGATGTAAATAATCTTTTAGTTGACCTCTGAACTTAAATTGCTCTTTGCCCGTGATTGCTGTTCAATTGCTGTGCCGCGTGTCCCCCGGCAAGCACTCAGACAAAGAGCATAATTCATAAGTGCCTCGCTTTCACTAATGACTGACTCCACTTCCTTTCGGATGCCTGTCACATGAACTCGGAGAGCACCCACTGGAATAGATTAGATAATCGGGAAAAATGATGAGAAAACAATCCGTTTCAGGCTGCGTCTAAAACAAAGGAAAACTAAGCAAAACATTGATGTCAAATCTGTTCTACAACAGGTGCAATGGCAGCAAAGAGTGATAGTTAAATACAACATCCTATGATACAGTGACATTGCATCATTCCCACTCTTCCTCAGTCTTCATTTGCATTTTAACTTTTAATTAGAGAACAGTAACAAAACCGACATGAATCAGCTCCCTCAATCATAACTGTAAAGTGTCACGTGATGAGTTATGCAAATGTCAACTGGATTTAATACCCTGCATAGTTTACCGTTTGACAGTGGTTCAAGAATTCTGTGTGAAATCAAGACTTTGATAGGATTGGACAATATTTGGCCGAGATACAATTATTTGAAAATCTGGAATCTGAGGGTGCAAAAAAAATCTAAATATTGAGAAAATCGCCTTTAAATTTGTCCAAATTAAGTTCTTAGCAATGCATATTACTAATCAAAACTGAAGTTTTTATACATTTACAGTAATACATTTACAAAATATCTTCATGGAACATGATCTTTACTTAATATCCTTTAATATGATTATCCTTTTATGATTTTTGGTATAAAATACAAATTTATAATTTTGACCCATACAATGTATTTTTGGCTATTGCTACAAATATACCCCTGCGACTTAAGACAGGTTTTGTGGTCCAGGGTCACATATATTTCCAGGGAATGCCCAGTATGCCAGATTACCAATCCAGCCCTACCTGTGAGGGATTTCTGAGAGCAATGATGAAGAAAAGATGAGAGCAGGTGGAACGGACAGAACCCGCAAAGTACTGTCTCGCTCTATAAGCAGCATCTCGGGACGTTTCTACATTCCCTCTCACAAGAGGATGATCCTCGCTTTGCTTTGCATGGCCGATTCTCATTTCTTTGGCTAATATGCCATAAATTAATGATAAGCCGTCACCCATGCTGTAGGTCCGAGGGCATGTTGAGGGAGCGGGAGGCAGATAATTTTTCCATTTCACACTTGAATTTTTAATAGCCCTGTTTAATCCAGAAATACCAGACAGAGGCCTGCAGCATCCCTCAGATGATGGACTACTGAAACTAGCTGTATGATCAGCATGGACTAAACACCCTGACTAAACAGATTTAGTTTATAGATGAAATTACTGTTTACAAACAAATGCTCGGCGGCGACACTTCCAGCTTCCCTGGAAAAAAGCATTTGTACCATTCAAATTGAGCTGAAAATTGACTAAATGGGCTTAACTGCTACTTTTCCACACTATTTTTGGGCTGATATTAATTTCCATAGCACAACTGCTCAGATATAAAGACAAATGTGATGAACAAGACCACCATATGAAAATCTTTTGGGATGAACGTGACTCTCTCGTCACGTAAAACTCGTAAAACAGCCTTTGCATCTATTTTGAAAGTACTGAGTAAAGTCTTGATAATTAAATATTAGCCTAAAATGTAACTTATTATTGTTTATGTGGACCAGTGGGTATTTAAACAGTAAAAATGCATGTTGCATATAATAGTATTTTTACCTTTTGATATGTAACTATTATTTGGTTTTAGATGTGAAGAACTTACAAAGCTGTTGAGTGCATGTTTCATTCATTAAAATAAAAATTAAAAAAAGGAGAAAAAAAAAATCCACATCCAAGGAGCCCATTAAACTTCATTAGAATTCATAGCTTTTGTCTGTAATTAATTTCAGAAATTTCTTTTTGACAAACCAAAGAAAAACATTTTTCCTTATCTTACATTCGTAGTGAAGAGATATGTACTGGCAGCATGAATGTCAATATAGTTGGCATGCAATGAAGTGAGGCCTGTTGAATGGATGATTAACCCTGAATTATTAAAAACTAATTTCCTCATTTGTTTCAGACATTGGCTTCCTTTCACTGTCAGCTAGATGCCAGTGCAGCATTGGAGTCATTTAAAACACACTGAAGTGGAAAGGCATTGAGAAGCCAACTTGACAACAGCCATTTGCCCTTCGCCCATGAAATTTCACACAAAACAGCTTAGTGTCCAATTACGCTCACAGCTTTATTTCAAAAGACATTAATGACGAAATGGAACAAAAGTTTCGACCATAATCAAATATAACCAGTCTATGAGTCTGTTTGGCAAAACATTTAAATGGATTTATGATGTAAATGGACTTCCATTCACGGTTTAATCTTTTTAGACTGTGTATTCTGAGAGACAGAGAATAAAAATTGCATTATGAACAAATGGACAATCTGCCTGGGGCCAAGCATTTTCGGCCAACAAATAAGACATTTAAGTGCTGTAACTTGAAGCTAAACATGGCATGTCACTAAAACAGTCTTAATCCTATATATATACATATATATATATATATAAATAAAAGGATCAGGTCGTCAAGTGGAATATTGTTTATAAAAATTGGATTGTATCTCACGGAGCCATATTGTTTCATGACAGCAGAGTGAAAGCTGTTCGCCTTTTTTGGACAGGACTAGTTTTTATCTAATAAAAGCAATCTGCAAATTCTAATTCTGTCCAAACAGAATGTCTCTGTTGATGGTACTGTATATCATTTATTATTGGTCTTCACATCTTAGGATCATTTGCTAGTAAAGGCTTTGTGAATGTAAATGTATTCTTATGGTATCATCAGTGCTGATCCTACCATAAGGATCCTACTTCTCAAGGGTTATCAGTCACAGGGCATTTACAGCTCATGTGATTGGCTTAAAAAGTTCTGTGGTTTAATTTGCAAAGATGGCAGCATGCAGGTCATGTTCTCAGGAAGGGTCATGAAATATAGCTGAGCTCCTGCCTCTGAGACGAATGGGAATGTTGTGAACCTTTATTATGAATTTAGACCTTTTGCCAATTGGTTAAAATAACAGGTGGCTCAGGTACTGCTAGTATCCCATTCAACTAATATAATAATAACTAATTATATGTATTAATATAATATGTAATCTATATTATATTAATTAATAATAATATATATATATATATATATATATATATATATGGTAACACTTTACAATAAGGTTCATTAGTTAACATTAGTTAACAACATTAGTTAACATGAACTAAGAATGAACAATACTTCTACAGCATTTATTAATCTTAGTTAATGTTAATTTCAGCATTTACTAATGCATCATTAAAATCTCAAGTTGCGTTTGTTAACATTAGTTAATGCACTGTGAACTAACAATGAACAACTGTATTTTTATTAACTAACGTTAACAAAGATTAATAAATAGTGTACTAAATGTATTGATCATTGTTTGTTCATGTTAGTTAATACATTAACTAATGTTAACAAATGACACCTTATTGTAAAGTGTTACCATATATATATATATATATATATATATATATATATATATATATATACATACATACATACATACATACATACAATCAATATGACAAGCCTGATCCTAAAAATTGATCAGAATGGTAAAAAATGTCAAGGGCGATCCTCATCATACTGTAAGTAATTCCTTTCTCTTATTTTGAATAAACATTATGCAAATGAAATAATCCAATAAAATGAATAAATAAATAAAATGTTTAAAATATTAATTGTAATATTAGCTGTAATGTTATTATTTTACAAAAATAAAATAGGTTCATAATGAAAATAAAACGTATAGAAACATGCAGAGGATTTCGGTATTGATATTACTGTAATATTATTGCATTGTGGAAAAAGGTTTAGGACCTCTCTTTTCTGCATCTGTATCTTGATCATCCTTTCAGAATTTATTTATGGATATTGTCCAGCTCACTGTACATTATCCTCAAACACACTCAATCTTATATACCACCTGCATTCAAACAACAGACACTCCCACAAAGACCAAAATCACTACATGAATCACAGAATAATTGTTACGGCATTACATGAAAAGGTTTGCAACAACCTAAATTATTCTGAAAGTGAGACAGAAAGTCTAAAACCCTTATAATCAAAGCACGGAACCCCCTTTAAACTGGAGTGGTGTCCATTGTTAAAAATGAATAATTATTTAAAGTAAAACTTAAGATTTATGAACTTAAGAAGCTGCAGTTTCAGTTGTGAGATCAATCAGAATTCACTGACAGGAAAGCTGTGCCTCTAAAATGAGCCCAGAGCCTTAAATTGTCTCCACAATCTCTACAGCTTCTTTAAGCAACACACTTTTTCACTGCATGAAAAGGAATAAATGTCATTTACCATCTATTGTGCTTCTTGGAAGTGGTTGCGGAAAGATGAGCCATAAGCTCACTTTGTCGTCTTATACGCCTTTAAACTTGACAGAAATACAAACCCTTAGACAACAGCTTCATGCCATTCTGCTTGGTTGGTAAGTCTTTTATATTTAATTGCTTTTTATTTGAGTAACATATGAGGTGGGAAAAAAAAGGCCAGCTGGAGAAACTTGCTGATTTAAAGATATCATTGGAGATACGTTACTGTCAGTTCTTTAATATTTTTGAAGATAGTGAAACAAGGAGGTTTTTGAATAAAGCTTAAAGATCAGTTAGATACTGTACTTCTTATAAGTTATATATACTATAAACTTGAGTGTGCTTTAAACTAAAAACTGACTCAACATCACTGGAAAATGGTGCTCATCAATAGCATTTAGTGCTGAGATTTCACAGAGTGGAAGTAGCAAGTGTGTTTTAAAGACAGATACAAATTTTGGTTAACATCTTCCCTTTTCTCGTTATCTTTTGTTGTTTAATTCTTTACTTGCTTCTTTTAATATACAAACCTTTTCATGGACTTACTTTAGACAGGAAAGTGGGAAAGACAAATAAATTTAAAAAGATGCAAAAATATGTATAATTGAGTCAATTTTCAGCATTTACTGCTTGACATACATTTGCATTTTTATGATCAGCCCTTTAAAAATAACCAAATAAAATATATTTATTAAAATATTGATTGTTAAATCATTTGTTTAGGTAAATACTTCAAATGTAATGACGTTTTACTGGTGAATAAATACAGGTATGTAACCACAACAAACATTTGTGTTGCCAAAGAGAGAAAGCAAAGCCTTTCTTCATGCTCTAATGCTAATGCATGAAAATTTGCTATGGTTTGTGCCACATCATGTGTTATTCAGCATCGACTGCAGATAAATAATCCAAATATAAGAAGTGTGCTGTGTTCAATTACCCTCCTCCCTAAAGCCAGTGCATTAACAAACAAACAAACAGCACAATTAATTACAAATAATGGAACAAACCAAAATAAAAAAATGGGTTTATTGAATTTGCTCAGCAAACTGGAGAATGGCAATAAAATAATGTATAAATTGTCAACTAGTATGCATTTAATGCACATACTTCTTGCTTTTTTTTTTTTTTTTTTTTACATCATTACAGCATGTACCGTTATTTTCTTTTGTAGTTTTTGTAAATTCACTGCCATATGTTGTTTCAATACACAGAGATGTTTGAAATATTATTGTTTTTAAGCACCTGGTTTACTGTACATAATGACTTCACCTTAGCATTGCAACAAGGCAACAGTGTGACTTCTCACTATGCTACTGTTTATGCTATAATATTATTTCCACTGGCAAAAGAGAGTAAAATGTCAGCCTTAGCTAACTGTCTTAAAATAAACCTGAAAACATGCTGTTGAGAATATGTTGGAAGAGTGAGGCTTTGTTGTGCCTGCCATAGGCATCACATTGACCTAAATTATGAAGTCAATCTGTAACTGTTAAGGATGCCATATTCTTACAGCAGCTCGTCAGGGCTACATGTACGAGTGAGTAATTACTGTTTGCCCTATGGAGAGACTAAAGCATGTGCTTTTTTTGCATCTTGAATGCTGATAAAAGGATGTTATGAATTTTTATTCTAGGGAAAAAAAACACTGCTCATCCTGATCCCTGATCCAGTTCTGTTGCAGCCAATCAGCACATAGACTCATCATAATTAAACTGTGACTCTCTTATAAATTGTAGTATTAAAATGTTTTATTCATAAATAAAATAAAATAACATGAATAAAAAGTTCATTTCCGCCACAACAAGAAGGGTGCAGAATTAATCAATGCCTAATCAAAGAAACAAGCCTGAGTCATCAACCCCCAAAAACCCTGAACTTAGACAGTGGCTGATAAAACACTGCAATCAAAACTTTATAAAGACAGAAAGGATAAGAAACAAAATGTTTATAGTTTATGCATGAGAGTGTCATGTGTCGTAGGAGCCAGGGAGACGAGGAATACTTCAACCAACACAGTCTTTAACCCTCTGGGGTCTGAGGGTGTTTTGGGACCCCGGCAGCGCGCACTCCTGATGGTGGGCTTGCGCGGGCCGTGGACAGCGGCCGGAATTTCCCCGAGAATGGCGGCCGGGGTTGGAACGTCCCGCGCCGTACAACATCCAATGGGGAGGGGGGGTGGGCGCTCTGGAGGCCTCAGGGGGCAGAGTACGGGGACTCGGGAGGCCATGGCGGGTCTGCCTCCGAGACCTCTGCCCCAGCCCCCACCTCGGCCTCTACGGCAGGAGCTCTACTAGCCCCCCCAAAAAATTTTCTTGGGGAAATTATGGGTAATTTCAGGCTGGCGTTTAGGGGGAGCGGGCTCTTGGGGGTGCTCTGGCAGCACGGAGATAGGGAGATGCCTTCGTGGCGCAGGCACTGGGGGGCGTTCTGGAAGCACGGACTCTTGGGGGCGCTCTGGCAGCGTGGACTCCTGGGAGGCGCTCTGGCAGCGCGGAGCTAGGGAGACGCCTTCGTGGCGCAGGCATTGGGGTGCGCTCTGGAATTGCGGACTCTTGGGGGCACTCTGGAAGCACGGAGATAGGGAGGCGCCTTCGTGGCGCAAGCACTGGAGGGCACTCTGGAAGCGCAGACTCTTGGGGGCGCTCTGGCAGCGCGGACTCCTGACGGTGGGCTTGCGTGGGCCGCGGACGGCGGACGGAATTTCCCCAGCGAACAGCGGCCGGGGTTTTCCCGCAAACGGCGGGCTTGGGAGAGCTGTCGTGTCTTCGCCGCGAACAGCGGCGGGCTTGGCAGCCGAACCAGCCTGAAGTCTGCCCAGCGGGCTGGGACCAGCCGCAGACGGCGGCGGCCTGGAGTTAACGGTGGCAGGCTGGTGCGGGTGACGACTTCCATCCTTTGTTTAGGTCCGGTCTTCTGTCACGTGTCGTAGGAGCCAGGGAAACGAGGAGACGAGGAGACAAGGAATACTTCAACCAACACAGTCTTTAATGATGAACACACGTAGGAACACAGGAATGACATATACTGACATACAAGACCGGACACTGAGGCAGGGAAACACGGGGCTTATGAAGGCTGGGGAAAACTATATAATTAACAACACAGGACTGGGGACTAATTAACTAATGAACACAACAAACAAGGACAGGAACAGGAACTCCAAATAAGGGCATGAGAGGAGGGGGAAACAAGACACTGAGACGAAGTCTGACAGAGAGCTGATTAGCAAATTATGAAACATTTGTAAAAAAACAAAAAACAAATAATCAGTCATTGACTGAATATTTTATTAGCCCTCTCGTGACATTTTCCAAGGAGGATGTTTGAAACAAATGATCAATTTTGGGTTTCATAAGACTTAACATATTGGAAGTCATAAATGTCAAAACCCTGCAATTCAATACTAAGCATGTTTTTGAGCTGTTAAACACAAGGGTTAAATCGTATCATTCCACTATGATCAGGAATAAAGGATATGCTGCAGACTCCATTTGTGGTTAATTTCACCTGCATTTCCTTCTTCCTTTTGTCTTTGACATCACCTCTTTAAATATTTATAACATCATGGCAATTTGCATGAAGTCCAAACCTGCTGATTACACTTATTACAGCAGATGCTGACCTATATTAGCCCACAGGGCCCCCACACACACACACAGGAAGCGCAAGTTGTCCCTTTTCAACACGGATGTATCACTCTGAGTTTGAGGAAACACAGTGTATACATATTACATACTGTACTCTACCACAGGGTATAGTTTAGTCAGGTAGATTTTTAAATGTTTTTGAAAGAAGTTTTATATGCTCTCCAAGGGTACATTTCTTTAATCAAAAATTTTAATCTGTAAGGCCAAAACTGAATTTTTAGCAGCCATTCTCAAGTCTTGATATGATCCCTCAGAAATTATTTGAATATGCTTATTTGGTGCTAAAGAAACATTTCTTATTATCTATTTTGAAAACCATTTTTGTGGACAAACTTGTTTTTTTCTCCTCTCTCTTAAGATTCTTTGATGAATGGAAAGTTCAAAAGAACAACACTTATTTGTAATAAACATCTTTTGTAAATCTTAACTCAACACCAAACTTTTGAACATTAATGTATTTAAAGCAGAAATTACACACTAAATTAGACATTACACACTTTAGCTTTAGCCATCAACTAACCATGTTGTTGAGACAGAATTACAGGCACATAATCATTGAATGTGGGTCAGTTAGCATCAGTTTATTGAGCTGTGTTTACAAAATGAAATAAACTATAGAAATATATACAGCCAACAAATATCAAATGTAAAATCATACACATCTCGATTTCATTAAACACTGCAGAATGTATAAACCATGTCTTCAGAGCATATGCACAACAGGACGCCACATAACACGCAAATAGCAGGTTTGAACTTTACAGCACCACTGTATGAGGCCATAAGGCAGTGATTTGCATTTAAATTGAGACATTAACATTAAATAATTTAATGTCTCTGTTGACTTTAATAGGGCATTCATTCATCAGGCTATTATTAGACGGAAAGGTGCAGGTAAACCTGACTCACTGAATGACTGTGTCAGCGCTACGGGACGTGAATGAGAAATGCGTTGTATTGAAGACTTTGTACGTCAAACACCGGCATCACGCTAATGTTAAGTGACGTCACGATGCTGCTGAAATGAACTTTTTTTTTTTTTTAATCCCAAACCCTATTTTTCACCTCTTGCATACAAGGCTCTTGACAACAGGAATTTGTATCGAAAGAGAAGAACAGCCAGGAGGAATCCTCTCTCCCTTGCCTTTTCCTACCTCACGGGCTTCTCTTTTTATTCTTTGTGCATGTGTTGAGCTGTCAGGCAGAATAATATCAGCATTTAACACTAAGGTGTGTGCATACAAATGCCCTGATGCTGTTCCAGAAACAATAGTGGAATTCGTTATGACCTATAATTGCCTGCGACTTTTGGACACCAGTATGTTTTGGCAAGGATGGCCTTTCCTTACAGGCTTCATGCACAACGCAAGAGAGACAGATGCTATGAGTTGTATTGGCAGCGGCGGGTGCTCCCATAGTGTTTTTTTTCCGAGACAAAACAAAACATAAAAACAAAGAAAGAATAAATAAATAAATAAAAATCAGCAGCGCTCGCCGAGCAGTGACTCACAATTTTTTGCGGATCTTAATAAATCCATTGTACTGCATGTGTTTTTCATAAAGTCAGTGTAGTGATGCATGTGAATTTCTGTGCCTACCCAAATATCCTGGTCTAAAGTGCTGATGCATTCTGGGTAACGTCACGGGTCGCACCTCACACAGCAGCCTAGACTTTAATCTTGTTTATTTCATAGCGTTATCAGCAGATACAGATGCTAAAACAATGTAACACAAGCTAACAAACGGCAGAGGAGTCGTGCAGGTCTATTCACGGAACACCATTATTCACTGCCAGTGGCCTCTAAAATTAACTTTACGCTAACAGGAGAGAGCAAACAGAGATGATACATCAAGCAGGAGTGGATAGAGTGATGCAGGATGGATTGGCAGATGGATGAATGGAAACAGGGGAGGAGAGCCAGACTCTGAGCTGGCACAGGTGTTTATCAGTGATGACGAGCGAAGGTCGAGGGAAGGAATGAATCATTGTACTTACAGCCTCACTTCTGTCTACTAGGACACAATTTTATAATGCTCAGAAAACATAAAATTGCTCAAATATACTACCATTCAAAAGTTTTCTTTCTTTCTTTTTCTTTCTTTCTTTCTTTCTTTCTTTCTTTCTTAAGAAATTAAAGCTTTTATTCAGCAGTGACTTAAAAGTGATAGTGGTTTATTAAAAGTCACAGTAAAGACATCTATAATGCTCCAAAAGATCTATATTGGAAACAAATGCTGTTTTTGATCTTTATATTCATCAAAGAATCCTGAAAAAGTATCAGTTTCCACTAAAAATTAAGAAGCACAACTGTTTTCAACATTGATAAAAATACTAAATGTTTCTTGAGCATCAAATCAGTATATTAGAATGATTTCTGAAGGATCACATGTCACATTATGATATGATAATTGAAATATCAGACTGAAATATCACAGTAAATATGATAATTCGATGGAACTTTATTTAAAACATTCCGAGGGATACATTGTGTCATATGCTTGCCACCATAACTACTGATGAACTACTCATAAAATATGGAAAGAGAAGCAGGAATGTGGATGCAAAAGAACATTTTACATTGTAACGTTCAGTTTAAACCCAACAGGAAAAAAAAAAAAAAAAAACATAGAACCCCTTCATAAAATCAGTGACTCTAATATATTTGAAAAATGCTGATTCATGTCATGTATGATAATGATTAGGATATTTGTAGTTTGTGAAAAAATACAGTTTGATTGACTTACAGGCAGGCCTACAATGAATCTTCGTCCACAGACGTGCGTAGAAAGCTCAGCAGATTTCTGCAGAATTGCAACACCTGTCATTCATAAAGATCTACCTCCCTCAACCTCAATCTCATTGATTAAATATTGTGGCTAATTTGATTATGCTTTCACCTACTTATAAGCATGCTGAACACGTCACTCTGATCGACACATTTTACCATATTTAAATCACTTTTCACAAAATCTGCACAGACAATACAAAAAGTCAGCATTTTCTGCCTAAGCCTGAGGCAAGGTAGCATGTCAACTGAAACAAACAGGAAATATAATATGTAGGTGTATAATGTACGTGTCAGATTGTTTGGAGATCTAATGCATGTTTTTTGAGCATGCATCTTTTGGTTACACTTTACTTGAAGGGGTGTGCATAAGACTGACATGACACCTTGATACCATGAATATGAAGGGTTTATATGTATGTTTATGACAAATGTCATTAAGTGTCATTCGCTCAGTTAATGCAAAGATGATATTGTTTGAGATGTCTTTGTTATGGTCTAGGGTTAGGGGTAGGGTTAGGGTTAGTTTAGGGTTAGGTCAAATAATGTCATCTTTGCATTAAAAATGACACAAGTGAGCGAATGACACTTAATGACAGTTGTCATAAACATGCATAAAACCTCCTTCATATTCATGACATGTCAGGTGTCATGTCAGTCTTATGCACACCCCTTCAAGTAAAGTGTTACCCATCTTTTTATCTAATTCATCAGAATTATCTAATACATACTGTTACAGATTCCTTATGTTTCTAAAGGCATAGTAAAAAGAAACATGTCATTTAGCGTCTCTTTGAGGCACAGCCTAAAATTAAACATGACAGCAGTTTATTCTGCTACCCTGAAAGCAAAATACCACCTGAGTGTGCTCTCTCTTAAGATGACAGTTCTGAGAATGAAGATCAAAAACAAAAGCACTTTTTTTCTTTCTCTCATGTTCCACTTGGGAAGTCAACAGTTTCCAGTCCTGATTGGTCAGATCGAGCCTCAATTTTACCATGAAAAGAACAGCAGAGAGTCCTTTGCACACATTTAGTAAAGTAGCTGAAACCATAATCAAATTTGTCACAATATTTAATAAATGACAATGAGGTTGGGGGAAGTCAGTCTTTATGAATGATGGGCATTGCAATTCTGTGGAAATATGTGCAATATGTTATTGTACATACATCATTTTTATGTTATTTTACAAAAAAAAAATGTGAAAGAGGACTGGGGCTATCATTCTCTAAAATGAAATGAATGAATGAATGAATGCATACATACACACATAAACATGTATAATGATGTTAAATGTCAGTTTGTTCATCACACTAAGTTTTATATATATATATATATATATATATTATTATTATTATTATTTTTTTTAATTTCAGTTTAGGTTTCAGTTGTTAATATTTGTTAATATAAACTAACAATACTTATAAAACATTTATTAACCTTTCTTAATGTTAATTATAACATTTACTTTTACATTACTAAAAATAAAAATTCAGTTTGTACATTTTTATGTGGAAACTTTTTATTTCAATTGGAATTAATGAAATGAATTGATGAACTGGTGAATCAGAACATAATGTTTACATAAGCGCTAATAAAGTGATCGGGCTGATGTGAGCGATTATATATCACAAGGTTCAAATTGGATTTAATCTTTTGACGTGCACACTGCACAATTGTATTTTTCTGCTGTTTTCACACACTAACCATCCTCTTCTTTGCTTTAAAACAACTTAATAAAACGTAATAAACTTAATATTTATATATTTCAGGTTCTAATTAGGAGTTAACAAGAACACAAAGCTTAATGCAATTATCCTTATATTAATCAAGCAGTAAAATCCTCATTGTAATGCCCAAAAATAAGACTAGATTAACAAGAACAGTAATGCTATAGATTAGGAAACACAACTCACAACTAGTTGCACATTAGCATGTATATTACTATTCTGTAAAACCATAGGCCTATTATATATTCTTTAAAGTGCCCCTATTATGGATTTTTGAAAATTACCTTTCATGCAGTGTGTAACACAGCTCTAAGTGAATGAAAACATCCTGCCAAGTTTTAAATCTGAAAGTGCACCATGTATAAAGTTGTTGTCTCTCAAAAGAAAGAGTCGACTTTGAATCATTGAAATTAGTTGTTTTTAAAACAAATCCCAAGCCGTTTCATGTTGACGTCAAACCATACTTCAATGGAAAGCTTATTTATTCAGAGTTAGGGTTAGGCTCTTTCTCTGAGTCTGCACTTTCGTGACGCAATGCCGCTTTTGTCTGTTGCGGAGCTCGCGAGAAGCGTCTCGCTGCAGCCCACAAGATCCAGGGGGCGTGGTTGGATCCAGATCCAACTCCTCCCACCTTGCGGGCTCGGCAGAAGTGCGTATCGAGGGCACATAGCGGCCGCAAAGGGGGCGCTCGCGAGCACCCTTTTGAATGCTAAAATGACGAATGAGACACCCTACGGTCTCGTGGACTTAACGAACACGCGCACGCGGCGGCCATTGTAAGTCCGCAAGACCAAAAGTGCACATGAAGTGTTCCATTTGGGACAGGGCCTGAGGCATTACAGGCATGATGAAATGACAATGAAACCAATCGGACCAATCACCGCAGATTAGCGTCACACAAAGGAGGGGTTTGGAAAAATTAATCGTTGAACGAATCATTTGAGAGTCGCTGAGCATTTAAGGTAAAAATAAATGCATATTATAAGACAATGAAAGTGATTTTTGACCTTGCATGCATGTCATCCTGTTGTTCGGGACTCCCAAAACCAAAATATGAAACTTTCATTACCCATAATAGGGGCACTTTAACTGGTCACACTTTTTTTTAAGTTACATTTTTTACTATTAACTAATGATTAACTGTGAATTTTTCCTCAATAAACTCTTAATTTGTTGCATATTAGTAGTAGCCAGTAAGGTAGTTGTTAAAGTGGGGTAGGTATAAGGGATCTAAAATATGGTCATCCAGAATAAGGCATTAATATGTGCTTTATAAGTAGTAATAAACAGCCAATATGCTAGTAATATGCATGCTAGTTAATAGTGACCCTTTGCCAGAAGTTTGACTGACAAACCAGACAGAACAGTAGATTAACACTGGTGGACTTGAACTTGAAAAATGGTGTGTATTGAAACAAGATACCTTCTGATGATTCATTCATGTTTATTTCATGCTATAGCTAGTAAAGAGATGTGCAGCGCCATGGTTAGTCGAACATAGCAACAGTATCTAAGGAGTGTGGGTCTTTGTGAAGGGCAAAGTGTTACCCTTAACTCTAGCCAATACCTAAACATAACTACTGCAGCAACTCCTTAGTATCAAAAAGTAGCCAATTAGGAGTTTATTGAGAGAAAACACTTAGTTTGTGATGTGTTCCCTAATCTAAAGTGTTACCACAAGCACCTTTGGGACTATATGTTCCTGTACCACTTCACAGAAGATGATTGGAAAGAGAACTTTAGATTGACATGATTCTTGTATTTTATTCAACAACAACATCAGCTCGTTCCATGTGTCATTTGTCATTAGGCTATTTCTACATCATTGCACATGCGCAAAACTTTACAGTTTCAGTTCTCAAAGGGGTTTTTCAGTTTTTACGGGTCCTACTGAATGGATTAGAAAAGGTTTATACCATCCCTCTCAAAACAGACTGAAATTTCAGTCAGTTTGGTCATTTTTATTCCAAATGATGTGTCTACATTGAGCATTTTCATTCAAATTGGACTTTTAAACCAATTGTAATCAGAATACAATGCTCCATGTAAACACACTTACTGTTATTGTAGTTAATGTTAGGTATTAATGTTAGATTACTGTAGTTAATGTATTAAGTAGTGATTACTAACAGGACCTTGTTTAAAGTGTTACCAAAATCTTTGAATGGGCAATGACACCTCTGGAGAAGTGTGTTAATGAGAGTTCAGAACATCTCTCTTTCTCTCTCTGTCGTGGTCACTCCTCTATCACACCTCCTCCCATATTCACAGTCACATGGCATCACAAACAGCCCAAAGCCTGCATCATCATTCTCACCTGCTGCTGTTCTCCTAGGACAGCTGGGCTTTGTTCTTCCTCCCAGCACTGGCAGGTCTCCCCTCCTCCAGTCTTTCACTCTCCACATACACACTGACAGCCTATTCATTCCCCACCTCACACCGCGACACTGACACCCAACACAAGGATGGGATTTTAAAATGCGATAGAGAGAATCATTTAATCCAATCCCTGAAGAGCAGAAAATTGTGTTTATTTTGATTCTGGCTCTCTCCCCCTCTCTGTGCGGTCTGATTTGATAACTCCATGACAGGATCCCTCCCAACCATTGACTTATTAGAGCAGAGGGATGCTGGGAAGGAGGTGCAGCGATACACTGTGACAGTCACGGAGGAGAGCAGCCTGTGAAACGCAACTTATACCTGTATGAGAGCTGTCCACCCCTGATTCAGTACAATGACTCTGGTTCAGACGCCTGAGTGACTTGTATTCGAAAGAATCAGCCTACCCAAATGTATTCTTGTATCTGGTTTTGAGGAGGAGTTCATGGCTATTTTTTTTCCTCAGTGGTATGTGGCCTGAGAAACCAATTTTCAAGGAGTAAATCTGCTAGATATATCTTCCCAGAATGCCACAGGAAAAGGGAGAAGGAAATAAAACAAAAGAGAGACAGCATGTATACTTTTGGTCATGGCAGAAATTTCAATTTCATTGATTTCCCGGTGAGGTACAAACAGTGTAGCTGTAAAGTACAATGGCTACTCGTCCTGCTAAAACCAGATCAAACAGAGATTGCACAGTGAATCTCTCAATTACAAATGTGTCTACAAAAAAAAAAAAAAAAAGACTTCCTACCTCCACAGTAATTCAAGGGCTGGCAGACAGGCCTTTTGCTTCAACACTTGTAGAAGCAAGCTAAAATGGCAAAACACAGGAACTGTGTTTTTATCTCATGTTTGCTTTTGTTATCAGTTAGGTTTAGTGTTGGTGGTATGTATTTTCACATGATGGAAAGTTAACCTTTTAGCGTCACTCACCAGACATTTAATTTCTGAACTGTCACGATACATACATTAGCTAATGTAATAAAGTGTTGCCAGATTCATATTAATCTGTTTTAAAGTGTTGTGAAATATTCAAGAGGCAACTTTTTTTGCCAAATTTTGCCAAAAACCAAGGTAATTAAGTGTTGTCAGATTCATGTTAATCTGTTACAGATAAAACTGGATATTGCACTTTGAAACCAGTCTCAAACCATGCAAGAAACAACATAATATTTTGCAAAAATGTTGCCACATGCATGTTTTTCCAGTTAGCCTGTGGTGCATATTTACATATGGGTCCATTTAAGTCAACTAAGCGTATTACAAGTTGTTATATTTTTTGTTCAGTTTGCATATATTATGTTTACATTCTGGAATACTTTTAGAATTTATTTGAAAGACACACTTGGACAATATGCTGAAACATACCTCATAATGATCATTTGTTTACACGGTTGCTAATTTGATGACTGTATTTGAATTGCTGCTTTAGTAAATGTTATGCCAATTTATCATTCAAATTCAACATGCAGCCTACACCCTGTTTGCCCTGAGATATTGATAAAGAATCAGGAGGTTGGCATTACTGAAATCTAAATTTGGGTACTGATACAGCCCTAGAGACTAAGGTATGCTGTATTTTAGAAACGCTTGTATAAATGAGAAGCGGATATCTGCAACCACTGCAGGGGGCTTGACAAGTCATATGATGTCATGCTGGGGAAATGCTGTCCACCCAGATCACTCCACCTAGACTCAGATTTCCCCCTAGTGGCTGCATCGATAACTTCAGACTTCAGAAGGAAGGCTGCAGTATTGTTTGAGAGATGCTTCAGTAGATAGTCATTCAGCAACATGTGTTTCTGAATTTGTCCCTAATATACTATGTTCAGATTTATTGTATAGTATAAAAAATCTCAGATGGCAAGGCCAAGTGATTATATCCAAATATTTATCTCATTATATAACGCCATCTGTGTTGTAGGTGGTTTTTCAGCTTTGGCAAAAACTGCCTTTCCAGCCACCTGAAGACAACATGCTACTGTCTGCTGAGTCAGTTCTAATAGATCTAACAGTCTTCTGCTCATTAAATATTTACAGTAAGTGTATCACTGCAGAACATACACTCTTGAACCTTGGCTTCAGAAAAAAAGATCAATTTGAGTGTCATACTGTATCTGTCAGTAAATACAGATGTCGATCTCGAACACCGTCTGTGTGAATGTAAATCATGTATGGCCAAATGTACGGTGGCTGAGAAAATAGAAAATAGGCACTGCAAATAGAAAAAAAACACCTGCAAATTAAGAAAACAACTTTTACAACACACGCGCTGCAAATGCTCACAACACAACCAAATAAAGAAATGCACTGCAAAAACTCACAGCACAATACAACCGAACAAAGAAACGCGCTGTAAATAAAATTCTTTGTTGTGAGCATTTGCAGTGTGTTTCTTTATTTTTTTGTGTTGTGGGCATTTGCAGCACCTGCTGTCAAATTGATGAAGATGTTTACTTAATTTGCTGGTGCTTTTTCTATTTGCATGTTTTTTTTTTCTGAAATTGCAGCGCGTTGAGCTCTCTCGGCCACCGTATAAATGATTGTATCTGAGACAGAAAAAACATTATATTTTGAGAAGAAAGAACTAAAAAGAACAAAATAATGAAATAAAACACAGCCTATATTCCACTCCAAATATCTGTAAGCTGAAACTGCTTTGCCCAGTGGAGGAAACAGAAGGTGAGTTGGCGAACTTCAGCTTACCACGGAAAACAGAAGAGGCGAGAAATGGAAGCAAGAGCGTTTACTGCTTTCACTGCCAATGCAGCTGTTCAGGTATTCTGCCAGTGACACATAAAGCCCTGACTTCCCACACAAAGCTCTGCAGCTGTGAACCTCTCCAACACACTGTCACTGGGATTTATTCATATCTCTATTTGTTTTAGATGTTCACAGCAACAACGGCTGGGTCAAAATATTTGTGTGACAACAGCAGAAGTGTGAAAATGAACACCAAGTTTTGCTGCCAATTAACTAACTAATTATGCAATCGTTACATTTCATAGCACATAAATGCACCAAAATCGTTAGTGCATAACTCAGGGAAAAACATTCAGGTTAGCTGGGATGAGTTGGATTGCGGCCTCTAATTTCTCTGCTTTAGTCTCCATGGTAATGTGTCTTTCTCATAGTGCATTCTGATCCTGCAGCAGCCAGTGATGGATGACTAATTTGTCCTGGTCACTTGAAAACTCCGGAGCAGCATATCATATTAAAATTTATTTGGAACAAAGTTGGGTTCCTTGGATACAGAGTTAGGAATTACTGATGATTTGATTTCCCTCCCCTCAGGAAACACTGAAACATAGAATTATCCACACCACACAAGGGACTCTCCGATATCCACTGACTATCCAGTGGTTCTGGGCTGGCAGTGACCTTGTGATAAGGGAATGAGTCATCAGGCTATAGCTTCTGGATTTTTGCTGGTTGGACCATCAAGATCTGTTCATAAAAGCTCAAGCAAATCCTGCAAAATTGATCTCATGATGAAAAGGTAGAAGATGCTTGAAGATTTGCGCACATACAAATTCACATCAATTTCATGCCACTTGTCCCCAATTAAACTGTCACTCTTGTTTTTTTTTTTTTGTTTTTGTTTTTTTTTTCAGCCTTGGTATTTGGATGCTGTACAGGATTGTTTCGCTAGATCCCCAAGTCCTTCAATCTTCAATCACTACGCCAGCCACAAAACATCTCATCCTTCTGAGATCACATCAACATTAGATTTACCACAAACCCAAAGACATTGAGGTGTTGTGTCAGTTTCAGAAACTAGCCAATATCCTGCTGTCTAGAGTAAGACTACTGGTTTCATGACAAATATGCCATTTTTATCAAACTGAGAAATGTTGATTACTTTCAGTCTGTATAAAAATACATTAGACCAACAACAACACCCCCCCAGATGTCACAACTAGCTTAAAGTTTTCTGTACACAGTTTTTTACTGAACAGTGTTGCTGATTCATGAGCTCCCAGCATGTGTAAATTATGCAGTTAATTATACAGACTTATATTACTGTGTGTTGTTGTTGTTGTTGTTGTTGTAAATGTAAATGTAGATGATGTTTGTTGAATGTCACCATTATTGAGGGACTATGTACAATAACATCTACATAAAAGTATGTACAGTGGCAAGTCTATGTTTGTGAATCCATTGAAAATATCTTGATAATGTCTTTTCTAACCAATCGTTCTTGAGAAGATCAGATTTGTTAGTAAACCAGGCTTTGCATACCTTCCAAATCCATCTCCTTAATTGACTCTTATTAGCTTTGGAGGCATTATAACACAGAGGTTCACTTACTTTTCCCCAAGGCTCCCTGTCGATGAACACTCATTGTCTTCAATTAAATGTTGAAAGTACAGCTATTTGTGTTAATAGCTGAGTCAGATTTTTTTTGTCTATAATTGTGATTTATGGGTAATTTATGCAAAAACCCACATATTTTCAAAGGATTCACTAATTTATTATTGTACTGTATGTTTTTGGGAAAATTTTCTTGGGAAATTCTTGGGAAATTTTAAGCTGATCTAACATGATCTTCTCTTTCGGTGTAGTGACTGAAAGAACAAGATTGTGGATACCAATGGCTGTACAAATTAGTTTTCTCCACAGGGTGTCTTTGCTAACCCTTGGAGACAGAATGTGAAGATCAGACAACCAGGAGAGCCACTGCTCTTCCACACTGAAAGCAGCGAGTTGAGGTAGTTCGGGCATCTGGTTAGGATGCCTCTCGGACACCTTCTAATGGAGGCATTTCAGGCATGTCCAACCGGGAAGAGCCCCGGGGGCAGTCCCAGGACACACTGGAGGGGTTATATCTCTCGATTGGCCTGGGAATGCCTTGGGATCCCCCAGGATGAGCTGGAGGAAGTGGCGAGAGAAAAGGATGTATGGGTTTCCTTACACTGCTGCCACCGCGACCTGATGGATGGATACTAGCCTGGACTGGCCTGGCCTGCCAAAAGGTGTTCAAAACTCCTCTAAAATCAGCCAAGAAACCAATTTCACCAGGCTAATAGTGTCACGGTTTATAGATCCAATGTCTCTCTCTAGTCTCGTGCTTTGTTGTTTACATGTGTGTGAGTGTGGGAGTGGGTGTGTCCGGATCGTTACTGTTGATCAGTATCCAGCTGCAATCACTCTTCATCACCAGCTGCCACTCATCTCACCTCCTATAAATACTTACCACCTTCTCATCTCCTTTGTCAGATCGTTTCATGAAGTCTAGGTTGTCTGATCCTGTTTCCGTGCATCGTGTCCCGTCTTTAGTTCCTGTGTTCCGGTTTCACGTCTTGTTGGATCGTCTTTATGTCTGGCTCACGTCATCCGTCATCAGAGCACGCTGCACTTCATTCATCACGCCACATCTGACCATCAAAGTCCCTGTGCCACCGCCTGCATCACCCGGATCTATCATCATCATCCTCATCTATCTTGACTTAAAATAAAGAGTTTTTTACTTGCATTTGTATCCTCGTTTCTGACGTAACAGAACGATCTGACCAAGAATGGATACAGCAAGTACATCAGCGCCAACCATGGAGGACTGTTTAAATAACAGTATGGCTCGTCTGGACATTCAAGAAAGAAATTTAAATGATACTGGTCGCGCTGTTCAGGCGTTAGTGGCACAGGTGTCCGAGCTCACCCAGCAGATCCAACAGCTACGGGTTCCCACTGCGCCACCCACACCGGCCGCTCCTCCCACACCATCGGAGAGCCCATCCCAGTCGGAGCCACGCCTACCAACCCCAGAGCCCTATTCAGGTGATCCAAAATTTTGCAGAGCCTTTCTAACCCGGTGTTCCATGCATTTTTCTCTCCAACCCAAGACTTTTCAGACCGAGCGATCCAAAGTCGCCTTTGTACTCACCCTCCTGACTGGGAAAGCGGCGTTATGGGGAACGGCGGTGTGGGAAAATGAAGATCCGTGCTGCGTCTCGTTCCAGGAGCTCTCTGCTGAGATGAAAAGAGTTTTCGACCGGGCGGCCGGCGGAAGAGAAGCTGCTAGAATGCTGGCTGATTTACGTCAAGGAGAGAGATCAGTGTCAGACTTTTCTATCGAGTTCTGGACCCTAGCAGCAGAGAGCAAATGGAACGAGGAGGCGCAGTGGGACATGTTCCTGCATGGGCTGGCTGACCGCGTCCAGAGAGAGATCTATGCTTTGGACCTGCCTCAATCTCTTAATGAACTCATCGCTTTAGCCCTCAGAGTTGATGCTCGACTAGCCCAAGTGGGAGGTCACGCCACGAGTAGACGCCCTCTGGCAGGTGCCGAGGGTCCACGATTTGGAGGCAGGGACGCGGTCAGCCCCGTCGACGATCACGAGTCCATGCAGGTGGGTCGAGCTCGGCTTGATCTCCCAGGTCCCAGGACCTTTGCCTATACTGTGGAGGGGCCGGACACTATGCTTACAACTGTCCGGTAAAAGGCCAAGCCCGATAGTAAGTGTGAGGCTACTGTCGGGTGGGATCTCCGCTGAGAAGACCTCATCAACATCTACCCTTCTCCCGGTAAGACTGAGATGGTCAACACTCACTCACGACTGTCAAGCACTCTTGGACTTTAAGATTCCCCTCAAACCCCTCACACATCAGATTGCTGTACACGCACTTAATGGACAAGAACTTCCCACCATCACTTTTGCCACAGAAGACATCACCCTCATCACATCTGGCAATCACACTGAGATCATCTCTTTCTATATCCTGGACACTCCCCTTGCACCCATTGTCCTTGGTCACCCTTGGCTCACCCGTCACAACCCTAAAGTGGACTGGCAGCTCAAGTCTGTGTCTTCGTGGAGTAATCAGTGTCATAAGTCTTGTCTATTGTCTGCCTGTCCGTCTGTTTCTGTCCCTGTGTTGCAGGAGGAGACACTGGATCTGTCTAACGTGCCCGCGGAGTACCTGGACCTGAAGGAGGTGTTCAGTAAGTCTCGGGCTGCTTCTCTCCCTCCGCATCGTCCCTATGACTGTGCCATAGATTTATTACCAGGTACGGCTCCGCCCAAGGGCAAGTTATATTCACTCTCGACACCAGAGAGGGAGGCTATGGAGAAATATATTTCTGATTCTCTAGCAACAGGGTTCATTCACCCTTCCTCTTCTCCAGCGGGGGCAGGGTTTTTTTTGTGGGGAAGAAGGACGGATCTCTGCGACCTTGTATTGACTACCGAGGGTTCAACAACATCACGGTAAAGAATACTTATCCTTTGCCGTTGATGTCTTCAGCCTTCGAGAGGTTGCAAGGAGCATCCATCTTCACAAAATTAGATTTACGTAATGCTTATCATTTGGTCCGCATCAGGGAGGGGGATGAGTGGAAGACCGCGTTTAACACCCCCAGAGGACATTTTGAATACTTGGTTATGCCGTTCGGGCTTTCCAATAGTCCAGCGGTCTTCCAGGCACTCGTCAATGACGTGCTGCGAGATATGATAGATCAGTTCATTTATGTCTACCTGGACGATATACTGATTTTTTTCTTCTTCTCTCCAGGAACACGTGCAGCACGTCCGACGAGTGCTTCAGAGGTTGCTAGAGAATGGGCTTTTTGTCAAGGCGGAGAAATGCGATTTTCATGCACAGTCTGTTCTGGGGTTCGCCAATTTCTACCGGCGTTTTATTCGCAACTTCAGCCAACTAGCCGCGCCTCTGACCGCCTTGACCTCCCCCAGAACGACGTTCAGGTGGTCAGACGCAGCCGAGGCTGCGTTTGCCAAACTGAAGGGTTGCTTCGTTTCAGCCCCCATTCTGACAACCCCTGATTCATCACGTCAGTTCGTGGTGAAGGTCGATGCATCAGAGGTGGGGGTAGGAGCAGTGTTATCCCAGCGCTCTCTCTCAGACGACAAGATGCATCCTTGCGCGTTTTTGTCTCATCGTCTATCTCCTGCCGAACGCAATTATGACATTGGGAACAGAGAGTTGTTGGCAGTCAAGTTAGCATTGCAAGAATGGCGTCATTGGTTAGAAGGGTAGGGGGTACCTTTTATCGTTTGGACCGATCACAAGAACTTAGAATACATTCGGACGGCTAAAAGATTGAACTCCAGGCAGGCTCGGTGGGCACTTTTTTTCAGTCGTTTCGATTTTACTCTCTCGTACCGCCCGGGTTCTAAAAACATCAAACCCGATTCTTTATCGCGCATTTTTGATCGTTCCGAACGCCCGTCTACTCCCGAGTGCATTTTACCGGAGACTCTATTCATCTCCACACTTGTATGGGAAGTCGAATCGAAGGTCAAGAAGTCCTTAGAAGGGGTAACGCCTCCGGTCGGTTGCCCACCGAATCGTTTATTTGTGCCTGAGGGTCTGAGGTCCAGCGTCATTCAGTGGGGGCATTCTTCCAATGTGGCTTGTCATCCAGGAGTTACTCGCACTAGATTTTTAGTCAAGCAACGATTCTGGTGGCCTCTCATGGCTCGTGACATTCACAATTTTGTTTTGGCTTGCTCAGTTTGTGCCACTGGTAAGACTTCCAATCGACCCCCAGATGGGTTACTCCAACCGCTGCCGGTCCCTTCGAGACCCTGGTCCCACATCGCTCTAGATTTTGTTACCGCCCTCTCAGGGTCACACGGTAGTTTTGACCGTGGTGGACCGGTTCTCGAAGGCGGCTCATTTCATTCCTTTGCCCAAATTACCCTCAGCCAAGGAGACAGCGATGATTGTCGTTGACCACGTCTTTCGGTTACATGGCCTCCCGACGGACGTGGTCTCTGACAGAGGACCCCAATTTGTGTCCAAATTTTGGCGAGAATTTTGTAAGCTTCTGGGGGCGACTGTCAGTCTGTCCTCAGGGTTCCACCCCCAGAGCAATGGCCAAACTGAGAGAGCCAACCAGGATTTGGAAAGAACGTTACGATGTTTGGTTTCCAAGAATCCTTCCTCATGGAGTCAACAACTTTCTATGGTGGAGTACGCCCACAACACGTTGCCAGTGTCATCTACGGGCCTATCTCCGTTTGAGTGTAGCGTAGGGTACCAGCCACCAATTTTTCCTAGTCTGAAATCCGAAGTCGCGGTCCCCTACGCTCACGCCTTCGTCCAGAGGTGTCATCACACGTGGACTAGAGCCCGTGAGACTCTACTCCAGGTGGGGTTGCGCACCAAGGCCAAAGCCGATCGCCACCGGTCTAGGCCTCCCGTATACGTCGCTGGTCAAAAAGTGTGGCTTTCTACCAAGAACATTCCTCTCCGCTCCGTGTCTAATAAACTTGCTCTCAAATTCATTGGCCCATTTACTGTCACCAAGATCATTAGTCCGGTGGCAGTCCACCTCAACCTGCCTCCAGTGTACAGGAGGATTCACCCCGTCTTTCATGTATCCAAAATTAAACCCATATTTCATTCTCGTATTAATCCGCCAACACCGGTTCCTCCCCCGCCGCGACTCGTAGATGGAGAACCCACTTATTCGGTCAATCGTGTGCTGGAATCAAGGCGGAGGGGACACGGATTCCAGTACTTGGTGGACTGGGAAGGTTACGGTCCAGAGGAGAGAAGTTGGGTACCTGCTAGAGACATTCTGGATCACTCCTTATCGATGATTACAATCGACAGGTAAGGGGCCCTGGGAACGCCATGAGGCGTTCCTAGGGGGAGGGGTACTGTCACGGTTCATAGATCCAATGTCTCTCTCTAGTCTCGTGCTTTGTTGTTTACATGTGTGTGAGTCTGGGAGTGGGTGTGTCCGGATCGTTACTGTTGATCAGTATCCAGCTGCAATCACTCTTCATCACCAGCTGCCACTCATCTCACCTCCTATAAATACTTACCACCTTCTCATCTCCTTTGTCAGATCGTTTCATGAAGTCTAGGTTGTCTGATCCTGTTTCCATGCATTGTGTCCCGTCTTTAGTTCCTGTGTTCCGGTTTCACGTCTTGTTGGATCGTCTTTATGTCTGGCTCACGTCATCCGTCATCAGAGCACGCTGCACTTCATTCATCACGCCATGCCTGACCATCAAAGTCCCTGTGTCACCGCCTGCATCACCCGGATCTATCATCATCATCCTCATCTATCCTGACTTAAAATAAAGAGTTTTTTACTTGCATTTGTATCCTCGTTTCTGACGTAACAAATAGACCTGTAGAAATCTGTAGTGGCCTTGACAGGAATTTTATTCTAATTGATATTCTAAAAGTATATTCAGCACTGTTTTTATGCAAGATCCTGTATAATAGAAAATCCATTTTAGTGAATGTAGACTTTCCTCTCCATTTGCTATATCTGCAATTTTCTAAAGACATTTCACACTGACTACTGAACTTCTGCAATAGAACAGCATTGGAAAAAAGTTCACTTTGATAGTTACTGAATTCTTTTCAGAAATACCAGGCAGATGGAAGAATTATTCTACTGCTTGACAGAAAAAAGCTCACAAATAGCACCATTTAAATCAAGCTCACAAATAGCTATTACCAAAAAACTTTATCAAATAAATGATATTAACAAGAATCAACAACATCTGCAAGATATCGTCCTCTGTTGCGTTTCTTTTATGATACCTGAGAGGACGTAAGAGAGAGCCGTTTCTGAGCTGTCATGTTTCATTTATGTGCTGTACTGACAGGCTTTCAGATGCTGATGGATGTCTCAATCAACCAGATTTCACTCAAACAAATATCAAAACTTGAGTTTGGCGAAAGAAAATGCTTTCTTCGTGGGTGATGCATACCAAACGTATACATTGAACATCACATCGTGACCTTTAGACTCAGGAACAGCATTGCATGTCACTGCCAGTGGCTATCGACTAAATGTGGAAATGCCTCGTCAGATTCATAAAAGCGAAACTCTTTTTCAGCCACACAAATAGAGATGGTTTGAAATGTAAAACTGACAAAACAAGACAAGAAAGAAAAAGACAATGCCAATAAAAGTGGGCGACATAGCATCTTATAGAAAAACCAATTAAATTAAAGTAAGTGCAAAAACAAATTTAGCTCCAGCTGAGGCTGGTAATGAGCTCTGAAGAATACTTTTTTTCCCCTTCTTTTTTTTGTGAGTGAAATTGGATATAAAACAACTTATCGATTTTCTGGCACCTTAAATGCCCCCTCTGGAATGGACCATATTCCTCGCATCCCTTTCCTTCTCATATGTCACATTAAAACACAGCCAAACAGCTGAAAGAATAGCCTTTCTGCTATCTGCAGGCTGCCCACTTCAACCAATGCCTTGACCTATGAATAATTGATTACATAAAGAGTGGGTAATGAAGGGCCACGGATAACTTCAATTAGGACCATGGCCCAGTGTCCTCAGGGCATGCCAGTAATACTCCAGCGTGGAGGGATATCTCCATTGGGCAGCATGCATAGCCTCTTGAGACCCGCTGGGTTTGATACACCAGACCTTTGTCTCGGTCTTGAAATCCCTATGGGTTATAGCTCAAACTGAGGCCCTGTCTCAGGGCCACAGAAGACAGCAATTAAGCCCCATTAGTAACACAGCAGCTTGAATGTAGGCCAATGATTCTGCTGCAGTCAGAGGATATATGTTTCTATTTCTTTGAAACCTCTGGGCTCACACACTGTTCGCTTTAAAAATGAATAAGGTGTGACCGCACATAGGAGGCTGGGAAAATTATCTCTCTTTTTTCTTTTTTTTTCTTAAGATACGTATTAGCTTAAAACTTTGGCTAGAAAACATTTAGAAAAATGACAGTTCTTAAGAACTGTGAGTCATCAGCAAAGGTTTTGCTGGCTCTTAAGGGAAGACCTTAAGGAAACACTTTATTTGAAGGTGTCATTGTTACATATGTTACATATACTCATTATTATAATAACAAATAAATTATGCATAATTACTTGCAACTAACCCTAAGCCAAACCCTCGTCCTAACCCTAACCGTATAGTAAGTACATTAATATTACTTAGTATATATATATATATATAGTATATAGTATTATATGTGTAATTACACTATGACACCTTCAAATAAAGTGTAACCTAAAGCTGTATAACATATTAAGTCAGGATGTGGATCCAATCCATAATGAGAGATCAGACACAATGTGAAATACTTACAGTGATAGTTCTGCCCAAAATGAAAATACTTTCATTATTTGCTTACACTTGTGTTGTATGCTGTATATCTTCATTGTTATATGCTGTTATTTTTTTTCAGTGAAACATAATGGAGTGGAACATAAAAAGGAGAATCATTATCCAGCTTTTTTTTTTTGTTGTTTTGTTGTTTGTTTGTTTGTTTTGTTTTTTCTCCAGAAAAACAACATTGAGATTCTTTAACATAACATTCTTAAAGGGGGCAGTCATGGCCTAATGGTTAGAGAGTCGGACTTGTAACCCAAAGATCACTGGTTCGAGTCTCAGGTCCAGAAGGGATTGTAGGTGTGAGGAGTGAATGTCCAGCACTCTCTCCACCCTCAATACCACAACTGAGGTGAGACCCTTGAGCAAGGCACCAAACTCCCTGGGTGCCGCAGCATAAATGGTGAGTTTTTGTGACAAATGCGGATATAAATTTGTATAATGACAAGGGTATGACATGGGTATTTCAAGGAGAAGGTGACTTTTCAGGACATTACCCCATGTCCCCACTTTTCAAAACGCTTATAAATTATACAGAATGGAGTGTATTGAAAATCTGAAATAGCACAAAGTTTCCTGTAAGGGGTAGATTTAGGTGTAGGGCAATAGCACATACAGTTTGTACAGTATAAAAACCATTACGCCTATGGGATGTCCCTACTTTTCACAAAAACAAACGTGTGTGTGTGTGTGTGTGTTTGTGTGTGTGTTCACTTCTCACTGCTGTGTGTGTGCACTTGCGATGGGTTAAATGCAGAGCACAAATACAGGACACCATACTTGGCCACACATACTTGGTCCTTTCTTTAAAAAGTATTTTACAGAAGAAATATATAAATAACTTCATAAAGATTTCAAACAACATAAGGGAGAATAAATAAGTGTGTTTGTTTGTTTCTTTATTTCTTTATTTATTTAACTTTTAGCAGGAACATAACAGTAAGTAATAGTAAGAAAAAAATTTGTTTAGGTTTTTGCTATAATTAATTTTATGTTCAGTATGTTACAGTATATCATGACAGCACTGCATCTTAATTTGCTGTCATATGCATAAATTTTATCTCACAAACAATATTCGTACAATAAATTGAAACTTCCAGTGCAAAGTTAACTTCTCAATTTTAAAGGATGATCAACAAATGGTCTCACTTTTTACATGAAACCCCCATAATCACATGGTATAGATGGAACCATTACAGATGCTTCATATCAAAACATAAAATATGAATATCAGTGGAGAATCACAAACCTCCAAGGCGCATTTGATTCAGATAGTGCTGCTTTGATCTGTGAAATCACACTGTATTGTAAATGGCAGCCTTCTGTGGTTTAGTAACCATGCAAGATAACATTGTGAATTCAATTTTTATTTAATCAATTATGCAGCTTTAATGCTGTCTCTGAAGTCAACATCTTCTGGTTTCCCACTGTCGCTTTCAGAATGGCCTTGACCATAACAGTGAAATGCCACAATTGAATTTGAAAACGGCAACAAAAATACTTCTACTACTACTACTAATAGTAATAATTTCTGTACTTTCCAATCATAGCTTCGAAAAAAGTGTACTGATTCGTAAAAATTAACATCCATTTTTTTATGTCCACATCCACAAAACCCTGTCTAAACCGAATGAATGAGTGAATGAATAAAAAAATAAATAACTACACAAACATTGTTTAGACAGATATTTTTCTGTTGACTGTACATAAATGGTTTAATATATGTGACCCTGGACCACAAAACCAGTCTCATGTCGCTGGGGTATATTTGTAGCAATAGCCAGAAATACATTGTATGGGTCAAAATGATTGATTTTTCTTTTATGCCAAAAATCATTAGAATATTAAGTAAAGATCATGTTCCATGAAGATATTTTAAAAATTTCTTACCGTAAATGTATCAAAACTTAATTTTTGATTAGCAATATGCATTGCTAAGGACTTCATTTGGACAAATTTAAAGGCGATTTTCTCAATATTTTGATTTTTTTGCACCCTCAGATTCCAGATTTTCAAATAGTTGTATCTCAGCCAAATATTGTCCGATCCGAGCAAACCATACATCAATGGAAAGCTTATTTATTCATTTATTATATTATTTATTATTTATTTATTCATGAAGTATAAATCATTGACACTTAAAAAATTGGCACTTAAGACTGGTTGACTGGTAAGACATATTGGTAATTAGCACTCATCTAAAAAAGAACATTTCACGTTCTGTTGGCAAATATCAGATTGATAATACTGGATATGTCCAACAATATTTTCACTTTTGGAAGAGCTATCCCTTTAAGATATCTACAAAATGCCTGTGTTTACCGAATGTATTGTGAATTCCTACCCTAAAGCTATCTCCATGTTCTTCCAGCATTAACTCCATGCAGCTGTATAAATACATACATTATGTCACAGTCCGCCACTGCTTAATTCACCAGATTGTGCTGCAGAACCTTAAATGCTGTAACCACCATCTCATCTAAATCCCTGTTCTTTTCTTCCAGCTTCATGACCCCATTCTCCTCCTCTGTTTGACCAGTCTCTGGAGATCTCAGCAGTTGATTAGTCTCTTCTGTGTCTCGTGCTTATCTCTGATTGGAATCCAGAAACTCCTGCCTGGGGTGTCAGATTTAGCTCAGTCTTGTACAATAGAATAGATGAAACTTTTATTTCCAAACAAAACTTATCCTGCCCAAATAAATCTGCTGCCGGTCTTTGTGTACCTATTCTTAAATCCTTTGTATTGTAGATTCACGTGCAAGTGTATGGCTTATAATGAATTACATTTTAACTTGTCAAAATGACAATAAAGGAATGAATACTGATCTCATTTCCACCTTACATTTGTCATACATATTTATATCACATTCGAAGTGCCAAGTACAGTTTGTAAACACATTCATTCTTATTAGTCTAAATTGTCTAAATTAAAACACATTTCAAGACTGCTTATAGTTTCTAGTCTAACAATTGTAGTAATTATTTGGTAACATTTTATGATAAGGTTCTATAAGTTAACTTCAGTTAATGCAATAGTTAACCTCCACTTAGGTGTCATGTTTCTTTTCATCAGTTTCAGTTTCCTTAACCTGGATTTTTAGTTTGAAATTCCCTACTTGTGTTTCACTGGTATCCCATCCATTGTTCCAGTTTATAGTTTGTTTCTTCAGTTACTAATTACCCTCACCTGTGCCTTAACCCTTTGTTATCCAATGTATATTGCTGCATTTACACCATGTCGTAATTACCGTACTTCCAAGATGACAACACGTGAAGTTCTACCTTGAAGCTGTCCACATCCTCAGACTTCACTCTTAAAAATAAAGGTGCTTCACGATGCCCTTAGGAGAACCTTTTTGTCTAAATGGTTCCATAAAGAATCTTTAACATCTGAATAACCTTTCTGTTTCACAAAAGGTTCTTTGTGGAGAAAGAAGGTTCTTCAGATTATAAAAAGGTAAGAAATAGATGGTTCTTTAAAGAACCCTTGACAGAATGGTTCTTTGTGGACAACACAGTCTCATCCCAACTCTTCACATATTGACGCTTGGTTAGGACCCTTTGGCGTCGTTTTTTGACGCACAGGGTACCCCTTTAGCGTCATTTTTCGACGTGCAGGGTCCTCCATTGCTTTAAATAAGAAACCCTTAGCGTCAATATGCCAACGCAAAAGGCTTATCGTCATGATTAAATTATATATTGGGCAATAATATTGCTATTATTGCATATATGTTGGGGTTTTATTTACATTACACTATTTACACATTTATGAGCACGTAACCCAACCCCTGCCCCCAAACCTACCATTTGTCAATAAAGCACAAGATACAACAGGCAGATGCAACTACGTCATAATTTATTTATTTTTTTTAAATAATATTCCAAGTCTTTCGAGGCAAAAACGATTTATTTGTGAAAGGAATAGACGAGATTGCCGTCTCCGTCCGCCCTAAAGCTCTTAATGTGTGCTGTCTCTGTGTGCGAATTAAAAAAATGCCGCCAGAAGTAGCTGCGTTACCAATTGGCTCTTGTGTGTCTCGTGACCAATTGCGTCATGCTGTTGTGAAATGCCATTGGCTCTTGAGTATCTCGTGACCGTGACCGATTGCGTCATGCTACGGGAGTATCTTTTTGAATGAGATGTGAGCACGTTAGCGGAGCGGGATCATTTTCAGTGATTAAAACCTTATGTTTTGCTCTCTTCTTCGCATAAAGATATCGTATGGCTTCAGAAGACTTGGAATGCAACACGACATGTTTGTAATGCATTTATAATGCTTATTTATGGTTGTTTTTTGCAATAAATACCTGTGACTGCACTTATATTTGCCTGTGTGTGTTTTATATTGTTCAGAGGTGGGTAGGTTTAGGGTACGGGTGGGGTTAAGTGCTCCAATGAAAGTAAAAATTTATATAAAATTATTTATATTTTTTACAAATGCATGCAAACCATTAAATTAAGAAAACAACTGAAAACAATGGAGGACCCTTCACGTAGAAAAGTGACGCTAAAGGGGTACCTTGAGCGTCAAAAAGCGACGCCAAAACGGTCCTGACCACGCGTCAATATGTGACGAGTTGGGATGAGACTGTGTTGTTGTGGAACCAAAAATGATTCTTCTATGACATCCCTGTGAAGAACCTTTTAAGCACCTTTATTTTTGAGTGTTGGAGATAGTGTCTAAGTAGCATCTAAATGAATCTGGTGGCAGTCAGGTGGTACAGCTGTCATGTGGTCCACATCATAAGGTGCATTCATGCCATATCATAATAACCGTAATTAGAGATTCCAACTTGTAAAAAGCATTCATGTCCTCGTAGAACTCGTAATTACAACTTGTGAACAGGGAGTTTTCTGAGAGCTACAACTTGTACCTCGTGACCACTGTACTACCTGACCAAATGACCACCGCAGGCTCTGTTTAGGCGTTGATAGTGTTGCCATAGAAAAGCATAATTCCGAGGACGTGAACGTCACGTGTTGTCATCTCAAATTTACGGTAATTACGATATGGCGTGAAAGCAGCATTAGCTCTCAGAACATTCCCAGCTCATAATTTGTAATATGAGTTCCGCAAGCACATAAATGCTTTGGCATTGATAATGTTGCTATTAAAATGTAAATTCAGAGTCCAATGACTTGGAACAGCTCAGGGTTGAATGTCATGTGTTGTCATCTCAGAATTACGGTAATTATGACACTGCATGAATGCATCTTATTTCACTGTTTCAGTAGTCTTTGTTGGTCATTGTCTTTACATACACTGTGTGAAGCCGCTGTTGTGTTTTAAGTGTTCCCTGTGTTGGATTACTCTCTTCTTTGTCTTGCTGGTAATATCTCTTTTGTTAATTGAAATAAATCTTACCGCGTATAAATAGATCCTTGCCTCAACAGCTCTCTGGAACAAACATGACACTTGCAATAAAAAATAGATATTGTGAGAAAGTTTACTATTTTTACATTGTTTAATTAAATAGATACCATATGGGAGTAAAAATATTCAGAAAATATTTTTTTTTTCGCGAACAATAAATGATGAATAAATAAAGGCCAATGACACGAGGAGGACTTGATTCATTACCTTATTTTTTCCAGTAAAAAGATGAGCCGGGGGTAATAAATGAGTCTTAAAAAGGGCAAGCCTTGAGATATTAATCTTCTAAGACATCTAAACGGCTGAAACGAAGGAGTCACTCTATTAGAGCTAAAGGAGACGTCCACTCTTCTACACTTTATGTAAGCCACCAAGGAAACATTGCTACTACCCTGAGGCAATTATTTCATCCCTTTGTCCACACAGCTGCATGGCAGAAAATACAGATAGGGGTTAAAACTTCCTGATTTAGTGAGGCTGACTCCATACTTGGGGTCTGGAACAGTGAGAAAAGAAAAATCGAAATGCGTGACCTTTAAGAGGTGGTGGCATGTAGCAACAATGGCTGACAAATAGCAATGAGGATTAGCAATGGGTGTGACCTTCTGCGGTTAAGGTCAAAGCTAATCGGCTAAACCAAGAGAATGCCATGAAGTGCTTGACAATTGCCACAACTGCAGGGAAATATCACAAAAGATGACTTCAGATGTCAATATGCCTGGAATTCCTCTAAAATGACAGATAAACATACAAATATTGGTGAACGCGACTTGTTTAACAGTATCTATGAACATAACTGGGTTTCTGTGACCCTTCCAATCAGATCTTCAAAGCATTTGACGTTATATGAAGCTACATCTGAATTTCCCTTTTCTTCTCAGATGAGATATATTTCACATGGTGTCAGTCTCTCAGCTTGTCAGCCAGCCTGCTGTGTCTGAATCTGCTCCTGAAGTCTGTGGAAGTGCAATTAGGGAGCTGGAGTCCACCCTTATTACTTTAGGATACAACCCTGTCAGTCTGCTGCTATGTTAACTAATGAGTCTGGCTTCTCTCTGCAGATTAAATGGGCAGTATAATCTCCTGACCTTCACGTCCATCTCCACGGTCTTCCCACACAATAATTAATTAACGCTTCTATCTTTCAGACGGCCATGATATAGGTAAACCTGACTTGAAATGTATATGTGACAGATGAGTAATGGGTCCTAACCGCAAAGCAGTCTATAACTATAAATGCTTCATTCACAAAGGGGATGATTATTCACATTACATAAGTACTGTATATACTGTACTTAGGATGCAAACATAATCAATTATAATCAAAGGATTGTGTATGATTGTTTCAGAGGCATAGCGCATTTTTCTCTTTCACCGGTTTCCAAAAAAAATAGTCATGCTTTGTTCACAAATGGCAGAAGATTTGCAAGTAAGAAAGATAGATGTGTGTAAAAAGAGCTAAATTGCATCTATTATTATTTTTAGACTGTGCCTTAGAACGTGGTAAAAGCATTACCATGGGAATTAATCACTCGAGCGTCTGAGCCTCTACCTGTTTAATAACAAATTTAATCACTTCCTCCAGAGGTTCATTAGCTCAAAAAGGGAAAGTGTGAGGTTTTATTAGCCGACAGAGCCTTCATTAAGAGCCAATTAAATAATGAACACAGCATACCTTCTTCTTGTATAGGGATAGACTTGCTGTGAGTTTTCTCTCTCTTCCTCCACTGAAGATGTACATGTAGTAAACACAGGGAACAGGAGCAGACAAACTTTGCGTGATGTGATGCTCTAGAGAGCAAAGGTTTGAAAAAAGGTTGCAAAAACAGAAAGATAGATAAACAACACAAACCTTCCCTAAATCCTATAAATTGCATGATACAAAATTGTGCCTTCAGGGGTATTGTAGGATACACATGTCCCTTCTTGAATGTTACAGTGGGGATCAGGACAATCACAGTTAAGACCTTGAGCGTGTCTCAGAACCAGTGATTTCCTGGACAGAAACAAAGTAAATACCTGTTTTATTGATTTTGACAATTAAAATTATTTTCACTTCGATGAACTTCTGATTTTGCTTCTGCCCAAAAACATTTTGTGCACAAGGATGACTCAAGAAATATCAAGAGATTTCGTGTATCAGAGCTAAATTAATGGTAAGCTTCAAATGTTTGATGTTATTCATTATCAGATATTGCATAATTAATATAATATATAATTAATGATAATGAATACTCAAATTTATATGCAAAATGTTCTACCTGGTCTCATGGCATTTATGTACCTGGGTGCACTTTTTAGCGTGACACAAAATACGTACCAATAAGTACATATCAGTTGCGATTACAGTAATAAAGCCTAATTTTCGCACAATAACTTGAAGAATATCATGGTATGACTTCAAAACAATATTAATATGCTGGGAGATTTGAAAACTGATGCTTTTGAACGTTAGCATCGCACACATCCAGCTTCATATCTATGGGTTTTCATAGATGACAAGTTTGTTCGGTAGCTCATGGAGTAAGGAGACGAGAAGCACCGGTTCGAATCCCGTGCAACTACAGTTCGACAAAGCAGTTAAAATCGTAAAAGGAAGTTCAAATGGCACAGTTGCATCAGCTAAAACGTTTTGCATTTGTTAACACTATCGGGTAGGTTTAGGGCTGGATTTGGTGTAGGGCATATTTCCAACACGATAGAGCATTAACGTTTAGCGACAGTCCCCGGATATTTGAATTCTGAACCGCCGCAATACGTATCTGAAGCAACGTAATAAAAAAACAGCAATATGTACCAATATCTATGTAATAAAAACGTGCCAGGGTTCACATATTGAACCTGTGTTTTAACGCCACTCAGTGGACATTTCTATTTGAAACAGCGGCGAAACGTGCAGCAAGGTAAGTAAAACAGTGTCGCACTTTGTGCGCAGAGGTACGTATTCTTATGAGACCAGGTTGAAAATGTTTCTATATGCATATTTCATGCATATATTACATAGGCCTATTTTTATACACATTTTTAATGAGAGTATCTCATTCTTAGCAAGTATGCATTTATTTGATTAAAGGGGTCATTGGATGTCCATTTTCCACGAGTTGATATGATTCTTTAGGGTTTTAAAGAAAAGTCTATAAAATACTTTGGTTAAAATGTCTCAATGGTTGTGTAAAACAATACTCTTCTTACCTTGTCAAAAACAGCACTGATCACAGCGACCCGTTTTCGGTGAATATCCCTTTACATGCTAATCAGCTCTGCTCACCCCACCCCTCTGTTCTGTGGGGTGAAGAGCCATTCTCATAGACAGTTAAGTTTAGCTGCATTCGTCACAGAACAAACTAGCACATTATTAGGAAAGGCGATTTGCAAAGATTCATAAAAAAAAAAACAATTATACTCACTTCTTTTGTAGGTGAAGCGGATTCACGAATAATTTGCGCAAACATAGACGCATTTAGGTAGATCGAGGAGTGCATTCCCTTCAAAAACAAAAGCAATCCACTGTGTCTTCAGCGGCTCAAATGCAGCCCAGGCTCATTGGAAATACGTGCCTCTACATACATTTCTGCAACACCGTAATTATGTACCTTAATGCACGTTTCGCGGCAGTTTCAAAGTGAAATCGTGCAGGATGTTAAAATTGTTTTGAAGTAATAACATAACATTCTGCAAGTAATTGTGTGAAAATTAGCCTTTGTTAATAAAACTGTACCTGTAAATCATACTTTGTGTGAAAAGGAATAAAAGTTGTTGGAGTTTTACCGCCTATAGTGTTCATTTCAACTGGAAACTGCAGTGAATCATACATATAGGTACGTTTTTTTCAGTTTTGCAGAAATGTGTGTAGAGGCACGTATTTCCAATGAGCCTAGGTTGCTCAGATGTCAGGAGTAAATGATGACTGCTATGTTCATTATTACATCCAACAACAAAACACCTCAATCACTTAGGAGCCATTCTTGTCTATACCTGCTCCGGCTTCGAGACAATGGTGGATGCCAGTGTCAATCAACAATCGTGGGAGGGGCCTGCCTGTGTGAAGTCACACTGCCAAGAATTCAGAATATCAGAATAACTCCAAATTTAAAATAAATAAATAAGTAGGCTCAAGACTAAAACATGAATGACCAAATTCATATAAAAGTAACTTCATAAAGGAACACACATGGGCTAAATGCAAGATTTGTGTAACAAACCAAAATGTGTATGTAAGAAAAACTAGCAATGAAGAAGCTGAAGAGAGGATGGCGTTAAGATGTTTTGCCAGAATTGACAGCTTAATGTGTTTTCAATGAGTTGTGTTGATGGCTAAGGGCAGATGCGAGGCCGCATGGAGCACAACACCCCGCCTTACATCCAAACAGGATAAAGTGAATGACACCGCACCTGTAATTCCAAACAATCTTTCAGCCTGCTGTTTGTTTTCCATACACATTGGCACACAATGTTGCCAATGCATTCAGACAGCTATTATGTGCTCAATGTTTATAAAGTGCTCTCCAACAAGGACATTAGGGACTATGAAACCCACTGTAATTACTTATCAGAACAAAAGCCCAAAGGACAGGAGAGCTCCTGGCTGGCCGGGAAATACACAGACATATGGGATCTTATTCAGCGTTATTGCTGCTATCAAGGGCTCATGCTGTATCTCCATTTCTATTTCAGCACTGAGAGCTATAATCATAAAAAAAACTGAGCAGAGTGAAATGGCCTTTTACGTCCAGATAAACAGACTCTGGACAGGTATAGAAAAGGTTTCTGAGCTGACATTATGAAACCACCTATATCTAATAATAGAGCCATGGCTGTATGCAAGGAGAAACCAGACTCATGGTAATCAGTTATAAGTTGCTGAAGTGCCAGTGACGTAAAGATTGAGAACGTCAGACAGGCGAACAGGAGGGACGGACCCCACGGAGCCAACTTATCTGTGAATCCATAATGACGTGGGTCTCACCAATTGTACATTTATAAATAGAATCCCTTTCCAATTTAAACTCAGTCATTGGACTGAATACTATAGAAAAAAAAGTGTTTGGATGTGTTGTACATTTGCTGGTGTAGGAACAGGGAATCAAGGGTGCTAAGGGTTCATATACTCTCAATGATGTTTCATCGGAGAAATCACAGATGATTATATACTTTCACATACATAATTGCTGTAAAATGAACAGTTTACTGTCATATGAGATGAACGGTACATCCACAGCCACATGCCTAGGAGGGAATCATATAGTTAGTGCACACCAGCTTATAATTTCCTTCAAGGAACAGATTGAGGATCGAGTGAATCATGCTGTAATTACACTTAAGAAGACTCATCATAGTCCCTTTCCAATCACGACTCTATCTGAAGTCATTTAACCTATTATTGACTGATAGCAAGAAGGAGACCAAGCGCACCTTATGAGCTTCATGTTCACCCCCAGCTTAATTTAGCAATGTATCTGTTAGCGCTCAAAGCGCTATAATTACCATGTTCAACAAGCTCTTTATGGAGTGGAACTAAAGTTCATCCTAGTGGAGAGTTAAATGCTGTCCAATGAAATGTAGCATATCAAAACCATATCTATCCCATATTTAAGATGTAATGTATGAAATGCCCTGAAAATACATAATCTGTGGTGTTTGCTAAGGCAAACATCAACACTATGACTGATTATACTTAGGAATATCTAGGAATATCTACTGCAGAAAGTGCAATATTATAGCCACTTCACCCAAAAATTTATATTATGTCAAGAAGATATAATCTGAAAAACGTGTTTGTTTGTTTTTTTGTGTTCCATACAGTGAACGTCAATTCAGTATCATTGAGATACTATTAGTTTTTATTAATATTTTATTTTTAATGAAAAAAAAAAACAACAACAACCACACACACACACATACACAAAGCATCCTTGTTTTGAGATCTTCTTTTAAGCTCCACAGAACAAATAGTCATATGGAACAAGAGGAGAGTAAATGTTGTCAAAATGTAAATTTTTTTTGGCGAACTACCCTTCATGTCAGTAACCATCAATATGCAGTTGCTACAACATGTTGTTGCTTATTGACTTGAACCATCCACAACACAAGAAGTCTTGACTGAACAAATACCACTCACATTTTCCTCAGAAATTTAAATCTAGTTTTAATCTGATTTTCCACAAAGCCTGCAGCATGTAGCAAGACAGACTGTCAAATAGGTGCCAAACAGAAATATAATATTGTACAGTACTGTCTAATAAAAGATACGGGGCTTAATATAGTTATTGTCAATCTGAACACTCAAATTCCTTGTTATTACTTTGCTATCAGAAAACCAACATGCACACTCAGTCACACACACTAAAACAAACACAAACATCAGGTTTGCAGTGAGTTATTGTTTGCACTGATTTCTCATCTCCCGTTGTGTTGTTTTCCTTTGAGTCTGGTCATCATGCCATCTCAGAGTAATATTCTTCACTAACAGCCAGACACACAACACTCAGAGGACCTCCTACATTATCAGCATGATATAGACAGGTCTAGCCCCTCAAAGAGATTTACAGCCAATCTGAACATGTAGCTGTTAGTTTAATATGTTTTAGATATCATAAACAATACTGTAATTATTACTTTGATTGGTTAATAGTTTTTGCGTGTCACCTTTTAGAAAATTATATATAAATATATATTACTTTTACATTGTAATAAAAAAATAATTTTCAAATAAATGTTCTTTTGAACATTTTTGTGCGAAAAAAAAAAAAAAAGGTTCTCACAAAAAATATTAGCAGTAAAAAGAAATGTTTTTTGAGAACTCAGTCAGTATATTACAATCATTTCTGAAGGATCACGTGACACTTGACTGGAGTAATGATTGCTGGAAATTCTGCCTTGCCATCACTGGAATAAATTACAATTTATATTAAATATATTAAAACAGAAAACAGATTATATTAAAATTATATTTCACAGTGTTACTGCTTTTTTTTACCTCATACATTTGACTGTAGATAGTATTAGTCAAGCTGTAAACAATCGATCAACTATCAGTTTGACATTATTGATGGTTTATAGATTTACTTCACTGAGCACTCTGTAGCAGTTAATTGCGAGGATGTTTCCAAATATAAACATCTCTGGAGCACTGAAGGCCTGTATGTGGGCTGATGGGAGCCTGAGGTTACATGAGCATTAATGACTAATCATCTCATGTCTGAATGAACTAGAAAGCCTGTTTAGTACAGTGAAGCATTCTCCTAAGATGGCAGTGTTACTAAAAACAATATGGAAATATGGATAATATATACACTGAACAAAATTATAAACTCAAAGATCTGAGACTTTTTCTATGTACACAAAAGGCCTATTTATCTCAAATATTGTTCACAAATCTGTCTAAATCTGTGTTAGTGAGCACTTCTCCTTTGCCGAGATACTCCATCCACCTCACAGGTGTGGCATATCAAGATGCTGATTAGACAGCATGATTATTGCACAGGTGTGCCTTAGGCTGGCCACATTAAAAGGCCACTCTAAAATGTGCAGTTTTACTGTATTGGGGGTCCAAAACCAGTCAGTATCTGGTGTGACCACCATTTGCCTCACACAGTGCAACACATCTCCTTCGCATAGAGTTGATCAGGTTGTTGATTGTGGCCTGTGGAATGCTGGTCCACTCCTCTTCAATGGCTGTGCGAAGTTGCTGGATATTGGCAGGAACTGGAACACGCTGTCGTATATGCCGATCCAGAGCATCCCAAACATGCTCAATGGGTGACATGTCCGGTGAGTATGCTGGCCATGCAAGAACTGGGATGTTTTCAGCTTCCAGGAATTGTGTACAGATCCTTGCAACATGGGGCCGTGCTTTATCATGCTGCAACATGAGGTGATGGTTGTGGATGAATGGCACAACAATGGGCCTCAGGATCTCGTCCCGGTATCTCTATGCATTCAAAATGCCATCAATAAAATTCACCTGTGTTCGTTGTCCATAACACACGCCTGCCCATACCATAACCCCACCGCCACCATGGCCCACTCGATCCACAGCGTTGACATCAGCAAACCGCTCACCCACACGACGCCATACACGCTGTCTGCCATCTGCCCTGTACAGTGAAAACCGGGATTCATCCATGAAGAGAACACCTCTCCAAAGTGCCAGACGGCATCGAATGTGAGCATGTGAGCAATAATCATGCTGTCTAATCAGCAGTGTTGGGCACGTTATTTTAAAAAAGTAATTAGTTATAGTTACTAGTTACTTTTCACAAATAGTAACTGAGTTAGTAACTGAGTTACATCATTATAAAAGTAACTAATTACCAGGGAAAGTAACTATTGCGTTACTCTTTAAAAAAATGTTCAAATGTCAAATAACTTTGGATACCCCCAATATTAAATATGTTAAATTAATGAAATGGACACTAAAAAGAATAAATTATTATAAAACATTGTACATTAATCTACACAATTTATCTACTGACACTAGTATCAGTCAATCAAGCATTATAATATATAATATAGAACTTTAGTAATAAGAATAACCAAGTATGAATGCATATTTGTCATCAATATAAAACGCACTAAGGATTAATGAAATGCTGGGTTAATGAATAGTAATCACGATGTCTGCGTTCGCTCAATTTGATTTGCTGAAATCAAAACAGTGATGATAATAGGTGAGCGCCAGCCAATCAGATTGTCATTTGCGCATTAGTTCCGCCCTCTACCAGAGAAACCTGCTGTTCTTAAAAGCTGAAGAATTCCAAAGGTACTCCGTTATTTTGACAGGAAAATACAACAAAGAATATTGTTTACATGTAGCGCGTCAATTCTGCATGTTATGAAAGACTCTCTTGCTCTGTATCTTTCTCTGTATCCTTCACACTAGAGTTTATGGTACGTCAAATACAGTTACACTGCGCATCCATTCAGATGAACTGATTCCATTCAGATATTATTCTAATAATATAATATAGTAACGCCACATTTTATTGTCAATAACGGTAACGGCGTTGTAACGGGGGAAACAGTAATTCATTTGATTACTCGTTACTGAAAAAAATAACGCCGTTAGTAATGCTTTTTATTTATAATGCCGTTATTCCCATCACTGCTAATCAGCATCTTGATATGCCACACCTGTGAAGTGGATGGAGTATCTCGACAAAGGAGAAGTGCTCACTAACACAGATTTAGACAAATTTGTGAACAATATTTGAGAGAAATAGGCCTTTTGTGTACATAGAAAAAGTCTTAGATCTTTGAGTTCAGCTCATGAAAAATGGGGGCAAGAACAAAAGTGTTGCGTCTATAATTTTTTTCAGTGTATATATATATTAGTGTTGTCAATCGATTAAAAAAACAAAAAACTAATTAATCGTGCTTAATCCCACCTAACATCAAAGTTTTTAAATATACTTTTATATTCAATCTTCAAATTCCAGTTTTTCTCGATATAGTGCTAACACACTATAACTGATTCATTTGGCCCAATTTTCCAAAACATTCATACAGTTCTCGAAACAAAGACACATTTCTCAAAACTTTTAACACATTTCACCTGTTTGCACACACGTTGCACTTTGCTCAATGTTTTCTGCAAAACTCTACACAAAAACACCATCATTTTGTACAGGTTTAACCATGTTCTCAGTTGGAAAACACAAACACACAATATAATTAACTCAAGCATCACAAAATGAACTCAAATAGCACATATTTATCCATGTGTGAACATTACAGTTTTTTTCAACTGCTTACACACAATTACTTGTCACACAATTTCTGAAACCTGACACTCAAATAGCAGAAGCACACACCAAATCTGTAAAACCTTACTCTAATTCTCGTCATTTGACTCATTTCAGAAAACACTTTATGCAAAACACAACACACAGTTCTCTATGTAACACACAAAAATCTAACAGGAAGTATCTTGATTTCCTTTTTCAAACACAACCATTTAAAATGCCACACTAATGCATCAGTGCTTCACACCAACTCCTCACATGCACAAACACTCATTTCTTTATTTAACACCAACCAATCATGGCTTTAGAATAAGCCTATAAATAGGCCACAGGACAAGTTATAAAGTTTTTCTTGCTTCGTCGCTTTGATGCATTTCTCAGATCAAAAATGAAATTCTCAGAACTACTTTGTTCAACCTCCACATCATCTAGTCACTTGTGCACATCATAAAAGCAGTTTCTCATTCTTTTGAACAAGTTGTGATTGCTTTGGTACATTCATGCAACTGATTGTCTGTGGTTTCCTACATTATCAGTTGCTAATGTCATGTTGCTCAAAATGTATTATATAGTTATCTGTGCAAGTCAGACCACTAGTAAAAGTGTAACTGCGATTTCGATCCAGTCTCTTTCAATCAATATCACACATACAGTAGTGTAAATTTGTACTTTTGAAATGGATACATGGCATACATAAGAAGTGCAGCCTTCTGCATTTCAATACAGTAACTGTCATCCAAACTGTTGCCATAGTTTACATCAGGTAATACTAACAGAGTGCAGTGTTATTTTGACAACATGACTAAGCATTTTGACGATCTTGTTTGTGAACAATGACACAAGGACTTTTTGTTCTGATGGCACAAATATGTTCATTGACATAAATGCTTACTTTTGAGAGATGAACTAAAGATTTTGAGTAAGTTACAGGCTTTTGCAGGTAATCCATTGTGTGGTGCTGTTTGCACAAATTGTTTTGAGAAATGCACATACCTCTTTGCCAGTATTACAGTAAGGATAATTTGAGAAATGCACCAAAGTGACGAACAAAAACTGTAGGTTTTGAACAATGGATGCAAACAATGTATTTCCTTTCTTTCTTACTGTGTAATATTGTATTACAGTTTTTTACAATTACACACTAAAATAAAAATTTCCACACAATTTGCAAAATTCTACTCCAATGAGCAAAACACCTCCACAGATTTGCACAACATTACACACAATTTCTGCTTCACCATTTTTGCAAAACATTACACACAGTGATTTGTAAAACTCTACACACATTTTCACACCTTAGACACAGATAAGGATTGTGAGGTTACTTCCTTGTCATTACAAAGCCCCGGATTGCCAATGACCACACTAATGAACGAATTGGATAATCACATCCACCAGGTGTGGAAGCACACATGTGCTAATTTGAATACGCAGCACTCAGGTGTGCTATAAAAGGCAGCAGGTGAGTTCACCTGTCTTCAACAAAAATGGAAGGAGCTAGAAGAAGAAGAAGAAGAAGAAGAAGAAGAAGAAGAAGAAGAAGAAGAAGAAGAAGAAGAAGAAGAAGAAGAAGAAGAAGAAGAAGAAGAAGAAGAAGAAGAAGAAGAAGAAGAAGAAGGAGAATAAGAGGAGGAGGCCCAGGTAGAGGAAGAGGTAGAGAAGGACTTGAAGAGTTGATAGAACCTGAACAAAGAAGACGAGGACCGAATTTGACTCAAGAAATCTGTGCAACACTTATTGACCATGTTATCAACCATGGACGGACACTGATGGAAGCTGGACAAAGAGTTCAACCAAATCTCAGCAGAAATACTGTTGCATCAGTAATTCGGACATTTCATCGAGAAAACAGGTAAGCTAACCACACAGTACATTGAAACTGAAGCTTGCTGTACTTATCATCAATATTGTTTACTGTGACTGTCACAAATCTGGTCTGCACTCCCGTTCATTTACCACTAGAGGTCACCCGCTCACCACATGGACTTTCACACCACACATCACATGGACTCCAATTCCCATCATCCAACACTGATCACAGCTGTCACCAATCACTCATTGCACCAATCACACGCACACCTGATCACACAGCATCACTAATCACACACACTATTTCAACCCTGGACATTCTCTCCCTCGTTGCAGAGTATTGTACGCATTATTGCTACCCTACAGAGCCCTATTAGTTTGCCTTGCCTTGCCTTGCCTTGCCTTGCCTTGCCTTGCCTTGCCTTGCCTTGCCTTGCCTTGCCTTGCCTTGCCTTGCCTTGCCTTGCCTTGCCTTGCCTTGCCTTGCCTTGCCTTGCCTTGGTCGGATTGTTTTCCCCTGCCTGGACTATCGCTTACGTTGTTGGATTACCTCTCCTGTCTCGCCCCTCTGGATACTGTTCGCTGATCGTCGACCCACGCTTGCCCTAAGTTTTACTCTTTGTCTTGTCCCTGCCATACCTGTTTGCCATTGTTTGACCCTGCCTGTTATGGCCACGTCTCTGCCTAATAAAAGCCTGCACATGGATCCGCACGCCTCTCGTCTCGTCAGCCCCGTAACAGAGACATTTGACAGTAGGCTGCATGTGTTTTTTTATTTTTTTTTACATAGGATTGAGGGTCGAGGACACCAAGGTGGAAGGGGCCCTATGTTCACTCGTGCACAAGAGGCCGCCATTGTGAACATGGTTTTGACCAATAAATTGTATCAGGCTGCGAGAAATCCAAGCCAATATCATCAATAATGACCATATTTTGAATAACATCCAACGAGTCTCTGTCAACATTAGGTCGAATCCTCAAGAAAAATCAAATATACATGAAGCAAATGTATCGGGTACCATTTGACAGAAATTCAGAGACAGTGAAACATCTGCGCAATGAGTATGTGGAGGTATGTATTGTTCATCTTACTATGGTGTGGTATTGTGCACTGCTCATAATGTTCTGGCACAAAAAAAATACTGTGCAATAGATATTGAATAGCATCCTATTGCCTTTTACTGTGTTTCAGAGAGTCTTGCAAATGGATGCTGCAGAAATTCAACATTAATTTATATATGTTGATGAGGCTGGATTTAACCTTGCGAAAACAAGAAGAGGGAGAAATGTAATTGGACACAGGGCAATCACCAATGTGCAGGGCAGCGAGGGGGTAACATCACCCTTTGCGCTCCTATTACACAAAATGGGGTCCTCCACCACCATGCAAATCTGGGACCCTATAATGCAAATCTAATACTTTAATTTCTTCACAGATTGCACGAGATTGTCCCAGCATTAAACCAAGTGGACCAGATGCGGTACATTGTCGTTTGGGACGATGTCTCATTCCATCGGGCTGCTCTGGTCCAGAATTGGTTCCATGAGCACCCTGAATTTGAAGTCTTATACCTTCCCCTTAGTTACAGTATTCTTGTTGCTTTTACAGTAGTTTTTTCTTCAGAGTCAAAGTGTATGTACTTCATGCAGTAATTTTTGTCTACAGATTTTATTTGTTTCATTGTTGGTTGATTACTGTAACTGATTATGGTAAGAAATACTGTAAGTATTGAAATAAATACTTGAAATATTCAGTCTGCAGCATCAGTGTTGTGCAGTGCTTGGTAAGTTTATAGTAGGCCTATTTGTGTACATTCTCCCTATATCTCAAACTAATCATGAAGAATGTTGTGGGTTTGTCTTTTTTTTGTTTTGTTTTTTTCTCCCATCTAAATTATCCCTTACGTAACAATGTCTGGCCAAAAATCTAGCACATGCTATTTCGTAAAATTATTATTTTTACAAATGTTTATTTATCACAGCAGTGTGAAACTGGCTGCAATAGTGCCTGATCATTGAGGACTGTGTTGGTTAAATTAAAACTAATAGCATTTTCACATGTGTATGTTTTGACAGTGTCATTTTGCAAACAATCTAGGGATTATGCAAATTGAGTGTGGTGTTTGGATAATTGTGACTATATTTTGGAAAAGAACCCGGTTTTCAAAATTCCGTGTAAACAATTGAAGAAAAACTGTAAGAACCACGAATGCTTACAGTAAAAAAAAAAAAAAAAAGTTTTTCGCTCTTGCGTTCATGTTTACCACAAATTTTTCATGGAACTTTTAATCTGTCTGCCAACTACTTTCAATCTTGTACAGAAATGTACACAGAATCTCATGAAAGAGCTTTATGCTTTGAATAACTCTGTGTGTATGTAATATATCCAAAAATATAATATTATGGCGAAAGTGTTTGCGACGTAAGACAACTGTTTGCTTTTGAGATGTTTGATATTTTGAATGCAGTGCTTCACTTTGCAAGAGATGCGAGGTATTTTGCATTTTGTGTGTGCAATTCTTGGATTTGTGTGTAAAGTTTTGAAAAAGAGGCAAAGGTTTGAAAATGTGTGTAAGCAGTTGAAAAAAACTGTAAGTAGCAAAACTGATGAGACACAGGTCAGAATCTCAGGATGATGAACAAGTGATGTGTTTTGGAAAATTAATCTTGGTAGTAGTGGGAGAAAAAGAGGAACTGGAGGGGAAAATAAAAATGAAGGGGATGAGGTCATTTACATTTACATTTATGCATTTAGCAGACGCTTTTATCCAAAGCGACTAACATTGCATTCAAGTTACAGTTTTTACATTTGATGAGCTCTTGCTTTCCCTGGGAATCGAACCCACGATCTTGGCGTTGATAGCGCCATGCTCTACTATTTGAGCTACAGGAAAGGTCAAAGGTCATTTGTTCCTAATGAAATATAAAGCACTATAGTTGAGCATGTTCTTGTGCATGGAATGAGAATAAGGAATACTGCCTGCAGACTAATTTACTTGCACATTACAATTACAGTACATAGTAGCAGTTCTTCAGATGAGAGAACTTTCACTATTCTTTGTACTGTAAATACTGCAGCACACACCCTAAAACTCGTAAGTGTTGAATTGATTTGTAGCTAAGTACTTTTTACATGTATGTGTGCAGAACTGAGAGTCGACTGTTTAGGGGAGGCAGAGAAAGTCTTTTCTCAGAAGACTAAGAAACTTTACAGTAGTGTAATGAAAGTAAACTTTTCTTAAAGTTTATTGGTGAATTTTACTGTATCTGCACAACTCTATTTATGCTGCATACTGTAACAGACATTGACTTACAAGATGTTTCCTGTTTCCCAAAAGGAGGTTTTTGTAACAGTGTTTTGGATTGATCTCACTAGTGTTCTCTAGTCAGGAAAATAGTCTGTGTATTTGACAGGTTTGTATATCAACTGAGGCCAAAGTTTGAGTCTGACAAAAGAGAACATGTTTTTGACTAAACTATTTGATTTTGACCTGGAAATTTGAAGTTTGCACAAGTTGGTGTGTAGTTTTGAGATTGTGTTTATAGTTGTGAGAAAATGGTGAATTGTTTCATGAATTGTGCATTAGCAATCGAGAAAAACAACATATTTTTTAGTATTTGTTTAATGGCATCTTTTTTTATGACTGAAGGCCAGTATCACTGATACCAAGTAATACTGATTTCCTATAAAAAAAAAAAAAATCCCTAATATTTAACCATTGACTATAGCCATTAAACATTACTTTATAATTACAGTTTTTTTTTTTCAACTGCTTACACACATTTTCAAAACTTTGCCTCTCTTTTTCAAAACTTTACACACAAATCCAAGAATTGCACACACAAAATGCAAAATGCCTCACATCTCTTGAAAATGAAGCACTGCATTCAAAATATCACAAACATATCTCAAAAGCAAACATTTTTCTTACGTTGCAAACACTTTCGCCATAAAATTATATTTTTGGATATATCATACACACAGTTATTCAAAGCATAAAGCTCTTCTTTGACAGAGAGACTGGCAAGCTCTTGGCAGAGAGATTAAAAATTCCATGAAAAATTCATGGTAAACATGAACGCAAGATTGAAAACAAACTTTTTCTGCATCAAAGCGACGAAGCAAGAAAAACTGTATAACTTGACCTGTGACCTATTTAGAGGCCTATTCTAAAGCCATGATTGGTTGGTGTTAAATAAAGCAATGAGTGTTTGTGCATGTGAGGAGTTAGTGTGAAGCACTGATGCATTAGTGTGGTATTTTAAATGGTTGTGTTTGAAAAAGGAAATCAAGATACTTCCTGTTAGATTTGTGTGTGTTACATAGAGAATTGTGTGTTGTGTTTTGCAAAAAGTGTTTTCTGAAATTGAAAACTGAGTCAAATGCCGAGAATTAGTGTAAGGTTTTGCAGATTTGGTGTGTGCTTCTGCTGTTTGAGTGCCAGGTTTCAGAAATTGTGTGACAAGTAAAGACTTTGTATGTAAGCAGTTGAAAAAAACTGTAAGAGCTATCAATTTTAACATTTATTAGACTTTAAAAATAACTTCTAATTTAAGTTAACTTAAAACAATCTTCACATAAATCCATTATAATAAATGTTATATTTAGCTAGGCTACCTGTGCCCCTCAGCAGAAATATATATATATAGTGACGAGTTGGTTGCCATCACCAAGTGTTGCATTATCATCACCACCCCGTCCCTTATTCACCGCCCTTCACCAGGCTCCCGACGGGAGTGGGTGTGTGAGAAAGGAGGGGCGCTGAAACAGCTAGGGCTAGCAGCGTGTGATGAGGCGCACCTGAACCGAATGGAGCCTCATCTCCGTCGCTGTTCAAATACCGAGCGCGCCTCTCCTCGAGAGACCGGTCTCTTCCCAGTGCATGCACACTGCTGTCCTCGTGGGTCCAGGAAGGGAGCGTGGAGGGACTTCCGTGCCGCCAGAGACGTGAGCTGCCGGACCCACGGTCCGGACGAAACCGCACCCGTGTTACGGCCGTCGGGCCAGGATGCCAGGCCGACCAAGTTCCGTCGTGATGCCATGGGCCAAGAGTTAAACGAAGTCACTGGAGAAGCCACCGTCCCTCGCGCCCTGGACCTTAGAGGGGAGCGTGTGCGGCCGCCGGACTCCGCCCCTTACCTGGACCCTACCTTCCAGAACACTGCCCCTCCTTCTAAACCTCGCAGCACGACGAGGACACGAGACCCCCTGTTTGTTTTGGACACTGTATCCCCTTTGGACACGTTATTTTATTATTTCTGTTTAATAAAAGCCTCTCCGAGGCCTGAGGCCTGTCGTTTGTTCCTCCCGTCACTATATATACAGTGCTGTCAATCGATTAAAAACGTTAATCACAGTCATGGACTTTTAAAATAATCGCAATTTTAAAATACTAGGGTTTACCTGTAAATGTGTTGAAAAAGAAATGCATGACAAACTAGTTTAAGGAAACAGAACCTTTCACACTTCCGCCAGGTATGAGACATAATTCTTATTATTCTTATCATTATTCTTTTGTTTTTATTCAGCCATTATCAGCCTTTAAACTGGCAATAAAACGTTTACCAAGCCACATAGCTTCAATCCCAGTATACATTTACCCAACTATTATCAAAAGTATTTCTAAATAAATACAACAAAACATTTTCTTGCGACCTTACGTGAAGTATTATGACAAAATGCATTATGAAGAAGAATTGGGCCTGTTCTGCAGGTGCATTAGAGCTAATATTAGCATCATGCTACATAAGACAATTTATGAGATTAATAGTGCACTTTTACTCAGAACTCACTTCAAACCACCATCGAGTGTTTGTAATAACTTCCTTTTGCGATCACATGTGGAATTTGGTCATTTACTGTTGTTAAAATATGCTAATTATAGCCTTTTATATCGCTGCACAAATTAGCATTTCAGATGTACACATTCTACTCAAGAAAATCATATACAAATATCGTATGTTTATTATCTTATATACTCTATAGTGGCTGTTGTCATGTTTATTTCTGCTGTGTAAAAGCCTTAACATGTGCTCTGGCTGAAACTCACGTTGTTTGTGATGTTACAACAACCTCTCTGTTCTTAAGTTGCCAGGGATACATTCCAAGTATAATACACATTAGTAAAAGTGTCTATACACTTTAGGCGGCCACGGTACATTATAAAAGTAGCCCCAAAAACCGCAACCCACGGCTCTGTAATTTTTCCTGCGACTGTACTTTCAAAATAACCCACTTGTGCTGCTGCCCTGGCAACACTGGTTCGCTGTACCCTCATCACACAATGATAGATAACCTTCCGCGCTGCGACGACGGGAAGAAGTTGAGGTCAAATCTTATCAAACGATTACTTTGCGTTAAAAAAATATTAACGCATTACATTTTTTTGATTAATCGCATGCGTTAATGCGTTAACGTTGACACCCCTAATATATATATATTCAGGAAAATTTGAATATATGGAATGGAATGAAACTTGATTATATGGAATGAAAGTTTGAATATATTGAATGAAAGTATGAATATATGGAATGAAACTTGAATATATTGAATGAAACTTGAATGTATGGAATGAAACTTGAATATATTGAATGAAAGTCTGAACGTATGGAATGAACACTTGCTTGTGTGAACAGCACATTTGTGTAGTTCTGTAGTAATCTACATCGATGCCATTTTTGTCGACAAATAAAAATGAGATGAAATTTCCAGTCAGAACTGACGTCCTGTGTGGTAGATGTGCACATATGAATTGTAACGTTCTGTTCTAACTGCGGGAAAACTTTGCATGTTCTACAGGCTCGAACAACAGTGCTTCAAAATGATTCAGAGCAGTTTGCAATAAATGAATAGCACACATTTATGACAGGCAACTGCTTATGAATTAATGCTGATTAATTATAGCGATGTGTACTTGGTAATGTGTTTTAGATGGTTGTAAGAATGCATATTTTATCTCCCTCATGAACTTGAATGAACAGCCTGCAAATAAGAATTCCGGTGTATTTCGGTCTTGTTTCGGGGATTCCAGTCACAGGAAGGAAAGACTAAGGACATTATTTGACATATTATTCAATAAATAGATTTTACTATCAGGATTATTATAGTTAACTAGAGCCATAAAAAGTATGTGTTAGGCCCTGATGAGCACAGAATTTAGCTCTATTTTGTGTCTTTTTGCACTTGAATTGTCAAAAATCACACACAATTATGTCAAACTGTCAGTTTAGTCATGTATTCAAGTAACAGTTGTGTGATATTTGATGCTTAATTAATGCATTACAATTTAACCAAACTCAGTAGATTTTAGTCGAATAAATCTACTGTATTCTTAGTCGACTAAAACTAGACTAAAACTAAAACTATTCAAATGACTAAAACTATATAGCATTTTAGAAAAGACTAAAACTAAATCAATATACTGTCAGTATTAACACTGTGTGAAATGTCTGAGATGATGGGATATCAAGATGATGGGATGTACACTCCAAACTGTTTGTATTGTTTGTTTGGAATATGATCAGCTGTTGCCAAAATTTTTAGTTCAACAAAGTATTGGAAAATTTGAGGAAATTATATTTCATTCAATTCAGAAAAATATTTCTCTGATAACAAGGATATAACTAGCTACAGTATATTATTATTCATTAAATACTGTCAAATTTGCATTTTAATTCCATGCACTGCAAATTTCATTCTATATATTCAGACTTTCATTCCATATATTCAAACTTTCATTCAATATATTCAAGTTTCATTCCATGTATTCAAATTGCATTCCATATATTCAAACTTCCATTCAATATATTCAAGTTTCATTCCATATATTTATACTTTCATTCAATATATTCAATCTTCATATTATAAATACCATAATTTCCTGAACGGCATGCCATAATATATATATGGATATATAGATATATATAATATGTATAGAGAGAGCTCCTGGTTGCCTATGGTGTGTCCTACTGCACTTTTGTTTTATTATTGTATGATATAGTATTACTACTGCTTTCCTTTTACTTTTGAAATATTCTCTTCTTTTTTTTTTTTTTTTTGGAGTTCTTAGTTATAATTCCTGCAATAAATAAATAAATACTATTTATTTAGTATTTATTAGGACACGTTGCTCTACTTGACTCAGAAAAGATGCCCAAGGTGAACTTTAGTTGTTTACACTGCACATCAAGAAAATTTTACTTCAGTAAATATAGCTTCACCTCACGTTCAGGACAGTAAAGGCATGACTGTAAACTGACAGCGATTTCAGACTTTAAATATATCTTTTGTCAGTAAAATGCAACCTCTGCAGTTTTCCCCATTGTTGTTCCATTAATACAACTGTGCATCAGATTCAGATCACACACATATACACAGAAAAAGAAAAAAAAAAACCTTGACAGTTTATTCCCAAGAGCTGTTAAAAATGCCAGGCAGACCTTTTTTAGATAAACATTCCTGAAAAATTTGACATCTTTCTGATTTAATGAACGTTAAATATTGACCCAAATTAGTTTAGGCATTCTGTACACTGTTGCATGGTGAAACACATCCAGTACCTCAAGTAAATTGCTATTAAATTTAAATAATTGATTTTGTGCTATTGACAGAGCCTTGAAAAATAACGGCCTCATTCCTCAGTTATAGGGGAAAAAAGTCTGTTTTCCTCTCCTGGCAGTCAGGTTGCTTTCTCTCCTTGGCACTGATAAGTTGATACAGTCATACAACACTGCACCCAACTTCAGTGCTTCCATTCTGTGTGCTGACAGCCTGGTAATTAATGCCTACCTGACTCCTCCGGCAGGCATCTCCCAAGGCTGCTGATTAGGACTCTGGCTCTGCAAAGTATGACACCTGTGTAGACGTTTTACCAGGAGCCCAAACAAAAAGAAAATAGCTGAGCACATTGCTAATTTGCAGCAATGAATTCCAGCCTGTTTGGATTTGTCTCCACGAGCGTTGTTTTATCATTCCGGTCAATGAGTCGGATGAAAATTGCATTTGCTAATGAAATGACTCCGGGTACAAGTGGACGTATGTTAAATGCAAACATTAAAGCAGCTCACCTATTTTGCCTTCATCCAAACAAGAATTAGCACCAGCGGTATGACCGATTTTTCCGTATGTTCCGTTCTTGCCCTTCCTAGACCACAAGGCCGTGTTTGGCCTCATCAAGAGAAATGACCAAAGAGAATTGAATCCTTTCATGTTGCCCTTTCCCCCTCTACTACACTTGTGATTGTAAAATTGATTTTCTTCTTCTTCTTCTTCTTCTCCCCTCTTTTCACTTAAGGAGACCAGTTCTGCTGGGTTATTATTGTACCGCAGTGCTGTAATAACAATTTATCTTCGCTTCTTGTACGATTACTGTACAGCGCTTCAGAAAGGAGGGCAGAGGTGCCAAGTCTTTGATTTATAGGAGCAATTTGACCGCTGCTTATTAGAGTGATCCACTAAGGTGATCCAGGTGGTGGAAGGTCTCCACAGCATCTTAATGCTGTTCAAGAGCACAGGGGCAAAACAATTCAAGACTGTACTTTTAACCAGAATTATGATGCTAACCTCAGGGCAGGCAGATGTTATGGTTGCTCATGCCAAGACAGTAATAAAACACTCGGAAAATGATCACAGAAAAGCAATTTGTTCTATCGCAGTCTGATTTGGTTTAGTACGTACAGAGAGCATATTGTTGAAGGAGAGATGCATTGTTACAAAACTTAGAGAGCTTCTTGTTGTCTACGGTCTACATAAACAAGGGAGACTTTGATTTTAATAGATTTTGGCTGTAGCCATTCCCTCTAGAACAGAGGTCGGCAACCTTTTTTGTTATGAAGTGCCATTTTAAATTTTTCTAGTTAATCACTGTCATACCGATGATACATTACCAAATTCATAACCATTTGAAAAGTTCAAATAAGTTTAATTGAAACATTAACAAATTTTATAATTGAAAACTGATGATCTATGTTGCCCCGCATGTCATGTATTGTGACATGTGCTTTTATTTCATGGACTTTTACTTTGTTCAGTGCAAACTGCAGATGAGTCCTATGTTATGGTTTGGTTATGTCAAGTCACGTTAATGTAAACGCATCGTTTGTTTAAGTTCAAGTCAAATCAAACTGCACTGTGGTTCAGTCTGGACTCTCTTCCAGTGGACTTGACATGAAATCCCAGCTTAAAATGATTACAAACCTGTTTATTTTATTTGTTTCTTACACATGAGTTTTAAACCTTTCAAAACCTAAAAGTTTATTTCCAGGTTTGAATTGCACTTCAAAAACAGATTTCCAGTGTGACCCTACTGAAACTCACAGTAAGTGTGTGAGAAAGAGAAAGTCGACTTGGAAATCTTGGTTCGCAATAGTTTACTTCTGAAAGCTAAGCGCAGCATATACAGCTTTGAGGAATGACCTCAAAATGTACATCAGTTATTATCCCTTATCCAACCCATGCTCTAGGTTTTTAGCGATCTTGTGATATTTACAGGTCACTTTAAAAAGTAATCATGGATTTACTATGAAAACCATAAAGCCACAAATTTTTACTACAGTAGCCACATTTTACCATAATATTCAACCGAGGCTCTTTGGAAACATTTTTGCAAAATGCACCATATTCAGTAAGTGGGGATGAACATGACTCTGGACTTTTTTTTATTATTTTGGTTGTTGTATCACAGCAGTGTGGAAATGAAATGTCTGCTAAGTGGTGTTAAAAGGTTAATCACGTTTGGAAAATTGCATAATAAAAACATTCTGTATGTTATAAAAATACATGATCCACACAATTTTGGGGTAAACTCAATTACTTTTAACTACACTGAAATGTTTTTTCTCATCTCTCCTGCCATATTGGATTTGTGTTTTCACATAGCATATATTTTTTACAGTCACTGCATTCTGGGATTGCTTTATCTGTAAAGGACGGTACATGCAATGCTGTCTTATTTGGCTAAGATAAGGTAAGGTAAGCATTTAGAAAAGTCTTGGTACTGGGATTGTGTTTATGTTTCCCTAAAATTTTGCTGGAACAGACCAAGACTATCTGCAACACACACAATACGATTCCAGTCTTTCCTCTCTGAAGCTTTTGGCTGATTCACAAAGACTGGCATTTATAGAGCCATTTTACAACTTCACCTGTCTTTTCTAGTTCTGCAACACTTTCTCCTGTGGCCTACGATAACATTTAACAGCTGACCTTATCTCCGGGTGCCATCGTCTTCTTTCTTCCCACATGTATGTTACGACCACATTTCTGTCCTGATTAGAGATGACTATCTCATACACATTATGTGGCCGCCACATAATGCTGATGACTCTGTGGCGATCCTAAACTGTATTGAGAATTGTGTCACGGCTGTTCTAAGGTCATCAGTACATCTCAAACATCAGCAAACCTGTATTCATCTCCAGTGAGCCTTTTGTACCAGCGATATAGTTGCCTGGCTACTAGATAATGCGTGTCAATGAATACACAAGTAAACTGTTGTAAATTGACTGGAGATCGGTTTTTCAGCCACAGATGTGGTACAAAATGTCTATATGGCAAAGCCACGGCTTTGGTTTTACTGCTGTGTCCCATCAAACAATATCTGTCAGAAACATGGTCAATGGGCCATGAAACACAGGTCACACAGTCACGCTGAATGGGTTTTATGGCACAGCTGGTGGTTGTTTAGTGCTGAGCTGGGCCACTCTCCACTTCCATTGCATTCACCTACTGTACATCTTCAAAAAAAAAAAAAAAGCTGAATTGCTCCTGGAAAAGCTAACCTTAAACAATGACCATGAGTCCATCTAGGGCCTGTCCAGAGAAATGTGACAACAGTGGTGGAAAAGGTCCTTGCTGAGGCTGCACAAATACAAACAACTCAGAAATGTGCAGGACATTTTTAAACTTGCTCAAAAGAGGAAGGTTCATGGCCTATTTTTTCCCAGTGGACCATGAACGCATTAATTATTTTGAGTTTCAGGGCCACAGTAGCTATAATATCTCATGAGAAAACCTTCCCACCTCCTGCTGCCTCAAACCTAAAAACTTCAGGCCTGCCAAGATGCTTTGCTTTTAGCAGAGACAGAATACTAATAACCCCTTATCAGTCCAATGTCCCCATTACTCAAGCAACATGCCAAAAATGTACAAAAGCCAAATACAGGCACCAGATTGGGTTCACCACACTTCCTTTGTCTAGACACATTGAATAAAGTAATATTTAGAGCTGAAAACAACTATAATGTAAACTATAACTACAAAACTACCATGTGAGAAGTATAGAAGATCTTTTTCTTTTTCTTTTTTTTTACTTGAGACACGTAAAAGCCTAAAAAAAAATCACGATTGAGGTATTACTAATGTATGTTGTAAAACAAAACATGAAAATAAATATATTGACTATATTGACTACAGACCTTATTTCAGGCATTTAACCAAAAAAAAAACAGAGACAGGAGTGCTTAACAGGAAAAACAGGAACAGAACAAACTGAAGTGGTATGAGAGTGTGAAAAGTCCATGTACAAGAGAGATATAAGAGAGAGGTGTACTATACTGTATACAGCATGTCTGAATTAATGATTGCAGTGCATGCTTAACACTAAACATAAACAAGCAAATTGGAAAAAGTTTGAGTTCTTTCAGAGCTACAGAGCAGTCATACCGAATTTCTTCATTTATGAATGCATTTGGTTTGTGACAGGACAGGTGGATCGACAATGGGGTCTGCGTTTAACAAAAAGGTTCAAACAAAGAGTGTTAACATTCATTGAGCATGTCTAGACAGTTAAATGAATGTTGTGTCAGTACAGCTGTCTTAAAGCTTACTATCCAGCTTTCACCAAAGACAGTCATTTAGCAGATAAGCAACTTTAATCACTTTGTGGTGAAAACTGCCTTTTCAGAGTACAGACTTTAAAATCTGATTGGCTGATTGAGTCTTGCTTGAAACCATTAAATAACTTAAAACCCTAACCAGGCTTGCAGAGAGCTGTCAGGTATGTTTTATGGTTCAAAATATATTTTTCCGAAGAAAAGAAGTAATGAAGAAAGAAAGAAAAGAAAAGAAAAAAAAACAACAAACATGATTGAGACCATTTTGGGGGCTTGTCTCTATTCTTGTTCGGGAGTATTTTAAAAATAAAATTTAAAACAAATGTATAAAAGACAATTCTAAGCATATTTATTCACATAAATCCAAAGTTATTTATTTATTTATTTGTTTGTTTGTTTGTTTGTTTGTTTATTCATTCATTCATTCAGTAAAAAAAAAGAAGAAAAAAATCCTAACTACTGTACATGTATTATTATTAATTTAATTTTGCACAACAACCCCCTTTAGAACAAAGTGTTAACAAACTCTTAAACTTCCTGGCATTGTGCTCAAAAGGGTCCATGTGTTAATTTACATGGGTAATGCATGACAGTGCGAATGAAACAAATCAAATCATAATTTAACGATTACCATCTTGGAGGAGTAGATAATTCAGTAGGTGTGTTGACACCTTAAGACATGTAGCAACCAAACTGATGAAAAGATGTTGCTTTGTAAAAACAGAAGCTAAGAAAGTATGATCCCTTCACACTTCAGAATGTTCACGGATAGATTCTAATGATCTGTCAGTTTCATCCTGCAAATATCAAATGCAATTATTGTTTAAGCGCTTTAATTACAGTGTTATTTTCAGAGCACTGATACAAGATTAAGAATTTAACCTTATCAGAAGCTATGGATTTGCAGCTTAATGAGGATTCTTGCCCCTTGAATCAATGGCAGATGGTGTGAGCAAGGTGCAGCTGAAATGCTTAGAAGAGCTTGATAACTTCACAGAATCTCAGCGAGGGAGGCACATTATTCTGCTGCTTTGTGTTTGAGAATAAGGAGCACAACGTAAAGGGTGCCAATCGTTCTCCTTTCATCATCGACTCCCAGCGATATCATCTCAGAAGGCTGAGAGACTTATCACCGAGCCATAAAGTTTCATGAAGCCACAATAAATGATTTCCTCCTTATTTCAGCAGCCCTAATTTCCATAAAGCATGCTTTTGCTTTCCCCTCTTTCCCTCCTCCCCAGCTATAATGGCAGAAAGGGAGCAGAACATATTCAGAGTTCTGTTTTCATTCAGCGTTATTAGAAATTCAATTCTGTACAAATGACTTTGGAATATCATGGCAGTCACTTTAGCTGTTCAGTGTGACCCATTTTCGAGCTGCTAGTCATGCTCTATGTGCCATACCTGCGGATTCAGCTCTGGCCCGGAACAATGGGTACAATGGTTTCATTTAAAATGATCTATATCATACTCATTCACTTTCAAGACCACTCAATGTAGATCTTAATGGTCGACCAAAGATAATGTCAGCCATGCATTTGATTAAGGTTGGCGACTACAATGAATTGGCAGTGGTACTGTGTGTGTGTGGGGGGGGGGGGTATATACTTTATATATACTAATACAGTACGCATTAATATTTACAATATTTAAATTTTAGTGCTATTTATTTGTTTGTTTGTTTAGCTTCATGTTTATTTTATTTATTTATTTATTACTTATTTTAATTTTATTTCAGTTATTTCAATTAGTTGCCAAGGCAGTATTCTAACTTTGTAATTAATATGTATGTTTTATTTTATTTCCACCTTATTTCAGTTTTAATTTACAATAACAACACTGAACACAACATCTCTAAAAGAAAACTATATAGTATCATCTCAGCTTCTCCATAGACTGACAGAAGTGTTATGTACAGTATAAAGTCAAAATAATCTCAGGTATAGTTTAAAAAAATAAAAAATAAAAATAAAATAAATAAATAAATAAAACAGAAACACTTTATTTTGTTACACCTTACTTGTAATAACTATTATGATAACAATTAATGTTGCATAATTGCATGTAAGTAACATAAGCCAAACCCTTATCCTAACCTTAAAGATATAGTAAGTTCATTTAGTTAATTAATATTACTAAGTACTTAAATGTGTATACTGTAACAAGGACACCTTAAAATAAAATGTAGCCAATAAGACATACATACAGTATATATATACATGCATACATAGTAGCTCAACAGGCAAGGTTTCAAAAGATTAAACAACACTGACAATAAATAAAGTCTGATAAAATACACATTTGCATTTGACAAACACTTTTATGTAAGCTTTTTGTAAACATTTACATTAAAGACATTTAGTATGCAAGTATTAATGTATTAATTGCATTACCATGAAAAATCTCAAATAGCATTAGCATTTTATCATGTATATGCATTTGCCTTCCATTGTATTTCTTTGTGAATGTGTCATAAATAATACTTTACATCAATGCTACATTAACAATTTAGAAAACAATTTCTCATACACAGGTAGGCCTAATCGTTCATCCATTCCACATCTTACATACCGAGGTGTTTCTGCAAGTTTTACCGCCAACTACAGCGTTTACCAGCCAGACAGTGAAGGATGCTTCACTGCCCACCACATGCGTCTGCCAGCCGTTTTAGGATTGATTTCACACACTATAAATTAATCAGTATGCTTAGAAAATAAACATGATTTTTTTTTTCCTAAAAAAAAAAAATCATTTAGTCTGTGGTTTGCTCACTAAGCATTGAAACAGTATGCACTGTACAGTGAAGAAGTAATACAAATAAAATTGACTTGACTTCACATGTATATTAATTCCAGAGTGTGATTATTTGACTTCAGAGCAGGAAGCAGTCTTTTTTTTTTTTTTTTTCATGGTTCCTTTCAGCACCTTGAGCTTCAAACATGCGTTAAGCGTTTGGAAAGTGTTAAACAGGTCCAGGTAACAGTAGCGATCTAAATCTTAAGCGTGAAATTGATGTGTGCACTCTCCTGTCTTCACAAACAAGGCTTATTAGCAGTGACGTGCTAGATCTGCTGTCACTCCCCTTTTCAATTTCCTGCCTCGCTGCACATCCCACAACAGCAAAAACGGCGCCGTAATATGCCTATACTGTACACAAAGTGGCATAAATAGCTGCTTCCGTAAGAAATGCAGGAGGGTATGAGTCGAGAAAATGAGGGACTGCAAAACTGCTTGTTGAAGACTCAATTTTCTAAGAACGAGTTTTATAACTCCTATTTGCATTTGCTTGAGTAGTTCTCCAATTATTTCTCACTGCTTTTTCTTACTTTCCAATATATAATGCCCCTCAGAACCCCACAGTTATGCATTTAGGAATGAGGCCATAAAGGGGGAAACACGTCACCTCCACATCATATTTAAAAGGTGGTCTTTCATTTTGCATGTCCAGTGACATTGTCAAACAAAGGAGAACAGAAGTTATTAGGATCACTCCCTACTATGCTGAAAAGGGCAGCCACACAGCATGTTCATCCAGTAGCTTATTAGCTCTGACCTATGTCACCCTAAAACCTTGTAACATTCTAGTTAAAAGCACCTCAGCCGAAATAGCTAATCTCAGCTGGTCTGTTGAAAACCAATGGAGTATTATGAGATAGTTACTCACTTTTTTGAATTGGCCATAAACTGGCTTCACTTGTTTATCAAGAGAAACAATGTGCCATACAATTCCTGCAACTCAGATACAATTGTTTTGAAGTGTGTCAGTATCTGCTGGCTTCCATTCCACAAGCATGCTGTATAAAAATAGTGAGTGGTTTTCCATTGCAAGTTCATGTTCTTTATTGTTTTACTATGTTTGATATATTATAGTTGATTATGGATATATCATAGTTTTTGTAAATAGTTTTTTTTTTATTTCGCCTTTGTTTTAGTTAAAGTTTTACTAATTTCGCTGTGTTTTGACTTTTTTATTAGTTTTTGGTTTATATATCTCTATACAGTTTGTATTTTGATTTAGTTGTTTTAATTTATTTAGTTTTAGTAGTATTTCTCGTTAAAAAAAAATGCCTATATAAATGCTGCCTTGACAGATAGCTGAAATAAAATAAGTTGACTTTTTATATTTTATTTTACTCAGTTAAGGTTTTAGTTAACTATAATAACCCTGATCATGATGAAACTACTGTAGAAGCAATGCTTTCAATACAAAGCATCGGTTCATCTTTCCTTCATTGTTATAAGGTGTTTCAGAGCAGGGCAGTCATGCAGCTGGCATTTACTCCACGGGCATCTGACCTTTGACCCTCGTTTCATTACTCATGTATGCTCTCTCAACCTTCCTCTATGTCCAGCCTTTTTAAAGGACACACTTCAAAGAGTTTGTCTCATACTGTTACTCTCTGATAATCCAAACTCACAAAGGATGGATGAATATTTCAGGGCTCAACAATAATGATGGCCCGGTGCCCAGGGCCAGTTTGAGAGAGTTTCAAGCCAGTTAACTGAATTGTCACCTGAACTAATGGCAGTCCAAGTTAACTTTACTAATACAGCTCAGCTGCTTAACATTAAAAATTAAAAAGTGAGCTCAGGTTAAAAAACATACACTTCCATAATGTACTTAAAGTGCTCTATTTTCGCACACTAATTTTGTGCTTAATATAAAAATGATTATTTAGTACTTCTTAAGATAAACATAAGATCAACTAAGCGTACTCAACTGTGCTATTTTGGGACACCATTATTATGAACTAAAATGTGCTTTTAATACACTATCTCTGTATTTTAAAAATGTATTTAGTCACCACTTGTAGTACACTTGAATGTCCTAGGGTATGGTTCAAGTGTACTACAAGTGTTAATATATATATATATTATTATTATTTTTATATATATATATATATATATATATATATATTAAGTACAAAATTAGTGCGCAAAAATAGAGCACTTTAAGTACATTATGGAACTGTACTTTTTTTAACCTGGGGGATTATGTGTTGAAGGGATGCCAAAACAATCATCACTGATGTGCTTCTTATATGTGTTGTGATTGACAAGACTGGATAAAACTTTTTGTTTAAAACTCTAAATGTTAAGGCAAGTACAAAACTTAACTACTGGCCTGATCTACAACCATAGTGTGTTGATTTGTGATATTTGTCTACATTCAGGGCTCAACAAAAAAAGATTTTCTTCTGCTGGTACATCAGGACAATAGTTTAGATTTTTACTTGCATTGCCATGATTTTAATTTTTTGGGGGAAAAAAATCTGTGACATCCAGTGCAAAACATTGCTGATTGGTTTGTAGTTTTCCATATATTCTTACTGATGCATTCAAGGTTTTTTTTTTTTCAGTGTAGACAGAGCCTCACCTATGATGTTATCTTAGCTGTATTTGCAACAACATTGAACAATGCATAATATATAACCAAACGTTTAAGTTTGCAAGGGCAAAAAAAAAAGTGGACCAAAATCAATAAATGTGACATTTTTAGCAGGAAGGCATGCAGCACTGGCCTGATATGGGAAGTGGGTGTTCAGTCTACTGGCCCAAAACTCCCTCACACTGGACCTGATGTTTCATGATTTTTGGTGGTTTTCTGAGGGAAGGCTGACATAAATAGAGATTGAGATCTGTTAAAAAGCTCTAGATGGTGAAGCACTAAAGTAGTAACAGAAACAACACTTCAGCTCCTTGTGGATTTTCAGCCAACACCCTGAAGAGTACTGAAAAATGCATGAGGGATAAAAATATATCACACATTGTTCCATCTATGAAAAATTTAGTGATGGAAAAACAAACGTATTATTCCAAGCATAATATACAACTAATAAAAGATTGTGAAGGCCTCTGAACCAAATAGGGATTTAACATGTGTTTTCTTTGCTGATAAAACCAGATTGACTGATGCATTATGGAGGAGCAACATGTGACAGAGGGGGCAATCTCTGCACAAGCTCTGTCTTTACAACAAAAAACAAAACCGCTTATCTGACAGGGAGGCAGCTGGGATTTAAACTAACTAGGCAGGTGCAATGTGCTTATAGGCTCTGAATACTTAACATGCACATAACAATGAACTGTCATGAAGATATTATCATAGAGATAATTGGTATATATAATATTTACCAAGAAAAAGAAAGGTGGTTGTGCATACATGGTTACAAATGCCAATTTATTTTTTTAATTTTTTATTTATTTTTTTGAAATCTTTAAACATTGGATCTTAGTGATTTAGTTAAAAAATAAAAAATAAAGTCTGCTGTCCAAATTTGGTTGAGCTGTGCTTTACCAATTTGTACAGTCTGTTATGGGCTCTACAAGTGAACCTAGTGATAAGAATGAACAATAATTGTAATAATAAGATAATAATAAAAAAGATGGAAGCAGTACATTAATGGAGAGAAAATAAGTTAAATAAATAAATAAACAAGTTAGATAAATAGGTTAGTCTGTACAAATCTGTGATTTATAGAATAAGGTTAATTTTCAACCACACGAGATGTTTGAGACCAGGTTGTTCAAACCTGGCCTGTGTTATCTTTTTTCTAAATGTGATAACATTTTGAACATTTCCATAAACTCACATACCCCTAATGTTCTGCATATCAATATAATTACAAGGTAACACTTTATTTCGATAGTCCACTTTAGACATTCTACTAACAGTAAGTAACTTTGCAACTACATGTCAACTAGCAGTCATTAGAATATTAGTAGACTGTCTGCTTAATATTTTCTAACACTTTATTTTGATGGGTCCACAACATACAACATATACTGACTATGAGAAATTTTGCAAGTATATGTCAGTTTATTCTACTAACCCTTAACCTACCCTAACAGTCTACTCTGAGAGTTAGTGGACATGTAGTTGCTAATTAATGAGAATTAGTTGAAATGTAATTGACATGTAGTTACAAATTTACTTATAGTTAGTTGAATGTCTAAAGTGGACTATCAAAACAGAGTGTAACCAATTAAAATACAGTATTTAATCCTGATTCATCTTCATGCTTAGGATCCATCAGTGTTTACTATCAAGATCCCTGAGGTACAGAACATAACAGCATGATGGAAATTTAACAAGCCATGTTGATTAGTTAACAATACAGCATATTTTCATATTCCAAATTGTATGTTTGTTTTTAAACTGAATAAATAAATCTCTGTGGAAATTAGTTTGTTTGGGAAATCAATCTTACATCCTTATTACAAGATAGTAATGATCTTACATAAAGATAAAGATACTATTGAAGATTTTGAAAAAATGTATCTCCAAGGACAACAAAAGCCAAATAGATACATTAATAAATAATTAAGGATTTACAGAGGAGTCAACCATATGCATTCACATTTCAGCATGGCACACTGTGAGCAGGCAATCCACTGTACACAAATAGCTTCAAGCAACATAACCTTCATGCCCTCAATAAAACAAACCAACAGCCATTCAGCCTGCCAGCAGGACGTAAATGCCTGAATTTGTAGGCTGATGATGGAATTTCAGCTGATGCCCATGGAGGCCTGTGCTGAACTGTTTAGAGATTTGTTATGGCATGTATGGGTCAATGTGAGCTCTCACAGAAATATTTTTTTGTGATCTTAAAGGGATAGTTAATACAAAAAGAAAAACGTTGTCATTATTTTCTCATCTTCATGTCATTCCAATCTTGACTTTGTTGTATTTCAGAACATTGTTAAAGGGGTCCTACTATTGATTTTGTTTTGGGGGTGTACTAGAACATGCTCTCATGCTTGGTGGTTCGAAAATCGCATTATTTTTCACATAATTTACATTATTACAATACCTTTCTCCCCAGCCTGGCACAAGCGACTCGATTAGTTTCAGTTTGATGAAGGCCCACCTTCCGAAAAACAAAATGTGTTGTGATTGGTTAGTTGTCCCAGTGCGTTGTGATTGGCGAACAGCTTAGACGGTGTTTCAGTACTGCCCCGCCCCTTGCCAAAACAGCAAGTTCGTCAATATTGCCATATCGATTCAGACCCCGAGAATATTGAACAAGAGGACCACGCAGAACCTTTGCACGCACGGATATTGCAAGACATATTAAAGTGGTAATGTTATTGTTTTTTTGGATGTCAACAACAGCTTAAAAATAACTGCATTTACTATGTACAGATAAGTGCAACGGTAATATGTATTATGTTTATTGTTCTTTAATTCTAACATTATAACAGGAATTGCAGTGAAACTGTTATACAGTTGAATTTATTTATCCCATAGTCCCACAGAGTTACACTATTTGTGGCTGCATATATATGCAAATTAATTCTCTGCCAGCAGGAGGCACTTTTGGAGCAGAAGAGAGTGAGGTTTCCCTGGTAATGCTGTACATAAAACAGAGCTCCGCTCACAAATGCTGCTTTATCAGACATTACATGCAAGATGAAATGAAAATGACATCCAAAATTTTCTGAAGACAGTCGGTTTCCTTCAGAAATACAATGATATAAAAACACCCACACCAGGTTTTGATTTTGAAACGTGCAGTGCTCAACCAAGTGTTCTCCCCACCCGCCAACCATTCGGATTTCCGTAGGCGGGATTTATTTTATGATTATGATATTCTAATGGGCCACTTTGTGATATCACAAATACAGGAAAACAACTTTGTAGTCCAAATGAGCCGTTCGTTGTAGTTCTTGAAAAGGGATTTTTAAATGAAATATCTCCCTTTGGAGTGGACTTTGAGATTTGTAACTTTGTAGATCTTTTTATGCCCAAACATTACACACTACACACTGACTAAAATTCAAAAAGTGAAAAAAGCATAATAGGATCCCTTTAAAACATATTCTTTGGTGTTCCAAAGAGTCATACAGGATTGTGTAAAAAAAAGTATTAATGCATGAATGAATGAATGTCACTTTTGAGGGAATGTTTTGTTTAAAATACCATGTGTATAGTATCATATTTATGAGATAATTTACAATTACAAATTTACATTACAAAGTGATTAAAATGATTAGTAATGTACAAAGTCATATATGCATTACAATTGTACTTCATACATTTATGTTTAACTAAAAATGTCTTAATGATGGATTTGTTTCATGCAAACACAGCTTTTAGCTTCTCAAGGCATCAATTGATGGATTGGAGTTGTGTGGATTACTTGTGGATTATTGTGATGTTTTTATCAGCTGTTTGGACTCTCATTCTGACGACACCCATTCAATGAAGAAGATACATTGGTGAGCAAGTGATGTAATGCTAAATTTCCACAAATCTGTTCTGATGAAGGTAACAAACTCATCAGAGCATTTTCAGCAACTTTCCATTTGGGATGAACTATTCCTACAAGAAATGAGAACATTTAGATGAGCCTTAGCTTCAGAAACTTTGCTTCATTTGATGTAAATTTCTTATTGTATTCTTTCATTATCCCCCCCCCCCCCCCTACAAAAAAAGGTCTTTGCTTCACAATCAATTATACAAAAAATATGAAAAATGCAAGTGTGCATGATGAAAGTTACCATGTATTCATTCTATAAAAGAACTAATGAAACAGTGCTTGAATAATACTGATAACAAGGCCTTTCCTAATCTGATAGATGCTTACTGGGTTCGTCCTGTAGGTAGACATCATTATGATTTAGAATGCTGCCATTTACCAGACTGATCTCCCACCACTCATTCTCCTTTTAAGAAATATCGCCTAGACCACTGCTGCCTCCCAGTTTGAAATGCATTAGAGTGTACAGAGCATTGACGCATTCACATAATAAAATGAGGTCAATTGGCTCAATCTTGCATGTAGAGTGGGTCAAATCCCGCTGTCCTTCATTTTATCCCACATATCTTCACATTCTGCGTAGCTCTCACCACCATCAATATCCATGAGCACTTCAAAAGAAATTCCATCCCCTGGTCTGACTCTATAAATACACAGTGTGCCACCAGTGGGGCATCACGCTTGGTTAGTCCTGCCATCTGTCAGGAAGGAGCAGGCAGTGCAGAGCGCAGGCCAGACAGACCACCAGGAGCAGTAGGGTCTGCTCACTGGAGAACCACATGGCTTGGCCTTGTCCCTCAGCCCTGCTTTTGGGTTGCTCAAACGCATAGGCATAAGGACAGAGATGCTGTGTTTAGACCATCACTGATAACTGGACTTGGTTGTTAGCCTCTGAGTTCTTTGGTCCCTTAAAACCAGCCTGCTATTAATGTGGGGGACAGATGAGAGTGGTGTAATAATGGGCTGCCAAGCTTTTAGGAATACTGAGATAATGGGTCCGCCATGGGCCATGGTATTTATATCACTATGTAGGGCAGTTTCACTTCCCTTTATTTTGAAACTTTGAGAAACTGTAGGTGGATTGCTAGATAAAATTATGCAGAAATGTCATTAATATCTCAATTGTTTCTGCTAGTCAGCAATGGTATTAAATGTAATCCCACCAGTCACGACAGTTTTAATTTATAAAGCTCTAAAAACCGTACCAACTAATGTTTTAGTGCACTTCCTGCAAATATGGAAAAAATAAAGGGTCTCAATTAAATATATGCAGTTTTACATGATTAGTGCAAATTGTCACATGACCGGAGCAGTTTATTTCTTGTTTGCACCTTGAGATGATGATGGATGCATCAAAGCTCCAAAACGAAAGGCTAGTAAAGTATGTTAACATAAAGATATGACAAAGATGTTTGGTACACATTATCTTTAGTGTGTCTAGTATTAATATATGTATTCGCATATATTCAGTTTTGTTGAGTGTGGTCATAGAGTGAGTAAACATGTTGATAGCCACAATAGTGAAGATAACGGTGAACTTTATTTTACAATATAATCCAATGGCAATTGCTAGTGAAAATGACATTAAAATGTTGCAATGACAAAATATTGCACTAAATTAAAAATTCAAATGTTAGAAAAAAAAATTACAATAATGATATTGTAATACTCGTAGCATTGATATAAAAAATATGATGTTATATTTTAAAAGTAACAATTTTGAAATGCGGTGATGGTTGAAATTTTTTATCTCAGTGTTCCTATCAGTGTTGCATAAGCTTTTTTTATGCATAATAGTAACCATAGAATGTGATCAAACAGTTTAAAATAGCTGAGCTAAGATATATAACAATTTTATGACAGCAGAAATTTGTGATCGAACTATTGTGACCGAGCATAAAACACAATTTTTCACACACTTTTCCAAAACAATGTCAAAAAATAATTATTGATTATTTCAAAGGGTTACTAATGACACATCATTTGGATATTTTCATGTCTGGGAAAAAATTGGGATTAAATGGGTTAAGTTTAGTGGCTTTTAGTTTTTTTAATTTTTGTCATCATGTCTGACCCTCATATTCTTCCAAGGCGTATGTTTTTCTGTGGAACTGAGGAACATTTGGCTCCAGACAACAAAAATGTTCTGATGGTAAAATTTCCACCAAAGTAAAAGTTGAAGATGTGCAAATTGCAACCATTTCTTTTAGCAGACAATTGTTAGAGTCAAACAATGTATTATCTTGCCTTTCTTTAGAGATACATGCCAGTTGGCCAGTAACTAGTTTATTTACCCACAAAAGCCAGTTGGCGTCTGGATTTTGGACACTGTGTCTTCTCTAGAGTGCCAGAAGATATCTCATTATTGGCTTCACTTGGATTTTTTAAAGTTTGCGATCAAAAGTCAGTTTAGTTTTTAACATAACGCCAACATTTTTGTATATTCAAATTCTTCCAGGCTGAATTATCTGAACTACTGTATACCCATATATTATTTCTCTTTTAATTTATCCCACAAAATGTCCCACGAAGCTGAAAAATATCTATCTAGATGTATATATAGATGTTTTGCTGTTCACTGAGCCACCCGACTTCATAACCACAGAAATCAAAGGTTTCAATTTACATTTTATTTTAACAGTCACTAAATTCAGCTTCACAAATTTAATTAAGAAAGACTAAGTTGACCAAGTTCTTCATAAACAGCCCTTTCTCTATCAAACAGCTCTCTCAAAGAAGTAATGACTGCATGAACAACAACACTGACTCCACCCCCAAATTAACTCTGTGCATAAATATGCAAATATCACTGCTTATTTTGGTCTCGCCTGCTTAATTACTTCTCATGTGAATATTGAGTAAGATCATAGCCACGGCAAATTTACTGATAACTCAGGCATTAGGAGCAGGCAGAGCAAGAGTGGCCTAAAACAGCTTAATGAAGTGCTCTTGCCAAAGGGCCCCATCGCACTCTGTTTATCTCCCCCCGACCTCATCGCTCACACTTCTGTTATCAGGAGTGTTTACACTGGTGCTCCGCTCACAGGCTGATTAATTAACCACCGCCTCTGCCCCGCCACACAAGTCACATTGGGAAGAGTTTCACAGTGTGAAAGTGCAGTCCAACTCCTCCCTCCCTTTAAATAGCAAATTGATGGATGCGGTCTGTCCTTTTGCTGACTCCATTTCCTAAGTCACCAGCATTTTTTTTTTCACGCTATAATGCAAGACAATCTTTCCTGATGACATCTAAATTGCAAGCATGGTTGAATAAACGGTGCCACATGTCAGCGTTACCCTTGCCCGCATAAAAGAGGAACGTCGCTTTTGCAGATCATTCCCATCAATATCCCTCTGTTTTTCTATCTTTGTATGGAGTTATCAGAACATTTTTAGCATAACCTTTCTTTCCAGTTTTTCTTATGAATAATGTGGAGCAGCTGCTGTATTTTGAGCCCAGCCACTGCTGAATGGAAAAGTTGTTACAAAAGCCAGTAAAATCAAACAACTGTACAAAATATAAGCACTTTAGAACCTGGTATTAGCACCTCAGGTTAGCAGATCACAAGTAAACAACACCAAATACATAAGTAAACAGTTCAAAACATGTTATGATGACAGGTAATTGAAACATATTCAACCACATTGCCTTGTAGCATTTTTTTTTCTTTCTTTCTTTTTAAAAGAAATTAATACTTTAATTCAGCAAGTGCACATTAATCAAAATGAACTGTAAAACATTCTGAACATTCTATTCATCAAAGAATCCTGAAAAAAAAAAAACTGAATACAAATAAAAAAATAAGCACCAAAACTGTTTCATCAATGGAACCGTTATTATTAACATTGTTATTATTCAATTTCATTATCAGGAGATATTATAAGCGGATTATACTGTTTAGATTTTAGATTTCAATAATAATAACAATTAATTACATTTTTCTTGAGAACCAAATCAGCATATTAGAATGATTTATGAAGGAAGGATAATTTGACACTGAAGACTAGAGAAGTAGCTGCTGAAAATTCGGCAGTGCCATCATGGGAATAAATTTAGTTTTAAAATATATTTAAAAAACATCTATATTATATTATATTGTATACTGTAGTTTTGATAAAAGCCTTGGAAAGCGTACAGTAAGAAACTTCTTAAAAACAAATAAATAATAATAAAAAAGAAAAAAAACACCCAAAACTTTTGAATGGTATAGTATAAAAATATGAAATCAGAGACCTTCCCTTTGAGATCTGATCACAAGCGGTCAATTGAGACGCATGTTAGTCCAAGTGCAAGCAGGGCCTATGATGGCATCAAAGACAGAAAGACTTTGCAAAAAACTTTTGCAAGGCGTTGCATCAATTTCTCAAGGTAAAAATGTATAAAACACGCTTTGAACATTTGAGGGCAAGTCAATGTGAAGAAAACAGCTGAAAAACTGCAGTAAAAACTGAAAGAAAGATGTTTGTATTGTACACTGGGTTCAAGCTGACACGCTGACACATACCTTGTTTAGACCCGAAGAGTCGCTACAGTGTCTTAAACAGTTTAAACCTCCACTGTTATACAATCAAGAAAATGTTACTTTGTCACAACAGAAACAGGAATAACCTCATGAGCCTCCACAGCACAGTGTCCTCAAGTCCCACAATCATATCTTTCCAGATAATGACGTAATAGTAGCAGTACATTTATGCCTTGAGACACTGTAGGCTCAAGGGGAAGGCTAGTTGAAAGAGTAAACTCGCCATGAATCATCTTTGCAAATGTACACGCTCCAGAATAAAGTATTGAAAGCAAAAGGTCACCTAAATGTCGCCCTACCCAATGTTTTTTTACTTCTGCTCAAATAAAAAATAAAAAATAAAAAAACCCACAACGCTTTAAAGATCCTTCAGAATATCTTTGGCTGGGTTTACTGTCGTTTGGAGTTGATTTCAGACTAGTTTGTAATTTTGAGATTTTATCTGTATAAAAGCTGTGAATACCAAACAGGTCTCACTAACAGCTATTTCCAAAAGCTATTGCATTTAAGTGCACTTTCAGGGCAAGTGAAGTGTTACCTGATGTCATGTTCCTCCAGCCAGACTTTTTAATAGAATCACTCCTGCGGAGAAAGACCACTCAGGACAAACTACTGCATACAGAGTAACACCTAAGAGCACTAAAATCTAAACAGTATGATCCGCTTATAATGTCCCCTGACATACGTGTACCCATCCATTTCAAGTTCAAAAAAAGTTCATATTGAAAGATTTTTAATACTTTTTTACCTGACCGACAAAAGAGGCGATACTATGGAAGCCTGTTTCGGTCACGGAATAAAAAAGACTTTCAGACTTCCTTTCTCGCACTTCTGAATTTGCATCCCACAATTCTGAGTTTATATCTAACAATTTTTTTTTTTTTTTCAAAATTATGAGATATAAATTCAGAATTGAGGGGGGAAAAAAAGTCAGAATTGTGAGACAAAAAGTCACAATTACAATTAAAATGTTTTTCTTTATCCCATGGCAGAAACAAGTTTTCATCATTCACTTTATTTTGTCATGCATATATAAACTAGTTTGTAATAAATAAATAAATAAATACATTTTCATTATGTAAACTTCTCTAAACCTTAATCTAAACCTTTTTTGTCTCATTATAATTTGTCCCAAACAAATGTACCATGGCAAGCAGGGCAGTCTTCAAAAAGTCCTGAAGCCCAAGGCTGCCATCTGGTGGTTGTGTTTGATACTGCACATTCCTGAATTAACACAGCTCTGAATTATGCAATGTAAGGAAATCAATCAGGCCTGTTTCTGCTACCACCCATAATCCTGCTGGGTAGCTCATTAAGCATCTCTTGGGTGGAAGCACATAATAGAGACATTCTAATTCACAGCAGAAGCACCACTGACTCTTTTATCACCACACATCACCTTCCACTGCTGCCTCTGAGTTTTTATACCTCCCCCTCTACCCCATCCCTGCCAGCCTTTCATCTCAAAACATCCCACCACCTTACCTGAAGCACAGAGAGGAAATAAAAAAGAAACAGAGGGGGGAAGGCAGCAAGAAGACCCAGAAAGGGAGGGACCAAGGAAAAGAAACGAAAGAGGAACAAATAAAGATAGAGAGGGACATGGCAAATCTTACACTGAAGTCTTGTCCTTGGAAGATCATCTTTGATGGCTGTCCCCACGGAGGTGTTGGCAGAGGATAAGAGAGTACACCAGTGAGTTTTGCCTCATGTCTTATTCTTTTGGAAACGGTCAGCCTGCTGGCTTCAGGAAACAAGATTGTGGGACTCAAGTTGGTTTGGACCTGGAAGAGCCATTCGTAAGCCTCTGCTGGCAAAGAGCTTGTCATCTGTTCATTAGCATGTGACTGAATGTAATAAGTAGCCACTAGGGTTGGGCAAAATACTGAATACACATATTTGCATAATAAAGCTAACACTCGCATAAGACAAAGACTAGATATATCTAGAAATATCAGTCATCAAAAAAGTTTTAATTAACTGAGTCGCCGCCTCATAGCCGCTGCCAGCTTTCGATACAGACATTGTTGACAAGTACATTCAAGATGCAGGAAAAATCTAGCTAAAACAATGTTTTTGGATTCTTTCATCTTTAGTATAAGAACTGATTTATATGCATTGTTAATAATAAAACTATTAGTAACAATATCTTAATTGTTTGAGTAATTTACATACTTTCTTTTTCATTCCTACATAAAATACCATGCAACATCCATGAACATTTCTGAGTGACAACACACAAAAAAGTTTTAGTTCAGACAGTTTGAACTAGTTTACAAAAATGAAGCAATTTCCAGCTGTAATTGCCATTTTGCTATCTATCTAACAGTTTTACATTAAACTAACGATTTAAATTTAAATGAACAGTTAATTTAATAATCAATAATTAGAAATGTACATATTTAATATTAACAAAAATAAATAGTTAAATGAAAAAAAAATAAATAAATAAAAAAAAAATAAATAAATAAAAACATTTATATGTAAGGTAGAGTGGGGGAAAAGGCCCCCCTTAAGGATTATGTCCTTTTATTATTATAATTTTTTTTTTTTTAATTTTTAAAAATTAAATGTGTCTGAAAAAGTTATAGTTTTAGTGACAGTGGCATAAATTATAAACCAAGTATGGAAAATATTTTCAAGTTATTAGATTTTTAACAAAAATTAATTTTGTACCAAAGGGGGCGTTTTAACCCACCTATGGGGCAAAACGTCCCCCATGGGTGAGATAAAATGCCCCCCAGTTTGACAAAGCAATTTACTTTAAACATTTACAGTTTTATCCCACTGACTATGTTTGAGACAAAAAATTATGAATATAATTATATTTTTCTTAAATAACACGTACTCCCTATCTACAGGCCCTACTGTTCTCATATCACATATAACTGTGATGTTTTACAAAACAACAAGCTTTAAAACACTTTTGTTCTTACTGCTCAAAATCAGATCATTTACTGTGAAATCTGTTTTCTGTACATCACCAGAGTAAACTTCATGGTGAAAACTTCTACATCACTCTTGCCAAAGTAGTCCGTAGTTACAATATAAATTTATCTTGATTTTATCTTGTGGTTATTTTGGGAAAAATAGTAGGGGGGCGTTTTACCCCATTATGTATGTATATGTATGTATGTGTGTGTGTATATATATATATATATATATATATATATATATATTGTGTGTGTGTGTGTGTGTGTGTGTGTGTGTGTGTGTGTGTGTGTGTTGTTCTTTCTTTTAATCTTTTTTTTTAGATTTCCCTTTATGTTTATGATTTATAAAGCACCTCGATTACTATATGAAAGTCTTTTGAAAATCATATTTCCAATGTTACAAAAACAGCATTCTTCCATCTTAGAAACATTGCCAATCTACAAAACATGTTACCTGTTTCCGATGCAGAAAAGCTAATTCATGCATACATGACCTCTAGACTGGACTATTGTAATGCACTGCTAGCTGGTTGTCCTGCATCTTCAATAAACAAGCTACAGGTAGTCCAAAATGCAGCGGCTAGAGTCTTTACCAGGTCAAGAAAATATGATCATATTACCCCAATTTTACAGTCTCTGCACTGGCTAACTATTAAGTTCCGTATCAGTTACAAAATATTATTACTCACCTATAAGAGAAGTCATGGCCTAATGGTTAGAGAGTCGGACTTGTATCCTAAAGGTTGTGAATTCGAGTCTCAGATCCAGCAGGAGAGAATATCCTATGCTCTCTCTCCACCCTCGATACCATGACTGAGGTGTGTGTTCACTGCTGTGTGTGTGCACTTTGGATGGGTTAAATGCAGAGCACAAATTCCAAGTATGGGTAACCAAATAATTTTTGCTTGGATGGAACAGCAGCTACGTTAATTATGTCTCTATTTGTTTCTCTGTTTCTGCCACGGGATGTAACTAGGAATTACACAAGCTTCAGTCTGGATCCAACCCTTAAATGATCTGAGATGACCAAACACCTGAGAAGAGATGATGCAAACACCTCAGAGAATGCCAACCCTCAGACAACATACAGAATTACCAAATTTTGCCATAAGTTAAATATATGAAGTTTTTACAATATATAAATATATTGTAGAAACTCAATTTCCTGTAAAGATCCATTGCAACGATTTGTATTGTAAAAAGCTCTATACAAATAAACTTGAATTGAATTGAATTGAAAGAGATAGATAGATAGATAGATAGATAGATAGATAGATAGATAGATAGATAGATAGATAGATAGATAGATAGATAGTAATACACATGGCTTGACTTTAAAAGAAACCACAACATTCAGAAAAGATAGTCTGATTATTGCCATATGTAAAGGTCTTCACAAACACAGAGATAATGACACTTTAAAAATAATATTTTACTTTTTGTGAAGCACGCTAAGATGATGATGAGAAATATCAGGCATTGCATTTTACCATTTGTTGACCGATGACCTCATCGCTGGTGGTTATGCTATTGTGTTGAAGAGTGTTATTTTCATGAGTGTGATAGAATGCTCTCAAAAGTTGGAACAGAAAAGCTCCAATCGCCACACGCTAATTTGGGGTCACCCCAGACCGCTTCTTTGAAGGAAATGGCTTGTAATGGGAGGAGGGCTGTAATTTTGCTTGTGTGACAGCACAGTTGAAAGGATGACTAAGAATCCATCAGCATGTCACACAAGTGGATCCTCTCATCTCTTAACCTGCATATCCTCCCTAACATATCATTCCTACAGCAGGACAAAAAGTCTGCAATATTCGTCCTTTGCACCCTATATCACAGCAATATACAATGATTAATGTCTTGTGGAGTTTTTATCATTTAGGGTTGTAAGAGAACACAAACCTTTGTAATCCAAGGTCATTTGGACAACTACCCTTTTAGTTTGTAATACGAATTACGTTAGTTCTTGTCTCTCTCAGGATCAAGAACATTATAAGTCTTAAAAGCCAGATTTGTCAGGGTCATACAGTACTGTTTGTTTTATGTACAATAAAATCAGATTAAATCTGTGCCAATTTTCCACAGCAGTTCTGCAACACTCCAAACAATATGGGTTAATGTCTCCCTCTTGTGGCAGACGTACAAAGTGCTGTGACAAAGACAAAAAACTGTGAGTTTGTAATAATTTTGTAGTAGTAAGGAAAAATGCGAAAGGGCATGAACTTAAAAAAAAACAAAAAAAAAACTTTTTATCGAATAGGACATTAAAAATTTTTTTTAAATTCCAACAAAGTGCATGTGTGTGGATGTATAATTTAACATATAATATTTTGTACTGACCTACTTGACAGTTTTTTTATTCTCATTTGCCTGGATGCCATGGGTTGCTTTCTGCTCTTGTATGAGTAAAAATATGCAGTGTTTATTTTATCACTTTCCTTTAACTTGGTGTTTAACACTGTGCCCTAATATACCTCATTTAAACATCACGTGTTGATTGCAGATGGGGGAAATGAGTCGTGAAACTTGTACAGGCTAATGTAATCTGCTACAGCAATTTTCACACCATGGTGCCTTCATAAGATTTGGTCTGTTTTTTATAAGATTTCAAAATTCCACCACTTTTAGAGACAAAATTATGCCTCTTTTTTCACTGTCACATATGATGAGGAGACTATCCTTGTTGTACCCAATTTATATCTGACTTATTTTAAAACACACACACACACATGTTGGGTTTCCATGGTTTATGGGGACATTCCATAGGCCTAATGGTTTTTATACTGTTTAAACTGTATTTTCTATGCCGTTACCCAAACCCTACCCTTAAACCTATCTATTTATCTATCTATCTATCTATCTATCTATTGGTTTCATACAGTAATCGAGGTGCTTCATAAATTATAAACATTAAGGGAAATCTAAACAAAAAAAGCAAACCTATATATACATATATATTGTTGTCAAATGATTAATCGCGATTAATCACATCCAAATTAAAAGTTTTTGTTTACATAATATATGTGTGTGTACTGCATACATTTATTATGAATATATACACACACATACAGTATATATTTTGAAAATATTTAAATGTATTTAAAATATAAATATAACGTATTTTCTTAAGTATATACATGCATGTGTGTGTATTTATATGTACATAATAAATATACACAGTACACACACATATAATATGTAAACAAAAACTTTTAGTTTGGATGCAATTAATCACGATTAATCGATTGACAGCACTAATATACATATGGCAATTTCTACAAAATAACAAATACATCAAATATAGAATTAAACAGGCTACTAGCTTCTATTATTCTCTAATATTGGTTACTGAGACTTGATGCCAAACTGCTGTCAAAATGAAGAAAAAAATTATACCTTGCAGATGTACATAAAAATCTACAACAGAATGGTACAAAAGTTTGAACAATATTTTCAAATGAAAGCACATCTAATGTTACTGAACCACTACCCTGTCACTGTGACTTAATATATATAAACACGTAAAATCTGTGGGGCCATTTTTGTGTCTTTTTCAGTTCACTCATTTAGCCCTGAAGGACTCTAAGAAAAGAGCTCCTCAAGTTGAATCCTTTTGATTTCCCTGCATGTTGAGAGTTGGCCCGTTACCCATCAGCCCGCGGCCAGTCAAGGGTCCGGTGCCATTTCGCCATTGTTCAGTGGCCAGCCGCAGTGTCCATCCCTAGCCTTTTTGCCCGCTAGTCTTCGCTTTGGCTGACTATATTTAGTCGATTATGAATATGCAATAGTGCTGAGAGTAATGTGGCCAGACACGCCACTGTCCGGCCCAATAATGTCAAAGTCATTAGCAGCAGGAAACAGGATCCACATGCGGGGGGATAGGGCCTTCAAAAAAATGTGGCCTGTCCACTCCACTGCCTGTCTTATATGGATGTAGAACAATGACCAGAGCCAGTGATATGCACCGCTGACTGACCTACATATAAAACATTGGCCACATTCGCACACACGCATTGCCGTCCGACAGAATCATGGGAGAAATGCTATAGATCTGTCGGGATGGATGCAGAATTGCGCTCAAGGTCTTGTGGTCCTTCCCTGAGATTATGAATCTATATAACTGTCAACATATAATGCCATAATACAATTAAGATCTCATTTACCCTTTATCATCATCAGAACCTTTCAGTATGTCCAGCGTTATTTTAAGTACGTTAGCATGGTTACTGCAAAATATTACATGTTAGACACAATAATGGACAGGACAGAAATGCCTCATTAATGCTTAATTGTATTCTAAAACTAAACAATGAAACCAGTAGGACACGTTCTAGTTAAAGGGATAGTGAACCTAAAATGAAATATTGTTGTAGAAATAAAGGTACAAAAACCGTCACTGGGGCGGTACCTTTTCAAAAGGTACACTTTTGTACCGATTAGGTTCAAATATGTACACTTTAAGTACTAATATGTACCTTTAAGGTACCAAAATTGACCCTTTAGGTACAAATATGTACCTTTTGAAAAGGTACCGCCCCAGTGACAGCTTTTGTACCTTTATTTCTGAGAGTGTAGCTGAAATAAAATAAGTTTTTATATTCTATTTCAGTTAATGTGGTTTTTTGTTTTGTTTTGTTTTTTAATGAAAAATGTTTTATTAACATGAGGGTAATTTCCATTTTTGCATGAAATGAATCCCATAAAACTAAAAGATGAGACACTCTATCTGTCTTTATATTAATAGTGTCATCATCAAAGTGAGAGCACACATGTTTAGGTCAGATTCTGCTGCTGTGAAAGAGATGCTCCTCATAATCACTCTTTGTGTCTGTAAGAAAAGGGCAGCAGATGATATGAGGGTCAGGTGTCAACCCTTGTCCACCTCGGATGATTCCTACAGGAAATGACTGTACGAGACTGTGTTCCTCCTGCCTGCCACACCCCATCCCATCACCCATCTGGGGTCCATCTGCAGGAGTGGTAATCCAGCAATATGCTGAGATCCCAACAAATAATCTGCCAAAATTTCTATGGATGATTAGTCTTTGTGGTCTGTGATTAACTCATATACAATGTAGCCTCTGGCTAAATGTTCTGCACAATGTTCACCCAAATAAATGTTCCATTATATCAGCAGGTTCCTGGAGCAAAAGAAAAAAAACAATTAGGTTTTTATTTCTGGTTTGCCAATTACATTGCTCAAAACATCTCACAAAATCAGTTTAAATGTACTTATTATAGTACAAACAGCATCACAATTTATTTAGAATTTGGTTCAATATATTATATCATACTATATTAAATATATTATATAGCATTTTATAATACATATACTACTGTTCAAAAGTTCAGGGTTGGTAATATTTTTAAATGTTTTTGAAAGTAGTCTCTTATATTCACCAAGGCAGCATTTATTTGAAAAGGCAGAAAATTCTGTAAAATATATTTACTGTTTTCTACATTAATATAGTTTACCATATACAAAACCACCACTGGCTCTTCACCCCTTTACCTAAATCCATTACTTCAGACTTCTGTGCCCTCTAGAAGCTTACATTCTGCAAGTGAATGTCGTTTTATTGTGCCATCCAAAAGAGGCAAAAAATCATTTTCACAGACTTTTAAATGAAATGTTCCCTCCTGGTGGAATGACCTGCCCAACTCAATCCGAGCAGTTGAGCCCTTAGCCATCTTCAAGAATCAGCTAGAAACACATCTCTTCCATCTTTATTTGACTCTCTAACTCTAGCTCTCTCTATTCTAATTCTATTCTTAAAAAAAAAAAAAAAAAAAAAAAACTAATACTAGTTTTTCCAATCTTTTTATATTCTATCTATTTGTTTAATTTTTTTCTTATTTATTATACAATTAACAAAAGCAAAAAAAAAAAAAAAAAAGCACTAACACTAGCTATTCTCTATTCTGTTTTCTTTTTATTTATTTTAGAATTAAAAAAAAAAATTTGCTACGTGTAGTGTACTGCGTTAAGCTAATTTTTTCAATTCAATTCAAGTCTACAAATCTTCGCAAAAACTTAAATATAAGTTTCTACAATATATTTATATACTGTAGAAACTTAATATATTTAACTTATGGCCAAATTTGGTAATTCTGTATGTTGTCTGAGGGTTGGCATTCTCTGAGGTGTTTGCATCATCTCTTCTCAGGTGTTTGGTCATCTCAGATCATTTAAGGGTTGGATCCAGATTGAAGCTTGTGTAATTCCTAGTTACATCCCGTGGCAGAAACAGAGAAACAAATAAAGACATAATTAGCGTAGCTACCGTTCCATCCAAGCAAAAATGATTTGTTCAACCCAAGCTAAAGAATAATAATGTGCATTTGATCAGATATAACTGCAGTACAAGATTATGAGATGCATTATGTGAATGCTTGGTTTAAAGAGATGTGTCTTTAATCTAGATTTTAAAACTGCTACTTGTTATAGCACTTGCATATCATTGCGCTTTTGTTGATTTTGATTGCTTCCATTGTCCTCATTTGTAAGTCGCTTTGGATAAAAGATTCTGCTAAATGACTAAATGTAAATTTCTGTGACTGTAACACTGAATTTTCGGCAGCTCTTGGTCTGGTACTGAGAAATCATTCTAATATGCTGATTTGGTGCACAAACAAACAAATAAATAAAAAATAAATAAATAAATCTTATTATCAATGTTCAATGTTAAAAATCAATAGAACAGCATTTGAACAGAATTCTTTAGTTACAATATAGGTGTGTTTGCTGTCACTTTTTATCAATTAAATGTGTCCTTGTTGAATGAAAATATTCATTTATTTAAAAAAAAATCTTACTGAACCAACTTTTGAATGGTACTTTAAATACATATTGGATTTTACTAATATTGTAATGAATGTCATGTAATAAACTCTTTAATTAATGTAACATTAATACAATGTTCATATATATTGAATAAACTTGGGTTTCACAGTAAAATATGTCTAGCACATTGAGAAGTATAAAGCATAATGTGGTTTTTGTGACTGGTGAGAGTGGAATGTATGTGAGCATGTTATTGTGTATGTGTGCACTGTGTGCTTGTGACCCCACTGACGGGAGAGTGAGGGTGAGATGTTGATCAGGCCTGACAGGGTGTGATCATTACCGGCCTGGCCAGCGAGGCCTCAGCCCTGCCACTGTAATGAGATCAGCGGGAGTCATGGCCGCTGCCACGCTGCATGACCCCGCTCATGCGACAGCAGTGCACTGAGATGGCTAATTTAACGCCGGTCATCCAGGCACCTACCACCCCACACTGAGCTACTGCTTGTGTAGTGTGACCTCAAGCATGTGGAAAGCACATTCATGGGAAATTGACATTTGAGTGACTGTATAACAAGTAAGAAACACTTTAACTGAATTCCATCTCAAGCTCTTGAATCCCCCCCCCCCCCCCGCTTTTTTTTAAAAGGCCATGTCAAGGACATCAAACGAACAGTCGATATCTATTCAGTAAACATTTTTGTAGGCCAAAACCTGGAAACCAGTTAGCATTTTAGCACTCCTGATTCCATCATCCAGAAGTCATTGTGTTTTATGAATGTGCTTCTTTTGGTAAAATACCTGAAATAAGATCTGTGGTTTTCGTAAACGCAAGATATTTTCACATTTTATTCTACATCATATAATACATCAGTAAAACCCCTTCTGGTTTTTAAAAGCTTTTACTTGTCGGTTGCTAACAAGTGGCTAAATGGGCCCACAGAAGTTGTCTGTGACATTAAACATCATGTTGAACCAATAAACTCGTCTCCTCAGTCTACTTGTACAGCCCCATTGTGCTTGCAACCAATTCTAACTTAAACTTTCAGGAATTTTTTTATTTTTTATTTTTTTTAATAAAGATTGAAAGACCTGTCAGAAACTTAATGGTGGTTACGTTGAAGTCATATGACCGTTGAGTAGTTTATTTACAGCCTACTTTTAGCTTTTGTCTTTTATTTAGGAAATCTGTGTTCATTTGTGAAGACTGCCAACTTATTTTCCACAATGATCCAAAAGTCAATGGAACAATTCTTTTGGGTTTTTTGTCAAAAGAACCAGGTTGATGCTTGGCCTACAAAAAATAATCATCACTGCAGCGCTCTATTGTGCCATTAGTGTCAACAAATGAAACTGCAAGAACAATTATTGTTTTCATATGTTTCCCAAACACTCCCCCATCCATCACTGGTTAAACAAAAACTCCCACCCTGAATTCACAGCATTGCTTGAGCCAATGTTTCTGTCTTGCTACTGTGTTTATACTGAAATGTGAAATTAAAAATGCATCAACCTTTAACTTTTCCAGCTAAAATGGTTTGAATATTAAAAATGAACTTACATTTTAATTAAACAATTAAACTTTGAGTTAAAAGTTTCTAGGACCTAGGAATTTTTATAAAACTTTTATGAACTCAAACGCAATACAAAAGTGAAAATAAGCAGGCATTCATTGGTCCTACTTCTCCGTCTCCCCAGTTTTGTTAGGAGGAAAGACATGGACTCAATATAATTTAAAGTTGGCTGGAAGCTGCTCAATATTTGACTGGCACCAAAGCTTATGTGTGCAGAGCTCAGATAATTCAGCTGGTTTCACAAAGAAAGCCTTTGCGAGTGTCAGGAAGGGGATTTCTCATCCCTCCTGTGAGTGGCTGATATGCAGAGGCTGTGCGTCTGGACCAGACGGCCTATCTCTGGGATTTGTCCTGTCCTTTCAAACCTGAGAAGATCAGTCGTGAGATGGAATGCCAAATGACACAGAGGCGACCGGGGAGGCTCCAACAGTGCCAAACAGATAAAGAGAATTAAACGGAACTGGCCACAGATGTTCCTATTGCCCTTTTTAATTTCCCAATACACAGTGCTGGATTTGCTGTCAATGCCATTGAATCTGTTCTCCCGGTATATGGATGCAGGAAAACAAAATAGCACACAATATCTACGGTCACATGAGTCAACAGTATTTATTTCAGTCACAAGCCCTTGCCTGACTTTTCAACACATAATTGCATTAAGGTGTGTGTGTGTGTGTGTGTGTGTGTGTGTGATTTATTAATTAAAATCTCAAATACACATTTCCACAATTCCACAATCCACAATTAATGGCACCCTTTTATTCAATACTTTAAGACTCCATAAAACTCCTTTTGCCAAGACAACATCTCTGAATCTTCACCTATAATGCCTGATGAGTTTGGTGAACATCTGACAAGAGATCAGAGATGGTGTTGCTTCTCCTCTTCGGTTTGCCCTACTCATTTTCTATAAGGTTCAGGTCAGAGAACTGGGTTGGCCGTGGCAGGACCTTCATTTTGTGCTCAGTTACCCATTTGTGTTTTGATTTTGATGTCTGTTTTAGGATCACTGTCCTGTTGGAAGATCCAAACATGGACAATTATAAGATTTCCAGCAGGGACAGTTTTGATTTATTTATTTTTTTATCTGTTGGTATCTGATAGAATCCATGATGCCATGTATCTGAACAAGATGTCCAGGACTTCTGGCAGAAGAATAGACCCACAATATTAAAGATACAGCAATATATATAATTGTTATTGGGACACTTTTTATCCCTGAGTGCACCAAACCCATCTTGAGTGTTTGTTGCCAAAAAGCTAATTTTTTTTTTAGTTTCGTCTGACCATTGAAGCCAGTCCTGTTTGAAGATGCTGTGTTTGTTTTTGGATGAGAGCAGAGAATTAAAAATAAATAAATAACCTCCCTATATGTGTAGTGATATAGGTGCGGTTTGATAATTTTTTAGGCTTTCTGACCCCGAGACTCAACTGTATTCTGGAATTCTCCAGGTGTGATCCTTGGAGAGTCTTTGGCCACTCAAACTATCCTTGTTGCCTTGCTTTAAGCCAATATAGTCACACATCCTCTTCCAGACAGATTCATAATATCTCCTGTTGATTGGAATTTATTAAATATTATATACAGTATATATACGCATTTCCAAACATTCATTTTGCAACGTCTCCACAACACTTGAATAAACTTCTGTTAACTTGATCAAATCAATGGTGCAACTACCCTTCGCGTTTAAACAGTTTTTTCCCCCTACAGCTTTGTAGGGAAGGTTTCTTCAGGTGTCTTGGAGATATTACCACAGTTCTTCTGGATTTAATCTGTCTTAGTTTTTTCTGATTCTTCTTGTAATTCCAGAAGGATGGTGTGGAGCACTGGCTGTTGTCAGACTCGTGCACATACAAAAATCTCACTCATTGGATTATTACAATTAATAGCAAAAGGAATGTTTGAAAATGTAAACTGATACTTCCTACCAACACACTGCAGCAAAAGATAAACATAACTGGCTTAAAACCTTTCTCACAGTGTTGTATTAATTATAATGTCAAAATAATCAGTATTTTAATCAACATCTGTGTAAATGTCCTTTAGTTATCTAGAGATTCTGTGGCATTTTTCAGCAACAATATTCTCCCCTGTGGAAGCAAAATAAGACCTGACATTACAGAGGACAATTTCACATTTCATTTCTGTTAGCGTTCACATCTCTCTCTCACGTGTTGACAAGTGGAAGATGTGGATGAGTGGGATTCAGGATGTTTAGGGTGAAAGACGTGTGGGGTTGTTTGCTGTTTGGAGGTGGGAGACTGGGTCAGTATGGGCCTGTGGAGGTGGGAGACATGTTAAAACCCTCGTCCCCCCTCACACCCCTCAGCCCCCCTCATGGAAGGCAGTGAGAAATGGCTGCCAGAATATGTATATATAAAACAAACTGCCAGTACTCCTGAGGCTGAGTAGCTTCAAGCTGTTCTGAGTCCAGAGGCATGAGACCCTGACAGACCTGTGAAGTCTAGGCCTGACCTTGGCCCACTTTCACTCTTAGGCATGAGGGACTGACAGAACTCAGAGCAGGAACACAATGACATTCAGGAAGGTCTGTGTAACTAATATCACAGACCTTACTGTGACATTCAGCCCAGGATAATGAAAAGAAAATGTATGTTTTTCTATGTATTTTAATATATAATTTACTGTGATGGTAAAGCTGAATTTTCAGCAGTAGTGCAGTCTTTAGTGCCACATGATCATCCAGAAACCATTTTAAAATGCTAATTTGATTTAGAATAGAAAACTTTCGTAACATTGTAAATGCCTTTACTGACACTTTTGGTTCTTTCTGAATAAAAGTATTAATTTCTTTCATGAAAAAACAAACAAACAAACAAAGAAACTACCGACCCCAAACTTTTGAATGGTTTAAGTTATACACAAAATAATAAAAATAAATTTGTAATTGGAGAAATTATAAAAATAATTACAAAAAGTTGTATATAAAAATAAATAATAAAATAATTATAAAATTAATAACACTTGTCTAATAATATGTTAGTATTAATATAATTTAATTTTAAATAATCTATTTGATTTTTTTCTAAACTAAAATCATTTTAAATTATTTCTTGATTTGTTTTATGATTACTAAAATTATCATTTATTTATGCACAGCAACATATTTATTGTTACTAAAGCACTTGCTGAGGAGACACATAAGCAGATGACTGTTATATAATAATTTACAAATAATATTTATTTGTCTGCATTTGTGACTCTCACTGTGGCTCCTAGATCCTAGACCCAAGTATAAACAAATACAGAAACCAGTTATTTTAAATTGTATTAATATTTCACAATATTACTGTATTTTTGAACAAATAAATGCAGTCTTGGTAAGCATTAGAGACTTCTTTCAAAAACATTACAAACCTTCCCAACCCCAAACATTTAAACGGTATTGTATATCTGCAGACAAAGTAAAATCGTGGAAAAAATACATCAGGATTTACTCAAAACACTGCAGTATTTTATTGTAAGCAAAACACATGCAACAAAGTAAAATGAGAAAATTTGTTAAGGGCTGACTTCAAAATCTCAGGCTAAGAAATGATGTTATTTTGGACCAGAAGTGTGCAAAATCTAAGTTATGGACTGAGTTATCTAATGCCAAATTATAGGTGCCCTTTATAGATGTGTATCTATAATTCCTTTACTGTATTACTAAAATGGTCCCTAAACATGAACTGAAGAACAAGAAAAGCATTAAACCCTGTAAAACCTTTATAAAAAATAATAACAAAACAGAGAATCTCACAAAATACATACTGATGTGTATCAATACTGTTCAGTGAGCAATACAACATTTATTGATGATAATCATGTCAATTTTGAGACAAAGTTTGTGGGAATTGTGGGGGAAACCCAAACACAATAGTCTGGACTTCAATGCTTCATATGGTACATAATCGTGAAGTCTAATAATGCATTTATAGCAGGTGCGGTCAAGTCTATTTCACAAAATATATATACATTTTCACAATGGCAACCATCAGCAAACTAGAGTGTGTTCCTGTGTGTCATAAATGTATGTCATTCAAATAACAGATGACGTATGTTTGTATTGTCATATGGATTAGCATGATCATCTTCAAACTATTCCAAAAAATATTAACTGGTCTTGATAATGAGAGCTAAACAAAAGCAAAAAAACAAGACACACTGAATAAAGAGAGAAAAAGAATCTTCAAAGCCATTATTGAAGGCAAAGGCAATGAAATATCTGTCACATATTTCTGTTTCTTATACATACATAAGCTACTTTCAGTTTTTACATTTTTGGTTTTGACAGTGAATAGCGATGAACATTCCCAAACATTTCCCCCCAAAATCCATTAAAGAGGCGGAGCGTCTTCCTTTTTGGCAACTGTTCAAAAAGATGTTTTTGGTAGAACATGTGTCAGAGAGCACAAATTAATAGGGGATAATATGATATTAGACACTGAGGTCATATTAGCGATCGATTGGCTTCATCCCAAGTCAGTGTTTGAAAGCCATTGAACTGGATTTCTGGCTTCGGGGCAAAGGGTCCATAAAGATTAAGCGCTTGTATGGCGCTTTACCTGCATAAACACAGCTAAGAGTGACCGTCGAAATGTCCAAATCTTATTAACTTAATGACTTCCCCATTTAAATGGATTCTGATTCAATGTACTGCAAAACAAACTTCATTACCCGGAGCCCTGACAGACAGGGATATATTTTCAACAAAAATTAGTTAACTATTGGATTTTTCAAGATCATTTTTTTCAATTAGGAAGAGGAGCTGCATCCGTCATGATTTCACAATGGAAACAGTGGCATCAGCAATACCAATTGGCCAAAAGAAATAAGACAATAAGGTAGAGTTTGTGTGTTGTACGTTCTTACAAATGCTACAGAAAACTCATTATGTTTGAACAGCTATGAGCATGATATTTCATATTCTTTTACAGCATTTACACAAAGGATTTTGGTTACCAGCAACGCTCAGCTGTAAAGCACATTGCTTGTTTCAAAAACTGTACACTCACAGTTGGCTCTCATACTTGAAATTACAGGAAAAACAAGATGTCAGGTTCACATTTGATAAGACGTGACCTTTTGATGAAACCCTCAAGGTTTTCGCGGGTGAACATAAGATAATAAGGAATAACATTTTTAAAAAGGGACTATACTAAAACTAATTCAATTCAAAACAATAAAGAGCATTAGTGCTTGTTTTTAAGGATTTGGGGTAGTAAAGAGCATCCGTCTGTATAAACCAAACAAATATATTGCTCTTTATGCCAAATTCCTTCACTTAAGGGAGAAAGGGAATAAGGGAGTGTTTGAAAGCAATCGGGGAGGAAATATCATTACGGACTGTAATGACTTGATGCTTCCGCCATTTCCGGAATCAGTTACATTTTCATCGACTCACAGACAGTGTCCTCAAAAACAAACAGAGTGAGGAAATGACTCCAAATGAAATCTACAACAACAGAGTTGTTTGGACTGCTCTCTACGATAAACGTAAGCATGTTCCCTTATCTAATGGACAGATTTGATGGCCTTTATGGGGAAAATATGATAATCAGCTTTGAAACGGTATGATTGACCTCCACACATCCTAGTTAAGAAAAATCAGTTTTATCTGGCAAAGGAAATACTTAAATATAGATGAACTGATATTGGAGGGTCTTTTGAAAAATGATAAAGGAGAAACAGTAAACAAACAAAAACAAATAGTCAATATATCACTATGAACGAACAAAAGAGGCAATAATAATTGACCGTACCGATAAGGAGAGCTTCCTCTCGAGCATTATATCAAGTGGTAACATTTTTATTTTTTTTAATTTTTTTTTTAGAAAACAAGGACTGTTCTTTCATGTATTTTTCTTTTTTTTTCTTTTTGCTGAGAGGTAGAATGAAGTATTTAAATTGAAACACAACAACTGGTCGTTCCATCATTAACAATTGCCTCATAAGACTGAAACAGTCACAGGTTTTTGTTAGTCGCCCTGTGCCACCTAAAATACACTGTGAAAACTGTACAAACACATCTTTTTTTTTTTTCTTTTTTTTTTTTAATTCATAATTGTTTTCTAAAATCTTGTAAAGTATCCCAAATGTTCCACGGTAGGATGGCATGATTGTGTATGACCATGTAGGATGTTAATCCAAATCTGAGGAGGGTGGATCGCTGGATCTTTAGTCTGAAGATCCCACGCGCTGTGAGGATGGATGGTGCTGATCAGTTGGAGGTGTCAGAATGGACGCTCCCGGGTCCTTCCGTGGGTGAGGTCACTGAGGAGGGTGTCGGGGCATCTTGCCAGCCACCGTTCGCCTTTTGTGAGGAAAAAAAAACGAAAGACAAAATTACAAAGTGCATATTTCAACACTCATCCGAATGCAAAGATGCAGGCGACCGGCTACAAACCCCGTCGTGAAATCAAAACGAGAGCGATCGTGAAGAATTCCCTAACTATAAGCACGCTTTTGCAAGAAGTGAGTCACAAAGTGAGGCAGTAAAAAGGAACGACATAATGCTGCATATTACGAGTCATTTCCAGAACATGATTTTCAAAAGACAGATGATGGAGGAATCAATTATTGCAAATTATCACATTGGCTAAAGGAATGAAAGTATAATGGGCACCTAAAAATGGAGGCCATTTCATGTCCGGGAGACAGGTTGCCTAAAGAGCATTTGGGGCATTAATAGCAATTTCCATGCCATCAGAAAAAGGACTAGAAATGGGCTTTGGCAGCCTCTTATTTTCCCAGCCTGTTATTTTAGATAGAGGCAGTCTGTAATCAAAAAAGAAAGAGCAGAGCGAGGAGAGAAAAAAACTTTTCAAATCTTCAGCTTTGGTGACACCCCATGTCTATTTCAAAGGCGTAATTACAGCGCATGGGCGAGAGGAAAGCTCCCCCACATAAATGCTTTATGTCTCAGGCCGTCATTATCCACAGCTGAAAAAAAGGCGAATAACTTATCTGGGTGGAGAAGGAAAAACATCATGTTATTTAAGACAGTGAATTTGTTGGAAGATTGAGACACTTTCTCTGGCTACATTATCACGGCGTTATGATGCAAATGTTCGGGCTGTTGCTTTCTTCTTTTTCATTTATTTATGGTTACAGGTGTTCAGGAGGTATAAAATATTGTTGATTGAATTCTTGACAAGAACATGAAATCAGTTGATTTTTTTAGATTCATTTTTTTTTAGAAATGACCGCAAGAGTATGTCACTGAAAAATTATTAAATATAATAATTAAAAATTAAATATTTCTTAAGTGCCAACATTTGAAGATAGCGATTAAATTCAAAATATATGTGAGAAAAAGAAAAAAAAATTCAGCTAAAATATATAATGTTGAAATATTTACACTTAAGATTTATGTGAATGTAAAAAAAAATCTATGTGAATAAAATACATATCTTTTCATATTTAATTTAATTCAGAAATATTTACATGTATCTTTCAATAAAAAACTAAAATAAAAATATTTTCAGATCTTCAGAAAAATTTACATACAAATCTATGTGAATTAAAGAAGTGTTCAGATAAAATATCGGTAACACTTTACAATAAGGTTCATTAGTTAAACATTAGTTAATGTATTAACTAACATGAACTAACCATGAGCAATACATTTGTTACTGTATTTACTAATCTTCGCTAACGTTAGTTAATAAAAATACAGATGTTCATTGTTAGTTCATGTTAGTTCACAGTGCATTACCTAATGTTAACAAGATTTTAATAATGTATTATTAAATGTTGAAATTAACATTAACAAAGATTAATAAACGCTGTATAAGTGCAGTTCATTATTAGTTCATGTTAACTAATGTAGTTAACTAATGAACCTTATTGTAAAGTGTTACCAAAATATCTTTTCAGATCTTTAGGCTTTTATTTAATTCACAACAATTCAACATCTTTTTAGATTTTATTTAATTCAGACATATTTATATTCAAAATCTAGTATTTTGTTTATATATATATATATATATATATATATATATAAAGTCTTCATAGAGTTTAATTCAGAAATGTATGTGAAAACAAGAAATGTTCAGATAAAATTTCTATTCAAATATTTATTCAGAACTATTTAAATATTTTTCAGATAATACGTCTTTTGAGACTTTACCGAATTCATAAATATCTTATTCTAATGACCTCAAAGATTTATTTACATTACTGTAAGCTGTCCTGACAAAAACATGCTCTTCATCAGCCATAGGTGGCACAGAAGTGCTGGGCCACTTCCACAGGACACATTCGGTTCTGCTTCAGAGTGGCTATTTAGAGAGACCGTGTTAGTGTGTTTGTCTTTTTTCCTTTTTTTCCTCCTCACACTTTGCTGGCTCCCTGTCAGTGCTGTTAAGGTGGCAGATGTGTGATATGACCAATGCACTTGGATTGCTGTCCCAAATCTCTACTCAGCCCTCCCTTGAGACTGTCTGATCAATTTCCTCTGCTGGCGACACGGCTTGTCGCTGTGGATTTTACATGCTGGCCTCTGCCGTTTGTGTTCCCGTTCTCCCTCTCCCTCTCTTTTAAACACTCCTCCCCCAGTACAAAACTGATGGTTGGAGCTGCTCGTCTGCTCTGGTTAACACAATTCTTTTAATGTGCGCTCAGAGCTGTGGTGGAGAACACCATCTCAGGCTCTGAATGAGTTTGATGGCCTGAATACACCTGCGTCTGGGCTTCTTTGATGTTGTCGGTGTTTATGTGGCTGAAGGAGCCATGGTAACGTTAACACTGATCAGCGGTCACATTTTCTGTCGCCTTGGTGACTGTTGCTAGTGTGCATATTGCCGCTGGCACCACTAGATAGGGGTACAGTATATATATATATATATATATATGTATGCATATATATATATATATATGTATGCATATATATATATATATGTATGCATATATATATATATATATATATATATATATGTATGCATATATACACACATATATGTTTGTACACACACATATCCGTTCTATTTAAGGGTTTGGGGTCAGAGCTTTTTTTTTTTTTGCATTAAACTGATCAGTAAAAGCTTTTACATTGTTAAAGATTTGAATTTTTTTTTCCACAAACATATTAAGCAGCACTGTTTTCAACATTGAAAATAATAAAAAAATGTTTCTTGAGCACCAAATCAGTATATTAGAAAGATTTCCATAGTAAAAATACATTTATATACATTTAAATATAGTATACATTTAAAATACATTTATTTCACACTAAGTATAGTTCATATCTACTAACATATCTACTGACATACACTCGAGACTTACTGATATAAAAAAGTATAATTAAACTTTATTTGGAGTACAACCAGTGCACAATGCACATTTCAAAAAACATTTAAAAAAATTTTACCGACCCCAAACTTTTAAATATCATGCTAATGACATTGGTCTTGAGGATCAGGTACAAGAGCCAAAGACAAAGAGTGAAGAGGCTAAGTTTGGACTCACATTGATGCCCTGTGGACTGTATATCTGACTGGCAGCGAGGCTTTCACTGTATCCTCCTGTCTGACTGATAACATGGCGAAGAGTATCCACCTGCAGACACGATGAACACAACACAAACAAAAGACAGGGTCAAACAATACAGATACAAAACAAAGACGTTTGTGCTGAGAAAAGGTCACCCAGATATCAAAAGGATATTGGCAACCAAAAAGGTCATCAAATGTTGAAAGAAATGTTTGTGCTGCAGATATCAAACAAAAGACACAATTTGTTTCTGAATTGATATGAAAAAATAAATCAACATTTACAGTGTAATTATTGGAGTGAATTTAGAGAATTAAATGTCATAACACCTCCCCCCCGCAAATATATAAATTATAATACAGCTATTTACTATAAAGCAGAATAATATAAAATTTAGTGCTGTCAAACGATTAATCACGATTAATCACAATTAATCACATCCAAAATAAAAGTTCTTGTTTACGGAATATATGTGTGTGTGCTGTGTATATTTATTATGTATATTTAAATACACACACATGCATGTATATTTTTATGAAAAATATGTTATATTTGTACATTAAATATATTTATATATAATATAAAATATATAAATATATACATGTAAATACTTGTAGATATTTTCTAAATATATACTGTATAAGTGTGTCTTTATATACTTATTCCATGGTCTGTTTGAATACTGGATTCTGATTGGCTGGCAGGTATGCAGTATAACCGTTTAATGCGCAGGTAGTTCCAAGTCGGTTTAATCACCTTTCTATATTAATACACTGCTTTAATTGATGCACACTAACCAACACACATCACTGGCTCACACACACAAACACACACTCACACATACGGAGAGAGAGAGGTCAGAGATCGCAGATTGCAGATTGCGCTGCACACACACATAAACTTGTTGTCAACGCTTCCCCACGATTTTTATTAATAAAATAAAAGATAGATACTAGATCGCTACATTATATTCCCCAGCAACAAGGTGATAAAATCGCTGTTTTTGAAGTAATTGTTTGTAGAGAGAGACGCGCAGACGCAGCAAGCAGTTAGACACAACTGTCATCTCTCTCTCTCGATCGTTAATTAATTGAAATACATGCTGTAAGTCATTCAAATAAATGTGGTCTTACCACACTATTTCATCTCTGTGTCTGAAACTGGCAGAATGCTAGGGCTAACGAGACGTAACTAACGAAAATAACCGTCAATTTTACCCTTCCGGTCAAATATTGCGCTGCAAAGAGCAATACAAGTTTTAACTTGTCTATAACTTGGCAAATGACCATGGAATAAGCGGGATAATCAACGGCTAGCCATGCATTAAAGGATTTTAATGCACTTCGCGGAGGCAACCACCCTCCACTGCCTCCACTCTGTATTAAAATCCTTTAATGCACGGCTAGCCGTTGGTTATCCCTTACATAATAAATATACACAGTACCCACACATATTATGTAAACAAAAATGTTTATTTTGGATGCGATTAATTGTGATTAATCCTTTAACAGCACTAATAAAATTACATTTAAATATATACATGCATACATTGAGCCACAGAGCTGATACATGCATTTTATAAAAAGATTTTATATATTTTGTTACTCAGCACGTTCGTAACACACTAAAACAACTCGTGTAATTCTTGCACCACATGAACTAATTTCAGAAGATTTCCTCTGGGATTCTAGCACTGAATATTCATGAAGCACCCCAAGCCTTTGGAGAAGTTATTTCGTTATGGGAGGAAAACATTCCGAACGTCAAAAGGGGACAAACCGAAGCACCCTGTGTTTGGATGCTAGTGTGCCGGGCAAGGTCAGGCAGCCACGGTGGCGGATGTGACAGCATGACAGATACGCAAACCCGCTGACAAGAGTTGTATTGTTTCCAAGACTGTCTTTGATGGTCTATTCATTTGGAAGTTGACAATGGCCACGGAGCAGTGTACAACTGCTGGAGGCAAACTGTAACCCCAGTCTGTCCTCAAGGTCAGGAGGCCCGTCATGTCAGCCGGGGCTGAACAGAAATGTACACGCGCCGGACACTATGATGAGCAGGCTGGCGCTGAGAGATGAACTTTGTTGTGACAAGGATATATAACAAGATGATGACTATTTGATCAGTTATGACATAGACATGCCATTCAGTACTAACGGGAAAAGTTCCTGTTAAAATATGGGCAAACACAAGAACAAAATATGAAAAAAAATTTACAGAATAGCATGTGCTTGCTTTCAAAGGGGATTTCAAAGTGAAATCAAAGCTCAGTTAACAAAGTAACCCGGAAAAAAGCAGCAGCACAATTCTAAGAATCCTTTCTTAGAAATTCAATAAATAGAGGCAGAAAAAAGAATTGGATTACTAATGGATCCAGGCCCACTGTGTGAACCGCAGCTACCCAGATGTGATTTTGTGAGCGGGGTAATCAGGACCGCCATTATGACAGCCCAATGTGTGATTAGGTTTAACTGAATGAAATTAGTTCCGGTCATCTGCCCTCTCTCTTAGCGGCACTCCCTACCTGTGACTGAATGTTGGCCCCCACTTGGGCCCCCTGGTATGAGTCCCCATTCAGAGACTGCACACTCATGAACAAGTCCCCGGAGTTCATGTTAAAAGAGCCAGCAGAACCTAAGAGGAAGAGAGGCCGAGAGAAAGAGAGAGAAAGACAGGGATAGATAAAGACAAGAAATAGTCATGCAACAGTAAGACTGAAGTAAGGAGGGTTAGTAGTGCAGAGCTGGTACTGTAAATAAGGGATATGTGTTGAAAACCACACAAGCTTGGTACCAAGTTCCAAAACCTAAATCCAAGGTTAGAATGAGCTGAGAGAAATTCTGTTTAATATATTTATAGTTTATTCAATGCAAAGGTACCTAATATTTCTGTTTGCTAGGTATATTTATGCCTATTACAGGACTGCACTGTTAGCTTAGCAGCATGCCAAATGCCAAAATCTATTGGAATCAATTTAGGACTAGGCGATATGGCCAGAAATATATATTTTTTAATATCATTTGATATCAATATTTATCACAATATTAATTTCAAACCATTAATGGGGAAATAAATGCATTCCACATGTTTATCAGAATGCAAATATCATTTGTTTGTTTATAAGTAAACTAAACTTTTAATTGAGGGCCCTATGAAATCTGTTTAACAGTTTAATCAATACATTTTAAAAGGTAACCAACTGAAAATATAACTAATCACTTACAAAAATGTTTTACATTTTTATTTTTTGTCAAATAAAGTGCTGGACAACAAAATTTGTGTACTGTGAAATAAAACATGGATGAAAAATATCTTAGTTGTATGATATTCCTTAAAAAAATATTATTATTATTACTTTGAGAAGTACATTTTACTCTAGACTAGTAATATATTATTGTCAAAATTTCTTCAAGTTAAACCCAACTTTTATTTTGACACACACCTGAACATCTAAATATAGGCTAAATGTCAAAAAATACTCAAAAGTTTATTATCGAAATTGTGGATTTTTTTTTTTTTTTTCTCAATAAATATTATGTTTTGATATAACACCCAGACCTAAATAAATTCTAGTCTCCAGTGCTCTTCACATAAGAAGCACTACACTTTTTTAATGCTAGAGAGTATAATAAATGAGTCCCTTTTCAGGTTCCTTTTCAGTTAGAAGTAGACAGCAAGGCAGTTTAATAGGTTTAGGAACAGCCCTGCTGACCTGCCAAAGGTTGTTTACTCTTCAAAGCTGCTTTTTTTTTTCAGCCTGGACATGATGGTCTTTAGCTGGTTGGCCAGTTCCCAAATCCCTCTAAAACCATCAAAACAAACCTGCCTGGCCATCTTGGCAAGGCTGGATGGCTAGCTAACTGCCCTAGGCAAGTTTAAGCTGCTTTGTTTCAGTAGGGAGAGTTATATTGTAGTTAAATGCCACAAACATACACATTAAGTCTTAAGATACAGTAACATTTACTGTTTTTCAGCAATTTTAGTGTGAGTAAAACCTTGTCAGTTCAATAGGAATTAATGCGTTCTTAAATTTTGTGTGAGGGTGAAAAATTTCCCTATGCAGATTTCGCATCGGGTTGGTTACACAGAAAGCTGCTTGGTTTGGAAGTGAATTCTATGTGAGCTGTGCTTCATACATTGCTCACTATTGACACTATATTAACCTATTTGGCCCACAAACTTTCAGCTAATGTGACCGCACCTCTAGCTTATCACTAAATAAATCTACAATAGCTATTAGTGTTTCAGGAATAACAATGGGTGAAGAAGGACCAAAACAGACTTTTATTAATTCTACAGTGACATCTAAGATGGGCAGTACAGTTACACTGCCACAGCCAAGTCATTCAGGATGTGCTAATTGAGTCACAGAAGGAATCAAAGAATGCTATTTGTCTTTTAATGGAGGAGAACTCCCTAGATGTTTAAGAGAGAGCAGGGCTTAACTTAATTTCCGCTTTAAAAGCCGCAGGGCACTAATCAAATGTACATGGACCTCTAATCACTTCAAGGCTATATGACAAAAGGCTTGACCATCTCGTCATAATGACATCCAGGAGGTCAACCAGACAACAGCGACCGAGTTGGCTAATGGCTTAGGTGCGTTCACACCAAATAAAACAAAATGTAATTTGAGCCAAACAACTATTAAGTCAATATTAAATAAAAGCAAAGTATTGGTGAGTAAAAGCTGACTTATTGGTTGTGGAAAGAGAAAGTCTTATATGAGCTATGCAGCAGGCCAAGCTGCTGATGTAGATAAAGAAGAGGCGGATTTGTATGTCATAAAGAGAGGCATTATGGGAATGCTACAGTAAAGGGAGGACATTAAAGGCAGGCAATTGTCGAATATTCAAAACATTACCATGGTGAAGTACTTATTTACCAGTTGATGACATTAAATTTGCTGTTTCTGCGCCACTAGCAGGGCTATATTCTAAAACTTACTGAAGACCAGTGAAAAACAAACATATCTGTTGTTTGTGTGTTAATTTATTGCAATACTCACCGGCCGAATTTGGTGTGGAAGGCGAGTTGGCTTGGCTGCCATGGGTGGAGACGTTGGTTGCGGTCGCGGCGGTTTTGGCAGCGTACATGTTGGCTTCTTCTTGGAATTTTCCAATATTTTTCTTGTATCTGATCCTCTTGTTTCCAAACCAGTTGGATACCTGAGAAGACAAGAATTAATGAATAAATCAGAAAGAACAAAAATTCATTTCAACCTCAAGATTATTTAAGAGCTGTTTAGTGTCTTTGGACCACACATTTCTAAGCATTCATATATATTCTACATCACTGTATGCGGTTATGGTTGGTGTGTCTCACCTGTGAGACTGTAATGGAGCATTTCTTTGCCAGCTCCTCCTTGGCCTCCTCGCTGGGGTACGGGTTGCTGAGGTGGGAGTAGAAGTATTCATTCAGGATCTCTGTAGCCTGCTTATTGAAGTTTCTTCTTTTTCGTCTAATGGAAAATGACAGAACAGAAAGAAAAAGAGAAAATGAGAATGAGAAACAGAGCGTATAGCGAATAGCTTGATTCAGAAGCTACAGTGTTTATAAAGTCCTTCACATTTGAACCTGCTGTGTAAATACAGTGGCTCTAAATAGTGTTTGGACATTTCATTCACTTCAAAATGTATGACTATAATTGAATTCCATTAAAATATCAAACTAACTGGCACACTTTTTAATCTAAACTTTTCATAAAAACGTTGTTGGGTTTCAAACATATAATACATACTACCATTTAAATGTTTCTTTTTCCATTTTTTTCTTTCAAAAACACAAAATCTTACAGACCCCAAACCTTTGAACAGTAGGGTATATATTTGGGCACTTTACTAAAAAATCATATTGGTTAAATTTTTGGTGCATTTGGTGGTCAAATGATATTTGACCAATTTGTCTTTTTACTTCATGTTTGCTATGAAATTAGATAGAGACATATTAGATGTAGTATTAGATACACATACACTTATACAGACCTGGCATCTAGGAAGCGGGAACGCAGGATCATCACCGCCTCGCAGGTGCTCTGTTTGAGCTGCATTTGGATGGAGCTGAACTTGCGATGGATGATGCCCACCATGCGCTCGATCTCTTTAGGGGAGATGGGCCGAGTGCGAGACTGCTCCCTCAGCAGGTTCATCACATGGGTGGTGAACTCATTACACGCCTGAACATGCACAGAGGGGTGGCACATGAATCAATCTCTGTGCATCTAAACATAACTACAGGAGCTGCTCAAATATCCTATCCTGAGGACTTTTTGGTGTGCTACAACATTTTGTTTCAAAACATTTGAGTTTACAGAGATCAGATCTAAGAGTCTTTTCTGGAGACCAAACGCTGTTCTCTCACCTGCTCATACTTCTCCAGTTCTGTATGGTAGATCTGACGGATCTGGGACAGCTTGGCTCGGTAGTCTGAGTGTTCGGCCGAGTTATCGGACCCGCCGCCGCCTGCCGCAGCAGCTGCAGCCGCAGCTGCAGCCGACCCGCCTCCTTTCTCAGGTCCGGACACACCCTCGGCTAGCAGCATGTTGTCCAATCGCATGAGTTGAGCGTCTGGTGGCTCCTCCTCCTGAGCTCCACGGATACTGAGTACTGCCAAGAAAGGAAGAGAGAATAAAGACTTGAGTAATTTTGTAGGTTCAACTGGAAACCCTGAAAGTTTTCAGACATATTATGCTGTCTATGACTATGTAGTAGACATTTAGTGGTCCTTTCTGTTTAACTGTGTACTCAGAATAATAGCCTATTTCTAATATTAGTAAAGCTAAGAACTGCAATGTCTCAATATGACACTTAAAAATGAGAAGCACATATATATATAGGCTAATTTATCATCTGAGTGACCTCCATAACAGTCAAGTTAAAGTAAATGTCTGTAATAAAATTAACATAATAACATCACATTGTCTCCTTATGAGACGTTACAGAGCTTGAGAAGTAATATATGGCCTTCATTTTAATTGCTCTCTTCTTTGTGATAAAAATGTGGAACTATACACTGATCTTGGCAGGGTATGAGATAATAAAACCATCATTTCATTGATTTGCACAATAATTTAGAATTAATTATTATATCTGCTCATTTTTAGTTCTTGATCTTGTGATATTTACCCATTAAAGAGTAAAAGCATCAAATTATTATTTAAAACATTAAACTAAACAATTACTAAGCTATAGAAATGTCAGAGAAATGCCTTTTTTTTTTTTTTTTCTTGTTTGCCCACTATCTGCTGATTATTTTCAAAGTCGTTCACCTGTCAGGTTCTCTGGAAAGCTTTCTTTTTTTCAACTTATGTTTATATACAGATTAAGTTTATATGCCATGAAACTCTGCTCTTTGATTTTAGGACTGTACATGTATCACTGCTTATATTGGCTGTGTTACAGAGGTGCTTTAAACATCTACCTAACTGCAAAATTTAGCTCCAATGCTGCTCTGATATACACGTACTGTTCAAATTATTCCAAACACCCTGTTCACCTGATTTAAATGTAAAAATTATTTAGTAAAATGTGATAAAAACAGAGCTAAGAGTACCACTCTCTTACTGGTAACAGAAAGTATTATCACATTAGCAGGAAACAAACATGCAAATTGTGGAGGATGTTTACGATTCTGTGTGGGGTTGGTTATTACTACACTATGAAGGAAAAGAAGATTATATAAGGACTCTCAAAGGAGTTTTGTCTGTTTGTGCAGTGTTATTAGAACATTATAAACTGTGGTTTCTTCGTGTGCCACTAGATGTCTCTCCTTCTGTTCTGTTCAGTGAAGGCAGACTGACGGCACACAGCACCCGCAGCAGCCATTCCACCAGTAACAAAGAGCACACAAATCCAGATTTACTAAGTATTTGACAAACAAGCAGCCATACATGTCTGTAGAGGATCCACAGCGATAACAGAATACAAATAAAACCAATACTCACTATATAATGCAAAGATTTGTTTTGGTTACAGTTAAAGTGGATGCCAAACCAAACATAGCAATATTGCTTATTATAATAAATATGTTAGACAAAAATATTTACATTACAATACATTTCAAAAATCTGGGTTCAGTAAAGATGCTATTTTAAAGAAATTAATATCTGCATTTAGCAAAGATACATTCAATTTATCAAAAGTGACAGTAAAATATTAATGTTTTTACTGCATTTTTTTAATCAAATAAATGTCCCTTGCTGGGACAAAACTAAATTATTAACAAGATACCAATTAATATACCAATCTGTGTAAATACAGGCTGTAACACTCCAAACAAAAGATACAGGAAGAGCTTCCCTCACCTTTTAATAGTGAATGGGTCATTTTATTCTGCTATTCCAACTATATATAGTTATATGATTAGTTATAGTTTTTTTTTTATTTGCATTAAGTGTTATTTTTTCCTTCTGTGTTGTCCGGCCCAAACAGAAGAGACAGAAGTGCCCACCACCAGTTAAAAGCTGCTGACTGAACTCTTGTTTATTACATATGTAAACCTACAAAAACACCCAATGTCTACCGCAGTAGACGCAATGCAAATGTTCCTGTGACATCATTCTGAAGATGACAGCAGAGGGTAAGGCAACCAGCGTGCTGCAATCCTTTACCACAACCCCGAACCCAATCAGTCCAGCCTCTTCCAATCAGCCCACTCCCACTGCAAATGTCAGGGGCTGTCAGAGGCCTCCAGAGGTCAAGAGTTCAGGGCATGGGTTGAGGGACACCGGTGAGGTCCGATTTCTCTAGAGACTCCTAGCAGTACAGCGAACAACCTGCTTCTTTTGCGTGTCCTTTGGCGCACGTGTGCAAAGTGTGTTTCACAAAGTGATTATTTTCGTACCGCCATCATCCTAAACTCCTCACTTCTACTCTTTGACGATGACTTCAAGCCTTGCTCTGTTTTCAAAAAACTCTGGCTGTCCAATTTCAGGCTCGTCTCAACTGTCTGCCCACCCAACTATTTCACAGCGAATAAAAAACACAAGTGTATATCAATAGCACAACACAAGAGAAAAAGAGCGAGTCTTTTATGCCTTTATAATAGAAAGAGACAGCAACAGTAGAACGTGACTGGTGTACGGCATCGACTAAAGAAACCCAGGCCCAGAAGTGCGCAACGTTCATCTGGAGAGGAAATCTAATGAGGCAAATAATGATTTATTCATTCCAACCATATCCTCCAGTGCACAATTAAATGCATGAAATATATTAAATAAATACAATGAATGCGGATAATCATACAATTCACTTTGCAGTTGCTTAATTACCCCAAACCGACGCAATGCACTTTATTTATTTTGATTCAGTAATGGCATGGCAATCGATTAGGCCGTAATGCTGCCGGCCCTGCGTGCGTGTGTGTGCGTGTGTGTGGTCCGTGCCCAATGCGCTGCTGATGTGAACTGAGCTGAACTCAACCACCCGCAGACAACCATTAACAGTTTTCTGAGGAGCAGATCATTCTCTCTTTCTGTCTTTCTTTGGTTTCTTCCTTCTGTCTCTGTCTGTAGGGGAAGATGGGGTAAGACAACCTCTTTAAAAACAATGTGTATTACTGATACAGTAATATTTCCCTGAAATAGAAACATTTAAGTTTAACATGTATAAAATAATAATGTATCATCCATCATATAATTGGGGGGGGGATAGATAGCATAATATAAATAGCATTTGCTATTGTAGTTGTTGCAGCCCCACTACTGGCATAAAATGACCCGCAAATGTTATGTAAAATACTAAATGAAATATTCTATTATTTTTATTATTTAAATAATTTCTAAAATCATCTTATGCCTCTTATTTTGTAGTTAATTTGGATGAACAGAAAAAGAAAAAGAAAAAAGGATGTCACAATAATAAATAACACATGTGACCCTGGGCCACAAAACCAGTCATAAGGGTCAAGATACGTCATCTGAAACATGAATAAGTTTTCCATTGATGTATGGTTTGTTAGGATAGGGCAATATTTGACTGAGATACAACTATTTGACAATTTGGAATCTGAGGGTGCAAAAAAATCTAAATATTGGGAAAATCGCCTTTGAAGTTGTCCAAATGAAGTTCTTAGCAATGCATATTACTAATCAAAAATTAAGTTTTGATATATTTACGGTAGGAGAATTACAAAATGTCTTCATGGAACATGGCCTTTACTTAAAGGGGTCCTATTATGCTTTTTCACTTTTTGAATTTTAGTCAGTGTATATGTTTGGGCATTAAAAAGATTTTTAGATTACAAATCTCAAAGTCCACTCCAAAGAGAGATATTTCGTTTTTTAAAAATCCCTTTTCAAGAACTACAACAAATGGCTCGTTTGGACTACAGCGTTGTTTTCTGGTGTTAGTGATGTCACAAAGCGGGCTATTAGAATATCATTAAAATAAATCCTGCCTATGGAAATTGGAATGGTTGGTGGGTGGGGAGAGGCGAGGTCGTGGTTAGAACGCTTGGTTGAGTGCATCAGACAAGACAACGACGAAGAAGTGCTGCAGTTGTGTCAAGTTTTCGCAAGTTATTACACATGCACCTGAATAATTATGTATGTAAATATGTATGTTACAATTATGAAAATGTTTTTATAAATTGCTGACAGTACAATACTAGACAGTGATGTAATTATGCAGAATTTACACTTCAATTATGAGAATACAGTGTTTTTCATACATTGATTTATTTGTGGTGCCAATAGATTTGCATAGATTTTCCAAAAGGCTTTGACTTCGTTGAATAAACATGAGCACTGCACGTTTCAAAATCGAAACCCGGTGCGGGTGTTTTTATATCATTGTATTTCTGAAGGAAACCGACTGTCTTCAGAAAAATTTGGATGTCATTTTCATTTCATCTTGCATGTAATGTCTGATAAAGCAGCATTTGTGAGCTGAGCTCTGCTTTGTGTACAGCGTTACCGGGAAAACCTACCGCTCAACAGTACCTCCCGCTGGTAGAGAATGAATTTGCATAAAAAAAAAAAATTGCATTAGCCAAAAAAACAACAACAATAACGTTACCAGTCTAATATGTCTTGCAATATCCGTGCGTGCAAAGGTTCTGCGCGATTCTCTTGTTCAGTATTCTCGGGGTCTGAATCCGGCTCAAATTGATATGGCAATATTGACGCCAGACGGAAATTGCTGCTTTGGCAAGGGGTGTGGCAGTACTGAAACACTGTCTAAGCTGTTCGTCAATCACAACGCACTGGGATAGCTAACCAATCACAACACATTTCGTTTTCGGAAGGTGGGCATTCATCAAACCCAGAACTAATCGAGTCGTTTGTGCAAGGCTGGGGAGAAAAGTATTGTAATAATGTAAATTATGTGAAAAATAATGTATTTTTCGAAACACCAAGCATGAGAACATGTTCTAGTACACCCCCAAAACAAAATCAAGACTTTGTAAAGAGCATAATAGGACCCCTTTAATATCCTAATGATTTTTGGCATAAAAGAAAAATCAATAATTTTGACCCATACAGTGTATTGTTAGCTATTGCTACAAATATACCTGTGCGACTTATGACTGGTTTTGTGCTCCAGGGTCACATATATAAACCGAGTTATTCCTTTCATTTGCAAGACAATAATATAGATCTTTGAAATAATTGGGGGCGGGGAATTCTATAAATTATTGAAATAATCACAATAACAATAACATGCCATGGTGGCCTTCTGCATATTTCTGAGGCTCCAAAAACCAACAAACAAATAAATGTCTGTGTCCAACTAAAATATAAATCTAAAAAAAAATCACTTTACTACTGTTAAAAAATTTGATATTTTATCTTCAATAATCAATACAAATGTTAATTTTCTGATGGCATGTCAACATTTATATGAGCATAAGAATTCAATTAATGTGTTCAGATGAAATTTAATGTCAAGAAGAAAATTAAAGGTGTTGGGGGGGTGGAACATGTTACCCCCATCTTACCCTATTTTGTCTTTCTCGTTTTCTCTCTGACTTTGTCCTTTTTTTTTTTTTTTGCATGTGCTATTTAGCATCATGAACAGCAGCAGTTTTTAGAAATCTCTAATGGACCATCTCACTTTTGGAGGCTTTTCAGATGTGACTTCTCCTCAGACAAGTCTTAATTTCACCCTCCCAGCAGTCGCTTTTCTGAGCATTTCCCGTTTCACAGCTGATTTGCCAATCTAGAACCCACGCACCTGATAGCAAGACCTAATTTCACTCTCTTCACTTCTATAACAAGGCCAAGCGGGTCTGGTATTCCCCATGATAATCCCAGAAAAACTCACATCTTCCTCATGTTTGTTAAATTGTAATCTTTTTAAAATGTATGCTCGATCACAAGGTTGCAGAGTCTTGTAATCCTCCTTTGGAGCAATAAAAAAGTATTTTGTTTAAGTGAAACGAGGCGCTAACGCAGTCAGGAGCTTCAAGCTAGGTTTAGTCAGGGGGGTTTATCTTTTCAGTGTCTAAACCAAGGCTGGTATCAACTTCAGGGAATTAAGTTGGGAGTCAAAGAGTGGAATGGATTACTGTTGAGACAGGAGGATTTGGCCTGATTTTGTATCAGAAAGACAGACATATGGCACACAGCAGACTCGTGGCTCTTTAGTTCTCTGCGAAACCTCCTTGGAGTAGAATGTGTGAACATTTTTCTGCAATGTTCAGCGTTTCTAAAAGTCAAGCTACCATTTTTAAAAAATGCATTAAATAAGCAATAAGGAATGTTTCTACATTGTAAATATTTACCAAAGGCCTCTGTTAGGCTAAGATGACCAGAAATAGCTATTGTAATGGGGGTAGTTCTCATTTTAAAAAAAATAAAATAAAACTAAATGTGTTCAAAACAGCTTGCAAAGTTCAAATATATATATATATATATATATATATATATATATATATATATATATATATATATATATATATATATATATTCTAATATGCAAGATATTGCACAAACCTGTTCATTATATTCTCGCGTAGTTTATAACTTAAACTTCATCTTAATTATCAATTAAATAAAATAATAAATGTCACTGAACAGATGACAATTAAAATTGATTTGCCTTTATTTCAGTGTCCAAAGTTTATTGAGACTGTTATATCATAATGATGTCAGGAGAAAGTACAAAAATCTGGAATTATTCGCCTTTTTAAAATCATAATTTTCAATACTTAAAAAAATTCAGAACTAGTCTTTCATGACTACATATTAATACACAGCAGTGCCTTGATAAAGCAGTGAATTTATAAATTGTTTACTGCAAATATATATTTGGACATACACCACCACTGAAAAGTCTGGGGTTGGTAAAAACTGTAATATTATGAATTATTATTACAATTTAAAAGGCCTTTCTATTTATTCTATTTTCTATTACACTTTAAAATGTAATTTATTTCTGTGAATTTTGGGCAGCCACTACTCCAGTCTTCAGTGTCACATGATCCTTGAGAAATCATTCTAATATGCTGATTTGGTGCTCAATAAACATTTCTTAATATTATCAACATCGAAAACAATGTACTGTTTAATATATTTTGTGGAAAAAGATATTTTAAAAAATATCTTTGATGCATAGGAAGTTCAAAAGAACAGCACTTGAAATCTTTTTTAACATATACATGATTTTATTGTCACTTTTGATCAATGTAATGCATTCTTACTGACCGCACATTTTTAAATTGAACTTTTATTTAAATTCACAGTCTGTTTTGCAGTGATTGCATTTTAATATATTACCTTGTTTAAAAAAAAAAATCTGTACAGTATCTTTTAAAAGAAACCTTTGGCCATTGAAGGTCTCATGTTTGTCTGGGAATGCAAACATACTGTACAGAAGTTGGCTGATTTTTGTATTCACAAGAAAGCAGCAACGTAGTCAGCTTCAAAGTTAAAATGCATTAAAAAAATGAACAATCTGCATGTTTAAAATCTCTTGTTTTTGCATCTTTGCTAAGGATTCATTTCTTTCAAAAGAAAAAAAAAATCTTACCCCAAACCTTTGACTGGTTGTGTAAATTCATTATTTTACTAAGCCAATTAATTTACTTCCTTCTACTAAAGGATCTAACCACACATACAGTGTAAGTCAGTGAGGAGAAGTTTATTTGTTTGTAAATGAGAATTACTGTGCTGTGGCTAGCATGACAATATAAAGCCAGAGATGAAGTAATCGTCCTTCTCTGGCATGTTTTAATTGAACGGTGACAGAAGACAAATCCCACCTCTCTCTGTACTCATCTATAATTAATCTGTGAATGGAGGAGGCCCTATCAATGACATTACATTGTGTTAATAGCACCGGAACGAATGCACACACACACAATATACACTGTAATATACGGATGACAGAGGAACATTCTGATGCTACGTTCTTACTGTGAAAGCCTCTTAGAAACCACTTCATTTTGTCATTTGGCGTTTACACTAACACAACCACCATCCCATAAAAACTAGACAGAGAGACACAACCACAAAGCCAGCCAGTCAAAACAAAAAAAGAAAGGAAAAACAGCAAATGCAAACAAGCCGCCCCAGCGCTGCTGTATTTTCATACAGTGATACTGCCCAGCCCCCTCCCTGCATGGCCTCAACTCCCTGTGAGCGTCTTAAATGAAAGCATGTTTAATTAATGATGTTGAAGTATTCTGTCACAATTAGGAAGATGTATGGTCAAACAAGGCGCTTGTGATGGCCCTGACAAGGATGATGAAAGTTTGCCTTCCTGGACTGGCACTGGCAGCCAGCGCTGGGCCCTGGAGCCTCTCCAGATGCAGTCAATACGGTAACCTGAGACTTGAGATCTCCAAGCAGACTCATGCCGTCAGCCAACAAGCATCTAATGCACCTCACTACATCACACACTTTACTGGTGCTTCACACACGCCTGGTGAGAATATAAAGTAAAACGATAGAGGTACACCTTCTAAAAAAAGATCAGGGTTGATTTTTCAGTATGCCTTAATTACTAAAAGGGATGCACTGATATAAATATTATTGGCTAAAAGCAATAGTTTAGTTTTTTTTCTTGCTTCTTGTATTGCTATTTTTTAAATAAATTCATGAATAATAATACGTATTATTAAAAGATATTATATATATATATATATATATATATATATATATATATATTTTTTTTTTTTTTTTTTTTTTTTTTTTGCTTTGTTGTTTCGTTTTTCCCCTGGCATATAGGTCTAACCAATTTGATAATTCATCAAAACTAATATTGCCTAATATAAAAATGCTGACAAATAAATTTTGCATCAATAATTACATTTTTAACTGCAAAACTAGAATAATTAAATTTAATATTTTATATTTCTAATTGCAACTTTATATTTTATTTATATTGGCAGTGACTAACACTAAGAAATAGAAACTGGAAAGCATTAAAATGATATAGTTGTAATGAAAAAGTATTTTTTTATTATTATTAAATACTAAATTAAATATATGTAAAATACTGTATATCACAATTTACTGTTGCTTTGGTATTTCAGTAAATAAGAATAATGATGAAGTGATATATAATTTTAGTAGTGTATTAGGCTGCATAGCAAAGAGCACCAAAGCTTTGTAAATCTCTAGAGCCATCTATTCAGTTTTTCTCTGTTTCTGAATTTCTTTCTCTTGTCTGTGTCATGGTGGGCCTGTCTCCAACTTGTATATGAGACCGAAAGAGGGACAGCGACATACTAATGTAACATTACCGTCATTCATTACAAAGCCTGAATACAGTGAGAGAGACAGAGAGCGAGGGAGAGAGAGACTATCTGTGGTACAGGCAGCATAATAATAACATCCACAGTCATTCAGCACAGCTCTGTGTTATTTAATCTTTGTCTGTGCTGTAGGAACTCTGAATGTGTTTTGCTGATCTACTGCATTCTGTGTTACTGCCACATGCTGAAAATCTCATCCCACCACAGAAATAAAACATGTCTCGCTGGTCCTGTATGAAACATTTACTCATGTTTTGGTTTAGAGTAATATCAACATAGTCTCATGAAAGTCGAGTGTAAAGTTAGGTGATAGGTCTATACTATGGGGCTGTTGAATGCTTGAATCTGATTGGTTGACAAACATTCTAAGGTGTGCAATTATTTGCAGGGAAATGCACGGCTAAAGTAGTTCCAGGCAGGTCTTGACTGCATTACATGTCCATATCACTTCGCCAAATGATTTCAGTTATTTCAAACGTCCTTACAGCTTACAACAGCAAAAAAAACTAAACCCACAACAACGCTGACTGAGCAAATAAATATAGTGAACAACAAGATAAAACAAAAAATATATATTTTCATGTTTTGCCACACAATTACGTTTTATTATTATGTACAGAAAGCACATACTCTCTTTCTCCCGCTTTCTCTAACTTAGAAACGCACATACATGCAATACAGACACACACTCGCACAGAAATGTGTTGTCAGTGCTGCTCTGACAATTTTATCAGTAAAATAGTTTAGCAGCTTAAAAACTACTTGTCATTTCTCACTAGCAAGGTAATGAGAGGTAGTGTTTTTGAAGCATATGAACTTACAGCTTGGCTATTAGTAGAGATGCTGTTGCCAAACATAGCTGAGAGATGCAAAGTAATTCACACACACTTAAATATCTCTCTATCTCTCTCTCTCATAACTGCATTGCTCAAGCCTCCGTTACTAGGTCTAAAATGATGTTTTGGAATTAGCAACAGTGGCATGAATGAGATGCATACGAAATTAATCCTAAACACAAGAGGGTTTTAAAGACAAAAAATTGGCTAATTGGGCCCAATTTGGACACTTAGGGGTGTACACACTTTTGTGGCCAGCGGTTTAGACATTAATGGCTGTGTGTTGAGTTATTTTGAGGGGACAGCAAATTTACACTGTTATACAAGCTGTACACTCACTACTTTACATTGTAGCAAAGTGTAATTTCCTCAGTGTTGTCACATGAAAACATATACTGTAACAAAATATTTACAAAAAATGTGAGGGGTGTACTCACTTCTGTGATATACTGTATATATGAAGAATTCATTTGCAAAAACTGATAAACGCCACTTTAAAATTTTAAAATTTCATTCTCCACATATGAATCCTAAACACATTTTGTCAAAAAAGCCGATAAGTTCATTTTAGCGAATCAGCGCGCTGTATTCAGGTCAGGTGACAAGGCTACTCTCACTTTGAAAAGACGTGCTAGCTGAGAGGAATTTCGTCAAAGCTGACTAAAAGTGATCGAGGATGAATAATTCCAACGAACTTGATGAACCTGTGATATCTTCTTCAGGGCGAAAAAGGAAAATAAAAGCTGAAACGTTTTCACGGAGCCTTGTAAAAGCAGCATGTTACAATGGTGAGGGAAAAGTTCTGTGTAATGCATGTAATCACATCCATACAGTTTGTGATCACATCAACAACGTTTGTCAGGCATCTACATTGTCATCTGAGGAGATTACAAAGATTAAATGAGTGTTTTTTTAAACTCTAAAACATGAACCAACTGCAGCTTGATTGATATTACTTGGAATGCGCAATAAAAAAATGTGATTTCTAAAAAAAAATTAAATAAAAATGGAGTTATCGGTTTTTGCAAATGAACTCTTCATATATATATATATATATATACACACACACACACACACACACACACGCGCGTGTTGTTTGTGTATGTGATGTATTTGAAATAGAAATCCTTTGTAACATTTTTAATGCCTTTACTGAAAAAATAAGTGCATCCTTTCTGAATAAAAGTTAAATTTTTTGTTGTTGTTTTTTTTACTGACCCCAAATTTTTGAATGGTAACTATTAAAGCAAATGTTCTCATTTTAAAGGAATAAGGAAGGTGAGTGATTATGAGATGATTTTTATCAATTTAAGTCAGTTCAGAGTCTATTTGGGAAAAGTCAAAACTGTATAGGGGGCTCTCCAAAATAATAAAAAAGGCTCAAGGAATCAGAGGGTGACAGAATGAACGCTGAAGATACAGAGGAGGAGGGGAAAGGAACTGAATCGGAATGCTAAAGTACGGTGTCAATTAAAAAAATGAACTGGAGTACATTGCCGGGATGACAGCTGGTGGGAGTCGAGATGACAGGCGTTACATTACGCAGCTTTGGTGGCTCACGTTGTTCCCTCTCTTGCCCCCCTTCCCCCTCCCCGCGGACGGTGGTCAGCGAGACGGGTTTGGAAGAGAGTAGAGAGCTGGGACGCCACAGGCCCCCAAGCTACAGCTAATAACCGTGATTAGCATTAGCAAGCCTCCACCAGGCAGTCTGGTGCACACCACAAGACAATTTAGAGCTACGCACTTCTACTTAAAGACCTTCATTAAAAGAATTTGTTATTCAAAACAGGCGACGCAAAGTGTCCTCAGGCTATCAAAGTCCTGTCTTTTAAGGTGCCTCGGAAACGTACCTCACTAGATCTAATCAGACTTCAGCTTGGCGCATTAAGCTAGCTGAGTTTTTATAGCCTTTGGGCTAAATTAGATATCTTTCGCTTGGGTATGTTGCCAGGACAGATCACAGGGACAAGGATACATGAGAATGGCTCATTTAGTTCACTGTGTTTGACACGTAAACCATAAAACAACATCTGAACTTACAAAAAACGCTAAAAGTTCGCACAGCTTTTTTGGCTGTTTGTCAATAAAACTTCACTTTGACAATTTGCATTGGCTTCTAACAGATACGTATCGAGTTTCCAGAGTTGCTCTATAATGTCTGTCTCTTAAAGAGCTGGAGATGGGAAATGATCCCTTTGAAAGACAGCGACAGTGATCAAAGTCAGAATTAATTATGCACGCTTGTCTCTCTCCCCCCTCCTCCTCTCCCAGTGAATTTTGCTAATCTAATCGAGCCGGAGTGGAATGGTTTCCTCTCTGTCATCCCTTGCATGCGTGTGGTGCCTGTTTACTAAAGGGAGAGGTGCGTATGACTTAATCTCTGCTCCTTAGGGAATCCGCCAGCTCTCTGTATATTGCTTCCTTTATGAGGATTGCATGTTAGAGAGGAATTTCTCTGTAACAATCAACCGCCAAGGAAATCAAGTCATCTTTCTCCTCGAATAAATACCTCCAGAGTTATACTTGAAGGCTGACACACAAAAAGCAGCTAAGATAGCTTTGTAGGGATTGTTCAACCAAAAATGAAAGTCATTTACTCAGCCTTACTGTATGTTGTTTTAAACCAGTATGGCGGGTTTTTTTCTTTTTCTTTTCAAGAACACAAAAGCAGATTTTTTGAAGAATGGTTACACTGCTCTTTACCTTATAATGAAAGTGGATGGGAACCATAAAAGCACAATAAAAGTAGTAGTTTTCATAACTGATTTGATAGCTTTATAAGAGGAACTAGGACTGGATGATATTCAAAAAAACTGACATTGCAATATGTTGTTTTTCTATATATATAATACTATATAAATATATAATGCATTTTGTGACAGGAAAAATAAAATCACCAGATGACTTTAATAGCTCTATTTGGAAATAATCACCAGTACAGAAAATAATGTACCAGCATAGAAAAAAAATAAATAAATAAATAAAAGTCCCACTTTATATTAAGTGTTCCTAATACCTGAACAATATTTACATATACAATAATATATGTAAAGCCAAACTTACTGCTGTGTAACATCAAAGTAATTACATGGTAATCCATAGGAATTGTCTACTTAATATAAAGTGTAACACTTTCTTTACAAAAAAGTGCTGTTACTCCTGTTACACATTTGTACTTTCATTACCAAAAAGTGTTGTTACCAATGTCCTGTTACACATTTGTACTTACACATACCATTCAGAGTGTTGTTACAATATGTGTAGTTACACAAATATTAGAGCTGTAGATACTATGTACCAATGTTACTATGTAAGTACACAGGTATTAGGGACACAATATAAAGTGGGACCAAAAATTATATTAGTGTACTAGTATTCAGAAAAAAAAAAGTAATTTATTATTTAATTAAAAAACACTTTTACAATACAAATTTATCAAATTTATTAATAAAAGCATCAAGCTTTTATTGTGGCGGATTGCCGGCAAATAAATATATGCAAATGAACACAGCGCGGCACTTCTCACGGAAACCTGCAGTGCTTAAATTTTTTTTAATTAAATTGCAGCCTTTGAGATTTGATAATCACACTAAGATATATTGCGATATTGATTTTATTATGATATATTGTTCAGTCCTAAGAGGAACAGACTTAAACTTTATCCTGAAAATATAACTTGCTTCAAAATCTTTCTTGATATCTGTGGTCACAATTAACTTTCATTATATGGAAAACAGAAGTGTGAACATTCTTCAAAACGTCTCCTTTAGATTTTCATATAAGAAATAAAGTCATGCAGGTTTCTAAGAACCTGAAATATATAACTAAATACATGCATAAGTATTGACAGATCATGTTTGGGCACATCTACAGTAATATTCCAAAAAAGCTCTGGTGATGTGTCTAATGAGTGAACTCTTTAAAAATGATGAGGTAGCAGGACTGAGTGTTGTCGTACTTTAATGTTCATCTGTGCAGGTGGGCTTGAGAGCAGAGGTGAACGTGTGAGAGCAGTAACCTTGCTCTGTTGTGGCCCTAAAGAGGGTCTCTATACGAGCGACAGCATGTAAAGGGACCCCCACACACTCGCCGAGGTCCCCGTGGTGTGTTTGCACGCGTGGCACATTTCATAAGGCTTCGCTCTTTGACTGGTGATGAGTTTATGCGAAAGTAATTAACAGTAATTAATCCTTAATTACCATAATTAGCCAAGTCGCAGTAAATTAAACCACATCTGGAGGCAGATGAAAGGGGCTCGGCAACTGAAGCGGTCTGTTTTCTGCTTTTTACTTTTTTTTAGAGGACTGGGGGCGAAACCAAAGCCATCTGACAGCATTTGGTGGCGGCTACCTGTTTGATCAAGACTCCTGTGTTTTTTGCTCTGGATCCCATGAGAATGACTGAGTGAGTGAAGCTGAGGGGGATGGAGCATGATGGGAAAGGGGGAGGAATGAGGGATTCATTTCAAACTACAATAACCTCTCATCTCTAGGGGAGCATCTCCCTTAAGCTACGACACAAGGACGTGCAACATATGGCCACTCGCAGAAACACAGACAATTGCCTGTGGTGTCTGGCTCCTCTGGAACATGGATGTCTGCATCTCACACATGACACTGGGTTCTCAGAGATAGCAGCCGTCGTCATCAGATAAATCCATCTTTGTGCGATCCCGAGTCGTTTCAATCCCTCTATGGATAAATGCAAACACGGGAGTGTTTTATCAAATATAGCTCTATTCGGATGGGACTCGTTTTCCCTGAGGAGCTCAGATAAATTTGTGTTTCACAGACGTACTTTGTGGTTTTAATCCAGTCCCAATCAACATAGCTGTTGTTTTCTTTTCACAACCAAAATTACAGAGCAGTTTACCTACTGATTTTCAACTCGGGCATCCTTTGGAAAATCCAGTCCCATCTGGTCAGTGACTGTGGTGCAGAACAATTCTTCTCATTTATTTTGACCTTTGTTGAATACTGTACCTAAATCAAATTTTCTTGAAGTATGCAGAACAAAAAACACAAAACACGAACAGATCACAGACTGGACCCCTGCAAACGCTCATGACTGTGTGTCAAGGTCAATAAAACTCTTAAAATAGCCTATCAGATAATTTGACCTTAGGGTAGGAAAATGTACAGTTGTAAAAAGTCATGTGGTGGGATTCTAAATACTTAAAGGGTTAGTTCACCCAAAAATGAAAATTCTGCCATTAATTACTCACTCTCATGTTGTTCCAAACCTGTAAGACCTCCGTTCATCTTCGGAACACTAATTAAGATATTTTTGATGGAATCTGAGAGCTCTCAGACCCTCCATAGACAGCAAGGGTCCTTACACAATCAAGGTCCAGAAACGTAGCAAGGAGATCGGTAAAATAATCCATGTGACATCAGTGGTTCAACCGTAATTTTACGGAGCTACGAGAATACTTTTTGTGCGCAAAAAAAACAAACAAACAAAAAAAACGACTTCATTCAAATTCGTCTCCTCCGAGTCACCTTAGCACCCTATTCTTTTTGAAGAATATCCACTGAACGCAAACAGCATATGCTCTTCTGTGTCAGCTGCGCCATTACTATTTTTTTTTTTTTTTACCAGTGTTAACTAAAACTATTACAAAAATGTTTAAATTAAAAAAAGTTAAAATAAAATAAATAAAAATAAAAATATTAGATTTAATTAAACTTAAATGAAAATAAGTTGATATATTGGCAACTATCTGAAACAAAATAAGCTAAAGTGCTTAAGTGCTAAAAATACTAAAACTAAAACTGAAATAAAGCTAAAAACACATTACTGTAGATAAAAACGACAAAAGCACAACAAAACTAAAACTGAAATTAAAATGAAAACTGAAAATATAAAACAAAAGCTCAATCAAAATAAATACCATAATAGTATATAAATAAGACTAAAATAATACTGTTGTTTACTTGATGGGTGCACCACAAGAGAGAATTCATGCAGTTAGAATTTTTCTTGAAAACAATATAAAGTTTTTCAAAACCATTGAAACCGACATGAATATAATGAGTATACGTAAGATTTTGGCACATGTGTTTACACAAAATTTTTAAACACTCTAATTCGTCATTGTCCCATATAAGTCTTGTTTATTTCAGTGGGTTTTGTAATGGATGTATCCATATGGCCTTTCGTAACACCCACACCCACAAAAAAAAAAGAAAAGAAAAGATACTTCCATCTTAATAAAAACTACAGAGATCTCAATCCTGTCAAATCAACACATGGAATAATATGCTGCGTTCAAGTCCTCCTGGGGCGTTCGTACTTACGAGCTGACAAGTCGTTATTACGACGTAGGGTGCATTCAAGTCACTTTGGTCGGAACAAGATGGCGATTTAACTTTTCTACATAAAATTCAACGTTTTTTTTAACTCTACAAAATGATGAATGAAGAATGTGCATTGTGTTTTTTATTTCTTCTGTTTTTATTTAATTTATGAAGGTGATGTAAACTGAATAATTATATATTCTATTATAATTATACAATAATATATTATTTTGTATATGCAACTTATATAGTTTTATTGTACATTACAAAAATCTGCATATCTTTAGCCTTTGGCTGCGTCCATTGCATCCAAAACGTTTTTTCACTGACACGCCCCCAACTCGGAAACTCTGGGCTTAAAGAAAATTTCAAGTTTTCCACTCGTAATAACGACTTTGTGGTGGCGTTCATGTGCATTAAACTTGTAAATACGATGTATCCGACATGACTTGAACGCACCAATAGACATCCTAGGTTAATAATTAACTCAAACATCGTTGAGAAAGCTAATCTCATCCCAATAGTGCTTAAGTGATGCACCAATATACTAAACACTCAAACAGAGAAATGAAAGTGCTGTGGGCTGTGGATGCTCGGCAAGTGTGTGTCACTCTCTAATCAGTTATTTACACAGAGTGTGAGCAGATTAAAGTGGGATTAGGCTATTTGCCACACCCGCAGGCAGCCTATGCATCCATGTGCCTTCCCAGCCGCCCACTAAACCACAAAACCCCTCCACAGCTTTACATTGCATCCCTATCAAACAGCTCCAACTCTGGCACAACATCCGGCTGATAAGCACTTATCTGCAGAACATATTCACAAACATGCCATGCGTCAACACCGCACCAACATTCGACATTCAAATCATACCAATGTTCCACATTCAATCACAACTCCCCAGAATTCAGTGTTTCTGATGTTTCAGTAAAGCACATAAAAGAAGCATAAAAGAGTCCTTATGACTTGTGAGCTATATTCAGAGTCTTTAGAAACCATATAGATAGATTTGAGACTAGGGTTGGGAACCATTTTTACCAATCGTTTTAATGAATCAAACACATTAGAGTTCAAAAGTATTTTTAAAAGCCTCTTTTCCTCACTGAGGCTTAATTTATTTGAAATGTATTGATCTAAATTATTGATGAAATTATTATTGTTATTTCAATTTAAAACAACTGTTTTCAGTTTTAATGTTTTGCTAAATTTAATTTACACCAGCCATTAATCTAGTCTTCAGTGTCACATCATCTTTCAGAAATCATTCCAATATGCTGATTTCTTTATTTTTATCCATGTTGAAAACTTAAGATATTTTTGACATTTATTTCTTCAGGGAATCATTCAATTCAACTTCTTCATTTTTGACAGGAATTAAATTTGTTGCTTTGGAAGAGATCTAAAATAAAAAATCTTCTTTGTGTGGCACATAAAAAAAGAAGAAAAAAAGTAACAGCTTTGAAATGACACCAGGGTGATTAAATAAAGTAAATACTTTTTGGATGAACTCATCGTTTAATTATCAAGAGAATCTTGAAATCTTGTATTCTGTGAGCCCATCCTATTTGAAACAAATGGTCTGCGTGTCTCTGCAGGATTGGCCCGCAGTTGAGGTGTAAATTAGAGCACTGGTAGAAGGCGAGAAAAGTCTATTAGCACACACGCTTGGACCCGATTCTGGCGAAGAAACTGGATCTTAAATGACCCCAAGGTACAGAGCTGTGATGGAGGGCAGGTTCGAGGCACGGTTGTACACGTAAAGCTGTTACTTCAATAACACGTTGCTAACGTGATCTCACTGCAAGTGCAAGCTGGAGAAGAGATCTCACACTGTGTACCGGACTTGACACGTCTTATGTAAACAAGAAAAATGAGAGGGCCTGCCAACACTGACACAAGCACCATCTCTAATTGGACTATAGCCTATAAGCTATTTTTCTTGGTTAACATAGTTTCCCTGTACACTATAAATGTCTTGTGGAAACAGGCGTGTTAGTGTTTTTGAATCCGACTACTTAAAGTAGTAACAGGTCTCATCTGGAATCTGTGGAAGAAAATGTCAAGTTACCTTGCGAACTAAAGAATATTTGGCCACACACTTTATATCCCCTCACCGATTTTGTTATTGTGATGTGTCTGTCTCTCGCTGGAATTTTCCATTTGCAAGCTGTGGTGTGTTGGCTTTGCTGAGGCTGCCTTGTTCAGTAAGCAAGAGTAAAACTACATGAGACATCAAACTTCATAACAACTCCCATCCACAAGACACCAGGCCGCTAGAGACCAGTGTTTTGTGTGTGGTAAGCAGAAGGCCCTGGAGAATAGAGGTCTGTTTGTTTCAGTTACTGCCAGTCATAATTTTCCCTACTCCAACATAACTAATGCCTTGCTTAAGAAAACTTGTCAATACCAACTTAAGCTGCATTGAAAAAAATAATAATATAAGATTCTGTGAATAACTTTTAGGTGAAAGTCAACATGAAATCAAAATTAACTATTCTTATTTTTTAATGGAATATTGCAGTGATTATTTATCATGTATCTGTACACATTATTATTTGTGCCCTCGTAATCTTGAGATCATATACATTAGATTCCCCTCCCCTCAACAACAACAATCCAATTGTCTTAATGTAAATTGCTAATGGACAAAATCAAAACCAGTCCTACTGTACATTTGAAAAGCCAATTCATTATAGAGAAGAAAAGACATTGGCAATTTTCATTGCATGCCCAATTCTTAAATTATATATAAGCCCATGACCACAAAGATTTTCTTTAGTCTGCAGAACACAAAAGAAGATATTTTGAAAAATGTTGGACCCCACTGACTTTTAATGCATGGACAACAAAACAACAACACGGGGATATTTTTCAAAGTATCTTCTGTTATATTTCACAGAAGAAAGAAAATCATACAAGTTTGGAATGTCATTGCATGAAATGACAGATTTTTTATTATTTTGTTGAAATAGGCTATCCCGTTAAAAAAAAAAAAAATACTTGAGTAAAATCTGGGTCAGGTAAACCCAAAAACACAAGTTGACTATACTGCTTGACTAGACTAATATACAATAACGCACAAAATAATTGATTGATTTTAACAATCTCAAATTATATCAGTTGCCACACCCAAAACTACTTTAGTAAAACCAATCTTTTCTCAGTAGCAGACAGCATTCCTAGATTTCCCAAATGTCACATCACTGACGAGAAAACAGAATGAAATCTACAAAAAAAAAAACGTGATCCAATTTTTCACATATTCAAAGATAATTGTCACAACATGGGATTTTCTGTTCTGATTGTTTTGGGTTGGAGATTAGCGGCGCAGCTAATCTTGCTAATTAGTGCTAACAGCGTTTCTCACTTGACTCCCCAGTGAGACGGGGACTCCTGCAGACTCTGTGAGTTAAGAAACGAATGTGGCTGAACATGCAAATGAGCTGAAAGCGGACCGGGCTTTGCAGAAAAGCCGGGCCGGACAAAAACCGACTCGCCCTGAGGTTCACAATGCTTCAATCACTCAATCTTACTGGCTTATATGGGTCGCATAACAGATGCACATGTGGGTCAAAGGGAACCCCCGTTGTCAATCAAGAGACAAAAGTAGAGAGAGGGAGGTCATTTGTATATGAACTCATTAGAGAAAGTAGCGGGGGGTCATTTTTACATCTCCTTCTGTCCTTGAGGCGATATGTATGAAAAATGAGAGGCAAGTCTCAGAAGGCAGCGGCCACGCTTGACCCCAAAAAGGCATTGCGGTCTGACGCTACAGCTAAATGGAGAGGTGATGACAGAGCTACAATACAGGGCGCTTCACATGTTATACAAACACAAAACAAAAAGGAGAGAGAATCCTGTTTCGTCTGAAAATGCCTTGACGCGAAAACCAGTGAAGTGTATAACTGTCAAGGGGAATCGGAGGCTCGGCTCAGGGGCCGGTCGATTGCGCTAAGATCGCATAAAGCATCCTCATTCTCTCTCTCTCTCTCTCCTTCGCTCTCTCCATTTGTCATTCTCCTTCCTCACCCGGCTGGCTCGGAAGCTTTTTCCCCAACCCATCCCTCACCGAAATGCCCATCGCAAATAAGCTATGCATGAGTCAACACAAAAGGAAATTGAGCAAACGCTAGGCGTGTTTGCGCGGCATCTGCTTTGAGGGATTGCAGTGTGACTAAATAGGCAGCTTTCTGTCGGTCAGCCCATCCACACCTGCCTCCCCAGCTGGACTGCCGCGCTCTCCTCCGCACACAGCCCATTCCAAATAACTCCCAGCTGCTGACTGTATTTTTAGCCTCGGCTTTTATTTTCACACCTGCGGGGAGTGTTTTCACAATCGACTTTGGGCTTTCCCCCCTCTGGCTGCAGGCAGGTACAGTAAATGGAAACACATGTTGTTTACTCATCAACTTTCATCAGGCTGTTTGCGTGAAGAACAGGCCTGTATCTGGCGAGGGCCTGGTTTCGAAGCGCTACGTGACGATCCGTCCTTTGAACGTGTAGCCCTGAAGAAATCGCACCTGCATATTGGCTTGTTGTGAAAGCTAGGTACGTGGTCATCTTTTGTTTATGTTGTACTGACAGGATTTACACTGACACCTAGAGGTGTGGATGTTGGACCATGCAAAAGCAATAGTTTTCAATATCAATCCTATGGCAGTAAGCTATGATCTATTTATTCCAAGAGTGAAAGTGTGCAGTAATAAGCAGGTCTTCAGTTGGTCATGTGATCAAAACATGGTGGCCCGCATGAGGCGACACGCTCCGTGTAAAATAAATCAGCTTCTATTAGGCTACCGATAGATAGAAGAATAGATTTCTTATGATTAGATTGTTTTTCCGCTATCAATCCAATAGCTCTTAGTTACGATTCATTTATTCAACAGCGAAAGTGTGCAGTAAAAGCAGGTTACTTCAGTCTCCAGTTAGTCATGTGAAATAAAAATGGTGGCCACAATGAAGCGACACACTCCATGTAAAATAAATCAGCTTTTACCAGGCTACTAATGACTGGAGTGTTTTTAATATCATTTTATTTTTTTTATTTTTTTAAATTTATATAGAAGTTTATTATTTATTTTTTATATTATTATTTATTATATTTGTTAATGATTTTATTGTATTTATTTATTATTATTATTTGTATGTATTTTTTCAAGAATGACAATATATAAACCATCTCAAACAACTGAGGAAAATGTAAAAGATATGTAAACCATTTAGCCTTATTTTCAAAGACTTTTTCATTTTCAAGTTTTAAAGACATACAACAAATGCTTAAAAACACACTTTTATTTCTGCATTTTACTTTAACTTCTTTCTACTTTTATCATCTTTACAAAAACCGGTATAGTTCTAAAGATTCTTAAGGATGTATGTTTGTATTACAATGTAAATGTCTCATTTAAATGTACTCAATTTGACACATTTGAATTTGAATTTTTTAGAGGTAAAACTTTTTTAATGAAGAAAAAAGAGACTGAGAGCACCTTTAATGTATGCGAAACCTGAGCCATCTCTGGCACACGGCAAACAGCGAACTTGACAAAATGATTTAAGCGTGCCACAGTGGCACTTGGTATGATCTGGGCCAGCGCCGACATTAGCATGATAATGAATGCCGATTTCGACACTTGGAAATATAGAAATAGGATTTTTGTAAGAGCGCTGCAGGCAAGAAGCTGAAATATGCTGGGGGAGTGGGAGGTTTCGCTTCATCTTCTCCATCCTCACGTACAGCTGGTTAAGGGTAGAGATGGTGGGATTACATTATGAGTCTGACCTAGTTGGGAGTTGCCTCCAGAGACTCAGATACTTGCCTCAGTGGCTGGAACTGGCTGTAATTTCTCCCTGCTGGTGAAGAAGAGAGAGAAAGAGAGAGATGGGCAGACAGGCCTTCGCTCAGAGTCTCAGTGTTGACTCTGGGGCTCTCCGGGACATTGCTGTGTGGGGGCGGTGGTTACAAAGCATGACTGTGCTTTGGCTCAGGGGCTTTATGAGCTCCATCTCTCTCACACACTCAGCTCTGTGAACCTGCGCTTCTTAATTTGAGTCCGTCTATGTTAAACTCACATGGGCTTCTACCAAGGTTGGGCTTTAACCTTCTCTAAACAGTGGAGGTGTAGTAAAAATAAGCACAGGAGAGGGCTATTTGAAGTGTTTTGGACCTGCTTATGTGACCGCATATTGCAGTTACAAAAGAATAAAAAATAAAGGTCTGATAGCAAATGAAAAATTACATACAGTGGTGTCCAAAACTCTGAGGCCATTAATGCTTTGCATTTAAATTAATGGGGACATATGCCGTTGCTAAAAAGAACATTATTTTGTGTATCTGGTGTAATGCAATGTGTTTATGTGGTTTAAGGTTAAAAAAACATTATTTTCTACATACTGTACATTATTGTTGCTCTTCTATGCCCCGCCTTTCTGAAACACGTCGATTTTTACAAAACTCATCGTTCTGAGAAGCGAGGTGTGCTCCGATTGGCCAGCTATCCAGTGCGTTGTGATTGCCAAATACCTCAAGCGTGAGACGGATATGTTACGCCCCTTACCGTATTGCATCGCTCCGCGTAAACATTACCATGTCTGCATTTCAAATCAAATCAAATCTCTTTATTGTCACACATCATGTACACAAGTGTACCAATGGTGAAATTCTTAGGTGCAGACTCTGTGCCATGGCAGTACAAGCAACAAGATATGAAAATTTACAATATAATAGGGATGTTCATTTTAACCGTTTAACCGTTAACCGACCGATAAGAATTTTGACCGATTAATACAATCAGTTAAACGGTTTAAAGTCACTTTTTTATTTTTTCAGTAATTTATCAAGATATTTTAAAAGGTTTAATGCATGGTTAAAATAAGCTACAGGTATAAAAAAAACAACAACAACAAAAAAAAAAACGTTTTTTAGAGAGAGAGAAAAAAAAGCATAAGTCGCCTATAAGTCGCATTTTATTATTTCATTCAGAAATAGGCCGACGCGAATTACAAATATTATAATAAACACTGTAAAAATAGCTATGCTATTTTAGTTCCCCTCACTCCACAACAAATCCTTTCAATTAACAGTAGGCTATTTAGAAAAGAACAAGAATTAAAAATGTAAGAAGCTATAGCGACAAACCAAAACGAATTAAGGCTAAAACGAAACTGAAACCAATGTTGGGTCTCTCCTTCGACATAAAATCAAATGTTTCCGTATTCGCAATGTATTTGAATGCCAAAATATTATTTACCTATTATGTAGCCTAGGCCTACTTCACTCGCGTTCCAATATCCACGTAAAACAAAATGTTTTGCATAACTTCACGGCGGTACGGTGATAACGCTTAACAGATTTTACTACATATTTAAACTGAGCAGTGTTTTTTGTTTTCCCATATGTTTGACTGATTGTTTTTTATAATGATAATGAACAGGCTGCATTGTCAATTAGAATGCTAAACTGTGTGCGGCGCTGGAAAATCACTTGATTTTAATTTTTTTTCCCACCTTCTAACAGTGGAAGCAGCATACTTCTTTTAGTCATGAAGATAATCGGAATTGTAAAAGGTTAGGGTTGTTTGCTGCTTTTTGCGCATGTAAAATTAATCCCCGGAAAACAAATGTTAGTATTTTTAACGGGTCACAGACACTTATTCTTTCTAATTTAATTTAGTTCTAATTTAAAATAATCTTGTCGGTTAACGGTTAATAATCGGTTAACGAGCGTCGGTTGTCGGTTAGGAAAAATAACCGAAATGAACATCCCTACAATATACATAAACAAGAATATACAACAATATACACACTTTACACAATATACACATTTGCACAGTATACAATAAACAATATACAGTTGTACACAATATACATTATACATACATATGTCTATAATATACACATAGTAAGTACACATGTTCTCAAGAGACTTATAGATGTATGTATAGCTTTTATATTTGACTTATAGCTTTATATTTGACTTACAGTGATGTATGCTGTTAGTGTTTTAACTATGAAGTGCAGTGCAGTAGTTAGTGCAGAAGAGAAGATGGAGCTGCATACATTTGTGATCGGAGAAACGACAAACAACAAGCACTACGGTACACTGCTTAAAACTCGCGTTTGAATCGTCAGTGGCAAATTCTTTAAATAAGAAAACGTACTTACAGGCTGTGAGTCAGAAGCGCCAGACTGTCCTTGCAAAGTTGGAATTGCCCCACTATACAGAAACAGCCTTTGTGCAAGCCAGCATTGTAGGCTATTCTATGCATTGTAGGCTATTCTTCCAGGTTCAGGAAATAGTCCACCGTAAAATCGTAAATGTGCCACATTTAGCCAAAGTGACTAATTTTCCTCTGTAGTCCACCTGTAGTGTATTTACTATGTTTGGAATTTAATAACATTATATTACTTATATTACAACATTAATAATTTACTTTGATTATTTGATTACTTCGACTTATTTTGTTTTAATTCATTACTGTGAATTAAGTTTTTTATTTTTTTTTTTTTTTTTTTCCTCAAAATGTAATAGTAAAGCCATAAGCCATAGTTTACAGTAATTTTAGAACACTTATATTCCTGGAAAGGTAAAATAAACAAAAACAAATAATAAATTATTGATAACAGATAATAACTTTTCTGCAAAGCAATGCGGTTCTTCATCAAATATTTAGCAGAATAGCTGCCAAGCAACACAGACGCAGAAACACAGATGCAGTGGCGCAGTAATACTGGTGTAAAGAGGTCATAGATACAGTATATGGTTTATGAAGAATTTTACAACGGCTTTGAATATGGCTCAGCCAATCATAATCAAGGACCGGAACTATCCTTTTTAAAATAATACTTTTATTATATAAAATATTATTATTACTTTTGATGCTATTATTATTATTTTATTTAATAATATTGAATATTGAATAATATTATTCAATAAGGTTTAAATTATGCTTTCAATCAGATTCTCAATATGGACTTTTGTAACTGACTATACATGGGAAAGGTAGCCGGTTTGTAATACAGTTGTTTTTATGTTCTGTTTTGCTGCACCATCTTAAAACGTCATTTAATATCTGTTAAAAACAAAACCAATTCATGTTGAGTTTCAGTCGATATCTAAGGCAGATGCTGAAAAACAGGTGCAGAATAATGACAGGGAAAATGGAAAAAGAGATGCCATTCTAAAATATAAAAAGTCACTTTATATTCAGTTTCAGTGTACTCTAAAGGTACACATTTTGAATTAGTATTTGAATGAGTAAAAAAATGAACAAAAGAATAAATCAAGGAATAAGTCAAAACAGATATAGCTTTTTTTTTTCCTGCAGGTGTGTGCTTCTTTCTCCATCTCCTGTGTCAGAGCCAGCTAGCCTTTATCAGAGGGGTTGAGGGGAAATGTGCTCTAGCCAGATTAGCCTCTGCTCTGTGCCAAGGTTATAAACAGCCTGTTATCGGCCTCCCAAACAGAGTAATCCGCACTGTATCAGCACCCAAACATATGGGGCCACACAAAGGCAGATAGGCCCTGATGGACACCTCATTTTAATTGCAATGAAAACAGCGTTTGAACATCTTTCAGGAGACCAGGGAGTATATATTTCCCTGAGTCCCTGCCTCCTTGTGTCTGAGATGTACATACACCGTGTTTAAAGATGAGGGTTTTTGTGTCGTCTCTGAAGGTCATTATTCATTTTCCTTGTTTAACTTCTATCACATTTATTCAGCTTAATTGATCTTTGTTCAGCGCTCAATCTGGTCCCAAGGCTTTCATCTGTGAGCGCAGCTCCAATATTCAATAGCTACGTTATCTGAGACACTTCTTACTTCATTTTAAGCAGCGATGTGATTAATATTCATTGGACAGCAGTTAATTCAGTTCAGAAACATAAAGGAGGACTACACAAATGCATACACGTGACGGGACACTTCATGTGAGATATAACACCTTTTTAAATAATACAGTGCTAATTGAAAAGAGGAAACCACGTTCTCGCAAATTCGGAAACGGAGATGATATTAAGCCTTTCTGAAACGGTGCAGATTATTTCGAGTGAGTTTGGTCTACGGTTTATAATAGCTTTCTAAGCTATTACAGAGGACAGCCAGATTGAGCGGTAATGGCCTTGGTAGCCATGGAAACATTATCAGGGTAGTAAAATGCTACATGACATCAAGAGCACGGAGAATCGATGAAAATAAACAGCATTATGTCTGATCCACCATGAAATCCCAGTGTTTAGAACGCAAATTTATGAATGAATTACCTGACCGCCAGGTTTAGCGAGACTCTCGCTTGACAGAAGTGCAGTGCTGACGCCCCCGTTACGCCCCGTGCCTGAGAAACTCATCCACGGGAGAAAGCAATAAATTCCTAAATTTTTATATACTGCCCACAGATTTAAAAGTCTTGTTCAATAAAGTTTAAAATGTCACAGAGGGGCAATAACCCAGATCACATAAAAGCTTGAGGCTTGGAAAGCTATGCAAAAATGGCAGAGTCCTTTTCCTCGAATGCAATAAACTTTTATATGTTTCAATCGGCCATAAAAAATGGTTTTGCAGGTTGTCAACGGGGGAATAATTGGTACATTTTATTAATATTAGCACATCATCCAACAGGCTTTTTTTTTGCCACGTCAATCTTCAGTATGTATGTGAAAGGACTCACAAAACAGAATTGACTCAGATTTGAATGGAGATCAATTTATATTATAGTTCTTTGAACTAATAGTACTCAGGAAAATACCACATTGAAATGATGATACACATGGGGACAATGTACAAAAAAAAATCATGTCAGGATATTATAAAATATTATCATAAAGCATGAGAGGGGAAACACCAGTTATATTTAGACAAGCACTAACAATCTAAAATTTGGACATATCAATTTATGCTTCTTATGTCCTTAAAACCTTAGGTTTAGGTAATGTTTTATTAATTTTGCATAAGAGAAATATAAATTGTGCCCACATACAGGTACATTATGATTTGAAAGTTTGGGTTAGTGTTTTTTTATTTTATTTTATAATTAATATTCAGTAAGAGTGCATTAAATTGATCAAAAGTGACATTTGTAATGTTATTAAAGATCGCCATTTCAAATAAATATCTATTCATCAAAAATACTGAAAGAAAAAATAAGCAGCACAACAATTTTAATTAATGATAATAAGAAATGTTACCTGAGCATCAAATTAGCATATTAGAATGACTTCTGGTGGATCATTTGACACTGGAGACTGGAGTAATAGCTGCTGAAAGTTCAGATTTACCATCGCATAAATAAATTCCATTTTAATACATATAAAATCTGAAAAAAAAAAAAAATGTATGATTTACTGTATTTTTGATTTAAAAAAACGCAGCCTTGGTGAGCATAAGAAACTTCTTTCTAAACATTAAAAACTTTTTTTTCTTCCAGAAAAACAGAAAATAGTTACTCCTTCAACTTCCTGCATTTTACATTGATATGTCAATTATTTGTAAAGCACTTTTTACTAAATCCAGAGAATATTCACTTACTAAAAAAAATAATAAAAAATCTTTTCTTGAAAGTACTTGGTGCAAAGAAGAAGATATATAGCTTTAATTTCTTAAATATATGTTTGTGGAGACTACATTATTCCCATACTACCATTTGAGTTTTTACATAGTCTTGATGACTTTGTACTATTTAATATTTTAACGTGGAATAGTAGTATTAGTAATAATTAGGGCTGTGCGATATGATGATATATATCGGATGGATGAAATAAAAAGTCTATCGTTTCATATTACGCTCTATCGTTTATTTCGTGGTGTCGCAAAATACATTGTTTTCGGGAATACTTTTTCATAATTTGGATGACTGCACTCTTACACGTGACCCCGGGCGTGAAGGGGAGACAGAAGCAGGTGACTCCGAGTAGTAGAACGACCAGCCAGGACAAAACGAGGAGCTCGTTCCTAAACGAGGGACTACATCTGTAGCATGGACACACGTTTTTTAAGCACTGCAGTTTTAAAACAACGATTTTAAGCTGTTGAAATGCAAACAATTTTGTACAGAGCTATATGCGTGCGCCATCTCTGTTTCTGTGTGAGAGGAGCACGCATTTTTTACCGCTTTATTGGCTTTTACCAATTAAATAAACACACTTATATGCGTCATAAAGGGGTCTTAAAGGGGAAGCTGTCCAATATTCGTCCTGTCTGCCATTCATATTAATCAAACAACAGTGAAAGAAAATCTCTCACTGTTCTTGACTAAATCACTTTTGTCATTTTAATAAGAAGAAATAAAAAAAAATAATAATAATAATGATAATGTATGTATGTGTATATATATATATATATATAAATCTATACATAATACATGTGTTAATTATATATATATAGATATAATTAACACAGTGAAGACTAATTTACACAATGTATGTAGCGTTTCTGATTTATTGTAGTTTTTGTCCTATTGATTGCAATTAGTTTATTATCCTTATTTCATCACTGACTGAGTTTTTTTGTTTGTTTGTTTTGTCTCTTTTTAGGCTTGTATTAGTTTTATATTGGCATTGGTGACAAGGATTATGAAAATTATATGGCATCAAAGATTTTAATATCATAAAAATCTTTTTAAAATAAAAAAATAACTATATCGTGATATATATCGTTATTGTTATATAAAATTACTCATATCGTGATATAAGATTTTGGTCATATTGCCCACCCCTAGTAATAATAAAGAATTAGTAGGTATGTCCACACTTTTGACTATTACTACCACTACAAATGAGGGACTAAAATCCACCATCTGCTCACCTCTTCTAACATGCAGACTTCCAGCCTAGAGTATAATCTAGTAAATGTCAATGCACTTTTTTTAAACATCACTTCTTAAGCAGGTGATGAACGCGACCACATGCGTCCCTCTGTTTGCGTAAATGTCAGTGTATCAAGCGTTTGCGCGGCTGAGTCGGAGTGCTAGCCTGGGCAGACATCTCGGAGCATCCTAGGCTCTCATTAGATCAGTAGCTGCTGTCAGGACGCCCGCCCGCCCGCCCGCCAATGTGCTTCTGCTCTGGCTGGCTGGCACACAAACACTCCTGGTGTCTGTGCATCTTCAGCCACACGTGAAAAGGGAACGGTATTGAGGGGTTAACGTCAGCTCTTCTCCACGCGCGTGCTCAAACGCTCTGTTCCAGCAGGCTGCTTTAAGCCATTACCTCTCACCACATTGCCGTGCCAGCTCATATGCTGGATGGCCTCGCTCTCCCATGAGCACCCTGCTTCAGACCGTTACACAACCCAACAACCACCCCACACACACACACACACCTCTTCCAACACCCCCCAGGTCTATATATCACATTTAACACTCTGACAGTAACAGTCTATAATGTTTCAATTCTACAAAATCACTCTGCCAACTCCAGGATAGCTGAGCGCAGACTGAGGAAAATAAATAACCCCCTCGGCCAGCCACAGTCCATTTCAGAGAGAGAAGAAAGAAAAGAAAGGGAGGGCAATTTTAGCCCTCATAGACTTTTCCATTTCCTGTATGAATGATTACAGCATGCTGGCAAAATGAAATGGGGTAATTAATTTGTCACTCGGTTTGTTTCGGCAAGATTTGGCACCTAAAGTCAAGCAGGTTCTTGAGCGAGCGATGCAGGAAGGATTCGAAAAGTGCAAAGTGAGTAACTGGCTAAATACACGTTGAAAGGTTGAATAAATCAATGAACGCTTGCTGAGGAGGTAAAACCGGACTGTTGCTTTAGCTATTGTTGTGTTTACACAAAGGTTTCCATTCATAAAAAATCCCCACAAGCTCATGAGGACTTTGATATCCTTTCAAAACATCAACAATTGGATCGTTGGATAAAGACTGTTTAACCACTAGCCTTTTAACTAAGTTGTAGATTTGCGTAGACCAGGCGACATGCCGTTGAGTGTTTCTGTTTTTCTCGTCGCATTTTAATGTCGCAAACCTTGGAAGATTTACCTCGGCTAGATTCAATCATTCCAGCTGTACACAAGCTTCCTGTGTTTCACATCTAAACCCAAAGATTTGTTTTGCTCCACAGGAGTATTAACATAGACATATTGTCAACTGCTCCTGCTCTTAGGAGCCATTCATTTAAATTCGCCCATTTGAAACACTTCAGTTTGTCACCATTATTCATCGCTAGCACACCACCAAGTCAACAGCAACAATGGTCCTATTTTTCAAGCTAATGGTAGGGCTTGCCTGCCATTAGCTAAAAAGGCATCTGCTTTTGAATAAGCCTCTCCAAATGTGACTTCTGTTTAAGAATGAATTTGAATAATTAATTACACGATAAACCAGGCACGAGCAACAGTAACAGAGCTTCAGGGCTCAGACGGTGAGTTTGAACTTTTTTTTCCAGCCCCAAGGCCAAAGGCATTTCTCATTTGAGAGCTAATCTTCAAGGATAGCAATCTCAGCCGAATTTAATGAAACAGAAGTAAAAGATAACGTCACATTCGATCACGTCAACTCTCGAGCGCTTCCTGTGCTGTGCTTTTGAGGTGGCACTCATCCATAATGGGCAGAAATGTGTGATTTCACCGTAAAGAGATGAATTTGCCTGGAGTGCTGGTTCTCCGCTTCAGTCCAGGGGGTTATTTGCTGACTCCTGACCCGAGGTCATAACCTGCACTCCAGCTGTCAAATCAAAGAATGGTCAACTCACAATTATGAGGGCTACACTCCAATGAGGATGTGATTCATATTCTCAATGAGAAATCCAATAACTAGCCTACAGTCATTTCTACACATGCATGTTTAAAAGGTTTTTGAAAAATATGCAGTCAACTAGTGAGAATGACTACTTAATCTAGATTTTTTTGTTTATATATATATATATATATATATATATCATTATATTTATCATGCTGCCACCACTAAAATATAAATTTAAAAATGTATACATAAAATGGAATTATTTAATTAATATAATTACAATTATATTAATACAATTTGAAATAATAGATCTGACAACTATTTTAATATATTTTAAAATGCAATTTATTCCTGTGATGCAGAGCTGAATCTTCAGCAGTCATTACTCCAGACTTCTGTGTTACATGATCCTTTAAAAATCATTGTAATATGTTGATTTTGTGCTCAAGAAACATTCCTTTAGATTTTATCAATGTTTTTGTGGATATTGTCATACATTTTTTTATTTATTTCTGGGTGTTTTGATGAAGAAAGCTCAGGACAGCATTAATTTGAAATAGAAATCATTTTTAACATTATAAAAGGTCTTCACTTTCACTATTGATTAACTGAAGGTGTCCTTGATGAATAAAAATATAAAATAAAAAATATATAAAAATGCTACATACAATGGATTTTATATAAATGCCTTCTAAGGAACGTGTCCGATTGAAGCCGGACAAGGTGAACTTGAACCAGCCTAATTACACAATGCTTCCTTGAAACAGATTAGTCAACAACTAGTTGAGCCAACCCACTGACTAGCTGCATGTGCACATCCCTATTCTTAAAACACAAATCTGTTTGGAGCCATTCTGTAATCGTATTCCAGCACTCCCGCCACATATTAATGCATAAAACAATTTCACCACCATAACACATTCATATCTCTCGCCCGATCTAATACGGCCCCGGCAGCACTCAGCATATCGGCCAGACCCAAGTTTGTTTAAACCGAAGCTAATATCCATTTATACCTTGAGCGTGTATTTATTTAATAAATCATTCAGCTCTTCGGAGGCTAACAACCCGCCAGTACCAGACTTTGGGTCATCCCGCAAGCTTTTATTTGTTTACCCCCTTCTCTTTATTCTTGCACAGGGCCGTATCTGCGGGTGCCGGCGCTCCATTATACATGAGCCATCCTTGTTCCATTCCTTTGCAGGGCCACACTGTCTTTATTATTTAATTAAGTCGCAGAGTCGTTACATTAATAATTGAGTGCGAGGGGACCCAGTGCAGCCCGCGGCTGTGGCGGATGGGCCTTTCCTGGTGTGGAGTGTATTAAAAAATGTGTGTATTTATGTCCTCGGGGAGTCTGTCCTGGCTGCATAAAATTGAATTGGTTATATCTAATATATCCACCCCCGAAGGGAAAGGGGGAGATCGAGCGAGAGAAAGGAGAGAGAGAGAGAAAGAGGATGAGAACGAACAGTGGAGGCAAGGAGGGAGGGCTGGATGAGTAGATGAGGTGCTTGAATCCAGCCATTGGGGAATAGAAAGCTTGGCTTGGCTCTTGGATTTGGCAAGATGCACAGGGCCTTGACGTTAATGTCCCTGAATCAAATCAATGGATGTCCAAATCCTGAGTGTGTGGTGTGTATCGCCTTAAGGCTGAGAAGGAGAGAAAGACAGGGCAGAGAGACAGACAAGACGGACAGAGAGAGAGAAAGAATCAAGAGAGCAAGACAGATTAAGCGCATTCGTCGCCGGGCCTCTTTGTTCTTCCGGGATGTGTGGATACGAGGACGGCTTTGTGCGAATCAATAAGACCAAGAGGTGGATCGGGTCTTAAAAAGGATTAGCGGCAAAACAAAGCTCACATAAACGCGTTAAAGACTCCTCGGTAGGAGCGTGTTGAGGAGCACAATGCTGACATATACGATAATGTGCGGCTGAATTTGAATATACCAATAGCGCGGCACACTTCCGAGGGAGCGTGGCTCAAACAAGCCGTTCAAAAACACATTTGAAAGGAAAACGTCTTGCGTTCGTCCTCATGAAGGGTTTTACGTCAAAGTCCATTCGTTCTGCGCTGCACCTTTAAGCAGCCTAGCCTGCGGGCTTCCAGACGTATGAGCTTTTAACGCTACCATTAAGGCCAAGGCCTAAATTATTGATCCGCTGCCTCTATCAGCATAACGGTCACGTCCCCGGTATCACAACCTAACCAGGCCGTGCCAGGCCATTCCGCAGCCACAGTCTCTGATCTCTGGAATAATTAGGGGGGTCGGACAGAGAAGTCTTGTGGTCTGGTGGGGGTGGGGTGTTTAATATCCCCCCACCCCACAGGTCTGCGATATCTCTCCAATCAAATGTGCCGGCAAAGCCTAAAGATGGCAGGTCTCATCCAGGCCCAAATACAGCAGATAAGGCGGCGGTAAAGAAATAATAAAAGAATAATGTGAAAGGAGAGAAAGAGGAGAGTGCCGAGCAGGGGCATAAATAAAGATGTGGCGCAGTGGTGTAATGAATTCTGAAGGCCGGGATCAATAATATCAGCACTCTGACTCTACCTTATACATACACAAAGAAGAGTGAGAGCGAGAGAAGGGCTGCTCACATACAGTCAAAGAGATAAGACTCCACTGGATGACTGTTCACTGAAAGACATGCTACAAAAGAGAAAATTTGAAATCACTACTGAAAAGAAGGGGATGGTCAGAATGGTCGACTAGCAAACAACCGGAATAACTGGAAGTGATTTTATTTCAATTAAAGTTGAATGCAATCTGATCTTAATACTGAACTTCTTATTGCAGCTGAGCTGATTATTATTTCCATATAGTTGATTAAATGGATAAGTGTGTACTTGGGCTGGGCGGTATATCGAGTTTGTACGATATATCGGTATATTCTTTATAAGCGATACGGTATGAAGCAATACCGTTAATATCGATATAAGTAGTTTGATACGAGCACATCTGCAAAAATATCTAGGGAGGACACAGACTGAACTGCTGCGGAGAAAGTGCATAATACAATTTTTTCTACATGTATCAGGCTTTATATGAAGGGCTTTAAAAAAAAAAAATCGTAAGATATAGTAGCCTATAGTTTATAGTTTCAGTTTAAAGCGGCTCTGTGAGAAAGGCTGCATGTGCCGCTGACAGAGACGTGCTGTTTTCCTTAACGCATAACTTACATTTCACAGGTATATTCTCCATCTGTAAATGTTAGAAAGCCATGGAAATATTTCCATTTTGCAGTCAGAAGTGCGTGAGCTTTTGCTTTACGGTTCTCCGCTAGACTTCATTTAGGACGAGCGCCGCCACGCGCATGCGCGCCAAACAGATGGAGCGCAATGAAATAGGAGCGCAATAACTCTGACTAAAATATACATTTTGCTGAAATATTTGTAGTTGGAAAATAAATGTGACATATGTAGAATTTTAAACCTACAAGTAAGTGTATTTGTATGATAGCACTAACTGTAAAGTGTAATGGGGTAATCAAAATAGCCCTTTTACTCAATTAGTCTAATTTTTTATTATTTTAAATTTTAGTTTAGTAAATTTAACTTCTGCTATAAAAGCATTATTTTTGTTTTTAGATTGCAATGTTACGATGTTAGAATGTAATGTGATTTGAACCCTTTTTGCACATAATATATGCCTACATGCTTACATTCACTTTATTTGTTTAATCCAAATACAAAATACCGAGATATATACCGTATACCGCACATCAGCCAAAAAATACCGAGATATGAATTTTTGCTCATATCGCCCAGCCCTAGTGTGTACTAGTAAAATAAAATAATGAAACTAAAAGTATGCATGCTACAAGTAAATATAGCCATCACAAAATTGTTACGTACAGAACACCAGATATAAAATATTTATTTTATTGTATACATTTGTTATAAATATACACTACTTGAATTAAAAACAAAAGGAATGCTCACCAATGATTTGTTTATTTAAAAATACAGTAAAAACAGTAATATTGTATTATTACAACTGAAAAATACTGTTTTCTATTTTAATACATTTTAAAATGTAATTTATTTGTATGATGGCAAAGCTGAATCACTCAATACTCAAGTACTGAAGTACTCAAGGCATTTAACTTATTATTGTCATTATTTGGCAATATTTGCCATTACATAATATTTTTGTGTCAAGATTCAATAGAAAGTTCAAAAGAACATTTATTTTAAATAGAAATATTTTGTTAACATTCTAATCACTTTTGATCAAATTAATACATCCTTGCTGAATAAAAATATCCAAAAAAAAATCTTACTAACTCCACTCATTTAAATAGTACTGTGCGTACACACACACAAATACATATACACACATATCGCACATATTGGCCTAAACCAATATGGCCAATACATACTGATACTATAATCAAGTCTATGCAAAAAGTTACTGTGAATGATTTCACTGCTATACATGATTTGTCTCTAATGCACGCAAAACCATTTCAGAAACTGCACTCATTCTGGCTGAGTTTGATTCCATTCATTGTTATTTGTAGAACGCCCTTTAACAAACACATCTGATGGTTTATTCTGAACATAACTCTAAACCTGTACAATCATAGAGGGCTTCTGCATGACCAACTAGTCATTCAGAAAACCTGACTAGTCAATTAAAAAAAAAATGTAGTGGTGAAAATAAAAGAAGAATTTGCTATAGTGACTTTCTCACAGCAGGAACAGACAATACTGCTTAATGTTGAGTACTGAGGAGATGGAGAAAGAGTCAGGCAGCCTGCGACAGTGACACACACACACACACACACACACGCGCGCTGATGAAGTGAACCGGTGTGGGGGTGGGGTGCTCTTATCTGCAGCGGTGAGATCAGACAGAGAAAGACCAAACGAGCAGTCAGCACTGATGGTCTCCACTGTAGAGAAAGGCAGACAGAGCGAGGGTTGTCACGAAAACCAGTACTAGAAAAATTACATGATTCTTGATGGCAATTCTGATATCACAGCAAAAGCAAAAATGCTAATTATTAGTAGAAATTGGAACTATTCTGTTTGGGATAGTTCACTCGAAAATGTAATGCTATCATCAGTTATTTACCCTCATTATGCCCTTCATTTTTCTGTGGAACGATGGAAAAACATTCAGAAAAATGTGTTTTTTGTCCATACAATGGAAGTTAATGGAGTCCAATATTGTTTTGGATGCATTGACTTTCATTATATAAACAAAAAACTTTTCTGTTCACGGAGAAGACAAGTTATACAGGCTTGAAGGGTGAGTAAATGATCCACACAGAAACTCCACTGAAAAGGATTTTCCTTGTATCCAAATGATTGAAGTTTGCAATGACCAAAGTCATTCATCTGAATATGAACGTAAACCAATATTTAACTAGTTAACAATGGGGCTAGTTCATTCTGCCCCAACAAACATCAACAAACACCTATAAATACAGAATTTTAGCAGTTGTTGAATTCCATTGGGTCAGTGTGTTCACCCTTTTGGTGATTTTTGCGATAGTACTGTGAAATGTTTTCCAATCAAGTAACAACCAAGTATCCTACAATGAACTTCAGAAAGTGCTGTCGTTTGATTGGACAGTGTGACGCAGCCTTAAAGAAAGTTTCTTGCTAATGTTGAACACAAAAGAAGATATTTTGAAGAATTTTGAAGAACTGAACAGTTGCTGGTCCCCATTGACTTCCGCAGTAAAGATTACCAGCATTCTTCAGAATATCTTCTTTTATATTCAACATAAGAAATTCATACAGGTTTGTAATGATATGAGGTAAGTAAATGATGAAAATTGTTAATTTTTGGGTGAACTATCCCTTTAAGTCTCCTTCTTAAAGACTGAATGGATTTCTGTGGACAGCAGTTCATTGACAGACTTATGTTCAATTATATGGAAATTACACAAACCATATATTGATTTCTTAAGCCACTTTCTGTCATGCCTATTCAATGCTTTCTTCTGCACATCAATCTAATGTCTTTGAATTATATTAATTTCACAGCTCTTCTCAGAAAATATTGATGCAATTAATTGAGAATAATTTGATTAATTACCAGTCAATAGGTTAAGAAAAATAAATTTATAAAGAAAAATATTTCCTAAAAATATGCAACAACAACATATTTTACAAAATAAAATTTGTCAAGTAAATTTCATATTTTGTACTCAAAATCACATATATATACAAATGCATATACATATCGATATGAGTACGCCCATTTGTGTCACGTATGCATCTCACTATCACCATCTCCAGCCCACGGTTCAGTCACGAATGGGAACAATGAGCGTGGAGGGATTTTCAGCAGGCCTCTGGTAATAACAGACCTCATTATGTCCTCATTATGCCGCCAAGCCAACGTTATGATGATGTTTCAGAAATGTTATGAACCACTCCGCCACTCCTATAAAACTCCCTCAGTAGGCCTCTGCTTCGGGTTACGCTCCCATCTGGCTACGGGAGCAGACATCATGTCCGACGCCTGTCGCGTGCGCGTCGAAGCCATGTAGCGGAGCGTCACCTGGCCCGTGCAAATTCCTCCCCGCGTCGTGGAAACAGGGTGATGCTTTTGCCAGTGGGAGGGGTTACGCTATGCAAATGAAGGTGCTGGAGCTGTATCAAGGAGGCCCGGAGGCTGTGATCATTTTCTCCCACCATGCCAGCTCGGCTCCCCGATCGCTCATACAGCACCACAGCCTAATGGCAGCCCATTAACATAATTGCCAACACAACTAGTGTTCCGTGTCTGAGAGTCATTCCCTATCCTTCAGGAGAAAAATACGGAGCGAGAGAGAGAGAGAGACAGACAGAGAGAGGGAGTCTACAGAAAGGGGGGAATAAATGGATGCAGGGATGGAAGGTGAGTCATACTGCTAACCAGTTAAACCATTATCATATAATAATTGTCTGTTGCCTCATTCAGAGGGGTGAGAGTTCGTATTGAAAGCTTACAGAAGATCTGGATGAGCGTCTGGATGGGATATGAAGAAACAGAGAGAAAGAAAAAGAGTGTAAAAAAACAAGTGTAAAAAAAAAAAACAAGAAAGACAGAAAGCAGAGAAAAAGACCTTTAAGAGCAGAAGAGAGAGAAAAGAAGCCGATTGGAGGTGGGAGGCCGGTATTCAGTCAGGCGAATGTGCCAGACACATACTAGAGCACAAACCAACCTGCCAGGCAAAATGAAATTCCCATTATTTTTAATTAATCCCTAATTAAAATATATTACTCCACAGATTCCGCAAATCTCTCTTAATATGCAAATGCAGCCCACTGAAAGATATTTACATATCATTAATTAAAGTAGTGCATTCTTTTAGTCTAACGAGCTGTGGTCCAAGTCTGCCAAAGAAAACCCCAACCTACACAGCAGAGAAAAAGAGAAGCAAGAGAGAGAGAGAGCGAGAGAGAGCGAGCAACAGAGTGCTGGACGCCAACTAAAGCAGGAGACTGGCAATATGGCTGCCACCTCACTAACAAAATATAGCTACATATTAGGGCTTGACATTATAGCTAAAAGAATCATATCTCAAAACTCGTCAACCTTTTGACAATGTGTGATAAATTTGGTGGAGTTTAAAGGGGTGTTATTTACAAGTAACCAAACAGCCATTAAATTAAAAACAACAACAACAACAATAATAATAATAATAATGCTACAAATAATAGTTTTTTTAAATTTAAAATTTTATTTTATTTTTTTAATAAATGAACACACAGATTCAATTAATATGCATCAATAACACATTTACTAAATCATTTTGGTCACACTTTATTTTAAGGTTTAATTCTCGCTATTAACAAACCATTAACTGTGTCTGTTGCCTAATTACTGCTTATTAATAGTTAGTAAGGTAGTTGTTAAGTTTAGGTATTGAGTAGGATTAGAGATGTAGAATATGGTCATGCAGAATATGTGCTTTATAAGTACTAATAAACAGCCAATATGTTAATATTAGGCATGCTAATAAGCAACTAGTTAATAGTGAAAAAATGGTCCCTATAAAGTGTTACCAACATTTTAATATACAATTCTAGGAACAAGCAAACAAATCATTTTTTTACATTTTTTATTTATTCACTGAAACTGATAGTTTGAACTGATTTATGTAAATTATTACAAATTATCAACTCTAATGCTTTTGTTTAGTTAAAGTCACAGACACTTTCAAAACACCTCCATCTTAAAGCTTTCACACAAGGAAGAACAGAAAAATTAATCTAATGATACAGTCTTTAGCAAACTTAGCAACCACATAAAAAGTATCTTAAAATGGTTGCAATATTCACAATGTTGAATTATTTTTATTTATTTATTTTTATTGAATTGTGATTCATTGTGAATCTAACATGAATATTCATTATATATCACCCAGCCCTGTTATACATATATCATAGTGTCAGATAAATCCAATAAAAATCCATATGGAATATCACCTGATGTTAAAAACTGTTCCGAAAATTCACAGATGACATTTCCCTTAAAACATGGACATGGTCAGGGTGGTTCCTTGGTTTATATTGCGCAAATGTGTAGCCAAATTCAACATACACACAATGTAACTTGCATTTGAGAGGGGGCTCACATAAATGGAGGCGACTGGGCAGAATTCATTAAGTTGATAACCGCGGGCTCCATTACACAACTCACTGTAATGACTTCTGAGGATTGGGGGAATGAGAAACACGGCAAAAAGAGTAACGTAGAAAAAAGAAAATGAAAGGTTTGACTGAAAAAGAGAAAATGACAGAGAGAGAAGGGATGGATGGCGGTTTCTCTTTTGAACCAGAAAAAGCTTTGCTAATGCTAACTGTGCATATATTGTGATAACATACAGCTTCCTGGTAACTGAACTTGGTAGCAGAATGTTGGTTGACCCAGAGAAACATAAAAAAGCGCTTCAGTTCACAAACATAACCTCTGCTCACCAAACAGTCATCTGATCCCAGCAGGTTAATTGCTAAAACAGACATAACATGCAGAGGGAGCGCTAGCATAAAGCATAGGAAAAATGATCATGACACTTGCAAGACTGATTTATAGAGTGCTGTCGGGGCTGTCCATGACATATTATGATGCTCGTGAACGTCCTGTTCAGCATGTGAAATCATGCATCCTTCCTGTCTCAATCAAAAGGTATTATGCTCTTAACTTATCATTCCACATTCATTTATTATTTAAACAGTGATTAAACGCTTATGTTAAAAGTAAAGTCGTAATTACCATTGGGGAAACTGAATTTAGTTTAAGCCCCAAGTTCAACATTAAGTTTAGTGTCAGTTAAAGAATTATGACAAAAGCAAATTGGCATTGAACATAAGTTGATGTACACTGTAGTCTGCAACCATTTAACATGATGGTATATAAATACTTGAAATGTGATTTTATGGCTTTTCTCTATAAATAATATGATAATTTGACAATTAGATATACTGTAATGCAATTTAAATCATTTACAGTTTTTCACAATATGGTAGGTTGCAACTTGCAATTAACAAATTAACAGGTTTTTACTGTAGCTGTCCTGTAAAAATTACATTAAAACATTTTTTACAGTGATTAATAAAGAACAGTGATAAAATACGCCAGAAAACACTACAAGCTAGTTTGCTGGTTTATGAGAAGACATACCCATCAAGACACTTGCCATCAGTCACTGTGCCATGAAAATGATAGAATATACATATAAAGCATTAATTACACACCAAATGCTCATCCTTTTGTTGTATTCGCGCTAAAACAGCCCAGCAAGTCTGTTGTATTCAAAAAATCACTTCAACATACATCATGCAACAATTAAAACTTTCAAATTCATAAGCAGGATCTTTCCAGAAGGTCTTTAACACAGCATACAAAACTACTGCAGGAAACACCTAAGAATATTCCCATTGATGAGACTCATCTATCTGAGTATTGGTAAAGACTGGCATTCGTAGTCTTTGAATGATCCCTCACCAATCTATCGTGTGGACCTGGCTAATGATAATCATGATTCTTAATGGCAGGCCATTCATTTCATAAATCCTGTCGGGCTTGATTGCTGAAGAAGCTTTAAAAACCGTCCTTCATTAATGTTAATGGGCTTTTTTAGTGGAGGCCAGTTGTGGTTAGGTCTACATGGCAGGTTTCCCAGGCTTGTTACATTGAATCCCTCCACACCCAACCCTGATTGGCACAGAGATCCATCAGTCATGACTAAGATCCGCCCCATTGGTTTATTTCGGTCCTCCTTGGGCAATACAGCGAGTGGACGGTTGACAACTCGTGAAGCGGAGAAGCTAACAGCTCTCAAGATGCATTGTTTTGAACGCTTGCTTATTGAAATCACACAATGGATCGTAATAGCTGCTATAAACTATAAGCTCCTATAAAAAGAAATTTCGGTGACATCCCAGAGGAAGCCAAAATTACAAAGAGTAGAAATTTACTCCCACTTTCTGACTACACGGCAATTACAAAGGAACAAGGCAGATGCTTTTTTAGGATCAAATTCAAGAGCCACTACAGTGAAAATGTCAACATACCGGCCTCAGCATCATCATGAGTATCACAAGAATCGTAAGAAATGATTGAGATGCTACACTCAATTAGCATAATATAAAAGTGCTCCATAAAAACTCGCAGTAACAGATATGAGCAAAACAGAAAAACTAGCTCAGAAATAACAAACCCTGAACCCTGACTTGAAAAGATCTCAGCGTTTACTTCTAGTAAAACTATTCGCTTTGTGCAGATTGTTTCACAGATAACCGATTTAATTTGTTTTTCATTACTCCCTTTAGCAAACTGCAAGTAAACAAAGATGCAATAGGTGTCAGATTAATGTCAGATATGCAATAAAAACGCATTGTTTTCACACTTTATTTTCTGCATTAGTGTCTTTCTTGTGACCATGGTATTCTGGGACATTAAGCATTACAATTATAACATCTCCTCACTCCCTAATTAACTTAAACATCCATATTTCACAAAGAGCTAATAATGCTCACATTCGTTACAACCCACTAACATAAATAAATGACTTAATTTGGCATGGGAATAATAGTATTTCTTGGAAATGTTCTTGTTATTGTTGTTAGAACATCCGCTCGCATTTTATTCACACTGGACGCACATGAAAATGCGTGTGTCTCCTCTCACACTTTATGCTGACACATTTGAATATGAACAATGTGGCAGGCATGAGAAAAAGGACGTTATTAATATTTTATAAGTCAACATGCTTCTAGCATTCTGCTGAGAGTAATGTGGGGCTAGTCTGGGTGTGTGTGTGTGTGTGGAGGGGATATCTGTGAAGACACACTAAATTTGGACAGTAAGGAGTATCACCCTGTCAGCGCGGTACACCGCACATTTGAAACGGCCCATTTAACGGCAGCACGCGCCTATCCGCTGTGCTCATTTGCATACTTCAGTGAGGCCCTGATGGATGAAGATGGATGAGAGAAAATCAACCTCGCTGAAACAACTGTTATATCAAGGTTAAACTATCCACAAAGCTCTTAACCTGTGCAGCTTTATCTCCCTGCTGCCTCCACCGATATCAATTCATCAATAGCGCCTTATCGGGGAGGATTTCCGAAAGACGCGCACTATGAGGTCTGGTAATAGGAAATCAAATGAAGGCGAAGTGCATGCAGACATAAGAAGGCACCTGCTTACAATGCTGTCAGGGGATATTACCTAGAAAAACAGTGGACAGCAGCAACAGGAGACGCCAGACAGCTGCTTCAGCTCTGGGTTTAAAGCTAAAAAGGTGGGGGTTGTTTTTTTTTTTGGTCAGAGAGTAAAGCACAGAAAGGACAAGAAATGACTATGAAAGAGAGGAGGAACAAGATCAGGTAATGTTGCAAGCCAAATTCGAACATGTTTACCTGCCTGAACAACATAGCTAAAAGTGTCAGAGCATTTGCAAAAGGGATAGTACTTTCTTACCTAGTCTATCCAAAAAAAGTTGTTCTGTTAATTCAATTACACTTTTAATAAAGTGTTCATTTTGATAATATGTTGTTTTATATGGAAAATATTTTAAATAAGGCTGCACCAAATAAATAAATATATATATATATATATATATATATAAAAAAAATCAATATGGCTCATATTATATTATATTACATTATTATAAATTTAGAACGTAACTATATTAATTTTGTAAAACTGCTATTCTAACATAAAAAATGGATATAATATAATATAATACAATACAATATAATATAATAATGCCGTTTGTAATCGTAATCAGTGTGAGATGTTTACCATGTTTATCTTGATTATAATATTTCAAATTATGATTTTTGTCCAAATCACGCAGTTTTATGAATTAGATGCTTCACAGTGTGAATGTGCATGAACGATATTCTTTCACATACTGCGATGTATGTGGGTCAGTTTGCAATATGTGACAGAAATATAGTGCAATATTAAGGCAGAAATATATTACTTTTGTAAAATTCCTATTCTTAAAAAAGATTATAATATAATATAATATATAGTCTTCTTAAATGTGAATGTACACGCACCATACTCTTACGCATATTTAAAACGATTAGTTTTACAATGTGAAGAAATTAGGACAAAAATACATTACTTTTGTATTAATATAATATAATATAATATAATATAATATAATATAATATATAATATAATATAATATAATATAATAATCAGTGTGAGATGTTATATGTTTATCATAATATGATCTTTTTGTCCAAATCGAGCAGTCCTACTTTGAATTGGATGTACATTCTGGGAAAAGACAATCACGTTAGAGTGAGTTCCTGTTTAAAGCAGATATAAATAAAGAAAGGCCATCAAGTCTTTCATTATGGCACTCAGAGCCTCATCCTCTAAAAAACACAGTCAGTGGGGCAGAGAACACAATGTCACCAGCTGGTCTGACGACACAAGCCTCCGATGAGAGTTCTCCAGTCGATAAGGATTCGATGGCGGAGGTTTGGCTTCAGGTCGAGGTAAACTCTACTGCACATGCCTTGACATCTCACTGTTCCTTTTTCTGGCAGGAGGCTTGAAATGCAATATATCACTAGAACAGCCTTCTTCCTCCCCTACTCCCAAATGCACACACACACACACACACACACAACACACAGCACACACACACCTGCCACCCATGTTTCCGTCTGTGCTCTCAGCAACGGAAGACCTAGAGAAGAGCTGCTAAAAGCGGTTATGTAGGACAGCAGAGCACAATGCTGATTATGCAAAAGGCAAAAAAGGAAAATGACAGTCATTAATAGGATTCCAGGAGTTAACTGTCCATAACTAACACTGCCAAAGGCGAGCTGGCAAACAGAGACAATCGGGAGTGTGTGTGTGTGTGTGTGTGTGTGTGTGTGTTTCTGTGTGTGTGTGTGTGTATTCAGGGACAGTGAGCATACACTGTACAAACACTTCTCAGTTTAGAAACGAACTATAATAGCAAACACGCAATTAACTGAAAGATGTGAGACCTGCGTCCTCAAGGTCAGACGCTATTGAATATTTTGTGTTTAGTGTACAGGAAGTAATTACCACCCACATAATTACAGAAGGTGACTGTGTTGCAATTCACAAACGCACCATATTGCCTTCGAATCATTTCATTCTTCATCTAGTGCATTTTCGAGGGGAAGCCCACTGAGCTATTGCAAGACCTTGAATTCCTTGCCACATGAGGGGCTCTTTGTTTCCCCTCGATTAAGCTTGCCTGAGTGTTCAGGGCAGAGTGTGTCACGGTTCCTCAGTGTGTGTGGTGTTGCCAGGCGGCCGTGGTGAGCGCTGACCCCTGCTAAAGCTCCTGCTCCTCACCCCGCTGTGCTAAAAGCTACCTACGCGCTCACTGGCCACCATGTTGGGAAGTGATCCAAATCCACCTCCTTGTGCTCCTCTTGCACGCTCTGCTCCTCCGCAGCCGGGCCTGCATTCGGTCGCGTCTGCTGTGTGTTAAAACACTTTCTCCTATCACAGCTTAAAGTGTATGTAAGCCAGTCATTGATCGTTTTCTCCAAAAACTGTAAAAATTCTGGCACTATCAAAACATTTCTCGACCTGCCTGCCATGCCAACGCTGGTTCAACCAATGTTGTGAGTATGAGGCGGGGCTATCTGTTTGACTGACCAGTGACATAGGGGAATGTTTGGGAAATCTGTTTGAAAACAGCCATTGTTTTTGCGATTTTATTTGCTGATGCAAATACAGATACAGATATTTTCATTTAATTTATGCTCTAGAACTTTGGCAATTTTGACTCTTCAGAATAAAAATGTGTACAAAAAAAATATATACATAAAAGTATATGATTATATACAGACACTTTTTATTAAAATAATAATAATAATGTAAGTTTTCATAATATATATATTTATGTTTTGGAACAATAAGAGTTTGGAGTCAATAAGATCGTTTAATGTTTTTGAAAGAAAGCATATTACAGTTTAAAATAACTGATTCTATTTTAATATATTCAAATGTTAATTTATTCCTGCAATGGCAAAACTGAATTTTCCACATCATTCAGTGCCACATGATCCTTCATAAAATTAGGTGAGTTGGTGCTCAAAAAACATTTACTGTTATTATAAATATTGAAAACCGTTGTGCTGCTTAATATATATATATATATATATATATATATATATATACATACAGTACATACACATATATATACAGTATACACACACACACACACACACACACACACACACACACACATATATATATATATATATATATATATACAGGGCTCGCAAAATCGCTAGCCCGACGTCCCGGGGCTATTGTGTTTTCCAGTCGGGCTACCAAAATGTATCACCGCCTGCCCGACGGGCTCCTTAAATACAGATCTCACGCGGGTCTTTAAAAACTCTTAAAGTGAGTTGTATCACACTTAAAGTTTTAAATACGTTAAATGGTATAATAAATATCTTAATTATAATTTCTAGAGGTCTTACAGTTGGGGACTGAAAGATAAGAGTCGCGATACCGCAGGATTAAACTTCAAAAGGCAATGATGTCATTGAATAAATATGAGCGCTGCACGTTTCAAGTCAAAACGCGGCGCGGATGTCTTTATGTGAATTAATCTGAAGGGAACCGACTGTCCTCAGAAACGTGTCGTTGGCAATTTAATTTAATTTTACCTATAATTCCTGATAAAGCAACGTTTATGAGTGCAGAGCTGCTTTGTGTACAGCGTTTCCGGGGAAACCGCAATATTTCAGCGCTCCTAAAGCGCCACCTCGTGGCAGAGAATGAATTTGCTTTTCCAATAAGCCTTTCTTGCTGTTTATGGTCAGATATGCAATTGCAAACATCAACTTTTTATGCAGCAAACACATAGATAATGTGCCTTCTAAAAATTTAGAAGTTTTAAATTAACATAATACTTGACCATAATACCTTAAATTAACATGAAAACCTGTATCTGCACTGTAAATCATGTAATTTTATGGCTCAATACTGTATGTTACCATAGACATTGTCCAACGCCGCTCATTCTGTGTTAATTTTACTTGTGCAGCTCTTAAAAAGGGTCATGAATTGCCTTAAATTTATTTAAAAAAATTCTGCAGATAGCCTACCCTGTAAATAGTGAAATAAGATTCCTTCCTTCATATTTGTTTATATTTGTGTATTGAAAATATTTTTGATTGACATTTAAACTCCTATCTGATTTTCTATATTTAAAAAAAAAAAAAGTATTTTTTTTAATTTGGGCTAGTTAAATTAATTTTCAGGCTACCAAAATCTGAAAAGGGATTTTGAAATTTTGCGAGCCCTGATATACAGTGGGGCAAAAACGTATTTAGTCAGCCACCAATTGTGTAAGTTCTCCCACTTAAAAAAGATGAGAGAGGCCTGTAATTTTCATCATAGGTATACCTCAACTATGAGAGACAAAATGAGAAAAAAATCCAGAAAATCACATTGTAGGATTTTAAAGAATTAATTGGTAAATTCCTCGGTAAAATAAGTATTTGGTCACCTACAAACAAGCAAGATTTCTGGCTCTCACAGACCTGTAACTTCTTCTTTAAGAGGCTCCTCTGTCCTCCACTCGTTACCTGTATTAATGGCATCTGTTTGAACTCGTTATCAGTATAAAAGACACCTGTCCACAACCTCAAACAGTCCAACTCCAAACTCCACCATGGCCAAGACCAAAGAGCTGTCAAAGGACACCAGAAACAAAATTGTAGACCTGCACCAGGCTGGGAAGACTGAATCTGCAATAGGTAAGCAGCTTGGTGTGAAGAAATCAACTGTGGGAGCAATTATTAGAAAATGGAAGACATACAAGACCACTGATAATCTCCCTCGATCTGGGGCTCCATGCAAGATCTCACCCCGTGGGGTCAAAATGATCACAATAACTGTGAGCAAAAATCCCAGAACCACACGGGGGGACCTAGTGAATGACCTGCAGAGAGCTGGGACCAAAGTGACAAAGGCTACCATCAGTAACACACTGCGCCGCCAAGGACTCAAATCCTGCAGTGCCAGACATGTCCCCCTGCTTAAGCCAGTACATGTCCGGGCCCGTCTTAAGTTTGCTAGAGAGCATTTGGATGATCCAGAAGAGGATTGGGAGAATCAGATGAAACCAAAATAGAACTTTTTGGTAAAAACTCAACTTGTCGTGTTTGGAGGAGAAAGAATGCTGAGTTGCATCCAAAGAACACCATACCTACTGTGAAGCATGGGGGTGGAAACATCATGCTTTGGGGCTGTTTTTCTGCAAAGGGACCAGGACGACTGATCCGTGTAAACGAAAGAATGAATGGGGCCATGTATCGTGAGATTTTGAGTGAAAACCTCCTTCCATCAGCAAGGGCATTGAAGATGAAACGTGGCTGGGTCTTTCAGCATGACAATGATCCCAAACACACCGCCCGGCCAACGAAGGAGTGGCTTCATAAGAAGCATTTCAAGGTCCTGGAGTGGCCTAGTCAGTCTCCAGATCTCAACCCCATCGAAAATATTTGGAGTCCGTGTTGCCCAGCGACAGCCCCAAAACATTACTGCTCTAGAGGAGATCTGCATGGAGGAATGGGCCAAAATACCAGCAACAGTGTGTGAAAACCTTGTGAAGACTTACAGAAAACGTTTGACCTCTGTTATTGCCAACAAAGGGTATATAACAAAGTATTGACATTAAATTTTGTTATTGACCAAATACTTATTTTCCACCATAATTTGCAAATAAATTATTTAAAAATCCTACAATGTGATTTTCTGGATTTTTTTTTTCTCATTTTGTCTCTCATAGTTGAGGTATACCTATGATGAAAATTACAGGCCTCTCTCATCTTTTTAAGTGGGAGAACTTGCACAATTGGTGGCTGACTAAATACTTTTTTGCCCCACTGTATATACAGAGCTGGGTAATAACTGATTACATGTGATCTGGATTACGTAATCAGATTCCAAAAATTAAGTACTTGTAATTAGAGTAAATTACATTTTAAAATCCTCGTAATCAGACTACAGTTACTTTTTTATGGATTACATGATTACATGTTATTCACACAATAGCAATAAATGATTCATAATTCATTGATTCTCCCTAATTTCTTCCCTTTTTCATCTTTTAAATTTTCCTTTCTAAAATAGCCTACCGATTATATACATTATATATATATACCTATAGTCCAGTTTTGTGGACATTCACACAAAGATCAGTCATTAGTCAGGTGGCGACAGCATTTGAACACTGGATTTACAAAAATCATTTCAGGTTTAAGAAGGGTTTCAACATTGCATCAACTACTGATGAACATTCATTTTTATTTCTCTGTAGGTTTTTTAACCTAATTATAACTAATTAAAATGCACATATTCACATTATTTCTTAGTTGCATGTATTGCAGGCATTCCAAAACCTTTTGTCATCAGAATCAGAAAGAGCTTTATTGCTTGCACATACAAGGAATTTGCTTTAGTGTCACAATGGATCTGAGAGGCCATCAAAAAACATCTAAACCTTATACACCAAGTATATTTGCTTTAAGTACCCCTGAGATTTTAAAATAACTATTTAAATAACTAAGTATCACATTTGCATGTTCACGGTTTCTTTGATGTTGATTAATGATCACATGGTATGCAGGTAAATAAAAGTATTTCATCTTTTTAGTAAGTGTTTTATTTAAAACAGATTTTTGAGATTTCAGGATTCCTCCATTCATTAAGATAGTTCTTGTACGAGCTGCCCAGAGGCGTTGCAAATATGGCCGCCGAGTGAAGAGACTTTCCTCGACAGGGAGTTTATTTTAAAATTATTCATTTTCATTTAAATTTTTTATGATTTAATTAATTGTCAGCTTTTCATTAAACTCACAACCCCCCTAAAGTTCCTTTACGAACCCTAGTTTGGGAAACCTTGATGTAATATAATGTTTAATGCACTTCATGTTGTAAATTACAATGAATGGAACAAGTTTTCTTACTCTTTGCATTTTTTACATCATTATGGTACAAGATAATGCTATTTAAATCAATGTGATAATAGAGTTAAATCAAAAGTAATCTAAAAGCAATCTGATTATATTACCTAAAATGTGTAATGTAATGGATTACGTTACTGACTACAATTTTTGTCATGTAATCTGGAATCAGTAACGGATTACAATTTGTAAGTAATCTACCCAGCTCTGTATATATATATATATACACACACACACACAATGATTCTTTGATGAACAGAAAATTGAAAAGAACAGCACTTATTTGAAATAGACATCTTTTATAACATTACTGATTTCTTATAATGTATACACACATTACATCAGATTTTAGTCTGAATAAATCATACATTTACTCTACATGAACTTAATTTGTTAAAGCTGTTACATTTCCATTTAGAAATATATATTAAAGTGCATTAATAAAATGTACTGAAGTATACACTGTATATACCAACCAAAAGACATTATGCACGTTTTCATGATATGTCCTTTATGAAAGTACACCTCACAAAAATCCACATGAACACGTTTTTCATGAAAAAAAGTGTTGATAATTCACAGTTCATCATTCACCCACAAAATTCTATCTTTAACCAGACCTAAAACTATGCTTTTTCTGCTTTAAAATGTTGCCAATCAGATAGGAACACCACTGAGGACGGTGGCTTAATTCATCATTTCTCTCCTTCCCTCTCGCAGAGAGAAAATATGTACACTCATGTATGTGTTCACGGAGGGGGTTACGCAGGCTCATAGCCAGCCCTTTTGTTTCTCAAGGCAGCGCCAGCTTCATTAGCATAAATTAGAATATTTCACGGCAAGAGAGCGACTCATAGCTATGCGTTACCTTCACATAACGACACACGTCCTCCCGCACCCCTCGACTCTATCTCCTCGCCCGCTGTAACATCTAACCCCCCTGCTGATTAAAGAGAGTGGAGGGGATCTTTAGCACAGCCACACCACGCCAATAGCATTACATTAATCTACATTAGAAACATTCATTACATGCTAAACCACTCAGGCAACATGCCTCTTCCCCCAGCACACTCTGTATATCATATCATTAGCTTAAAGTATATGGAATGAATATGAAAATACACTTCCCTGTTGAGACATTCCCTCAAGTAAAATGCTAAGACGTGGCTGAGGCAACACTATAATTGTATGGTGAAATCTAACAAAGGTAGATGATATCAGTGTCATTTTATTACTCTAATACACACTATCTATGAAATAAAAACGTGTGTAAAAGTCATTTTTGGGCTGTGAATAGAGTCTACAGGATGTTTTAGGTCACACAGATACTCAGTGTGTGTGTGCAGGTCCTCAATCTCTCCACGTTTCCCTGAACACAGGATACGACAGCGAATAAATGTTGATCAGTGTTGATTCCGTCCAATGAGCATGTGTCGACTGACAGTGTTCCTAAGCTGCGGCGAAAGGCAGCCATTAATCTTGGTCTGGTTTAAGTAGCATATATTAATTTGTGTCATTTTTACTAAGTCGAGACAGGAAGGGGCGCTCGCCAGTCCGTGTTTGACTGCTCACAGCAGCGGGAGAAGGGGGGGAACTGATGGCTTGGGGGAATATAGGGGGGTCTTTTATGTATTGCGCCGCTACTGCCGCCGCTGCTGTCGTCAAAATCAAACAGCGGGACGCGGGAGAGCGGCAATCGCCGGCCTTTGAATTAAACTAAATGAACTCCTGGGGTGTTGGTATGGCAACCGTAGCTGGAAACGGCACCGCCTTTTACACTTAAGGCACGTAAGGAAATGAATGAATTGAAATGTGTTTGTAACGATGAGGATTTGGTGGCAGAGAGAGCCCTAATGCTGTTATATGGATCACGGCCATTGACTGCACCGCTGAGGGGCTGAGTCTGACTCCACAGAGACAATAATAGCATCTGCAGAGCCTTTTACTGTAATTCGCTTTTTTACATTGAGCTACAAACTGCACCACAGACTAATATCAGACAGAAAAAAAAAGAGCTCCGTCGCATCTGCAAGCAAATTTCCTCTCTAAAGCAATTTTTAATCCAATAAGTGAGTAGATGTTTTCGCTGTAATGGCTCTGAATATGATATCTGTCAGACAACTATGAACAAAGCTCAGTTTGCAGAATGGCTGGCATTGATGCTGTAGATATCCAAACCGGCCAGCACTGCCATGCTTTTATGCACTTTAGATGCATTCAAATCTTTTGAAAGGAAATATTAAATGACCATTACGATTATTGTTCCCTTACACTAAAACAAACAATGACTAACAGTTTGTATTGTTAGCCAATTCATACAAAAATTAGAAACGGCGTATTCCTTGTTTTAAATATAATGATATATTCAGTGTAGGGCTGCGTGATTAATCAAAATAAAACCAAAATTGAGATATGCGCTGCATGTTTTAGTTTATAGCGTGGCACTGTGTTCTTTTTACATGAGCAGCTCGTGTTTTCAGTGTCTCAAAGTGGCTTGAATGCAGTAAATGCTGCTTCAAACAAACTCCATCTCTGCATCTGCTCTGAGTTTGGATCGCTTATAAAGTTGGGAATGCAACATATGCCAACCATCTTCCCAAAGTTGTGATGAGAAGCACTTGTAAACCAGTTTCGGTCAAAAAAAAATAGAAGCTTTAAGGGCCCCCAGTTTGATATTAAGATATTAAGACGGCCATAAAGAATTAGTACTGTAATTTTACTAGTGCTGTCAAACGATTAATCACATCCAAAATAAAAGTTTTTGTTTATATAATAAATGTATGTGTACTGTGTATATTTATTATGTATATAAAAATATACACACATGCATGTATATATTTCAGAAAAATATGTTATTTTTATATATTAAATATATTTATTCATAATATAAATTATATGAATATAAATATAGACATGCAAACACATTTTCAAAATATATACATAATAAATATACACAGAACACACATATATTATTCAAACAAAAAACTTTTATTTTGTATGCAATTAATCGCGATTAATTGTTTGACAGCACTAAATTTTACATTTGTACTTATTATTTTTTCAAATATGGAGCTTTGAAAAAAAAGCGATTTAAATTGCAATCACAATTTTTAGCACATAAGACACGATTAGACTTTTTCTCCAAATTGTGCAGCCCTACTTCAGTGCACAATCCAACAATAAGGCTTGAATAAGGCTCAGTTTGCCACAAATTAGAGTGCTGATGATTAATTTCATGTGTTGTGATGCCTTTCATACAGGAAAGGAGGAGGGGTGGGTTTAAATAAAGGTTTTGATCCTAAAGCAATGTGAAATAATATTAACAAGATGTCGTCAGCCAAGACTCTCTACCGAACGCAGGTACGAAATGCAACAGTTTCAAACAGGCCCAGCGTAACCTTAAGCCATGTCAATAATTATACCATAAAATGAGGGTTTGGGTTCCTTTATTGACCATCCGCAGGAGGAAAACACCTCCCACACAAAAAGCGCTTCTTCACTATTCACACGGGCAACCTGTTATCAGAGCTAATTAGAGACTCCCACCTCCGTTATACATTTCTGTAATTAGGCTCTTAAAACATGATTAACATGTCTCAATTACGCCAGTCATCATTTGCATAATTTATAAGGAGCTCTAATTGCGAGTGAGTTTAGACTTGAAGCTGGGTAATAACAGAAACACACAGGAAACATTATGCTGCTACTGAGGCATGTCCGTTCCAACGGCCCTAAGTATGATTAGCAATCACGTTCCAAATAAAACAGGAGGAGAGACTCCCCTCATGTAGCTGTAGCAAACACAATATTTCTCCACAATTCACCACGATGGTCGTTAGATATCTCGCCAGCTCTAAAATTACGTGGCGCACGAAGAACAAATGAGTTAAGGAATGAAGCCCAAACTTTATTAAGCGTGGTGTTGCAAGCACTACTACCGCTACAATAAAGGTAAAAGAACACTGTGAATAAATATGTGAATATTACAAGAGTAATACATCAGAATAAAACCTTAACCCAAAATGTACTCTGTTTACTTGTGTTTTCTCATCTCATCTCATTATGGCTATATTAATATATGAAAGAAAGACGTTTATTTGAAGTTGAAAGATATTTGGTAAGAATTTCGCAGCTGAATCTTGTGTTAAAGGTAAATGAATCACTTCTCTTAGACAAGTGTGAGATATGTATGAGGTTCTATCACTCATTTGACATGAGATACAAGTAAGGACAAGCTTGTTAGTGTGTGCATGTGTCAGGTTAGATGATAACAGTGTATCAAATATCTCTATATTGCTTTTAGCATCATGCACATGCCAGAAAGCATCATTTGTTGAATGCCACCTTAAATGAACTCTTGAAGTCTGCATGAAATGCAATATTTTGATCTGGAAAAGTTTATATTTTCTAAACGTGTTTTTGATCTCAAACAGTTCATCCATGCATGTTTTGTTTTTTGTGTGTGTGTCATAAATCTTCCCGTGAAACAACTCTCTCTGGTGACGGGATGCCAAACCTCTCCAATCACTTTCAGTTTGCTTAAACCCCACCTCTTTCTCACAATCGACTGTAAGCTTGCATTCAGATCTACCTCCAGCCAATCAACAACCAATGAATATAACCCAAAGTTTCACTCAGATGTTTGTCATAATATGTAAGAAGATATCTCTCGCTACTTCTGTTACAATGTGACTTTATATACCATAACTGACACAAAGTTGCCACATTTAACACTCGCCAATATATTAGACACTAATTTTTGTCTGTCTATTATTAAAATACATTAAAAATACAATTCATAGGTATAATGACTTGTTTAATGAATGTTTTTAATTTCCCAATTCATTATAAATGTTTTAGGGCATAAAACCACAGCAGACCCTCATGACTGTGTGTCTAGGCCAATACATTACTTCAAATATCAGATCATTTGTAAGTCAAGGCAAGGTTAGTTCAAGCTGTAAAATGTCATGTGGTCCAACTGAATCTTCAAAAGCGTAATGATATTTATTAATAATACATCACAATATCTGGAAAAACCTTTTACCTTGAAAATGTGTGTACTCACATGTATTGAATTTTTAAGGAAAATGTTTTACAACACATTACATTTTTAGAAGGGAATTATTATTTTTTTAAACTTTTCTAAAAGTTTTTTGAAATTGCATGAAGCCAGCTTGAACTAACCCTAACCCTAACATGATTTTAAAAAGTTTTTTTTTTTTTTTTCCTTTTCTTTTTGGTGGCCATTTATTTCTGTCATCAACCCTCACGGTTCAGCGAGTTCAAGCTAAGTTTAAGTTTATTTTTCAAAGCTCTGTTCATGATCGGGCAAATGCATGTCCATGTGAAACAGGCCTGATGAAAGCCCCAAGGGTAAAAGGAGCTGAAACCCGATTCCAAGAAACATCCAAGTTAATGTCAACGTTTCCATTCGCGACCATCTATATGTGCCAATCACCCAATTCAAACACACACACACACACACACAGCGGCCTTGCATTTCCAAGAGCATGCAATACACACAAATACACGAAGGCTTTAAATAATCCGAAACACTTGCGGCGCTAAAGCAGCCTTGTTTAAAAGCCCCCACCCTGCATCACATCCTGTTCCGTGAGCCGCAATACTTGTTTATACTCGCACGCCGGCCTGTGCCATGTTAGCTCGGTCAGGCCCTGTGTAAAAATACACGGCAAGGTCAGGAGTTCAGGCCGGCTCTGTCTGCTGCTGGCACACCGTACTGCCCCGCTTGTCAGCTGCTTGCCAGAGGAGGGCTCATCACCACGCCGTCCCCCCGCACGGCTGTCAACACCGCGACGCCACTAACACCCGCCACGCAACACGTGGTGTGCGCCGGGCAACTCGCAGCCGTGTCAATCTCGGCAAGACGGCCGTAGGTTACGAAGAATTACAGGAGCCGTGTCATTTCGTGCTCTCTCAACACGTCTGCAGATGAAATATATTAGCGGAGCGAAAATTTATTGTTCCTGTCGAAGAAACTCTGTCGTGTCTGAATAGGAATTACGAGTTGTGCTTAAAGCAGCAGGCTGAGGTGCCTGAGGTGACGACGCAGTTGATCCAAACATCCAAAGTTCTTGTAAATCAAGGTTATTGTGAGAACAAAAAGTTCATTTTTTAAAACACAGACCCACTGTTTCATTGAGGCAATGCTCCATGACCTCCACAGTCTGTTATGAAAGCTAAGACACCACTGTTCCACAGCACGCTAAGACATTTCAACAAAACAGACCTGCTATGGATTTAATAACCTTGCTTTTCTGGAATCCACCTGGGACTCTATGGCTGCAACAATGTAAAACCATGAACGAGGCTGACTCTTTATTAAAAAAAAAAATTAAAAAGGCCCCGACAAAAATGGTGGCTGCTCTCGTTTGGGCGCTCTGCACTCAGCACATTTGCAGTAAATGTCACGGCGGAGGTTTGAGCCATTTTCTCCGTGGCGGCACTGGATTTTTAGTGGTGTCTGTCTGTGCAGTGTGAAATTACACCCTCACATTAAAAAGAGACAGAAGTGAACCGAGGTACAGCTCACGGCTAATTCTGTAGGAGAGAGCACAGGGGGGTTTAATGTACAAGGACCTTTCAAATCAACCATCGAGGCTTGAGTTCATTTATTTTCAGTGTTTGCTAAACCATATTCCTGACAGCATTTTCAATAGTATTAGAAACTGACACCTAAAAACACTGAATCTTTTTTTCCCTTTCTATTTTCGGAGTGTTTTCTTAAGTCACATCCAGGCTACTATCAATAGAATCTACTTTAAAAGCATCAAAAATCCTTTTTTCTCTCTCAATTCCCAGGCCAGGGCTCAAAAAAACTACAGAAATAGTTTGCAAATGTTTGTGGCGGAATGTTTGATGGTGTAAATAAAACAAATATATTTCTATTTTATATTTGTATATATATATATATATATATATATATATATATATATATTGCCCTCCTGATCCACTTGACAATATCCTTCCTCCCTCTTCCTTCAACAAATGGAAAGCCCAAACTTTTTTCTGTGTGTTTTCGAAATGAAACAAACAAAAAAAAAACAGGAATCAGCTAATGTTAATATTTTTATACAAACACTGATCAAATGCAAGTAGGATTGATTCTGATTATGAAAACTTCCTAATGAAGTCCTGAGAGAGAAAAGCAAGCGCGCCACAACCGAGGAAGCTGAGATGAACCCCCCTTGACAAAAACAACACCAGGGCTGCGTTCAAACACAAACAAAAGCTCAACATGAGGTGTGTGTGGGGGGGCATCTCACATCGTACACTGAGATAAACAGAAGATAATATAGACGAAACAAACAACTAATTCACACACTCCTCGTGTTGGGAGCGACATCACAACTATAATTCAACCAAAAAAAGCCCCATCTTCATAATCGAACATTTTTTATAGCCTGTTTGGAGTCTAACTGGGTTCATCTCTCCAGTCAAAAGCCCTGCAGGTTCCTGGTTGCCAGGAACTGTGGGAAGAGAAGCAGGAGCAAAAAGCCAGGAAGAGGTCCAAGTCACTTTGGTCTTCATCTTGGAAACGAACTTTGAGTGAACCCCGGGTGACGCCAGGCAGTTCAAAAGAGCCAGGCATAACTCTTTCCCTCCTTGGAGAACCTTGCTAAACAAGAGGAGGAAAAAAGCGAACCTAGTGCCATGAGGCCCCTGTGATCGCTGACACAGTGGCCCTCCGAAGCCCTCTTCAGTCAGTCAGAATCTCAATGCGGAGGAGGGAACCTCTCCAATGCAGCGCCTTTTAGACAGTGTGGCAGAGCGCCAAATTCAGCTTCCATGTAATGAAATCTTTGTAAATTACACTTTGGGGCTAATTAGAAGGAAGATACGGCAGTGTTTTTTATTAATTAATTTTTTTTTTGACATTTGTTGTTGTTTCTCATTGTAGCAATCTGCCTCGGAAAACCTTCACTCAGGGACGATCGCATAATCAAAACAGCATGTTCATTCACTCTAATGAATAGCACTTCTGTGGACTTTTTAAACTGCTCTTAAAGTACCTTACTCAACCAGCTACATTTTATGCACACAAAAACTTCAAAATGTATCCATTAACAATTTAGAATCTGCATCCAGCCAGACAGCGCAGCAAAAAAAAAAAAAAAAGGTATGTCGTAATAAGCCGAGTTTATAAAACTCAGATGGGCATTATCAAAACCATGAGGCAGAGTAACTTAAAGCTGACAGTCAAAATCGCAATGTGATGAGTAAAATAACATCTTAAGATCCTATTTTCAAACTAAAGCCATTGATATTCTCATATACTGTAGGCTATAAAAGTAAAATAACATGAGAAAAAGCCTCATCATTAGCGCTCAATGCAGTATAACCAATGATACAATACAATGTAAAATGCTGTATTAAGTAACACACTTCAGCTCAGCTTCAAAAATTATAATCCTAGCATACAAAATAATAATAGCTATCTATTTGAGGAATCTGAATGCAGTATGAATCACACATTATTTGAATAGCATGAATTTTTGTGTTATCATTGTAATATCAGAACTTTGACACGGTGCAGTCTTGACTCTAACTGCAAATTCTCCTCTATCTAAATATCTAATAATGCACATTCTCACAAGACACGCAATACATCACTGTATTAAAGAGCTCTGTGGCAAAAAAAAAAAATCAATATTTCAATATTCAGCTTAATGTGATAACTGGATTTAAACAAAGGGTAGCACTTACAACGTTTTGCTTTCTGTTCTCTATGTACTGTAAGATAGGAAAACCCACCTGTTTTTTCTTTTATTTCACACAGGACGTTGAATAGAGCCGGCTTCATTCTGTGACAATTCAGTGCATGTTTCCTAAAAACACAAACAGAAAATAAATATCAAGCCGTCACTATGCATGACCTGTCAAAACTGTCAAAACACAGACATTAGGCTTAGAAGGAATGTCTGCTATGTCTAATGGAAATGTGTTTTTGAGTATTTTACAAATGTTATTTGATAGAAGACAGCTGACAAATGGTCCTAAATTGTGCAGCACTTTTGGGGAGTGTTGCATGTGTTAAATGAGCAAAAAAAACTGTCAGAATATTTCACGTGCATCATAGATGGCAGTATAAATTGGATTGCAAAGTGAAATTACTATCAAATTCTCATATAAGGGGACTAGTTACATTCCTTTTCCAGAAAATAGCACAACACAAATTGAATTAATATTAAACCACAAATATCAAGTACATATCAGCATAAGAGTACTTTAATATGTGTGGTAATTACTACAAATCCCATTTCAAGTATAATTCCAAAAGTAAAATGTCTGAATTTTTTCAAAATATTTTATAAACACTTGTGTTGACAGTTGCTAAGGCTAATAGGGTCAAGTAAATTAATTTTTGTCAACACTTCAGTCATATAAATTAGTCTTCAACTAGCTACCTTATTGATTTTAATTACTATGTAATTACTACTAAGTTAATGTGTTTTATTGCATTGAATATTTATATAGAAAGTAACAGATTTAACAACGTTCCTTCAATACACAACAAGTAGACGACAGAAAGACTCTAGCCACTTTGTCATTGTACAGTTATGGACTTTCTTATAAATACGTACGATTAAAAATGTTTAAATATGCATACTTGGTAACATTTATTTCTTTGCTCAGTTTTTAGGTGCTTGCAGTCCAATAAATAAATAGACTAGGACTGAATCCACCCGCAACATGTAGCAAGTCTATATGGCACTGAATCAATGCGCTTTCTCATTTGTAACCTGCGAGATCCAGAGCAATTGGAAATCGAAACGATGCATCTGGGAAGAAGAAGACAGCTGAGATTGTGCACAGAAGCACTCGGAGGTGATTGTAACATGTTTGTAATGCAAGATAAAAATTTACGCCAGGATAAAAGTTTGAAAGAAGACGCGAAAAGAAAGTCGGTGCGCTTCGGGAGGCGCGTAAAAATATAAAGCAGCTGACTTGTTCAACACTGTCGACGTGTTTCAGTAGCTACTACGAAGTTAATAACACAGAGACAGCATGCATACATTCTTGGATATATACCTGGCTTGTGCCTCGTCCAGACTTTGGTCGGTTATGGTCATGATTTGTTGTAATATGTCTCCAATGTCCTGTTTTCTTCCATCGCCGTCCGCTCCTCCCGTGCCATCCTGCATATGCTGCGCCAGGCCGGGGTGTCCGGCCATGCCCACCCCGTGAGAGGAGTGCATCAACCGGGGCTGATCATCCATTCTCGCCGCTGTTCTCTAGACTCTGGTGACTTTTTCAATTCTCGCCTAGGAGAAGGAAAATTCCTTCAGGAACTCTCTCCGTCACTCCCCCTTTTCTTTCTGGATGTCAGGAGCGCGCTTACAACATGGAGAGAGGGAGAGAGGGGAGAAAAGGCAAAGCTCCGTCTCACAGCTGGTTTGGGTGAAATCTGATCTGGAGAGCTGCTTTAGGATCAAGCCACTCCTGCTCTTGCCACCAAAGCCAAGACAACAGAGCCCAACTTTGTCTAAGGGCTGCTGTAATCCTGTGTAATCTGCGACTCTGCCGAGTAACTCCTTGTTTCCTTTGACAGCTTTACGACTGAAACAGCTTTAAGACTTGCTTTGAAGGCGTTAAACGTGGGGGGAGAAGTGCTTTTGTTTCGCACAGGTCTGCTGGCAACACTGACACATAACGAGAGGCTCCGCCCACCAACACTGGCACATAGCGATAGGGCGCCGCCCATCGGCCGTGATTGGACGAGAATGCGCTGTTGGCCCCGCCTCGCTTCTTCCACGATACGTCAATCATATTCCCGAGGAAGGTGGGTCGCCGTAATAAGCTTTAAGATGTGGCGTTAGCGCCGGGACCGGACAGGGTGGTAACACGGTGATGGATAGGGGTTGAACATGAAAATAAATAATGGTGCTTGTCGTAAAGCCTCTGTGTCCGCTCTTTCCCACCGTCAACCAGGACTGGAGCTCCTTGTCATCTGTGATCATTAATGATATCTTTCATATGATTCCACTAATGTAAATATATGACCAAAATTTATTTATTCATTTATTTAGTTAGTTTGAAGGGTCTGAACTGAGTTGTTAATGCATTTTACACATAGCTGTCAATAAAAAATTAAAGTCCAAATGTCAAATGTGAACATCTGTAGATGCGTGGCTGGTGTAAACATGAGGAGAGCTGTTTAATTCTAGTTTACCCATCTGAAAGATTATGTCTGTGTCAAAACCACATAGAACATGTCATAACACAGATAGGGCTGCCATATTTGATAGGCTACATGTAATATTTACAGGGTCTATTAAAGTATCATGCAGATTGTTCTGTCAAATAAATCATAATCATATTACATGTAAACATGTGTAAAGATGAGGATATATATATATATATATATATATATATATATATTCAATCCTCCTCCACCATGACCACTCAATGTGTCTTGGAAAAATGATCAGACAGGCAGTTTGCTCAGCCATGTGGTCTATTTAACGGTATTAAATTCACTGGCTATTGACATGGAGCTCAGAATGTGGCAGAAATGTCACGCTCTGGCTGCAGGTGCTGGGAAAAGGACCAATAAAGAGAGTGTTAAAGAGGCCGTTTCTGATGCCTGAATACCCATCACTGGAGCAAATATTCGAGAAGCACCACTCCAACTATTCATGTGATGTCTCATCCCCGTGCTCAACATATGAGGCGTGTCACCTTCCATTATGTTCCTTATGAGAAACGACACCACTTTAACCTGTCCTACTTAGGAGGTGACTGCTGACATATACTGGTCGTATAGGTAATATCACAACTTTTTATTGCATACAATATCATCAATTTCAGAGAGCAAAAAAGATACGTGAAGGATAATGTAGAAATCACTCAATGCATTATGACTATATTCAGAGCTCATGCATTACATTCATGTATTACACTTTTTTTTTCTTTTTCTTTTTTTTTCTTTTTTTTGATTGCAATGATAAATGGTTTATTAAACAAAAACTTTTACCAACAAAGACAGATAACAAGTACAAAATGTAAATAAATAAATGAATGAAAACGCTAAATATAATATTTAGTCATGCTTTAGTTTGGGGACAAATTCTCACTATTAACTAACTATAAACTATGACTTTTGCCTTAATAAACTCCTTGCTGCTTAGTAATAGTTAGTTGTTAAGTTTAGGTTTGGGTAGGATTAAGGGATCTAAAATATGGTCCTGCTGAATAAGACATTAATATGTGCTTTATAATTTAAGTACTAATAAACAGCCGATATGCTAGTAATATGCATGCTAATAAGCAACTAGCTAATAGTGGGGATTGGTCCCTAAACTAAATTGTTACCTTCAATTTCCTAGCTGTCCTTTTTAACATTAGCAACAACCAACCCAATATCATGAGAAAACAAATATTTTTCAAATCACGTGATATAAATAAAAATAAAAAAATAAAAAATGTTAGAAAAAAAAGCATGAAGGTCCATCCCTAATCCTAACCATCAGTGAAGTATAAGCAGATTTTACAAAAATTAATAAATAAGATGGTATACATTTATACAAATTAGCCAACATTTCGCCAAAAGTAAAATAGTTATGATGGGACAATAAATGGTTTATTAAGCAAAAAAATAAAAAATAATAATTTTTTTTTTTTTTTTTACCAACAAAGATAGATAAAAAGCTAAATTTAATATTTAATTTATTAGTTTTATCCTTATTATCATTAGTAGCAACCAACCCAATATAATAAGAAAACAGCTATTTTATAAGATGTCATTTTAGCATAAATTTGTACGATCCTACAAATTAATGTGCAAAAAATGTAAGATTTTTTGGAAAAAAAAATCAGGAAGGTTCATTTAAACGTAACTGTCAGTTGGACATAAGCAGATCATATGCAAACATGCAAATGAGATGAGAATTCCGACGAATTAGCCAAAAATGTACAAAAACGTAAAATAGTTACAAATTGCCATGATGAGATCATACTGGAAATTCATGTTCCTTTGTGAATGATGGCGAAATGTGATCTCTACTCTTGGCAAAAGACATTTTTTACACCACAGTAGAAGTTAAATCGATCCATCAGATTTCTCATTAGTTGGAGAAGAAGAGGAACTAGTTAATGATAAAAGGAATTGGCCCTGCTGCTGTGATAGTATCTGAAGACTGCTGGGCTGGAACAGATGTATAGGCTAAGTGACCTTCCTCTGTGGAACCAGACCTCAATGATTGTTTGACCTCTTCACAGCTATAGCCTACAGCCAGAAAAGACTCTACAGCATCATGTACTATAGCCATACAGCTCAATGTCAAACATCTTCTGAACCAAACAGGAAAGAATACAAGTATTGACTCACAGACAGTTGGCTGCTTGTTTACTTGTCCATAAATTTTAGTAGAAACATTGCAAAAATTAAACTGCTGCATAAACAGTATGAATGTATCTTATTAATGAAGAAAAATGCAACATCAGGCTTGAATATTAGCCTTTTGATATAGTTTGCCATATTTGAACATTTTCCGGTCATTCTAGCAGTGTCAGAAATTGCCCGCACATTAAAAAACTGATGCCCAGTCTGAATTTACAATGAGCTTCACGCAGCAAATAACACACTTACAGATATTTGACATTCTCTTGTAGACGCTTGAACTCTTGTGGTTTGAATTTAGAGTAGTTCGGTTTTCCCTACCGATCAGCAGTTCTGTATTCCCAGCGGTGAGAGGAGCACATTGTGCTGCTGCTGAACACTTTTCTAGCTCACTCGTTTCATTCATATTTATGCCAGCTCATCTAAATTGTCCTCTCTAATAATGTGTGATCTGCATACTCTCACTTATATCAAGCACATTCATCTTTTTCAAAGCTTTGGAAACATTTAAATAGTTTTAAATGGTTGTGTGGCATGAGGCTGACTAGTTGGGTCAATGAAAAATAAGAGCGTCCACTAAAAAAATAAAATAAAATAAAACTCTCTCTATATATAATATAAACACACGTCAAGTTCTTAGAAATGTACTCTTTGGATTTATATTGCTTTCCTATGGTTTTGAAAGTCCTTTGTAGTATTTTAAAGGGGTCATGAACTGAGAAACTAAAATTATCTTGATCTTTTGACATATAAGAGGTCATTGTACTATAAAAACATCCTGTAAGTTTCAGAACTCAAAATTTTCTTGTTAGTCTAAAAACAGCTTACATCGAAGCCAGTCTACCAAAACCACAGTCTGTGGAATGAGCCACTTAATGACGTAATAGTGTGGATAATAGGGGTGTAACGATAAATCCATTAATCTAATGCATCGCAATTCTCTCTGAAATCGATTCTGAGCTTAGTTTTAACAGCAGATGGCACTGCATGCTTTAGAAACAGCTTGCTTTCAGTTCCTTACACACACACGACTTGAACTTAAAATAATCATTCATAAAGTTCAAAAAGGTTGAAGCGAATTACAATTCTTGCGTCATAAAAGCAGAGGTGCAAGTACATTTAACCACTCAGTTGACCGCACGAGCGGTCTTCTTCGTGAGCATTTGAGTGTGCAATTAAAAACTAGCCTAGAGCGCCATCTGCTGTTAAAAACTAAGTTCAGAATCGATTCAAGAGAGATTCGCGATGCATTAGGAATATCACAGAATCGATCTATTAATCGTTTTATCGTTACACCCCTAGTGGATAAACACTACCTCCACAGAAGAAGATCAATGCCTGCTTCTACATCACTGCCTGTTTAGCCCCGCCCACCGATTCACGCATGTAGTGTAAATAATGAGAGGCAAACGCAGGTCTACTTAGAAACAATACGATAAAGATGCTGCAAAGTCAACAAGACACTGTGCAGTGCCAAGTCGTGGAAAAACAGTGTTTGCATTCCTTCTGATCCCAACGTTAGGAAAGTGGATGAACTTTATTTTTAATGAAGATCCAGACCATGTCAGTAAGAACTCAGCCCTTTGTTCACTTCATTTTACCACAGATTTGTTTACAAACAAGGCACAATTTATGCGTTTTTAGTCACTGCAAACATGTCAAACATACACAAGTGTTAGCCAATCATAGCAGTGGGCATTTACTTCCAATTCTACAATCCTCCACGCCTATTCAAACAGAGTGTTCCGATGAGGGGGATATTTTTTATGTTAAAATCTAGATAACATTATAAGTGGACCTCAGAGAACAGTACAACATAAAAAACAAAGGCAGTTCATGACCCCTTTAAAGAAAAAAAATCAATTTAATGACTCTAAAAAATGTATTGAGTTGTTATCATTAAATAAAAAGTGGTAATACATTTTCCTGTACACCTTGAGTACATGTGAATGTAAGTATCTTACTCATATTTTTTTATTTTTTATTTTTCAAGATAATTTTTGTGGAGTTGCACCACATGACATTTTATAACCAGAACCTTGCCCTTGAATTTTAGGTTGAATTAATTAATTAATTAATTAATTCATTCATTCATTCATTCATTACTTACCTAAAATGTCAAATTATAATTAAAATAATGAATAATTAATTAGGGTTTTTTGTCCACTGGCTTTTAATTTTTTTTTTTTTTTTTTTACTTTACTACTATACTATATATATATATATATATATATATATAAAACCTTAGTAAAGTAAAATAAATCAAATAAAAATTATTAATTATTTTACTAAGAATATATATATATATATATATATATATATATATATATATATATAAAACCTTAGTAAAGTAATAAAAACCATAATAAGCATATATATATATATATATATATATATATATATATATATATATATATATATATATATATATATATATATATATATATATATATATGCTTATTATGGTTTTTAGTAGGTCTCAGACTGTATCGCGTCCCTCGTCAGTGTCGGGCGCTTGCTTGGCCATTTGTTGTGATTAACAGGAAAGTGTGTTCAGCTGAATTGGATTAGTATTTTGCTAGTCAGGTATAAAAAATCTTAGTTTACTGTGACAGCCGTTGTGTGAAGGCCTCCTCGTGTGAAGACCGAAGAGTGTAAAGACCATCGACTCTACCGTGCGACTCCACCGGACAGGGACACCGCCAAAGGATATATGTATCGCTTTTTATTTTTCCTCTTTTTCTACTACTTGTTTCAGTTTTTATAACCATTTCTTATCTAATTTCAGTTATTTTAATACTTCAACATACTAAATGGAAATGAAATAATACTGTACATACACATATGTAGTTGTTTTTTTGGTGTTTGATTTAGTGTTATGTTAGAATCATTATTATACTCATACCTTTTTTTGTTTTAGTATTGTGAATTGTTTTTAGCTTTATTTTTTGTTTTCATTTAAATGTGTAGTTTTTAAATGTTGTATGCATTTGTCATTTTTATTTAATTTCTTTATTTTCTTAAATGTGTATATACTGTATAGTATTTATAGAGTTTTAACTTTTAGTTAGTTACTTTTTCTTATTTGTAAGTCGCTTTGGATGAAAGCGTCTGCTAAATGACTAAAAGTACAAGTAAATGTGTGTGTGTGTGCTTATCATATGTGTTTGATTGTCATTGTTTATATAGCACTGTTTTTCAATAAATTAATAGGTGAAAGCTCTATTAATAAGCTCTCAGACTATTGAATATTAGTCATTTTGTTTGCCTTTTCATTTTTAATGTCATGTTGCACAATTAGCATGTTACAAAATACGAAAGTGTTTATATTGCGTGCAACATTGTGAAGGATTTCCAGAAGCTTTGTGGTTCATGTTAAAACCCCTTTGGGATTCAATCTGCATCAATCATTTATTATTCTTAAGTAAGACATTAGATTCTCATCACCTCTGTCATGCCACAGTGTAACAGAGGCTGAGTAAAGCACTTCATGACACGTCTATTGATCACTGTTGCACGGTGAGTGCGGACCAGTTTGAGAAGACATTGCAGTGCTGCAAGCTTCAAGTACATCTCTCAGGGGGAGGCTGTGATGAAATATTCAGTTGTTTGGGGCGTCGTATCCCCCAAGCATGTATAAAAGGCAGTGTGAAATAGAGAGAACTGGACACAGCTTGAGTCTGCATCAAGTGCAAAGCTGAAAACCTCTCCATCTCTCAGCCTTAAAGACGGGGCTAGAGGAATTAAACTTTCATTGAGCTTTAAATGGGTTACAGGTCAGCGGTTGATTCAGCATTTTACGCTTTTCTAAAGCTTTGGGGATAAGAAGAAATCTACCTGTTTACTTAACAACTCTGAGGAACAAGTGAGTTTTTTCTGTCATTACCTTTAGAAGTCATGTTATAAATACAGCAAACAACCAAATCAAAAGCGGGAACAATGTCACCCTGCTATTTCATATGCAAAAGGCTGTTTTCCATAGTAAAATGCTGAAGCGTTGGTTACTGGTAAGTTTAACTCATCTAAATGTCTCTTTCTGAGTGTTTCTCCCGAGCATCAGTCCACAAACCTGTCAGTTTCCTAGGCCATTGTGAGGACACACACCACGCAGCAGCTCCTGACCACAGGAAAAAGGGAGCGGGGACCTGTCATAAAGCATTCTCATTTACGGCTGCAGGGTGGATGCCTGGAGGAACAGAGAGAGAGAGAGAGAGAACACTACTGTAAATGTCAAGAGATGCTACTGGAAGGCCACTCAGCACCTCCCAGCCTCCCATGCGAAAAGGCCACTTAGAGCAGTGGGCAGATAGCAGGCTGAGTTTATGTGCTGACCCAGCGCTCCAAATCAAACTTACAAATAGCAGGGGCTGGGCGGGCTGGGCCGGGGAGGTTGGGGAATGAGAAAGACATTGAAGGAGAGAGAAACTGAAAAAAAGAGAAATAAACAGGACTAACAGCGACCTACATGTTTAGAACTGCCAATACATCATCCCCCGTAAATGTAGGATTGGGAAACGAGTACCTGAATAAAAACTCAATTTTCATTAAAAAGATAAACAAACTGGCAGAAATGAAAGAAGTTTGTTTATATTTATGGTCATTGCACAAAAGTAATCTTTCCTGCACTGCTGCTAAATTTACATTGTGATCAGTGAAGTTTGAACAAACAATTTCTGAACAAACAACTCTCATGAGGCAGTACTTTTTAGTGTATCTAAACCAGTGATGGGAATAACGGCGTTATAAATAAACGGCGTTACTAACGGCGTTATTTTTTTCAGTACCGAGTAATCACGAATTACTGTTTCCCCCGTTACAACGCCGTTACCGTTACTGACAATAAAATGTGGCGTTACTATATTATATTATTGGAATTAAATTTTTCAGTTCATCTGAATGGATGCGCAGTGTAACTGTATTTGACGTACCATAAACTCTAGTGTGAAGCGCAAGACTCGCCGTCGCTTTCTCTCACAAACACGCACGCAAAGAAAGATACAGAGCAAGAGAGTCTTTCATAACATGCAGAATTGACGCGCTACATGTAAACAATATTCTTTGTTGTATTTTCCTGTCAAAATAACGGAGTTCCTTTGGAATTCTTCAGCTTTTAAGAACTGCCGGTTTCTCTGGTAGTGGGCGGAACTAATGCACAAACGACAATCTGATTGGCTGGCGCTCACCTATTATCATCACTGTTTTGATTTCAGCAAATCAATTCGAGCGAACGCAGACAACGAGATTAATATTCATTAACCCAGCATTTCATTAATCCTTAGTGCGTTTTATATTGATGACAAATATGCATTCATACTTGGTTATTCTAATTACTAAAGTTCTATCATCATATAATATTAAATTATCATAATATTATATTATAATGTTTGACTGACTGATACTAAGTGTCAGTAGATAAATAGTGTAGATTAATGTACAATGTTTTATAATAATAATTTATTCTTTTTAATGTCCATTTCATTAATTTAACATATTTAATATTCGGGGCATCCAAAGTTATTTGACGTTTGAAAAGTTTTTTAAAAGTAACGCAATAGTTACTTTCCCTGGTAATTAGTTACTTTTATAATGATGTAACTCAGTTACTATTTGTGAGAAGTAACTAGTAACTATAACTAATTACTTTTTTAAAGTGCTCAACACTGATCTAAACTACAGAAAACAAATGTTGTCCAGCAAGCAAACAAACGAATTAAGTCGCCTTTCCACTATCTCCAACAAATAACAGGAAAGAGCTCTTTCATTTTCAATGTAGAGTTGTACAGGAACTGTGTGGAGTTCAGACAATATGCGAATATGTACATTTCAGATTCAATTTGAGCTTCGGATGCACTGAAATATATGAACTTACGCAGCTAGACCATATGCGACTGCCTGACTGGATGTAACGTATCTTAATTAAAAAGTTGAGAATTGCGGGGGGGGTTTTCTTTACTAAAATGTTAAACACTATTTGTGTAAAATGGTGGTTATGACTATAAAATGTTGATGTTGTTTTTTAAGACGTATTGGATTCATCAAACAATTCATTTAAATTATTCATTTTATCATGGCATTTTATAATTTTATCAAAGAGGGTAACAATTTCTTCACAACCAATTTGTATGTTCCGTGGGGCACGAAATGCGACAATCATATGTGACTGACATGAATAATTGTCGCATTGATCGCCCCCTAGTGGCAGTCGCACAAAACATACAAATTGGTCAGGAACCAGACAAAATTCAGCATGGTAGATCTGCCCATTTTAAACATTGTAAGAAGTAAATATTGGTAATTGTAATATCACATTCATAGTTCCATTCTGGTGGTCGCTTACGGTTTTATCGCAAAATTACTTAAAATATATTTCAATATACCGAAGCTCATATCGGAGTTAAAAATTATGTATATGAATCCACACACTCCCTAAACTTGACTTTATTGGAAATTAATGACTTGCATTCTGTCATTTTTCATTTGTCTGAGATAGTGAAAAGGCGGCTTTGTGGGATGGTTCTTGTAGAGAATCAATGAATCAGTCCGATTCAGCTTACGCAACCAGTCTGATTCACATCTTAAAGCTTGTGTAAACACACATTTTTCAATAATTGTTTAACATTTATTGATTTTTGAAATGATGTAGTTTAATCTGTAACAGAACTCTCAAGGAACCAGAATCATCTATAGGAGTCAAAACCAAAATTGTTCCATTCTTTACAATCTCTATCCTTAAATATATCTGGTTAACATGATTTTTTTATACCACGATAGTCAAGACTTCTTTTTCTTCTTTCCCCTTTAAAAAGTGTTAGGAATGGAAAATACATAACTAGTGCAGGATTTTCAGTGCTGTTCATAGCATTTTTCAGGCTTATTTGCATTAATGAAATGGCTGTTCCTTGTCACAGTATGTTGTCTTTTATTCCCCCTCCCTTTCTTTATGCCGTCTCTAAAATCCCTGTGCGACTCCTCGCGGGAGTGCTGTGGGAAAATCCGACTGTCAGTGACGACAAGACAAATGAATCGCGGTGTCAGGCGCGCGTGACTTCAACGATGACAGATTGAGAAGAACTGTCCCTCCGTCGACAGGCATGCTTCGGTTTTGAATTAATAAATCTGAATAAAATATTTCCCCTCTCAACACAAGGAGCTCTACCGTATGTTTCCATTCCCAGTGAGTATGTGCTTCGAGTGACCAAGGTGGACAGTAAAGACAGCTAACCGTAATTCTATTTTACCATCAGATGCCAGTCCGTCTGTTTGTGTTTCTCTGGGAAGAAAAGAAAGAAAAAAAAACAAGGAAAAGGGAAGCTTTACTCTGGTTTTCCACAGCATCCAGCAGTGAGAGTCAAGTGTCAAGACCTAGAGCAGCTGCATTGTGATTTCTGCATTTTCTAATACTCAAAAAAGGAAGAAAAAAACACCAAGATAAGACAAATATTGTTAAAGAATTGGTTATTATAGTGCAGTAATGCTATTTTGCACAGCAGTGTTCTGTTGTGTCAAATACTGTATAAGAATGGAACTTAATCAATGTACTTAAAGTTTCTATAACATATAATGTGCTTAATACATTTATTTTGTGGCCATTTCATAAAAGCAATAAGGTCCCTTTTGGCTGTGGCAATTCATAATATAATAATATAATATAATATAATATAATATAATATAATATAATATAATATAATATAATATAATATAATATAATATAATATAATATAATACTTAAGCAATAAGGTACATTTTGTATTATATATATATTATTATATATTTTCAGTTCTGTAATGACAAAAATAAGTTTTACAGTATAAAAATACTGTGTAAGTGTAATGAGAAATTAATAACCATTGAAAATAGTCAAAATTACATTAAAAAAAGTGTTAAGATTTCTTATCTTCACATTAATTAGGATATATTAATTAGGATACATACAGATTTGTGGGAGAAAAAAAAAAAAAAAGACAGGGAGGGGAATTTCACAGATTTTCAATGTGTCCAAAACGGTTTCTTAATATAGCATGATAACATCACACAAAAACAAACAGAAGGCTTTATATCTGTCTCAATGATTTTCCAGAAACCGAATTGATTTATTGCAGAGAGCAGCTGCTTTAATCGCTGTAACTAATGACCTTTTAGACAGGAAGACAAAATCCCTTTAAAATGAGGAAAACCAAGCAGTCGTATTGTTAAATAGGTGTAAATGGTGCTGGAACAATAGGGAAAGCATCCCCTGGAATCTGTGGCCCACAAGGAGCAGGATAATGTATGTGAACATCTGGTGTGTGCAGAGGGCTGCCAGGACAAGACAAAGCCATGTGTCCAGGCATGGATGCACACACACGGTCCCCGGCGACACACACATGGACACCTCACCTGGCCAGCCTCAGAAATGAGGAATAAAGACTCAGAGGAACAATGGCTCCTGTAATAGAACTGGCTGGGGCTGAAAAGAGCGGAGGATAAAAGAGGAAATTCTGAGAGAAATTAGGGAAGGAAGGAAGCAGAATGGATAAAAGAAAGAAAGAAAGAGATAGAGAAAGAAAGAAAGAAAGAAAAAGAAAGAAAGAAAGAAAGAAAGAAAACACATCCATGCCTACAGGGCAAAGAGTATATAGCTGGTGATGGAAAGGGAATCTGCATCTAAATGTGACAAATCTTTATGCTCAAAGGCTTAGCAAATGAATATGCATGAGAGAATAAAATTATATGCCTTTAAGCAGGGCACTTATTCTGTGTGTTCACCCTCGGAGGATTTTCAAAGGTACAGCTGAATATGAAGACAATATACTGCAGAATCAAATAGCAAAAACGGCCATATAAAAAAGCCCTCGGCCAAGTATAAATGTCATGACACCATTCAATGTCATCCTGACTGGAGCCTTAGAGGGTTCAGGCAATGCAGAGAATGATTAGATATTTGCAATTGCAATCCATAAAATTGAAGCACAGTTTTACCAACATCTGCCATAGATACAACAGTGAAAACATATACATTTTTTATTACACAATTCTTTGTAATACTTGATTCTGGTTGGCCAATCATAACATTCAATGTACGCTATTTTCAGTCTCTCTCTTTTCACATAATAAAATTAATATTTAAATGTGCACTTAAGAGTTTGGGATTATGACTGGCTGATTATTCGTTAATCCTTAAATATTGTAATGTACTATTTTAATGTAATTTAATGTATTGTCCTTTTAAATATGTACAAGTATAAGCTATTAAATGGATTTTTTATTCTAAAATTTAATTTCTGTCAACATTTACTCATAGAAGATATTATGAAGAATGTCTGTGTCTACACTGTAAGTCACCCCATTGGCTTTTATTGTATGCACATGCTTTGAAATATGCTGAAAAATGGTGTACACTGTAAATATATATATATATATATATATATATATATATATATATAGTTGGGTTATTTTGATTAGGTTAAAAAATACTAAAACATACAGCTAAGTAGCACAATAAAAATATGATAACATAATAAAAAACATGATTTTTGAACATTTTAAAAGGGAGTTTTCTGTTTTTGCAAATAAACTCTTCATATATATATATATATATATATATATATATATACACACACACATATATATACATTTTTTTCTTCTTCAAAAGTTGTAAATAAAACAAAGAGTATATTTTACAAGAAAATAAATCTTATACTTGTTGAATTCAATGTCTGAGTGAAATTTGTTTCTGCATCAGTGTAGGATTTAACTTTGAAACAATTTTCACTCAGATATTTCACAAATAATTACAAAGAAATAGCAATTCATACATCAAAATACATTGAGTGTATAAAGACTGAAATAGTATTTTCTTTTCTCCAATAATCCAATAATTATCCATACATGTTTGGAATGATATAAGGGTGAGTTACATGAATGTTCATTTATTTGTCAAGAAACTGTCATATAGGAGCCACAAGACCTTCACTGTTTGTTCCCAGGTACAAGGAATGAAAAGAGTTTTGATCCAGATGGGGTCTGGCAGCTGTGGCCATCATCCACAACCATTTTTGGTTTAGATTGGGGGAAGAGGCTTACGAGGACAGGGCGCTTGCTATAATGGACTATGTGATGCAAGTTAGACCACGAAATGTCTTACCCTCAGGTGAGAGCTGAAGAACATCTAGGTGCTGGGCAAAACATGGTGGGGGATGGGAAGTTAGAGATGAATGGGCCATCAAATACTGAAGAAATGTCAGATGAAGAGGAGAAGCATCATTTGAAAAAGGCAGTAAATAACAGGGGTGTACAGCGAAGCCAGTATTTGTATCTGTATTTGTATCTGTAACAATCACAAAATTATTCGTATCTCTATCTGTATACGGATAAAACCGGAAGTAGGCGGAGCTTGAACCAGAACTTCTTACAGTTAAACTTGATAAGTCCATGTTTATGGTACAGCCTTTTTTTTTTTTTTTTTTTGTAGTTATCACTGAATAAATATACCGTGTTTAAGTAAAATAATATTTATTTATTTATTTATGATTATAACATTTATTTAACGGAGTGTCTATTTACACTAAGTGCAAGTAGCCCGTCTTGTTGGCAAAGGCTATTTACACTAACTCCGCCCAGTAACGTGTGATTGAGTTAGTCAACACTACAAAAAGACGTTTAATCAATATAGGTTTCAGTGGTGTAGATGGTAGACGCATGTATTTTGACGCGATCTCTTTTCAAATCTCATATTGCATCAGAAAGGCATTTATTTTAAGTAAAAATGAAAGAAATAATCAAAAAGTTGAAAATAAAAGTATTGGGTAGGGTTAGGGTAGGTGTAGGGAGTGCTTTATTATCCCAATAAGGTGGCATCCAGTTAATAATTTGAATTAAAACTATAATTTACACTCAATACGTTATAATTGCGTACTGTTTTATAATGTACTACAATACTGAGGTGCAGATAATTGCCACTATTTGCAATAAGTAGTATAAATAGCAGAAAATATTGCTATTTTAACATAGTGTAAATAGAATCTATAGCTATATTAGCACTTATGTATCTATCGCTAAAAAAAATGCTATTTTCACTTAGTGTAAATAGCATATCTTTAAAAAATACTGCTATTTTCACTTGGTGTAAATAGAATCCATTCACTCTAAACCCGGATTTTGTTTTAAATAAACGTTTTTAGCTGTCTTTAATTATTCTTTCTTGTGTTTGTAAAACACGTCGCCATTACTAAATATAATTAGTAATTTGAAGTAATCAGATGAGGAGCCCCATTCGAACACGTCTGCGTGAGCGCGCCATGTTTGAAGAGACCTGAGACCGGTTGATGATGCACGCGATGGATTTGGAAAACATCATGAAATGGTGAGTGTGTAAATTAGCTTCTTTCTCTTTATCTTTCTGGGAAAATTGATTATCCAAAAGACCGGTCCGATGACAGCGTTACTATAGTTAAAGCTAAAGTAGTCTTATAGGCCTAACTTACTGATCGACGGTTTTTTCCCCTGTCGGTTCACAGAAGCTATAATGCTAATATTAAAATCCGTGTTTCTTTTGGTTCACAGTTAAGATAAGTTCAGCAAGTGTGTTTCTGCATGTTCAGTTTAGCTGTGATGTTAGCATTTCATTACCCTTAGCTTCAGTTGTTTAAATCAGCACGTGTGCATGAATTAGCTTTTTGTTAATGCTAGTTTGTCTCTTAGATATATATTCGTAACTATTATTATTTATTATAACTGCAACTGAGTTGTTGAGCTTAAAGTGATGTGCATATGCTAAAAGTTACAGTTAGTCTTAAAATGTAACACTTTGTTTCTCTGTTTTAGGTGTTCATGGAGTTCTACAGGATTGTGGGCAAGAATCTCAAGCAATCATCTAATTGAGATATTTCAGTCTAAAGTGGGAATGTTGGGCAGCTGTTGACAGCTTTCACAACAAATCAAGGTTGGTCTGCTCTATATCCGTTATAGACTTTAATTGCATTGTTTTTCACAGCTTAAGTAATGAAAATGTATCGAAAAAGTTTATAATATTGGTTGTATAATACAATCAAAATTGTACCTGACTGGTTCTGCTTTCTTGTGATAATTTCTTTCATTTTATTAATCGATTCATTTTGCTCCCCAACAGACTAAAGAGCCAACTGATACTAGGTTTCTGGTGCTCAGAGGGCTCATCTCAGCTACCCTAAATCTGTGAAGAACACATTCCAGATCATCCAACAGGTACTTCTCATGTTGGGCCACAGTGAACTAAAACCCAGGTTGCAAACTCTGAAAAATTGTCCTACAATGTTAGGAAATGTGAGAAGCTTCCATGAGAAGTCACTTGTGTTCTGCCGTACGAGACATTAAAGTGTATTCTGTCTCTGCATATTAGTGCTGTTAGAGCTCCGTTAATGTGTGTTCACACAATTCTTCAGCCAAGTTTAAAGTTATAGAGACTTGCCTTAATTTAAGCCCAGTTGTTAATGCACATCCAGGCATTCACAAAGGATATAGCATATATTCTTGAATACTGTGTGTTCTTGTTTCTTCTACAAAATAGTTACAATTGTTAACAAGCTGTTCCAAAGGCTTGTGGCTGACAAGTTTTATGTATTGTTGTGGTACCATTTCTTTGGTGAACAATTAAACAAAACAAAAAAAAAAACATTGGTGCATTGAAATCTGTTTTTCTTTTTTTTCCAATTTATTTGAAACTAAATGTTAAATACCATATTGACCCGAATATAAGACTGTTTTTTTTTTCTTGGAAATACATCTGAAAAAACGCTGTCGTCTTATATTCAGGGTCTAGACTTTGACATGTCAGTAATACCCCACAACAATAGGTGGCGACAAAAACGCATAAAACGAGTGTGCCATTAAATATGTAATATAATGTGTGCTGTAAAGATCGCGAGTGAAAACAAAAGAAAAAGAAAAGCTTACAGCAGCATGAGTCGTGACTGTCATGTTAGCCTGATGGGAACAAACTTCCTCTGTAAGTGATTTAAAAACATAAGACAGTACCCAGATTTGAAGACTACAATAAGATTTCACTTCTGCTGATAATACAATTTTGGTTGGCTACTATGAGATGGATAGCCTAAATGTTGTATAATTCAGATGGGCTACCTGTTATTTCAATGGTATATCAAAAAGTGTATATTTTTCAATGTCATTGTGGTGCATTTTACCAGTATTATTTACCATACTTTCAAAACAAAAATTAAAATAGGAAAAATATGCAATTTGAAAATAATTTAAGAAAAAAAGAGTTGTACAGAGAGAGAGAGAGAGAGAAAAACAAAAACAAGATTTGGTTTTCAAAAAAAGGAAAAAGGGGGGTCGTCTTATAATAGGGGTCATCTTATATTCGGGACAATACGGTACAATAAATCTCAATCTGTGTCTAATTACATGACATTACATAAATGTGTCATTACTTAAAAACATTTGTTAATGTTATTTGCTAATATGTTTTTGTAGTTGTAACTTGAAATAGATATTTTATACAACCTATACTCCAAATAATAATTGATGTGAACTAATGATTTTGAGTGAAGACTACTAATGTAAACCTGATTTGTCTACTGCATGAACTTAAGGTTCTATGTTAATACAACTGAACCGGTTTAGTTTCACCCTGTGTAAAAAATAAAATTGTTTCGTGCAACGGGTTTCCACGTGAATTTCTAGTAAAGTCAACTACTTCGGGTTAAGAGTGTTGCTATTTGCACTTAGTGTAAGTATCTCTCGCTAAAAAAAATATGCTATTTGCACTTAGTGTAAATAGCATCTATCGCTATTTACACTTAGAGCAAATAGCCGCTGCCTTTATTTAAATATCTTCTAACAGTCGGAGCCAATACCCTTGTATTGTATCGAGATGTGCTTCGAGTAACTGAGTTCAAGTCCCAGCTTGGAGACCTGTCGTGATCCGATAAATAAATATTTAAATATCTTCTAATTAAAACAGTAAGGGTTCTCAGTTTAGAAATATGGAAATTTATTTAAGTAATTTACAGGAAATGCATGGAAGGCAACTGCAACACTGCTATTTTATTTGCACTTATTTCATTCATAGTATTTTAAACCCATTTACTTCAGACACTTGTTACTACGTTGTAATTTTAGAGGTTTATGTAAAATTATTCGTTATCCGTTATTCGTTTTAAAAGCCATTATCCGTGCCATTCCGAATAAGGTATTCGGCTTCGGGCACATCCCTAGTAAATATGCATTGAAATCAACATTAAGTTTGAACACACTGAAAACAATTTTGGGCTTTTGTTGGCGTTCTCCATTATCTGTCGGCATGCAAAAAACCCTGGCTAAAATCATGTAGTGTGTGGGCAGCATAAAATGAGAGGAATAAAGATCTATTCCTCTCATTTCTCTAAACATTTCTCTATTTTCTTAGTCTATAGAATATAAGAGTCATATTGCGGAAGTAAAAATCCCTTTCATTTTCTCTGTAAGGAAATGTATTGTTTTTTTGTTTTTAGTCTTTTTCATTTCAGCTTAAATTTTAAATAATCGTGTTGTAACCATGAAATGTTTTTTTATGCAATGACAATTCCTCTTATATACTAAATTACTTAATTCACCAAAAACTGAATATGTTGCTGTTAATTCACTCACCATCAGGCCATCCAAGATGTGACTTTATTTCTTCAGTAAAGAAGATTTTTAAACCGTCAATATGTGGTCCTATAGGTGATTCATAAAATGCAAGTAATTAAAAAAAGCATATTAGGGAACACAAAATTAATACTCATGGTTCATAATGACATATTGAGGTCTTATGAAGCGAAACAATTGGTCTGTGCAAAAACTGAAGATTATTTACACCATTGTAATCCAAATGTAATCCATGGTAATCCACCATTGTAGGCAAATGGGAATGTCTGATTATTTTGCGTGAAATACACTGTAAAAAAATAAAGTTGAGCAATCTTAAAATTTTAAGGCAACCAGCTTCAGAAGGTTTTTGAGTTTTCTCAACTTATTTTTGTAGGAGATTTTTGAGTTCCCTCAACTTTTTGTTGATTAACTTAAAACAACAAGTTGAGAACTCAAAAATCTGCTGAAGTTGGTTGCCTGAAACGTTTAAGTTCTCTCAACTTTAGATTTTTTACAGTTCTTTCGTATAGTTCAATAAACTGGTTTAAAAAATTGATTCACTCCTTTGTTTACGTAATTATATTATTAAAGGACCCAATAATGATGAGAAACGCACGTCTAAAGCATACAGAATTAATGAACTAGTCTTAATAAACCTTTTACATGAACCATGATAAATAATAAAAACTTTCATTTCACCCCTTCATTCAAATGCTTGGTTAATGCGTGCACTTATCACCTGTCTTCGGTTTGTGTCCGAACCTTTTTCTCAGTTTAGTGTACTGTTGGAATAACTGTTTATAAGTTTATAATGTTGTGATTCAACCCGTAGCTGGTTGGTTTGGTTAAAGGCTTATAAATCTTTAACAACTTTTTAAAGTGCCCCTATTATGGGTAATGAAAGGTTCAAATTTTGGTTTTGAGACTTTCCAACAACAAGTTGACATGCTTGCAAGGCCAAAAAACACTTTAATTGTCTTTATAATAGGCATTTATTTTTACCTTATTGCTCAACGACTCCCAAACGATTCGCTCAATGATTCATTTTTCCAAACCCCTCCTTTGCGTGACGCTAATCTGAGGTGATTGGTCGATTGGTCTCATGCCTGTAATACCTGATAAAGCAGTGTTTGTGAGCAGTGCTGCTTTGTGTACAGCGTTACCAGGGAAACCTCTATTTTTACAGATCCAAAAGCAGCACCTAGTGGCAAAGAACGAATTAGCTTTTTCATTCAGTCCAACTCGAAAAAGACCAACAAGTGGGCGGGCAATATGCTAATGTTTCATGAAATCAACATGAAACGGCTTGGGATTAATTTTAAAAACAACTCGTTTCAATGATTCAGAGCTGACTCTTTCTTTTGAAAGACAATAGCCTAACTTTATACACGGTGCACTTTCAAATTTAAAACTTTGTAGGATGTTTTCATTCACTTAGAGCTGTGTTACACACTGCATGAAAGGTAATTTTCCAAAAATCCATAATAGGGGCACTTTAAAAAATATGAGAAAAAAAAATAAAAAAAATAGTAGGAAAAATAATTCCAGAATAAAGGCTGCTGAAAAGGTGGGCGGGCACTGTTGCAATTATGTACACTCAGCCTTCTGTTGAGTTGTATATATTTCAAAATATATTATTTACTTATGTAAATCATAATTAATGACTACAAGTCAACAATTTTTCAAGACAAGTGAAAATTTTATTATCTTTAATAATTATTTTATATTTTATTATAGAGTTTTTGTTGTACAGTATAATTCACAAATCGTTGTGGGAATTCACTCAAAAAATAACACTTGTGTCTTCATCTTTGTACCTTCGTCTGATTTTCATTTACTTGTTTGCTTTAAATTAAAGATTGTAGTCATGTGATTTATGAGCTAGTTAGTTTAATTAATGGCTTTATATTTATATATATATTTTGGAATGGAAAAAAAAAAAATGAATGAGAAATATAGTTCTGCATCAAGGCTGCTGAAAAAGCGGGCGGTCATTGTTCCCCTACTCAGAATGATGTCTCAATCAGCCCTTGATTAACACCTGAGGTCAGCGTTTGTCCAGCAAAATTATTTACTTGATTTACGGTGATACAACTGCGCAAACACTAAGCAGGCCTTCTCTGCTGGAAGTTTTCATCTCTCATACGCAGCCACATTTAATAACCTAATAATGATGAGGCCAGTTCCCTGTTGGCAAAATATTTCCTCCACACAATAAGGTAATATAAAAGAGAGGAGAAAATACAAGGAGAAAAAAAGGGAGGACACAGGAAGAAAGAAGCTGCAGGAGCGCGAGCAAACTGTCTCTAGTCAGGAAGGAGTTAAGGCCATAAAGATGTACCTCAGCCCTGACCCTTCACACTCCAAGGTATCCCCTGCGTGGAATTCTTATTCCCCACCAAACTGACAAAGTGTTTTTAATCTTTTCTTGCCCTCTCTCCTGGAGATTGGGGAAACAAAAATCAATACTCTCTGGCAGGCGATCTAGCAAGCGGGTGAATTACAGAGGCCGCACTCCGGCCACAGCCGCACAGAGGGAGGCCTTGGAGGCGAGGGACCTTGGGAGTGGCGTTTGAGATGCAGGGGTCAGCGGTTCAGCCCAGGTCCGCAGTCTGAGGAGCGCCGTATTTACTGCAACGGCTCACCGTAATGAAAAATAACTCCAGGAGAGGAAGAAAGCTAGACAGAGAGAGAGCGAGAGAGAGATGGAGAAAGGAAGAGAGAATCTCAGTGAGGATGAGGAGATTGAGGGGAAGGGGGTGGGGGGTTGTTGTTTTGTATCTGTCAGCACTCAAACAAAAGCTTAGGAGGAGAGAGTCACAGGTGCAGGGTGGGTCATCACACATAAACACACGTGACCGTAGAGTAACGTCTGAGTCTAGATTGGTCATTATCTGTTCACCCTACCAATCAAATCCCTGAAATGTGAATCAATTTAAATTTTAAAGGTATAGTTCACCCAAAAAAGAGCATAATTTGCTCACTCTCTTGGTGCACAGAAACAAAACAAAAAAAAAACAACAAAAAAAATTTGAAGATGATGAAAGTGAACAAGAACTGAGATTGTAAATCTTAAAAAAAAAATAGCCAAAAGAATGCCATAAGAGTATCTCAAAAGTGGTTCATATGACAGTATTAATCATTATTAACTGAAAATCTTGACAACATCCAAATTAATTCTGCTTGGCGTTATCAGTATGTCAGATTTGTAAATAAATCACTTTTTCAATTGAGTCTTTTTAATGAACAACAATATTGCACATTTGTTTTTGTTAATTGGAATAAAATAATGTTAAAAAAAATAGATAATTGAAATTCTGCCTTGGCAAATAACATAAGTTGAATTATACTAAAATTAAAATTTAAATAATAAATAAATAAATTACAACTAAACAACAATATTAAAAAAATAAAAAAAATAGACAAGCATGCAACAAATTATTATAAAATACTAAAATTTAAAGAAAACTAAAGCTATAAAAAAACAAATTCAAAATAATAATGGCTACAATAGTAGGTATACTGTAAAAAAGACAAAAGCATGCAACAAATTATAATAGTATGAATATAATAGTATGTATACTGTATAAATAATACTAAAATAACATCCAGACTAGAATATTATTTTTCATTTTGGACCTTGACAGCTCCAGTCATTATATTAAAAAGATTTGCCAGAGTATTCTACAAAGATTCTCCTTTTGTGTTCCACAGATAAAAGTCATACCGGTGTGGATTAACATAAGGACGAGCAAATGCTGACAGAATTCCTTTATCTGTGTTTCTCATTGATATACAAAATGTCCACCTGAAAGCCACATCAAATAGTGCTGATATTAACAAACTGAATAATAAACCATTAAAAGGCATGGATTAGGACATTTTAGCTTTAACTTATATTATTCTGTGTTATCAATGTGACTGAAAATATTTCCCATTATATCACTTGTGTTTGTCATATTCAAAATACACTCAAATGCTACTCAACTAAACATAAAGCACTTACTATCGAACAGCTAAATTTAGAAGTCTGTCACAATCAATAGGCTGGCTTGGCACCTGTCGATTTGTTTCTTTCTCTGTTAATTATCCACTCTAGCCTAGCAGCTGTCGTTAGCAAATCAAATAAAGCCAAATTACTTTATGTACAATAAATCTGCATTTCTTTTCTAATGTGCTTTTAAGAGTTAAAAAAAAAAATCATAAAAATCTGCCATTTTAAATTAAGCAGACAGTAGCACAACAACATTCTTTAAATGCACAAATTAAGTTTTGCTCTATGAGATTAGTGCATCAAAGACAGTGAATATTCAGCCTCTTTACTGATTATTAAGATAACTGTATATTTGCATTTATAAACCATTCTAAATATTCTTTAACGAGGTGAAAGAGCATATCAGAACATACTTTTCCCATTTATTTGATGCCATTCCCAGAAAGCTCATTCGAGAGCGACAAGGACAAGCTATATATTACCAATTCACCAAATGAAGCCTTTTTTATTTTCTCTATATGAAATAAGCACCTCATTTAGGTAAACAAACATTCTGTGTTGATGGGGAGATTGTTTCAGGAAGCTGTTGCAAAAATGTCAGCTTACTCAATTATCCCACCACCCGACAGCTGGCAGGCAAAACAATTAGGACTGTAAAGATGATAATGATGATGATGATGAACTGAATCTATAATGCCTTTATTTTTTTAAAACAAAGCAAAAGAATTTCTGTCATGACCCTGGGCTTGTGGGCCTACAACAGGGCTTGATCTGGTTCATACAGTCTGATCGTTGGGGCAAACAGAAGTTAATGCAGGGACTACAGACTATGGCAATTATGCAGTTTTAATTATGGCTGTCTTTTGAAGGTATGAATTGAGTATTGAGGCCACTGCAGCGTTTCTGTTGAACATTTTGGAGCCTTGGGAGTCCATTGCTGTAGATTGATTTAGACAACAGGAAGGAGGTGAGTCTTTCTGTGATCGATGATTGAAAGGTAGCTGATTTGCTCACTCTCAGAGGGCAAAAAGTATTTAGTAACATGACATTAAAATCTACCAGACAGGGTCCATAAAAAAGGATATAGGGGGAAAATATCTGATATATTGAATTTTATATATATTCTTATATTTATATATACTTACCTTAACAGCAATTAAAATGAATTTTGCTCCCCATTATATTTTACAAATTACTGTACATTCATGGATTTAGTAAACTCATCCACAGTGCTTTACATACAAATAAATTATTATATACAGTGGGGCAAAAAATTATTTAGTCAGCCACCAATTGTGCAAGTTCTCCCACTTAAAAAGATGAGAGAGGCCTGTAATTTTCATCATAGGTATACCTCAACTATGAGAGACAAAATGAGAAAAAAAAATCCAGAAAATCACATTGTAGGATTTATAAAGAATTTATTTGCAAATTATGGTGGAAAATAAGTATTTGGTCAATAACAAAATTTAATGTCAATACTTTGTTATATACCCTTTGTTGGCAATGACAGAGGTCAAACGTTTTCTGTAAGTCTTCACAAGGTTTTCACACACTGTTGCTGGTATTTTGGCCCATTCCTCCATGCAGATCTCCTCTAGAGCAGTAATGTTTTGGGGCTGTCGCTGGGCAACACGGACTCCAAATACTTTCGATGGGGTTGAGATCTGGAGACTGACTAGGCCACTCCAGGACCTTGAAATGCTTCTTATGAAGCCACTCCTTCGTTGGCCGGGCGGTGTGTTTGGGATCATTGTCATGCTGAAAGACCCAGCCACGTTTCATCTTCAATGCCCTTGCTGATGGAAGGAGGTTTTCACTCAAAATCTCACGATACATGGCCCCATTCATTCTTTCGTTTACACGGATCAGTCGTCCTGGTCCCTTTGCAGAAAAACAGCCCCAAAGCATGATGTTTCCACCCCCATGCTTCACAGTAGGTATGGTGTTCTTTGGATGCAACTCAGCATTCTTTCTCCTCCAAACACGACAAGTTGAGTTTTTACCAAAAAGTTCTATTTTGGTTTCATCTGATTCTCCCAATCCTCTTCTGGATCATCCAAATGCTCTCCAGCAAACTTCAGACGGGCCGGACATGTACTGGCTTAAGCAGGGGGACATGTCTGGCACTGCAGGATTTGAGTCCCTGGCGGCGCAGTGTGTTACTGATGGTAGCCTTTGTTACTTTGGTCCCAGCTCTCTGCAGGTCATTCACTAGGTCCCCCCGTGTGGTTCTGGGATTTTTGCTCACAGTTCTTGTGATCATTTTGACCCCACGGGGTGAGATCTTGCGTGGAGCCCCAGATCGAGGGAGATTATCAGTGGTCTTGTATGTCTTCCATTTTCTTCCATGTCTTCCACAGTTGATTTCTTCACACCAAGCTGCTTACCTATTGCAGATTCAGTCTTCCCAGCCTGGTGCAGGTCTACAATTTTGTTTCTGGTGTCCTTTGACAGCTCTTTGGTCTTGGCCATGGTGGAGTTTGGAGTTGGACTGTTTGAGGTTGTGGACAGGTGTCTTTTATACTGATAACGAGTTCAAACAGATGCCATTAATACAGGTAACGAGTGGAGGACAGAGGAGCCTCTTAAAGAAGAAGTTACAGGTCTGTGAGAGCCAGAAATATTGCTTGTTTGTAGGTGACCAAATACTTATTTTACAGAGGAATTTACCAATTAATTCTTTAAAAATCCTACAATGTGATTTTCTTTTTTTTCCTCATTTTGTCTCTCATAGTTGAGGTATACCTATGATGAAAATTATAGGCCTCTCTCATCTTTTTAAGTGGGAGAACTTGCACAATTGGTGGCTGACTAAATACTTTTTTGCCCCTCTGTATATGTGTATGTGTATATATATATATATGTATGTGTGTGTATATATATGTATGTGTGTGTGTATGTGTATGTATATATATATGTATGTGTGTGTGTATATATATGTATGTGTGTGTGTGTGTATGTATATGTATATGTATATGTATATATATATATATATGTATATATATATATGTATATGTATATATATATATATATATATATATATATATATATATATATATATATATATATATATATATATATATATATATATATATATATATATATATATATATATATATATATATATATATATATATATATATATTATTTTATTACAAATATTGATAACACATTAGTTTATAGGGACCAATTCTTACTATTAACTAGTTTTTAAATGAATAGCATGCATATTACTAGAATGAAACACATATTAATGCCTTATTCTGCATGATCATATTTAAGATTCCTTAATCCTACTTCACACCTTAACCTTACAACTATACCTTACTAACAATTAATAAACAGCAAATTAGGAATATATTGAGGCAAAAGTTGTAATTAATAGTTAGTTAATAGTGAGAATTGGTCCCTAGACTAAAGTGTAACCCAGATATTTGGTATCTGCCCCAAAATTGTATTTTACATTGCATTTTACAATTACATTTATGCATATTCCACATACAAATATACCTTTATTTATAATATTGTCCATATGACAGAGGAATTCATTTGTTTTCCCTTACATATGTGTGGTACACAGCCAACCAGTTTTAGTTGGCACTTGTAACAAAAAAACAGTTAGATGTAATATGATTTTGCTTGTCATAATTTTTCATACCAGCCAACTGGCAGGTTTTATTTACTAACTAAAGTCGAATTTTACTTGGCAAATGTTCACTTTGGACCCTACAACCATATTTTACCAATATCAAAAGCAAAACCAACTAGGTGAATCATCAAACAATAGTTAATAATAATAGGAGTAATAGAAGGATATGCACATATACAGACATATTTTCCGCTCGGCTTCAGTTGCCCACTGGTGTTTCAACTTCAAAATAACCAACTTCTCAAAGATAGTTTTGCACTTCTGAGTTTTGCAATCTCGTCTCCGTTTGTTAAAAATTTCATGTAGCACCTCGGCACTTATCCGAACACTCTGCGAAACTAAACGACCTGAACTCTGGGCAACCCCCGCTGAAGGGCTTTCTCTTTTCTGTCTCTCATTTGCATTAGCATATTAGAGTGTTTTCTGGGAAAATGAGCTATAGAAATTAATTCAGGATTAATTGGTGCCTTTATCTCGTTAGGACAATCTAATTTGGGGGATGATGGAATTGTTTAGACTCCCTTTTGCATAATTGGATTGCAGTGAATGGCTGTCATTATCGTCTCTTTAGCGGTGTCTGCGGACCCCCTCTTCCTGGCCTCCACCTCGTAAAGACCCATCATGTGTTCAGCCAGTATTTTGCTAACCCCTGAAACACAGCAATGAGCCAGAGACGAGCATGTGGCTAACAGCACAGCAGTGATTAGCTCTCATATAAAACCATTAGTGCACAGTCAAAACTGTTCATGGGCTAGTTTGTACTCCATCCCATCTGACACACAGCATATAGGTGCGAACAAAGGAGACAATGGATTGAGCATGAGCAAAAATAGACATTTGGCTGTGCATATTAATGATGTTAATCATTTTTATAGTATTTCAAGTTTTGTATTTGAGTTCTCAGAAGGCAAGTGTACGAAAGTAGCTGTTAAATGTGCTAAAGGTGTATTTCACCATCACTACATTCTTTTACTAGCTGTTTTGATTGGCAGCAGCTTTTGACAGTAGCCTAATTATCCGCCTACAACTAGCTTCATCTACACTATCGTGCTAACAATAGTATCAATTTAAATTTTCCAATTCCTCATCCATCAACCTAGATATTAGCCTCTAAAGAACTAGTAATCATGCAGAAAATAAATGATAATCATAAAAAATGTTTCTTGACCAAATCAACATATTAGAATGATTTCTGAAGGATCATGTGACTGGAATGATAATAGACTTATGTGCCCTCTAGAAGCTTGCGTTCTGCAGTGAACATCGTTTTATTGTGCCATCCCAAAGTGGCACAAAATCACTTTCACAGACTTTTAAATTAAATGTTCCCTCTTGGTGGAATGACCTGCCAAACTCAATCCGAGCAGCTGAGTCCTTAGCCATCTTCAAAGATTCGGCTGAAAACACATCTCTTCCATCTTTATTTGACCCTCCAACTCTAGCTCTCTCTATTCTAATTCTATTCTTATTTTTATTTTTATTTTTTTTAAGTACTAGCACTAGCTTTTCTAATCTTTTTGTATTCTATCTATTTGTTCTCTTTATATTTATTATATAATGAACAAAAGCAAAAAAAAAGGCATCTAACATCTGTTATGCACCTGTTCTTTTTCTATTCTATGTTTTCTTTTTATTTATTATATAATTAAACTTGCTATGTGCACTGCGTTAAGCTAACTGAGAGTTAGCTAAATAACTAAATGTAATGTAAATGTAAATATAATAAATAATATTTAATTTTATAATTTTACACATTGTGTATTAGAGTTAACAGAAATGTCTGTAAAATTAATGGATAATATTGAGTGTAATGAGCTGCCAGTACTTTTTCTGTTATTTTACGGATTTATTTTTTACAGTGTATTTTACAATATTACTGTTTTTACTGTATATTTTATCAAATAAAGGCAGTCTTAATAAGCATAAAAGCATTTATTTATTTAGAAAAATAATATATATATATATGTTAAATAAATGTGATGGCACTGAGCATCAGTGTTGGAAAAAGTTACTTTTAAAAGTAATGCAATACAATATTACGTTAGTCCACAAAAAAGTAACTATTTGTGTTACTTAGTTATTTTTAATGGAAAGTAATGCATTGTTACTTTTTGTCACGTAAGCTGGACTTGCCTATTAACCAAAAAAAACAACAACTGTAAAGTAAAATAAGCCTCAGTCCGAAGGAAGCACCTCTGATTTCTCTCAATAAATGGGAAAACAAAGTAACTTGCGTTATTTATATGAAAAAAGTAACAGATAATTTCTTGTAAAATTTAAAAGTAATAACTCGCATTACTTGTAATGTGTTACCCCTGACACTGTTGAACATATTTTATTACTGTCATTTATTAAATACAATAAATCTGTTGGCACCGATAGCCTCGTGGTTAGTGTGAGTGTGACTCGAGTTCAATTCCCGTCTCAAGGTCTCAAGGTGCCGATCCTGACCCCCTCTCTTTACCCAATGCTTTCTGCTCTCTGCCGTCCCATCAAATAAAGGCAAAAGCCCATAAATATAACTTTAAAAAAATCAATCTAAAAAGAATCGTAAACATCTCTGAAGTTCTTCATACAAAATGCTTACATTCTAAATGCTGACCATACGTTATGTGTATGAGAACCACGTTTTATCTTTAATAAGATCATGTTGAATATCCAGATTCACTCGGAAACAATTCACATAGCAGAAGCAACGGGGGTTGCATGAAAAGGGTTTCATGTTGACTTTAAATTCTCATTTATACATGGTCAGATTCCTGTTCTTTGAATGTTTTTTGCTGGTTTTTATCACTGTGCAGTTCTCAGAGCTGCCGCATTAAGATGTTCCATTAACAGCAATCGCTGATGGAATGGGGAGGTCACTGGAGTATCAGTTGATTCACTGTTGTCAGCACCCACAATTCTTGTCTGCCTAAACTGCTTGGTAACTATGGCAACAAGGCTGGAGGGCCCACCATTGTCTCACATGTGGTGAAAAGGAATCGAGGATATTTTTTACACAGCAAGAATGAGTGTGTGACAAAAGCGAACCGGAGAAATGAAATGATACACAGCCAAAGATCGATATAAGATCACAAAGCACTTATCAAATTTTATGGGCTCATAATAACTTTTTTTCACCCACTCTGAATGTTGATGACTGAACCCACCAATGAAGTTTGAAACCCTCTTTGCCTGTCTCCCATCTAAAGCTTGCGAGCTGGATCATCAGTGATGTGCAATTTGAAAGCATTATTATTCAAGCACAGCTCGTAATGCTATTATACTGCGAGCCATTCGAAGTTGTAAACAACAGCGGAAAGAGAAATGAAATTCAATGTGCCACTACCAGGCAGCATACAGTCCATAAAGTCTATCCCATGGCGAGAAAGGAATTTTATAGGTATTTTTCAGGGGAAATCTGTTGGGGGTTGTTTTGTGCTACACAAATTGTCATTTGGCGCCACTATCATGGTTAGCTAAGCATCTAAAAAGTCTTTTAAAGCAAAACATTAAAGGAACAGTTTATCCCAAAATTTTAATTTCCTGAAAATGTACTCCCTTGCTCACCACAGGATCCTCTGCAGTTAATGGGTGCCGTCAGAGTCCAAATAGCTGATAAAAACATCACAATAATCCACAAGTAATCCTCATGACTCCAGTCTATCAGTTAACGTCTTATTGAAGTAAAAAGGTGTGTATTTGTAAGAAACAAATCCATCATTAAGACGTTTTAACTTCAATCCATTGCTTTCAGATAAAATACAAGTCCTCTATCCATGATATTGCATTCTCCATTTAAAAAAGTTGTCTTGTATGCACAGATCAAGAATTGTTTACAAATTAAAAGAGTCCAAATCAGTTCTAAACAAATATGTCGGTGGATTTTGATGTCAGAGGACAACAGAGGATGGACTTTTTCACTGGAGGAAGTGTTCCCTTTGAAAAAGAAGTTTATTCAAGTGTGCTATTAATATACCTCTTTTAAACTAAACATAGGAAAGTATACTTTTAGTCAGAAATGGGCTTTATGTACTTCTCAGATATATTCTTATTTTAGTATACTTGACTTATACTTACAAAAAGTCAAAATATATTTGAGCCATACTTGTGCTACTAGAATCCGTGTTTTCATTGTTGTATGGTAGGGGCGCTAGTACACATCATCTTTACAGAATTTCCAAAAAAACACAAGTGAAGAAGAAACTGAAACAACAGATGCTTCCACATGTCATCTAACATGATCATTAGACATAAAACAGCATCAAACTGTGTAACGTTATAGAATAAAATGTCACCAATGAAGAGAAAATAATAATTGTCAAGCTTTGGGGTGTTGATTGACTCAATCTACGTCTTGATTATCATTCTGAATCTAACTCATATTCTTTTTTCAGCTTTTTGTTGCTAAAAATTTTTTTAAACTTACCCACATTCCAGTGTTTAAAAAAAGAATGCATAAAGCTAGAATAAAATGTTTTTGTTTACAAGCAGATACTCTGTTCTTTCTTTTGATGTTTTGTATGTTCAGATCTTCATATAACAAAATATATACAAATTAATACCTAAATGGGGACATAGTAGTATACTTAAAGTATGATGATTCACTTAAAGAAAACGTATGCGTACTTACAGTATAAAACTACTAAACTGGTAGTTTACTGAGACTATACTTCAAAGTGTACTAAAAATGCTACTACAAGTATTTAATTAGTAAACTATCAGTATACCTATAAGTTCACTTTTAGTATAGTTGCAGTACAAGCTAAAAACATTGATTTAAACTAGTTGTGTACTCAAAGTTTACTGCTGTTATACTTAAAGTATACTTAAAAGTATACTTTTATATACTAGTAGAAAGTGGACCAATTTAGTCTCAAGGAGTATTGAAATAGTACATTTACAAGAATACTACTAGTACACTGATATTTGTATACTTACATAAAGTATACTTTAAAATATACTTGAACTTTACTTAAGTATACTTAATAAAATAAATGTTTTGGTAAGGGTTATTATCACGGCTTGACATTAACACCCGCCAAATGCGGGTAGATTTAATTAGTGGCGGGTCACGCCCACTTTGGCGGGTTGAATTTTATAAAGCCTACAGTCACAGAGCTTGACATTAATGCTTGTGTGGGACAAGTGGCTGCATCTCTCTTTCACTTGCCCGACCGGACAACTAATCTGATTAAAATTAAAATTTCGGCGAGAATGATTCTGATTTTATTACATTCGTTGTATTCAGCAATTGATAATGGATAATCAACATTAACAAGGTCGCGTCAGTTGAGGCTCATGCAGCCTGTCTGTATGTGAAACAATCTCATGGAGAAATCAAAACAAATGAACACAACTGCACACAGAAGAAACATACTGCAGTAAAAATGTAACTTAGTTTTTATATTTATAGCATATTGCCTAGTTAAACATGACACAACCAAGAGAGTGAAGTTTTCCCTGAAAACCATGATTGCAAATTTGACATCGATTTTAAACAAGAGCTCAAACGAGTAGTTAATATACATTTTAGTACAATATTGTCAATGTTGACTGGTTTTGCTCGATTTGGTTAAAAATAGTTCCAAACAAAGATCACAGCAGAACAGTCGCGCATCTCTGTGCAACACAGCCATGTTTTGTTACTGAATTAATCGTTGATTCCGTGTCAATGATTCAATGATTCAGTGGTCCATTCATAAAGACAAGCACTTGCTTCATTCTTGAATGAATCAACTGTCTGAACGAATCGTTTGAATGAATGCCTAATGACTCTCTCATTAAGACAGGCGGTTTACTTTCATATTTAAAAGTAGCTTATCTTTGCGTTTTTCCAACATTTCATATTTGTATATTTTTTTTTAAAAAACTGATTCGAAAACACCAAGCTCATAACATTATTTATGCTATTATAATTTTGCAGTGTAAATGCATTCATGCTAAATTTCAGCTTCATTAAACTGTCTGTGTAAATGTATCTAAATGCCACTTCAGCTGCTGCTTCTTCTGCAGTGGAAATATCAGATTTGCTAATAGGCTACTGATTTAATTTGATTGGTAACAGCCCTATATTGTCTTATTATATTAAGTGAAATTATTAATAAAATGTAAATATTTTATATGAAAGATGACACATGCATTTAATACAGGGAAATGGCCTTTAAATAGACAAAAAAAAATAAAAATGATCAGGACATCAATTTAAATAGATTATAGCTGGTGAGCAAAAAAGTTCATGTCAAGCCCTGGTTAGGGTGAGATTTCTAAATTGCCTAAAATGTCCAGGTTTAGGCTTTGTTTTCCAACTGACGTGCTACAGTCATTATGTTTGTGTATTTGACTGCTTTGACCGTTCTCAATCAATCCCACCTTCTCGCATGCCATGATTAGTCGATTATATACAATGCCTGCGCACTATTGGTCAAACTATTGTTCAGTTACTATCTTCAGCAAGTATGAAAGCAATAGAAAAACAAAGCCAAATCATGGACAATTTGAGCAATTTAGAAATCTTGGTAAGGGCATGTCCAGGAAAAAGAGGATGTGCTGTATGGTCATCCTACCTGTGGAATAATGTGATGATTTTATCAGTTGTTTAAACTCTGGCAACCATTGACTGCAGAAGATCCACTAGTGAGCAAGTGATGTGAATGCTAAATTTCTCTAAATCTGTTTTGATAAAGAAATAAACTCATCTTGGATGGCCTTAGTGTGAGTGAATTTTCATTTCTGGTGTATGTGTGATGTATAATACATCTATAATGTAAATCTATAATCTAGTTATAAATACTAAAGAAATTGATCATGTTTTATCCAAATAATGCCTGACAGTGTTTGGCAAAAGGTGAAAATACACAGCCTTTCTTTGGTGGTTTCAGGTTTTAAATAAGAAGCCAGACCCCCAAACCACTAATCAAGTTTCTGAAAATGTATGATACAAACTATAATTTCAAGAACTGTAAGATATACTAAAATGTCAGTGATGAGGTTTCCATTTAAAAGTTAATTGTCTGCAACTGAATAGATAGTAAATATTAATAACTTTGATTGAATTGTACATGTCTTTTAGGTCACTGGCAGTCCACACATATTGAGGAGCAAAGAAGCACAAAAAAAAAAAAGAAAGAAAAAAGAGGATAGAAGAAAAGCAGAAATAGAGAGAGAGAAGAGAGCGAGTGAAGGAGCACTCCTACGGGAGTTGGAGACATTAGGACCCATCAGCTTGACATACGAATCATTCTCTCATGTAAACATAAATATGAGAGTGTGTTCCTGAAGTCGTGGCAATTTCTGTTGCTAGGCTACGTTGCATTAAGCAGTGTAGCTGTCCCTGTTCATTTCGCTCCAGGGATTTCAAAGATAGCAAAAGAACCTGCCACCTCTAATGAAGATTTTCTCCAACTATACAGCTTTTGCTAGCTCATAAACATGCATTTAAATGCATCAGTATTAGGTTGTGAAAGTAGTTTTATTGTTGCATGTTACTAGACCCAGTACTGTGTACAGAATTAACTTAAAACTTCATTAAGAGTGCACAGATACCCAACTGGGACTGGTGAGGTAGGAGGAGGTGTATCATATAAGCCCAAAAATGTTGAATATCAAAGACCAAAAATGTGTTGTATGCAGCTAAAATGTTTCATTATTTTGTGATGAGCTGAAACAACATACCATTCCTGAAGTTCTAAGGCCATATCACCATTAACAGAATTATTATATTTATATATAAATTTAGAGAGACAGAAAGTGACTCTATGACTTGGAAGAAAGGAACTTGTGTGATGTGAACACAAGATGGATTTGCTTCCATAAATATCTTGTTGACATTTGAAGGTACAATCAGAAATAATGTTAATGGGACTGTTAGCAGTCTTGGAACATATTTTTGTTTGCTGATTTAAAGATGTGCTTAAAGACACACCTAATATCTAATAGCGAATAACAATAATATCTAATAGCGAATAAGAAAGAAAGAAAAAGAAATGTTGGACTCATCAAATAAGGATAAAGCAATATTTTAATGAACATATCTAAAATTATAACGCAACTCTGAACTTTATGAATGAAAATACATGAAGTGTTACTTGGAAACCTTAAACAGCCTACAGCTTACTCTTAAAAAAAAAAAAATATATATATATATATATATTCTGATTACTATTAATAAATATTTATTATTGCAAAAAAATGTAGTAATATAGAAATGTAAAAATGCAAATGAAAAAAGGTAGCAATATTTAAAAATGTTCCAGTATTTAACTTTTAACATTGTTAAATGGCTAAATAATATGTAATTTCACTGTAAAATAGTGCAAAATTCATATTGCTTAATAGCATATAAAGTTGTAAAATATACAGGCAACAAAATGCCATTCCTCGATACCTGAAACGTCGTCACTATTTATTTCAATGAATGTATGGCAACTACGGCTACCACTTTTTACTGAAAAATTAACAGGAAATTTTTTATTTTATTTTTTTAAATTACTGATGTATTTTGCTATATTTGCTTGTATTATTTTGCTACATCATACAATGCAGTGTATTCCAAGAATACCATGGAGCTATACAGTTTTTGTACTGGCGTTTCCTTTGCTGTTAGTCAGAGATGCAACTATTAAATTTATTCACATATTGTTGAGTAGTGTTTTCTGTTTGTCACACTGTTGTCATTTCTTCCTGTCTTTCTCAGATCAGGGCTTTAGGGACATCCTTTATGCTGGCCTCGCATACTCATCTATTCCTGGATTAGGACTGCCGCTCATACAATTTCATGAACCTGGCCTGTAATAGTAACCTTATTTCAGCCCAACAATGCTGAGCGCACACACTAAAGAGTGGCAGCATGTGCTAAAATAAAACCACAAAGATACGCTGACTGTACCGGTGCAGATATCAGTCAGAGTTATGAGCGAATAACACTACTGAGACAGTTAAAGAATTACAGGCAAGCAAACACATCAACCACTTTTTATCTCCACACATGTTCAGCGTTTATCGAATTCAGCCTGTGTTCTTCAATATGTTGAATTGAGGTTGAAATTAAAGATAAGCAAATGACTTTGATAATGCTGTTGTGAACGTACAGGTTTGTGTGCATTTAATAAATGCATATAACAGCATTGCAGCGATGCTTCAATGCAATTTAAGCACTGTGAAATTCTATATCCCAGTGTTGAATGTTGAATCTGATGTGCTGCGATAGGCTTCCATCTGTTTATGCGCTGAACATCACATTAGGTGAGGATGTGAAATGAGAGGCATTTTTTTAAACCACATGCCCACGGCACAACAGTTCCTCTTCAAAATATAATTTTCCCCAAAATCTCTTGTTGCTGTGGTTGTTTCACCAGGGTAGGCAATACACAGGCCCATGAATCCTTCGGAACTCAAACTGTTGAAGGACATTTGTACTAAATCAACAGGATCTTGTGATACCTAAATTCATTTTCAGTTACTTTCAGCAGCATGTAATCATATATCGCATGGAACGTGTTTCGGTTGACATTGAAAGCCAGTAAATAATACTGTGAGAGATCCATTGCCATGAGCTACACAACCTCTCTGTCTGTGTGTGTGTGTGTGTGTGTGTGTGTGTGTGTGTGTGTGTGTGTGTGAATATGTGTTCTTACAAATGCAAGTGTTGCTACTAGTTGCCCATGTTTGTGACTAGCACATACATCTACTCTTGTTTGGAGATATATAGCGTATTTTTGTAGCAAACACACGTTTTTATTACAGTACACCATGTGAGCAATTGTGTATATATATATTACAATAGTTATTTATTGATTTATTCATTTTTATGTGATTATAATTTTGTAATGACATTATAATTATATAAATCTAAGATATATACAAATAAAATGGAATGCGCTATAAATAAATAAAAAATAAAATGTAAAACTAAAGTGTGTGTGTGTGTGTGTGTTTGTATGTAGACTGCTATTTAGGATCAGTAAGATTTTTAAGTCTCTTATGTTAAGACGTGTCTTATGCTCGCCAAGGCTGAATTTATTTGATTAAAAAATACAGTAATATTGTGAAATATTGTTATAACTTTAAATAATGATTTTAATACACTTTAAAATATAAATGATTCCTGTGATGGCAACACTTGAATTTACCATACTACATTAACCATACTACAGTTGTAAGTGTCACATGATTCTTTAGAAATCATTCTATTATGCTGATATTATCAATTTTGGGAACATTGATTGATTGATTTACAACCTGTGATACTTTTTTAGGATTTTTTTGATTAATAAAAAAAAACAGCATTTATTTAAGTATTTTCACTTTTTAGCAATTTAACGTATCCTTGCTCAGTAAAAGTATTACTTTCTTTTAAAAAATAAGAATTCTGACCGCAAAATTTGTTCAAAAAAATCTATTTTGAATAAATGCTGTACGTTTGAACTTTTTATCAAAGAATCCTGAAAAAAAGTTATCACAATTATTACAAAACATTAAGCAGCAAAAGTGAATCAAATATGTCTGAATATAGGTTTGTGCAGCACGCTGAAGGTCTGCCTCATAGTTTGCTGGATGATGTCCAAGAAAATCTGCTATCATCAAAGCAGTAAAAACGGCACACTACTCCACATCATTTCCTCTATTTCTAATCATCTTTTCTTTCCTAAGATTTGATCACTGCCAAGTCCTGATGCTCGAGTAGGTCTTCTACACAATAGACCAATATGGTTTTGGAATATGGAGGTGAGTTCAGTGATCAATAATGCTTACAGCCCCTAAAATGGCAAGAAATAATATCTGAGGCTAATGTGCCTGAAATTCTCATTTAAGAGTCTGTGAGCTAACCTCCTTAGCACGTCCCCTTGAGGAAACGGGGGATATGATTAGGAATTCGTTAGCAGGCTTCTATTTTTATGCTGATGACACACTTTTCTCTCCTCTCTCCCAATGTTGCTGGCTCTTGACTTTCTCAACGCTTCTCAAACTAGATCAGCTCTTTGCCACAGCATCGAGAAATGTGACACGCTGTTCATTAAGAAAAAAACCAATGGCCTCAGGGAGACGGTGGCAGTGGCATAATGGATGAATCTGATTTGCACTTTACATTGTGGAAAATGGTTAAATTTAAAGTTGCTTGATTATGCCTGGAACTAGAGAGTGAAGGATTTGTTTATAGATCAAGTTTTCTGGAGGTTTACACTTAACTTTTAAAGGGTTAAATTCACCCAAAAATGAAAATTCTGTCATTAATTACTCACACCCTCATGTTGTTACAAACCCATAAGAAATCACAAATTAAGAGATTGTAATATTAAGATATTAAGTTTTTTTTTTTATAAAACCCCTACATAGATAGCGATGCAACTGACATGTTCAAGGCCCTGAAAGGTAGTAAGGACATCATTAAAATAGTCCATGTGACATTAGTGGTTCAACCTTAATTTTACAAAGCTACAAGAATACTTTTCGTGCGCAAAGAAAACAAAAATAACGACTTCATTCAACAATTCTTTCTTTCGCGTTACTGTTCTCCGCCATTAACCAGAGTATCATGGGCTGCGTTTACACTGGCACAAAAAATCCGATCTTTCGCTCGCATCTGATCGGAATTTGTTGCAGATCCGATTTTTTCGCATGCGATCTGAGCCACTTCCAAATGTGGATTTTAATCGGATACACATCCGATATCTGGACATCCGATCTACGTCTAAACACACATATCCGATTCTCCACAGATCTCCCAATGCGAGGGCGACATGTTTGCTCATAAAGATTTTTAATGGTGTTTTAATGCCGGTGTGCTGTATGCGCTCAAATTTTATTGAGATGGAAACTTTTTATAGGTAAGAAATTGCACATTCAGGAGCTGGTTTTCAACCCCAAAATAAGGGGTGAGTAAACAATAACATTCTTGATCTTGGGGTGAAATAGACTTAAGGCAGAAATTTAGATATTAAGACTTAAAGCCAATTTACACCACACTAACAGACTCAGACCAAAGCCGACAGACAACCATTAGCTACAGTATGTCACAATAAACCATGATTCAACATGTTCAATCAGTGAAAACAAGTGGCTAACAAGACCAACAGACACCAACGGGGGAAACACACATTGATCCAACAAAACTTGTTGAACGTGTCTGTTGTCGTTTATCGGCATACATCGTTGCAGTGTGTATTGGCCTTCACACTGATTCACACATTCTGAGAATACTAGACATTTCCTATTTCTGAAAAACCAAAATGAATAAAGCATCTTACACTTTTAAAAACAAAAGCTTCTTTATTGGCATCTATGGTTCCATGAAGAACTTTTAACATTCATGGAAACTTTCCAGTGTACAAAAGGTTATTTATAGTGGAAAAGGTTCTTCTGATTATTAAAATGTTCTTCACACTAAGAACAAAAAAGGCTCTTTTAAGAACTGTTCACTGAAAGGTTCTTTAGGGAAGCAAAAATGGTTCCTCTATGGCATCGCTGAAAAAAAAATCTATGATTCCACAAAGAACCTTTAACATCTATTGAACAAAACGTGCTTTATAGTCAAAAAAAGGTTTAGATGTTCTTTACACAAAGAAATCAAATGGTCTTTTAATATCTGTTCACTGAACTGTTCTTTGGGGAACCCAAAATGGCTCTTCTAAGGCATCGTTGCAAAACCCCCATATTGGAACTTTTATTTTAAAGAGCGTATTTCGGTTTTGTAGCTTCTTGTTCCTTTTAACCATTAAAAAACTGCTTCCATTAACAAAGCTGTACCCCAATTTAGTAAAAGAGTGCCCAGATGCAAAATCTAAACAATACGCGTCTAATATTGATCATTTCTCTGGCTGGTTAAATTGAAAACGCGTATAAATAGACACAAAGGTTGGGGCTGAAACGACCGTATCTGTAACGCATCCCCTCCGTCCCCTCCTGCCCACTGTGGCTTTGGTATTGTGTTCGTGTAAACAGGACACAGGGCCCTTGGACAGGGTAGGTCTGGAATGTACTGTCTTCGCATTTGTTTTTCATTGAAAAGGGGATTGCGAATCCTGACGGGCATGATTAATCACCGCTCGCCAGACATCTGAATACGGCTCGGGAAAGGTTCAACTTTTTAATTCATCCTACACGCAATCTATTCAAACCAGCTGCTGCCTTTCCTCATGCTCATTTTCACTCTTTTCTCAGTGACCACTGCTGCTATTCTCTCTCTCTCCTTCTCTTTCTCTTTCCTTGGCTTTCATAATTATCAGGGGAGAAGGGGCATTGAAAGCTGTTGTTTTTGAGGAGATTTCGGTCGTGTCAACGTCTCGAGCCACAGCCAACTGTCTTCTTCTCTCCGTTCTGTCGAATTATTATTTCAGGCTTACAGATATGACGAGGAAAACAGTCACTTTCCCAGCAAATACCTTTGTGAGTGAAGCACTGCTCTGTGTAATTGTGAAAAAGGTAGGAAAAGTAAGAAAATACATCTTGTTGAGCGCTCTGTATTTTGTGTTGGATTGATTTTCTGTTTCCCTTATTACCAGCAGACAACCCCAAGAGGGAGAAGTGGATCAAAACATTTTTGAAATGGTTCTGTCTCCGGTTCCCTTATTTTGTAGCTCACTTTAGAGCCAGTCCAATATTTCTCCTGGGGAGCTTGAACATACTCATCAAAATCTGTTGGGCAGCAACAACCCACTAAAGCCACAGTGTGGTTGCTCCAATTGTATAAAACATCTCCTCCATTATGAGAACAGGCAGAAAAACAAACCACAGCATGCTTGGCATCAAAGTCATTTAGAAAACAACAGACAGACACGGAACTATTTCAATAACCCCACAAAGATACCACAGGAAAACATTTGGTCCATTAAACTATTCACATACGGCCTAACCCTTTCGAATGCAATTGATTTCCACCTCACAGTTTGAGGTGAGCTTAGGGTTCCAAAACCTAGTGAGCTGCCTCGCTGCCTACTGCCTACATAGCCAGCTGCCTTCTGAGGCAGAGTCTTAAAGGGATAGTTCACCATAATGTGAACGTTTGTCATCATTTATACACCCACATTCATTCCAAAATGGTTTGGTGTTCTTTATTTTGTGAAATTTCAAAGATGATATTTTGAGGAGGTTTTTTTTTTTTTTTTTACAATATCAGTCAATGGTAATCAAAACTGGTTACCTGCAATTTGGTTTGTATTGACATGAAATGATGTCATAATTTTCATTTTTGGGTTAACAACCCCTTAAGTGTCATTATAAAAGCAATTGAATTACATTTTAGGTGGCAATTTGAAAAGCCCTACAGAAGAAGCTCCACCTACACTACAAATGTTCCGCATATGCAATTGATACCAATAGTGTTTATTGTTAGCATGTTGCTAAAGCTAATATGCTAGTATGATATTTAAAACAAACATAATACAAATGTTGGATAAATTCCATTTTTAATTGCACTGAACATTTTTTTTTTTATTCATAGTTTTATAATCAACATTTTCCTCAAGTCGTCCACACCATATTGGATGCATTACATCACGTTGTTCATCGCAGTGCATTCTGGGGTTGTTTTTGCTGTTAGAATTTGGTTTAAATGAGGTATCTAAAATATGTTTTGCCTTAAAATGCACAGGTGGCTCACTATTTGGGGGGGTGGGGTCTGGCCAAAACATATGCTAAATATGTGACCCTGGACCACAAAACCAGTCATAAGGGTCAGTTTTTCGAAATTGAAATTGTTATGATTGGACAATATTTGGCCGGGATACAACTATTTGAAAATCTGGAATCTGAGGGTGCAAAAAAATAAAAAAATATTGAGAAAATACCCCAGCAACTTAAGACTGGTTTTGTGGTCCAGGGTCACATATATATTCTATAAAAAGCTGAGTTTGATGAAATTTATCTTTAAATTGATAAAAAAGACAAATAAATAAACAAACAAACCTTCATATGCTGAAATGTATGATTATTTTGTAATAAGAGTCAAAATATGTTTCCAATCTAGTAATGCAAAATGGTTGATGCCAAATGTACTTTTACATTTAGAAATTTAGGTCCCATTTTATATTAGGTGGCCTTTTATGGAAAAATAATTACAATGCACTTATTGCATTCATATTGTGTTGCAAAACACTTGCTGCTATTGAGGTGGGATACGGATATGTTTGGAGGTTGGTGGTATGGGTAGGTTTACGGGTAGGTCAACAGTGTAATTATCAATGTAATTACAGATATAATTGCATGCATGTATTTTTTTTTTTTTTTTTTTAAATATAAGTGCAATGTAAAAACATGTATGTACACAATAAGTGCACTGTATCAAATAATTAATGTAAATGTAAGTACATAGTAGGTAAGGCCACTTAATATAAAGTCTAACATATTTTGAAATATATTTTTAGAATATATCTGGAAATGTATTTTTAGCTCTCTATGGGAGAGCATTTGATTCCTTTCTTAAAATGAATGATGGCTTATTGGTAAACCACCTAAGCATTAGAAATGCATCAGGTGGATCTATTTTTCACTCCTTCTATCCCGGGAGACGTTTTAGCATATCTATGACTGGATCTCCTCCAATACAAGCAAAACATACATCTGTTTAAAGGATTAGTTGTGAATAATGCTGAAGGCAGAGGGCAGTTTTTATCTGAGCCAGCCACTGCTGCATCCTCAGGTAGGCAATTCCAGAAGCCTGTTTGTCTCTTGAGCTGACTGACCTTGAAAGACCCTTGTTGTTCTCCTGCACCGCCACACAAACAGACTGCAGATGATTTTATTGTTTGCCCTTTACTGTCTGAGAGACGGGTGCAGGGAGTCGGTGAGCATGGCGGAGAGAGAGAACATCAGTGGCACCCGGTACGCATTCGATTCCTCTTTGACGCCTGAACAAAACACTGCAGAAATCGTACGTCTGCTATTCCTATTCCACGGAAACAGAAAACATTGCGAGAAAATGTAAATGGAGGACTATTCTATTGGTATTATTCATTTAAAAGTATTGTGGAGTTTTTCCCCACTGAGTTTCTCCTCGGCTCACTTTGGAATGACAGACTTTCATCTCTAGCTGCACTTGCGAGCGTGAGTCACACTTCGACTTCACAGAGGCATCTTCCAGCTCTCCCTCTCTCCTCCTCTTAGTCTCTGAGCCGAGTTTCTCCCTCTCTGACTTACTCTCTAACTGTGTTCTCTCTGTCTTGTTCCCTGAGGAAACAGGTTGAAGGATGAGCGGCTGACTACGGCATGTCAAGATCTTGAGAAAAACAGACATTATCAAATGCACAAGTCAGAGTTTTAATAGCATTTTCGATATCAAATGCGATGATAAGCACTCGGTTGACATCGGCTGCTGTTTATATAATACCGTAGATTGCCAGTGCCTATGCTTCTGTGCACATTACTTGAAGAATATTGGTTTTATGCTTCTTTGATATCGGTCCATTCAGTGCTGCTGGAATTTACAAAGCGGTTTGTCCTTCGATGAATAGTCAAGGAGGTCTAAAAGAGAAAGCTATCATTAGCATTCTCCTTCATTTCAATAACAGTTGCTCAGCTGGCACATGCAGCCCCGGAAGTATGCAACCTACATGCTGACGTCTTTTGGTCATTGGTACTCAGTTCTGCATACAGATTGGTTTTCATAAATCTGCCATGCAGATTCAGAGCTAATAGTATGAGAAAATGACAACAGCGAACGAGCACAGTCCCAAAGCCTTCTTGCGATTATCCTGAGCAGTCCATTTCCACCTCAGTGAACAAAATAAAACAGGTAATTGTAAGAAAAAGATTAAACTAAGTCATGCTGTGAAATACAAAATCACAATTGCCAAAAAATCAAAAACTTGATTGCCACTTTGGTGGATTTAAAGTCACAGGTACAAGAAGTAACATTATGAGATATAAAGTCACAAATGTTAAAACATGAAGTAGCAATTGACCTATTGGTAAGCCCCGCCCCCCTTAGTTACTGTTGCTCCCTCGGACAAACAAAGGGAGTTGCTCACTGTCTTGCAATGACAGCTAAAGTGTGAAAACCTTGTCCCACGATGTTTTTGCACAATTTTGGACACAGAAGGCCACCAAATGGGAATTAAATATTCCATGGAGGTATTTATAAAATATTAAAAAATAATTGCGGTGGGTAACTCGAATCGAGGGTTTACAGATCACAATGTAAGCGGGAGAAATGTCATATTACAATCATATCACAATCTCGGATGACAACATGCAAGATCAACACTGTTCATGTATCACAGGGTATGATTAAATTAATGTACATTTAACCAGTTTAATATGGAGAGGCACTGAAATGTAGACCTTCGTTTATGTGTTTTTGACCTACACTGTACAAGACGCGAGAACAGTCCGCTATTTAGGTTTGTACATTAGCTAGTTTTAGCCAGAGATACCTTGCTAAAGCACAAGATAACATTAACGTTCTGCTTGAGCAGATTCAAATTGTAACTTAATGAGTGTATGACAACCAGAAAATGAACGTGTTTGTCTTCATTTGTATTGGGGTGAATACTTAGGGACATTTTGCTCTTTTTTTTTTGGATTCAGGAAATGTAATAAAATAAATTATATTGCCCATCCTCTCAGGATACCAAGTACCCCAGGCACATCTTTTTTCCATTTTTGAAGCATAAACCCCATAAAACCAATGCGACCTTCGGATCTTCCAATGTTTCTCTTTGGCGCTGAAACCTAAAGATGTCCGAGTTCAGCTCCCCTTGCAACTGATACTCGACTGCCATTGGCTAGTCTGTGTTCGAGGGGAGGGGCTTACCAATAGGTCAATTGCAAGATATAGAGAGGTAATTGCAATATATAAAGTGACATTACGTATATTTATTCACAAATTTTCATCAGTCCGTTCTTCATCACTTCTTTTTACATGCGCATTTAACAATTCTGAACAAAACTTCAGAGCATGAACTATAAGCTGCCCCATAGACTAAATACCGGATCGCTACATTATATTCTTTAGCAACAACGTTGTAAAATCTCTGTTTTTAAAGTAACTAAACACAGCTTCATTGTGGAAAGTGACACGCAGATGCAGGTAACACACATACAACTCTCTCTTTCTCTCTCTCGATCAATTGCTCAATTGATAACAAATTCAAATATATGCCATAATTCATTTAAATAAATGTGGTCTCGCTGCACTATTTCATCCCTCTGTCTAAACTGAATTGGGCAGAATGCTAGAGCTAGTGAGCCGTAACTGACGGAAATAACAGTTTCGCGCTGAGGGTTCTTAATGCAAAGCTAGATGGACATTATCCCTTACGTATAGCACTATATCAAGAGTGAAATTGCTATATATGTTACCTATTACTCCAATATATAATTTTCATATACGTTCATTGCCTGGGAAGATGAAAATAATAATATATGAAATTAATAAATAATAACAGTGAATTTGATTACTTAAGTGATTGTTAATCTTAACAGATTATTTAAGTGTATATGAATGCAGCTATTGCTATGTTAAAGTCATAATTTTAGAAAATAAAGTCAGAATTGTGTTTAGTATTTTTAACTCAGAAAAAGACATCAACAGAGAAATAAAAGATCATACAGGAAAGAAAAGTTTACTACATGCTTCAAAAAAATAAATAATATACCAAACATGTGAATTAGCATTTTATACGCAGCTATTTTTGAATGGCGGTCAACAAAGAACAATGTTTGGCCACTGAATGGTGTAATTATAGCATATACCAGCAGGGCTTACTGTCAAAACTAACCAGTCAAAACTTTCAGAGCTGAGTATTACTTAAAAATTGAAGTCCATGAATGAAAACTATAGTTAGAAATGTAATAGGTTACTAATTTTAGGTAATGTATTCTGACTACTTTTTAGGCTACTTCTAGATTAACTTTTTAATCTAACTGATAAATTAAACATACCATACTGATACAAAAAAACAAACAAAAAAAAACAAAGAGAACGAGAATGTATTCCATTTTATGATATCAACATCATGGAATGCATTAAACATACAGTAAACCAGGGCTTGTCAATCTAGGATTAATGTAAGAACTGCAGTGGGTTTGATAAAAAGCTAATAATTAAAAAATAAAAATGTAAAATTAATTTGAACACTAAAAATAGAAATATGTAATTTGTTTATCTGCATCATGTTAATGTGACCATTAATCAACATCAAACTGTAAACATGCAAATGTGTTTTAAAATTATTGAAATATTAACTTTCTCTGTGACATTTCGAGTAAATATTTAAACATTTGGGAATCCCTGCATTACATGAACAAACAATTATAAACATGAAAATAACAATTACATTATACTCAAAGTCTTTCAGATTTGAAAAGTTACTGAAGGTCACTGTCACGGTGCACACAGCAGGGAGGAACGAGGAATACGGAGACGAGGATAAACTTCAAAGTAATAGTCTTTAATAAAATCAAGGCAAGGCAGAGACAGGCAAGGCAAGGCTGACACAGACAGGAACACCGGGGAATAACAAGTAGACCAGACGAAAACTAACTAAACAGGCAGGAACTAAATACACATGACAATTACTGATAATTACTAAAACACGGCTGGACAAGACTTAACTAATAATCACGCTTAACAAGGACAGGAACAAGACCAAATATGGAAACAAGAGGCGGGAACACATGACACACGACAGAGGACTGACAGTCACTGGATATGATGACGACAGTGTTTAGTAACTTGCATAATTATTTGTTTTATACATGCATTAATTGCTTGAGAGGTGCTTTCCATCACAGTGTGCTGCTATTCAGCCATATCGCATTGTTTATACAACAGTTTGATGGTACAAGTGTGTAAATAAAAAGAGACAACAACGGAGCTGAACTACTTCCTTCCGCCACAGATTCAAATCTTAGTTTTACAGTTTAACAGCTGTGTCCAAGCCTCTGTTACTAATTCGAAAACGTCCCTTTAGAACTAGTAACGAAGGAACGGAGTCGCTTCACTTAAGCCCATTGTATTATATTGAGTGGAGTATTATGAGAGAGAGATTGCCTTTTAACAATTAAGGTGATTTCCCATTACAGCACTATGTTCAATGCATTTGTCGGTTATGTCTCTATATGGTTGTATCTTAAAGCTCTTTAAAGTAAAATAATAATAGTCCTTTTCAATATAAAAGTCATTGTGAATCACTCAAAAAGACATTATAATGTAACATTCTCTGAAGTTGAAATCATAATCACAAACGGACCCTTTCTCAATAGAAAATATGGCATATATGGCATACAACAAACTGTTGTATAAAATGTAATATCTAATTAATAGTACTTGATTTTTGGAATCTGATTACCGATTACATGTGATCAGTTACTACTCAGCTGTGCTTATAATCAGCAGGTTATATGGATGAACTTTGAACTTTGAGATAAATCTGGAATTGTGTAAAATTCAAAAAACACTGCATTAATGAAAACATGAGTTAGGCCTACAACAAAAAGGTGTTTAGGCCTACAACTACAAGCTAAATATAAGCTATTTACTATTCGTTAGAATTTTTTTCTTTCTCAGCACTGAGCAGAAGATCACAAATCTTAGGCACGGTAATGTTTTGATATCAGAAATTATTATTTATAAAGTCTGTTGTGCCTCTTGCCTCTCCCTTATTGAAATAAATCATATTCAAATGCGCTCGAAAACAAGATGGGATTTAATTAAGTTGTGCAAGCTAGCTGAGAAAGCACAAACACTCCAGGATTTAATGGAGTGAATGTTGAATACTTAGCATTTTTATTTTCTTTTCCTCTCCCCCTTTGCTGCAAAGTTGCATTCAACTCATTTCATTTGAAGGAATGTTTCTGCCATGATGGGGCTTTTCGATAAGCTCCCCTTTATTGCGCTTTCTGTCTGAAATGACTAGCGCGCTTTTCTCCCACCTGCTCGCCTGTCACGGTGTCAGCTTGAGTCAGAACGCTGTGAAATCCCAGCGCACCGCCACGCAACCGTGTGGAAACACCACAGATGAGAGCACCAACAATGGAGGAAGGAAAGACGCCGGCAATCGGATGAAGATGTCAGTTACAGTCAATAAAAGGAGAAGTCTTGATCTGTCATCTTGTGCATTCTGAAAGAAAGAGAGAGAGTCAGAGAAGTGATTGCATTGATGATGGGGAAAGGAGGTTTTATGAGTCATTACTATTAAAATGTTCTCTTTAGGGGTCTGAGAACTTCTATTAATTGCTAAAAACCCCATTGAAATATCAAGTTGATACTTCATGACTTCATAAAATTTTTATGACAACTGATTATACACAAAAGTCCATCTTAACACAATAGTAGAAAAGCCTGGAGATAGCCTTTTGTGGAGAAAGAAATTAAAAAATATAAGACATTTATTAAGGAAAAAAAATGTAGATATTTCGAAATATTATTTTTGTATTTCTGTCCAAGCAAAAGAAAAATTCTAAATTGTGAAAAATCTTGACTCATAGAAATTTTAATTTTGGCATGCATTCGACTCGGCATGAGCCAAGGAATCAGAGGGAAATATAATTTTCTTTTAGACCTTACGGTTCATAAGTTATTAGCAGAAACATGAGTGCAAATTTGCCCTGTTGGTGGCACTAGAAAGTTTGTGTTAGAGATTCCAAATTTGCTGTGGCTAATGATAAGACAGTCCTCTATCTGTGTGCCACATTTCATAACTTTCCCACAAGCGGTTCTATGGCTTGCCATAGACCTCCAGATCTGAAAAAGATGAAGAAGAAGAAAACTAATGGAGACAATAAGTATCTAAAGAAGCACCTTCGGTGGTCCATAAGCCCCTAATATGGTTCATTAGTTCTACTGTACATAGTTAAAGGACAACAGGAGAGTATCGGTCACCTTTAAATATCATTGTCATAAGGTCAGATAAGGCCTTGAGAGATGTTGGCCTCTCACAGCACAGACTAAGTATTTAGGTCTGGCTCTGGTTTGTTATTTTCTAGGTACTTTGGAGCTGAGTAAAGGGATCAGGAGGTGAGGAGTCGAACCAAGGCCAGGCTGACTGATAGGAGCTGGGTGAAAGGGTCAGTATGTGGAGCCTGTATCACCTCCTGACAGCCTGATTTCCTCCACCATTATCACAGCCATCTTTTAACACACCACCACAGCTGTGTGTAATAAAAAGAGTGAGAAGCAGAGAAAGAAAGCGCTTTTCCCTCCCCCTACATGCCTTTCTCTCGTAACAAAACAAATAAGTGTAGTTAGATGGGAAATTATAAGATTTTAGAATCAGGTGAGCATCACCCAGCCCCAACAGGACCAATTGTGAGAAGTTCAAGAAAGTTGTGAAAACAGCCCCTGAAGCACAGTGCAACTATCATTTAGACAAAACACATCTTTTCAACAATTAGCTGGAAAGATATTGAAGGGCTCCCCTATGTAACTCATTTAAAGCCTTACAGATTTCAATAAAATGGAATTATTCTATTAAATTCAGTTCAAATACACTCTTCCTTCAGTCATTTGCTTTCCATTTCGTTCAGGCTTTTCATTACCGAAAGAAAAAAAAAAATCAATTACATCGAACACCTGAACTAACAATACTGCCAGGCCAATTTGCAGTTGCAGGAAACTGCCTACGCAAGAATTAGTAATGTTAATGAGGAGATTGATTTGATATTTTTGGCAATCTGAGAGCACAAAGGCAGACCCGTCCTCTCGCTCCCACTCCTTTTGTTGACTGGTAAATTAAAGAGCTTAGACTTGATCAAAGAAGAAAAAATCAAATTTCCTCTTTCATTAAGCCTGACCAATATGCCTCGACTCTGTAGCATGGCCAACCCTGCCATTGTCTTGATAATCACCGGCAGAGTCCAGGAGGATTCAAACTTGTGTTCTTTTGAAAAGACTTTTGTATTGCACCAACTTGTAGCAGTTGAATAGCTATTCATTATAAAATTTCATATAACACAAGCCAAATTAAATGAGACTCAGGTAATTATGATTGGACGGGGAGTGTGCAGTCATCATAATGACCCTTGGGTGATAAGTCTAGATGTTGTCGGCGGAGGTAATGTAGATTATATTCCATATTAATACAGTATTCACTGATTGGGCAGTATCCCAAGCATCCTCGCACCAGCAATAATGAACACAGCAGAGTTATCTTACAGACTCACATTTCTGGATTCACTGACCCTGGCCAATCCCAGAGTGGAGTATATTCATCATATCTGTGCTCGCGTAGACCTCAGCCATTCCAGAGGAGTCTGCAGAGAGACTGGAGTTCATAAATCTACTACCTCTCACTTAATGAAGCTCCCCATTCCTCTGCAAAGCACGCTGGGCTTAACATACTGTACAAGTCTCAGAGAGAGCTAATAACTGAGGTCAGACTGGAGGAAAAGTTTCTCTTGGAGACTAAGTCCCACGATGAACTGTACACAACGCTATGACAGCTTGACAACCAGGAGTTAAAGGGATAGTTCACCCAAAAATTAAAATTCTGTCATCTTTTACTCAACCCAATGTGGTTGCAAACAGGTTTTAGGTTCTTATTTAATCTTATTAGTGATTTTGTTTTAAAAGCATTCAACATGTCAAATCACGATCAGCCATGAGAGCCAAATGTGTTCAATGTTAGTGACCTCCACTTGCAGCTCTGACATTCAGCTAAAATCTGCTTTTGTGTTCCACATTAAACTTTATTTTCAAATGTAACTTTATAATTCTCAAGTGCAACTTGATTCCTCTAAAATCTGAATTTATTTAATGTAACTGTGGCTTCTTTCCTCATAATTGTGGCTTCATCACTCAGTTGAGACATCTGATAATGTGACTTAAACTCACATAATTCGGTATCATGAAATACCAAAAATGAACAACAATAAACATTAATCTAAGATTATGTTAATTCATATACTGTATATTCTATTGTTCGCTGAATTTATACAAACATAAACAATTATATTAGCATATATTATATTAACATAAAGCTAGATTAACATAATTAACGTATATTAACATAAAGCTAGTTTAATAAATGCTTAATAAACTTTATATTTCTCAATTTTTATCTCGCAGTGTACACAGTATTTTTATTTCTCAACTACATTTAATTTCTCAGTATTGTAAATTTATTTTACGTAATTGTGACTTCATGCAGTTGAGACATTTGACAATGTGACTTCAAATCTCGCGATTGCGAGTTTGTTTCTCATATTTGTGACTTTGTATTTTGCATAATAATCCTGAAAGGAAGGTTACTTTGGAAATGTAATAGGTTACAGATTACAAGCTACTCTATTTAAAATGGCATAAGTAGTGTAACTATTTCAGTTACTTTATTAAAGTAATGTAACTGGTTACATTTGATTACTTTCTGATTACTTCTCTGAATTTCTAATGTTTTCAACTATTAATCATTTTCAAACATGTAAAGCAGGCAGGGTTAACCTTAAATAGTAGCATTCAACACTGATTACTGTCAGACTGTCAAAATTCTTCATCTCTTGAATTAAGATTATAATAATTTATTTTAAAGCACAGCCACCACAAAATCTGACTTACTTTGAGATCATCCTGAGGTTAAATACAGATTTAAAACCAAACCAAGAAATAATTTAGCTATGATACTGTTTTTGAAATCAAATCTTTGCGTAGCTATGACAGGAAACACTGGCATCAAACAATGGCTTGGGGGAAAAAAAATAAAAGTATATATAAACCTAAATAGGAAATAAAACAGTTATCGAATAAGCGTGTGTCCTAAACTCCTGAAACACTGGTGTCTCATATTTTAGATCAGTCACTGCAATTTATGAAAGAAATCAAATTATATCTGTATGTGGGTGTGCGTGAAAAAAATAATAAAAAAATCAGATGTAACCCCATTTGTAATTGTTAACACTTTCATAAGAAACTGTAATTTAATTACACAATTTTTCTCAGTAACTGTAACTGATTACAATGACATTTTGTTTTGTAATTAAATTACGTAATTTAGTTACATGTAACGAGTTACTTCCCAACACTGGAAATAACAAACAACTATAAACATTAATCTAAGGATATATTAATTCATAAATACACTATTGTTTGTTCATAATACATTAACTAATGCTAATTTATACAAATATAATTAATAAATGCCTGTTCGTTTTTTATTTCACAATGTGACTATATTTCACAGTCAGACATGATCTCGCAATGTATATTTATATTTCTCAACTGCAGCATATTTGTTTAACATAACTGTAAGTTGCGACATCTGATAATGCGACTTTATTTCTCATAATTGCGACTTTGTATGTTGCATGACTTTATATCTCTCAATGTGACTATTAGTTATTTTAGTAACATTTTACAAAAAGGTTCAGGTATGATTAGGTATCCTGAAATAACAACGTACTACATATTAATCCAAGGTTATGTTAATTCATAAATATACTATTGTTTGTTTGTTCATTATACTAACTAAAGCTAATTTATACAAATGTTTAAAATGTATGTGTATAAATTAGCATTTATTATTCTTTTTTTAATGTTGACAAACTGAACTGTATTGTGGAAACAGGCTTCCAGTAATTCTTTACTGGATAAGTCTCAGTGGTCCTCGTCTGAACGGAGCTTTTTAGTTCAGCAGCGTTCCACTATGTTGCTTTGTGTAAAGTTTTATAATGCTTTGAATCTAACTGAATCAGTCTGAGAGTACAAAGACACCCCTCAGTGAAATGTGTTTTCTTAGTCTCTCTCCAGCTCTTCATCACAAACCAAGTACCTGCTGTCAACATATTGCATTTTCCCAGGCTTCCACCTTTCGGTGGCCGGTGGGCCGTCACGTCATTGAGCTGTACTGCTGCCGAGAAAGTCATATCTGTCGAATTCAACGCGAGAGAGCGGCTGAAGCGAGGATGAGAGGAGAGGAGAGGAGAGGAGAGGAGAGGGAGCGGGAAGAATCTGTGTTTGCCATCAACAACTCAAGAGAGCAGAGCGCCGGCAAGATTGATGATCCCTTCCCTGAAAGTAACAAAAGATCTACCGCCCGTGAGAGCCTGCTTATGGGGCCTGATAGACTTGTCATTCTCTTAATAAACGCCACAGATATGTCAGCGGCAGCAGCAGTGCAGCCTGAGGTGGACCCACCCAGACACAGAGGAAGCTCCATCAACCCCAAACCCTTAAAATAAGCTCAGATGGGCCGAATACACACAGAGAGGCAGCACTGGCTCTTGACATCTTAAAGCAAAGTTGATTTTTTAAGATTCTCAGGATCGATCCTTCAAACGTGTTTTTGTTGACCTGGATATACAGTATGATTTAAATTCATTTAATTTACAAAAATACTCCAATCTTAAAAAATAAAGGTTGTTTATTGGCATCTATGGTTCCTTGAAGAACCTTTAACATCCACGGAACCTTTCTGTTCCACAAATATTCTTTAGTGGGAAAGGGTTTAAACATTTTTAAAATGTTCTTCACACTAAGAAAAAAATTGTTCAGTGAAAGGTTCTTTGAAAAAAACTAAAATGGTTATTCTATACAGTAGCATGGCTGAAAAAAATAAATAGAAAAATTATATTTCTTCAATAAAAGCCCTCCCAGAGGAGGTTAGAGAAGTTTTCATTTCACAGATGAACTTTGTCATTTTAATCCTGTCCGAATCGGCCGTGTCTTTGTTTTTCACACACTACTTCTGTAAAGATTTCAGAGCAAATTACCAAATGAACTCAATAGTCCTCTGAAAATTTTAATATCATTCAAAATTGTGAATGTCTGTGATTGCTGATCCCAGCAGTTCTCCTCATGTGTTTTTGACTAAACTGACATGCAGTACTATTTGCTCTCTAATTTTCCACTTGTTGCATCTCTTATTATGGACAGCATCTGACAAGGTATTATAATGCAAAAATAAAATGATAAAATATAAAAAAAATGAAAGAGAGCCAAATTGCAGAAACTGGCCGTTTCAGCTTGAGGTAAGATACTGTACATGAAGAAATTTCTCTACTCAGTTATGTGGGTTTATTATAAGCAGCCACGTCTCATTTGAAGTTGATTTAAATAATGATTTTTATTATAATAAACTGAAATTATATGAAATAATTAATGAAAAGATATTCTTTGTGTCTAGAAAACACACTGTAATAAACTAAACTACAGAAATAATAAAAGAGAAATTGTTTGTTCATAGTGGATTATTTCATACATTTAAATTTATTTCAAATCCTATTTTTTTTTTTTTTTTTTCTGGATAATTTTTAGTATGTATTGAATTCGATGAAGACCACTTTAAGCCATCTTATTGACCAAATATCATAATAATCAAATTATATATTTCAAGTAGTTTAAGGAGGAGGTATAGGGAAATGTACATGCCATATGCCCAGATGTCAAAAACAATTGCTGTTGTACCCATTGGCTTGAGACTGACAGCTCAGGCCTCAGTCTCTTTACATAACTGTCCAATCAGATTAATCCTGCAGGGAGGCAGCCTAAATTATGCAGAGACACTAGGAAATGACGAATATTTTAGCATATAATTTTTTGGTTTGCCAGTGGGTTAACTCTAATAAAGAAATGACAGACTAATGGCATATACAGATATTGTGGCTGTATGGTTACACCGAATAAAAAATGTTTAAGTGTAATATGTGATATTATAGTATAGTGTGTTTGAAATAAATTTAAAATGAATCGTTTTTATGTAATTAAATTAAAAATTAAATTGTGCATGTGCGTCCTCACGCAAATATTACCATCCTATAAAAGCTGAACCTGCTAACATGTCTAAGTTTTGAGAGGAATAGAAGAAAGAATTTGAGGAGAAGCAAGGAGAATATTGTTTTCATAGCCAAAGTGAATCTAAAATGTCTTGAGCAGTAAACACACATGCAAGCCGAAACACACGCACACATATATAGACAGATATATAGGCCTAGATGCACACAATAGAAATGAAAGACAAAAAAACAAGAGGAAAATCATCATCTCCAGCATTGCCATTTTATAGAGTCTGCTGCCATTTACAATATTTTGTTATTTTTCACCGCAAGAGCCGCTGTCTCTGTCACAATTCAATCTAGGCCTCTCTCCCCACACACTGTATAATGCCTAGTTAAAGGCAGCAGTGTGTGAAATGGTATTTTAAAATAAATGAAAGTGACTAGGAAACAGAGGGCTTGGGAGATATTACTGTGTCAACGCTGACAGACAAGCCCTGGAATGGGCTGTGAAGTTATCAGGCCAAGGGAGACGGCGCTGGATTAAATAAAACTCCGGTTTCACTGCTGCTGTGTCACCATCACACACTCTGCCACACTAACGTTGCTACAATACAGGGCCATTTTTCTGAAGCCCATCAAGATAATATGCTCGGAGACATAATGAGATGGCTAATGTTTCAGCCGCTCTTTCAATGCATCTCCTGAAATTTCCATATGAAATGGGGTCTTGGCTCAGATAATACAGCTAATACAGGAAGTGAATTCTACGGGTTGACGTACAATGGCACAGTGATTCCCTCCAGGAGGAATCTGAAAAGATTGTTATTTTGCTTTGTAAAACCCCCAAAAAACCCATTATATATTTTTATAATATAAATAACAAATATATTTTGTACACTACTATTTAAATGTTTGGGGTCGTGTTTTTTATGTTATTGAAAGAAGTCTCTTATTTGCACCAAGGCTGCAATAATTTAAAAAAATTACAGTAACTGAAATATTGTTACAGTTTTAAATAACTTTTCTATTTTCATATATTTAAAATGTAATGTGTTACTGTGATGACAAAGCTGAATTTTCAGCAGTCTTCAGTGTCACATGGTCCTTCATAAATCATTTTTATATGCTGATTTAGCACTCAAGAAGAATTTCATAATAATTAAGTATTGGTAACGCTTTACTATAAAGTTCATTAGTTAACATTAGTTGACTAACATGAACTAATAATGAACAATACTTCTACAGCATTTATTAATCTTAGTTTATGTTTGTTTCAGCATTTACTAATGCATTATTAAAATCACAAGTTGTGTTTGTTAACATTACTTAACGCACTGTAAATTAACATGAACAAACAATGAACGACTGTATTTCCATAAACTAAAATTAACGAAGATTAACAAATAGTGCAATAAATGTAGTTCATTGTTCGCTCATGTTAGTTAATACATTAACTAATGTAAACAAATGACACCTTATTGTAAAGTGTTACCGTAGTATTATTTCTTATTAATTTTATACCTTAAAAAATCCAACTGACCCCAAACTTTCAAACACTCAGTTATATTGCTATGAAATATATAGGCCTATTATATTATTGTAAAGTGATATAAGTGATCATGAAAGATCATGTGTTTTTTTTTTCTTTTAAAAATGACTGAATATTGTAATAGATTACACCAACATCACAATTGTGAGCATGATATTGCATTTATGCAACTCATTAAAGTGGTTAACAGACTTTTTAACTATTTAGACACAATATTGCCATACTTTGTCTATTTTTGCTCCACCTATGAAAATATTTCCAAACGAAGTAAAAGCAGAGCCGTTACATTACATCTCCACAAAAAAAAAAAATACAAAAAAAAACTGTTTTGAATTAGCTAGTGAACACACTAGTGTTTAGGATTCAGTTGAGTGAATTATTCAATGACTCGCTAATAAAAATGAATCAGTGCATTAGAACAAATTGTTTGAATTAATAATTCACTGATTCATTCATAAAGAGTCGCTTATCGCCACCTACTGGTGTAATGACACAACATGTAAAGAGTCGCTAAAACATCCTAACCACTAATACCAAGACTAACTGAGGAACTAACTAGTGTGTAATGAGTTAAAAGAAGCACATTTCTGCTTTGTGTTGATGAATGAGGCTGTGAAGGCAATAAAGGACTGAAGAAGGCCAACAAAAACACAAAAAATACGCAAATATTTAGGCCTAAGTCATTATACCTTAACGTAATAGCGATTCAAGGACAAAATGACAGTGAAACAACATTCGTCCCTACAGTTACAAATCATGTATGAAGAAGTAGCTGCTTCATCCTCTTTCCTATTCCCCCAATCATATCTTTATATTTACAACCCTGTCTGTGTCCTCGGGGTCTGCTAGGGGCAGAAAAAACTCTATGCGTGTGGTTTTACCGCAGTCCCTGTCCAGCTATCAGAGAGAAATCTCAGAGCCAATCTCCTGTGTTAAAGAAGACCAATTTCCCCACAGGGAGCTTTTCATGCTGGACAAAGCATATTGCCTTGCCTGGGTCCACACATACTCAGGTTTAAGTAAGAACCGCATGCGCTCTGTCTGTCAATACGGCAGTACTGTCACATTCTTCCCTTATACAAGCACAAAGAAACGAGCGAGCGTAGCAAATGAAAATGATATCTACACATCATCTGACTATGATGTTTATGGCACGATCAGAAATTTCACAACTGATTGTACCTCAAATAACAAGTGCTATCCTGCGACAGACTACCATAAACATCTGGTAGTGATGGCGACAGTTCAGAAAATGCCGATGACGAGACTGATTTTTTAAGACCTGTTTTGACATGTTTCTTGCTCACTTCTCGGGAGAGTGTGGCTTATTCAATTCACTGTCAAGGCTCTATAAATATTTATCTTGCATGATGCAAAACATGACATTAGGGAGAAAAAGAGTGTGTCACCTGGTGGAACAAGAAGAGAGAGAGCGTTTGAGTGACAGCGCTACCAGATGTCGTCTCAGTGCAGATTGTCTATAACTGCGTCGGCTCGTATAAACAGCAACATGTACGCTGTACCCTCTTCGGCAGACAGGATTAGACGTTTGAAGGAAGAATATGGACAGACGATCAGGATAAACAGTGCTGCAAAAGGCCAAGGGTCAGATCAATGTTGCCAAAACAGAGAAACTGCAGAGATGCAGTACACTGAAAGAGACTTTCAAATGTATTATCCAAATCCAGGGCAATTTTTTATGTTGTCAGCAGGTTGTCCACCCACTGGGAATTTTACAGTGCCTAAATAAAGCTAAAAATGTCTGTGCACATGAAAGCACTCTGATGTCTCAAAACATTTCTAATTTCACAGACGTGATATGATAATTCTGGAATAAATGTAGTGCGTTGCAGCAATTTGCATTTGTATATTTTAAATATTCCCAAGAATGATGATCGTAAAGTATTGTAATTCTAAATAAATGTTTTTGAATATTAGGCCTAATTGGGACAGTCTATTGTAAATTGCATAACCACAGTGCTTCACCTCAGGACATTAGTATTCCTGTTGTGCTTCTTACCAAACTCTCAGGTGAAGAATTTTTCTCTTCATTAATAAACATAAGAGTGGGGATCGGAGTAACCTTTTCAGGGAGGATTATGGAGAAAGGGGAAAATAAAACGCAAAACATCTGCCCATGTGTCAAAAAACGTTTCATATTCCAAACATGTCTGGCAATAAGGCTTCTGTCTCATCATGGGAATAATAAGCAGTCAATTATGAATTTGTCCCTATGTTTTTTGTTTTTTTGTTGTTGTTGTTTTTTTTTATCCAAAGTAAACTGAAGTTTTCTGCAAATTAATTGCATTGCAATAATGCTATATGGCAAAATTAGACATTTATCAGTTCTGTATATAAATTGTTGGTGTAATTATGTTATGAATGTTATGAATTTTCATTGCTGCGTTTTTACTGACAGACAGAAGTGGAGGAAAATAAAATGTTATTGGTCCAACAGAGGAAATTTTGAGCTGAAACTAGAAATCTTCTCAAAGAAACATGGATCTAAAACTTAAAATAAAGACATTTATAAGTTAACAAGCATTTGTTTCCGTAAATGTGACATCTGCCATGCAGTTATCACTGTACTCTGCATCATTAGTCAGAGCAGAGCTAGACATATTATCATAATCCTGCTATAAAGCTACAAATCAAAGCAGCCCAGCGTCAGTTCTTTCATTCAGAGCGGTGCTCAATCACGCTGGGGAGATATGCTTGGACAGTCTGCCCTGACACCATTCAACAATAAGCCTCTATTGCAGACCTGATGGTCTGTATGACTTAGCCAGTGCTTGTTTAAAGAAACCAAATGCACTAAGATATGAAGAAAGGGATACAGCTGCAGAAGACATCTAATTGCCAAGAAGTCTTTGAGATTCTCATGGTAGTAAACACTGCCATCTGCTGTCTACAGGTCAACAGGCTCATGCACAAGTGCTGATTTTTATGTGTGTGTGTATATATATATATATATATATATATATATAAAAAAAAATGATTTTTTAAAAATAAAGTAAATGTAATAACTTTTATATTGTTAGTATTATTTCAAGATGATTATTTATTGGACTGAAGCAGCTTAGGTTTCTTGATCATCCATACATATTTTTTATAACTATCATGTTAAAATGTGAATATAAAGTATGAGTATCAAATATGATACAACATTTGAGGAACATTTATTTATACATCCCATAATCATCATTGTATTCCACTGCATTATGTTTTGACCCCCATGGTTAAAATTACAGAGCTTTGATCATAAAACTATTGAAACATCATCAACTGATATTTATATACATGTTAAGTAGTCTGCTATAGTGTATTAAAAATGTCATTGCTTTTTCAGTGTTTACTTTTGTCCACTTTTGGTACCTTCGCTTTTTGAACTCTTTATTTCCTCTGTCGTCATTACTTAAGAATATATTAGGCTATATTACATTAGCTGTGTAAGTTGTTACTGACAGATGGAAAACAGTAAACAATTCAAAACCTCCAAGAAAATCCAGCTTTTTCTTTTAGGAAAACCCTGTTCTCTGCTTCTTTTAGGACTGTCAGCTGTGAACAGGCAAAATGACTGACAGACACAAAGTGCCTTAAAAGCTTAGTTTACCTGAATATGAAAATTTGCTGTTAATTTCCTCACCCTCAGGTCATCCAAGATGTAGGTGACTCTCTATTTTCAGTAGAACAGATCATTTTAAGCCGAATCCATGGTGATTCCATGAATGGGCACTGTCACTTTGAGAGTCAAAAAGCAAATACACTGTTGCCAACAGCCTCTACTTATTTTTGCTTACCCTGGATGATTCAGTTGTAAACAATAGCTTCACTTTACAGCCGCGTGTACATCATGAGCATGAGCGTGGAGGACCATTTGTTTGACTCTATGGATTACAAATAAGAATGCTGTAAAGAATTTTGTTTTTTATTTTATTTTAGTTTCTTTTTTCACAATATAATAATTTAAAAATATATAATTATACATTATAATTATAAATATATAATAAAATTATAATTTAATGCAGGGCAAACAAAGTGTTTTTTACACACTGTAAAAAAAAATTCTGTTACATTTACGGTAAAAAAAAACGGCAGCTGTGGTTGCCGGAATTCTACCGTAAAAAAATAGGGTAGCAACATTTTAGGTTTTACGGTTTTAACTTAAATTTACAGGTAAATACCGTAATTTCATTAACTGATATAATGTTAATATACCAACCTATTGAAGTACTGAAATCTGTTTTATACCTTTGAAATACACTGATAACCACCAAATGCAGGTGGTGATGAGAAAGTCACATGATGAACCAAAGCCCATTACAAGAAGCTTTTAAATAATACCATATATAGAAGGCGCACAGTGTCATTCACACAAACACTAAACACCATCATGGTGAGACTCATTAAACTGAAATATGTAATAAACATTAATTTAACAACATTAGATGTAACATACAATCCTAATAAACATAACTGATAAGAAAAAACTAAGAAGAAACATAGTTATTTCAAAGAAAAACATCAAATTCAAACAAAATTTGAAATGTAATGCAGGGAATTCTGTGAACGTCAATTTATGGTTTTTCCCTGTAAATTGTACATTCTTTTTCAATTCCAAAAACAGTATTTCACTGTAAAATTGTCTGAAATGTCTATTACAGTTTTTCACCATATATTTGGGGAACTTACCGTTAACCATTTAACAGGTTTTTACTGTAGCATTTTCACAGTTTTTTTACCGTTAAAATCACGGTCATTTTTTACAGTGCACGTGTGGCTTTAGCTTTGATTAAAGTGAAATTAATATTGTATTTTATTTATTAAACATTGTATTTTTGACCCTCTGTTACAGTGTAGAGCAAAGTGGAATGAAAACACTTGCACTTACCGTGTCTTATGATTTTTAAAGTTTAAAGAATAGACATTCAGACAGTTATAGACAAAACAACTATGTGACAGACGAACAGAGAGAGCTTAACCTGGAGAGCCATTTGTTGTTGATCATGGCTCGATAGAGGCTTGTCTGGCAACCCTGCCTTAAAGTCAGCGTCCACAACCCATCTGCCAGAAGCCCCACGTCACAGTGTGTGGCCTCACAAACAGACAAGACCAATTAGTGCCTCGACAACAGTGATTACTGCCAGAGCAAGGCTGAGACACACACGCTCTCTGTCCCTGTCATCCATCTCGTGCTCAAAATCACATGTGGCATTTTCGCTGATGATTTTTATTGGGTCGCTTACCCAGCTCCATCTGTAAAGTGTACTCCAATATGTCCACATGACTACTGGTGTGCTGCAAAGCAGACTGGTTAGAATGGCTGTCATTCCTTGGTAATACTATTGGACTGAACAATCAGAGCATGTACTTGTTTTGAGTGTAATTTAATTGGGAGTGACGATACAAATATATCATGTTTAATGCAACCCATTCAAGTCAGCATGTTTTTGCAATCATATTTTACTTTGTAAATCTTAAAATGCTTGAAATGGGTGAATAAATGTAAGGCTTAAATTTTGTTTAACAAATATATACTGCTGGTCAAAAGTTTGGAATAATTCAGATTTTTTTTTTAAATAAAATAATTGAAATTAAAAGAAGTGTCTTATGCTGATTTTATGATCGGATTTATGAGATTTTATTACGAGATTTATGATCCGTTCTTAGTGGTCATTAATATTAATAATGGTCCTAATTAATATAAATGTTAAAAACCATACATTTTTGAGCATCAAATTGCCATATTAGAATTAATTCTGAAGGATCTGAAAATTCACCTTTGTCATCACAGGAATAAATTACATTTGAAAATATATTCAAATAGAAAAAAGTTATTTTATATTGTAATACTTTTTCACAATATTACTGGTTTTATGTATTTTTAATGAAATAAATGCAGCCTTGGTGAGCATAAGAGACTTCTTTCAAAAAAAAAAAAAAAAAATCTTCTTTATTCCAAATATTAGTGTATATGTATTGTTTTTGCTGCTGCTGTTGTTGTTGTTGTTGTTAATGATGATGATGATGATTTAAGTCAAATAATTAAATTCATATGAAATAATAATTTTAATTATTTGCTGAAAAATATGACCTCAGACTTTATGTAAATCAAACAATCAATCAAAAACAAGATTGAGAGAGCGAGGCGATAAAGTTTGTGAGCTGTAGAAGACATGCCACTCAAAAAGCTGGACATCACCTCACACCCAAAATGACTTTTTTTTAATAAACTGAATTACTTTGGGGAGGAAAACCCATTCAGTCATTATAATAAGCTGAATTAAATGACTAATAAAAATAAAAAGCGTATTATTAGCTGCCACTGAGCCACTAACAGACTCTCGGGAAATGCTTCAGTAAAAATGACAATATAAAAGGCACATTAGTTTTGGAAAACCCTATCAAAAAGTCACACCATGCATAATAAACAGTGGCCTCCTTATTTAATTAGGCTTGAATACAGAAGAGTCTGCTGTAATCAGACATCCTCGCAGAGACCAGCTTACATCCAAATTGTTCATGAAGCTATCAGACAAAAGCTATATTTCCAATTTTATGTTAACAAAAACACATTTCCAGCCCATAAACGTGAACTGATAACAGCCTACAGTTTTAGAGCTAAAAATCAATGAGACATTAATGAAATGGAATAGAGTGTAAGGCCTTAAATAAAACAACATTTGTCCCTTGAGGAAGTATAGTTTAGAAAAGAAAAAATAAATAAATAAATGCTGTTCTTTTGAACTTTCCATTCATCAGATAATCCTAAAAAAATAAATGTATCTATCAATCAATCAATTAATCAAAAGCCACTTTAACATAATAGGAAGTGTTTCTTGAGCATCAGCATATTAAAATTATTTCTGAAGGATCATGTGATTCTGAATACTGGAGAAATGGCTGCTAAAAATTTATAAATTATATTTTAAAATACATTAAAATAAAAATAGTTATTTTAAATTGTTATACTACTTTACAATATTACTGTTTTACTGTATTTTAGATCAAACAAATGCAGCCTTGGTGAGCATAAGAGACTTCTTACATAAACTATTAAAAAAACTTTACTGAATTCAAACTTTTGAACAATACTGTATAAAGTCAAAGGCATGATAGGCTAAACATAATTTTTACCCTATATATTAATATTGTGATATTAAGTGTTATTTTTGGAGACTTTAAGAAAGGTTGCAGTGCCTTTCTTTTAATGTATTTTTACTAGTGCTGTGCAACGATGATTAATCTCATCCAAAATAAAAGTTTTTGTTTATATAATATATCTGTGTGTACTGTGAATATTTATTATGTGTATATAAAGACACACACATACAGTATATATTTTGAAAATATGTACATGTATTTACATGTATATATTTATATTAATATAATTTATATGATATATAAATATATTTAATATATAAACATAACACATTTTTCTTAAATATAAACATACATGGGTGTGTATTCATATATACATAATAAATATACACAATACACACACATATATTATGTACACAAAAACTTATCTAGATTAATCGTTGCCCAGCACTAATTTTTACCACATTCTTCAAAGCCTGCATTGAAAAAATTTAAACAAAACTTTGGTGTAAGCAACTATTTCTTTGAGAAACGACACATGTCTTGGTTATCTTTGACTATATTAATCTAAAACTAAAATATACCCTTTATAGATTTTTTGGCTTTGAAAAATAGTGTATACAAAACAAAGTACCCACAAAACATCTGCATACACACAAGTAAATACCATAAAATGGTCTTTCTTGATGCAAACAGCTCAATATGTCTCACACGAACACATCTGTGTCCATTAAATTTTTACACTCCCCAAACTCATCCACCAAACATCTGCTGGGAGATATGTGCAGTTTATGGGCAAGTTACAATCCATAAATATGCTGTAAATAGAGATAACAAGGCCTGGATGCCCAGCACTAGAGAGTGACATTCATGAAATAAAACAACAAAGCAGGAAGAACATCCAGAATATTCTTCTGAGTAAGTTAGTCTAATTTAACTACATTAATAAAATAATAATGTGATGCCATTATCATTAACAATATGAAAGTTACTGCCTGGATAACTAAAGAATGGGATGTAATGATGGCACACCTGCCGCTCCAAGAGCTATTCACAGATTTGACGACCAGAACCTCTTCAGTTGGCAGACCATAAAAATCTCATCTTTAGGAATCTAGAAGAGCCCTCGCTGCACTAAATGTGATTATGTTTAACTTTATGTGAAGGAACGTAAACAGATCAAATTGGAGGTGCTTTAAGAAGACCATTGAGGTGGGGTTTCACTGTCCTCTGCAGCTGAGGTAATCTTTTATGAATCAATATACCATTTATGACTCAATATGCATTACAGATTTGGATTGGAAGCCTCTTAAAGGGTGCTTATTATTGTAAAGACACGGTATGATCATGGGTAATAGCTTGCTTTACATTGATGAACTAAGTTTTGGACACATACTGCTAAATTATCATTAATTACCTAATATTACCTTCAATTAAGTTTGTCTAACATTATCTATCCACTAAGATAGCAGTTTTCAACCAGGAGGCCTCAGCACACACACACACAATGGGGCTGCAACATGGCTTAAATTGCTCAAATATAATATTATATATTAAATTATTTTAAAATATGACAAAACAAGCATTTAAACTGGCATATTTCTTATCTTAATTTGTTCATTCAGTCATGGAAATGAATACATTCTTTAAAAAGCAATGGGAATGTATATGAGTATACGTTTTTCTAGCTATCAAACTCTAAAATATTTATTAGAAGAAGAAGAATCCATTTCTGTAATCACAAATGCTTAAAAAAGAATGTGCACTGAAGAACATTCAGTTCTAGACACTTGTGAAATTATTTACAATATTTGTATTATATTGTTTTAATATATTGTCAACAGCTTAAACAAACAATCAGCTTTGTTGTCATATGATGAATATTATATAAGGACTTTCCTTTAGTTCAAACAGTTTGGGTTCGATTCACAGAGAAACCAAGAACTGATAAAAGGTAAATGTGCACCTTGAATACCACGTAAGTAGCTTTGGATAAAAGTGTCTGCCAAATGCATGCATGTAAATGTAAATATCTTAGACTACTGTCCCTTCGAATATTGTCTTGGACAATAGGGAAGCCTTGAATTTTCACTGCCACAAAGAGAAAAACTTTCACACACTGAACAAATACACACAGTTGTATCCATTTGCTGATCTGTTGCATCAACAATATATATATATTATAAACCAAAACGATAGGAAATCTCATTATCTTCAGCTGCTGCACTGGAATGTTTTCCTCACTAGAGGGAGCCATTTGCATACATGTTACAAGTATCTCTGGTCAAATTTATTGAAGGGAATAATGCAAATTTTCTGTATTTGAAAATAATACAGGTGCGTTTGATTCTCCGAATTCTCTGAATAGATGAAGTGAACTAAGGAGCAGTGCTTCCATGACAACGTAAAGTTCAAAAGTCACACTAACCTGGCATATGTTTTCTTCAACTTAAAAGATTAAAAAGCAGCACTCCAAGAAATTCTAGCTGCTTCCACAAGCACAGATGGTGAAGCTGAACTCTAGAGTTAAGTTTACCATGAAGACTGACCTGGCCTTTTACTTTTTGGGGGGCTTCTTCTCTCTGAAGCAACAAAATATAATGGTGTGCTTTGACCTCCATTTCCAGTACACAGGAAAACCACCAACAGTGTCCTGGCTTGACTTTACTCGTTGCTTTTCTCATTCAACTTCTCTTCCAGGTCATTGATACCGTTCATCAGCTATCTGACGCTACTTCATAATGGCACTTTGGCCAAAACAGAAAATGACGCAGCATAGTCCTTCTCTCACTTCAAAGGAGATTAGCTTTTTTTAATTTCAAAATAAATAAATCATTTCATTTAGCATGAGCATGTGATATCACCACGGGAACAGTGTCCGTGGAAAGTGGACCTACATTGCATATGATTGTTATAGGCCTATAATGTTAAAAAAAAAAAAAATGTGTTGACAACCCTTCTGTGCCATTGACAAAGGCACTAGCCTGATACTTCACTTTAGTACCTCTGTAGGGGGATTTGGATTTGGTGGTCCCTACAAACAACTGAAAGTTTCCAATTCGAATTTAGAATTAGCTCAATTCCAAAACTCTACCCAGTGACCTGGATAAAAAATAAAACTATTGTCAATTTATTTTATTTTACCTTTTTATTTTATTATTATTATTTATTTATTTTTTGCAGAAATGTAAAGACAGTTAAAAACCAACAGACTTAAAAAGTTTAAACATTGTACATCGTACAATATGTAAAAGAGGAAACAAAGTATTTGGGAAAGGATTACAAATACAAAATCCTTTAAAATAGCTTTAAAATCTGTCTGAGAGTGTTAGATAAGTAAATTAGATAGCCTATATCTAGCAATAACTGGATTGCGCTAGCCTATCTTGTTGTCAAAAACTATTTGAATTGAAATGCCCCTGTCAGTGCACCTGGTCTATACAGTATGTTGTGTGAAGATTACTCAGCTGTTTTCCATTTCTTAAGACTCACTGTTTTAAGACTTTACATGTGCTGATCTCATCATTTTCAATGACTTTACAGCAATTACATCACACAGTTATGAGTGAAAGAGCAATTCTGAGTAAAAGATAATGAGAATTACTGCTTTCTTGCACAGTGGCTCTGGTTAAGATAATTAGTTTATGGGTAGGAGTTTCCTTTTTTTTGCATTTTTTTTTTTAACTACATGTCTTTAAGGCTGCATTTAATCATGACTAAGTACATTGGCGATCTTATTTAAGCCATTAGATATCATCTTGCTTTAGAAAAGTCAAATGAATGAAGTTATTCACCAAGAAAATGAATTAACTAATTTAAACAAAATGAATGTATCCACTCAGAAGTGTATTTGTTTTACCTGTTTGTTTTATGACAATGATGAAGTCGCAGCAGTTTCCAAGAACGTGCATGCAGTATGAACATTATTTTACACCACATGGGTGCATTTAACATCTCTCTCACACACATAAATGCTTCATTTATTTGGGTTTGCTGAGAACTGAATCATTGTGAAACATACTGTTCTTAAACTCCCGTTTAAACATCCTGGAATGTTGTGACTACTTCGGTGGAACAAACTTCTCTATCATGAGAAAGACCAACAACAAAGGACTATTCGTACGCAGATGTCCCCTCGCCGAAACTGAAGGCGTGCCTCAACGCTGCTGGAACCCCGGCCAATGATGAAGCCGCGTGGCCCTTCAATCACCTGAGAACAAACAGATCACGCTTCTCGCTGACCAATCACGCGCGCCGGGATCCTGCCACCATACATATAAATCAGGCTGACAGCCCAAACTCCTGGTCAGAGAATGAGAGAATACCAAACACTAAATAGCCTGTCAAATAACTGGACCTGCCAGTCCGATATCATACATTTTAATTTCTGCTGGTGTCCAGGTACGTAACTATCTTTTATTTATTAGACTGTTGTTTGTGTGCAATGCACGAGTGTGCTTTTAAGAACGCTAATTTGGGATTATGCAACGGCGTTCTTTATTTGATGGCGAGTTAATTTTAAACCGAATTGACTCGTTGTTTTGTGAAATCACTGTTGTTTATCAGTACTTCACGCTGTGATGTAACACTGCCGCACTGTAACCATGGCTACCGGTTGATATCTGTGTAGCTGGGGATGCGCGAGTTGAATGCTTGAGGCTGCTTTGACATGTTTGTAGAACAGCGATGATGCTCTTTGCATTGACCTACTGATTTGTACGATCAATACTGATAGCGGGTTTGCATACTGATCGAACATTTCACAAGTGAATGCGAAGAGAATTCCCAATGCAGATTACAAAGCACGTGGTCTGGTCTTTCCCAACCCCTTTTAAACCCGATCTGTAAGGCTCAAGTACCTCTACATCGACACAAACCAGCAGTTTTATCTTAATTGTCTGATTTGATGTTTTAACATGCCATACTAAATCACTGGAAGGTTTATAATTCCAGGCATATATATATATATATTTTTTTTTTTTTTAACAAGTAGCCTAGTAGTAGTAGACTTCTGTGTTAGATGAAATTAGCATGTTTGTTTGTGCTCTTTCTTTTACCCTAACTATTGATGCTTGTGCTGAATGTATGTTTTGGTGCTTATGCAAGTGACTTCATGCTGAAGGAGCTGCAATATTTTCTATGTTTTACTTTGTAATGTTGACAAATCTGTTTTTCTCCTGTTTAGGGCTTTTATAGTAATAAAAAATGGCCACGTCTGCCAGTGCTCAGCTGAGTAAAGTGGTAAAACGGCAGTACATGGAACTGCCTCAGGGAGACCAAGTACAAGCCATGTATATCTGGATAGATGGAACTGGAGAAGGACTGCGATGCAAGACCAGGACACTGGACTCTGAGCCAAAAAGCATTGAAGGTAAGCTAGACACCGCCACGTCAATCTACATTGCAAATATATATTTTGATTTAAGTTAAAGGATCCTGTTTTGTTATTCAGATTTTCCTGAGTGGAATTTTGATGGTTCCAGCACGTATCAATCTGAAGGCTCCAACAGCGACATGTATCTCATCCCCTCTGCAATGTTCAGGGATCCTTTCCGCAAAGACCCCAACAAATTGGTCTTTTGTGAGGTGCTCAAATACAACCGGAAACCTGCTGGTACGTCTGTTTGAGGATAAAACATCATCTGTGTATGTTTGATCAGAGTTAGACTTCTAGCTTTTCTGGTCTTAAACGCAGAAACCAACCATCGTCTAACGTGTAAAAAGGTCATGGAAATGGTAGACCATCAGAGCCCATGGTTTGGCATGGAACAGGAGTATACCATCCTGGGTACCGATGGACATCCCTTTGGTTGGCCCTCCAATGGGTTCCCTGGTCCCCAAGGTAAGACCGGCTCCTTTAGTCAGAAATTGCCATATCAATGATGTTCTCAAGATGTCTGTCAGCATAACATGCTGCTCTGATATCTGCAGGACCTTACTACTGTGGAGTTGGAGCAGATAAAGCTTATGGCAGAGACATTGTGGAGGCACATTACAGAGCCTGCCTCTATGCTGGTGTGATGATCTGTGGAACCAATGCTGAAGTTATGCCAGCTCAGGTAACCTCTATTCCAGTGTGTTCTGGAACAAACACTACAGTCAGCCATTAAATTTATTAAGCTATCTAAGATTACCCTTTTGGAATGTGACCTCAATTCCTCCGTTAATTCTTGATCGGTTATACTGTGGCTTTTATTTTCCAGTGGGAGTTCCAGATTGGCCCCTGTGAAGGCATCAACATGGGAGATCACTTGTGGGTAGCTCGTTTCATCTTGCACAGAGTTTGTGAAGATTTTGGTGTGGTGGCCTCATTTGATCCTAAGCCAATCCCGGGCAACTGGAATGGTGCTGGTTGCCACACTAACTTTAGCACCAAGGAAATGCGGGAAGATGGTGGGCTGAAGTAAGTATTAAAAGGTTGTTGTTTTAAATTGGTGGCACATCAAAATCACAAAGCCCTGGCTTGCTTTTGTTCATGTTGGGGTTTTTTTTTTTTTTTTTTAAACCATAGTATTAAATGGTTGTCTTGTTTGTACTTAACTAGATGCATTGAGGAGTGTATTGAAAAGCTTGGAAAGAGGCACAACTACCACATCCGCGCCTATGATCCAAAGGGAGGCCTGGACAACGCTCGCAGATTGACTGGCCACCATGAAACCTCCAACATCCATGAGTTCTCTGCAGGGGTGGCGAACCGTGGCGCTAGCATCCGCATCCCACGCACCGTGGGACAAGAAAAGAAGGGTTACTTTGAGGATCGTCGCCCGTCTGCCAACTGCGACCCCTATGCAGTCACTGAGGCCCTGATTCGCACATGTTTGCTAGATGAAGAGGGTGAAGAACCTGTGGACTACTAGATCTCTTATCTACTGGACTGAACTTCCCTCCCCTTCTTGCCATACTTCAGTTTTCTCTCTTCTCTTTTTTTTTTTTTTTTAAATGGCCATCAAGCCAAATTAGTACTGTATCTTGTTTTCTATCAGGGTGGTTCTAACCTGCCATTTTAATATCATTGAAGTTGACTGGTCAACTTAACATTTTAAGATTAAATCTGAAGTTAACCTGATCTGACTGGGGACACGGTGTTGCAGGGCATGTCTTTCCCTTTTTTCTTTTTTTTTTTCTGATTTTAATAGTTTCTTGGGGAGTGGTTGTTTAATGTTAGCATTGAAAGCTCTCTATGGTCCCATGACTCTACCTTTTGTTAGTTAAGATGGACTGAAACATGAGTCGAGTGCACAGAAGCACCTAGGGCTGCCAAGGCTTAGACATCTAACTTCTTTTAAACCAATAGCTAGTTGTTGCGTATTTTGACTTGATTATTCAAGTATGTAATGTTTCAATGCGTCTTACTGACAGTGTATTAAATGGCAAATTTTGGTATCCATTTTGACTGTACACTAGGCTGTTCTTGTGCGGTACACTTCACAGTCGAGGTTCAATAACTGTCCTGTTTTTATACTTGTGGATCTGTTATTTGTCATGTTAAATCCCTGGTTCATCAAGGATTTGATCCTGTTTTTGTCTGCTATTACGCACCTGTTTTGGTAAAAACCTGAAGTTGCTAAAAAAAAAAAAAAGACTTAAACATTTATTTTTTACCACAAACTTGTGTTGTGTGCTTCCTCTTTATAGTGGTGATGTCTGTCTTGTGTACTTGCTGATTTGACTCATATACTTGGACAAAACAATATACAAAGACTCCAGGGGCCTGTTTCGTAAAACAAGTTTACCAAATATGCCAGGTTTATTTCAGTTAGTCTGACTTATTGTCAGTTGATTTAGTTCAAAAAAGTCAGACTACCTGAAATAAGCCTGGCTTATGTGGTAAAACGTTTCATGAAACAGGCTCCAGATTGATTCCAATTTGAGATTTAAGCCTCAATACAATCCATCATTAATCCTAATTTTAAACTTGGCATTATTAAACCCTGATTTTAATGTTAAAAAGTAAGCTTTGAATAGCAAGTTTTCATTCCCTTTGACACATTTGTTCATGTTTTATGCATAAACTCACTTTGTTTTGCCGAATATTACAGAAAGCAAGACTTAATTTCTTAACTTTCTGCTTGAATTTAGGCCCTTCTAAGGCTTTATTAAGGCAAATTAATACTTAAAACCTCCGGAAATCCTGATAAGGAAGCATACATCTATGCAGAGTATTAAGGATTTGAAAATTAATTTTGCAAACAATTTTTAGCATGCAAAATTTCAGCATTTCAACTTCGTGCAATTTTGTCATAAACTTCCATTTACTTCTGCATCACAGGTAACACAAGATTAATCTCTATATTTGGAAAGTATTTGTTTATTTAATGTTCCATGTCCAAAATTCAATCGTTATCACTGTTACTTCTAAATCTGTTTATATCGCAAGCGTACACGACAGTTCATAAACAGTTTTTTTCTGCAGTGGAAACAGTTCCTTGGTATTACTTGGTCAATAGAGAGATTAAAATGTTTTCTTTCTAAAACCGCGTATTGTGCAAAATATAGACAAACACATCAAACCCACATCGCTGGGATATTTGCAGAGTAAGCAGCTCAACTTTTGCAATATCATCGACAAACTTTTCATCTGTTTACAAGGAGTTCATAAACACGATGCTTGCCAACACTGTCAACAGTAAATTCACATTCACTAACAGCGTGATTACACGCTATTTGTTGGCTCTCACACGGGAACAAAGGGGCGTCTCGGTTTCATTCTATGAAATGCAGGAATATCCAAGCTTTCCTGGGACAAAAATATTTACTTTATGTGTTTTTCTGCGAGGTGGGGGCAGGGTTAATAAGTTTGTTGTGGAACCTTTCACCCGCATTCCCATGCGTGACAGACTGACAAGTCATATAGCCTTGTGATTGGCTCCCCAAAGCGACTTCCAACCAATCATAAATTAGAATGGTGTTTCTGTCCAGTGCTTGGGAAAAGAAGTTGCTGGGCAGTGGTTTCGTTATATTTAGTCTGTCAAATTAATAAATTAAGTTAAAATAGACTTTGAAAAAGTGCAGTGCTTGTTTGTTTGTTTTTTAAACCTAAAAGACTGTTCAGAAGAAAGTTTCTCTGAATCAGCAGATAAATTATGACCATTTAGATTTTATCATTTTCACTCTTGTTTGATTCTATTGCTACCTTTCCTAAGGGTATCATCAACTTTGAGTTGTCGATAGTTTTGACATTAGGAATCTTAAAGAAATGGTAACTTGATATAAAGATATCATGAATTTAGTTTGGCTCGTGAATGGCAAATAACTGCAATCAGTCTAAAAAAATGCAATATAAGGATAAAAGTGGCTTGTTTTGCTTAAACATAAAGGTAAATTTACAGGTTATTAAACATAACTCAAATGAGCAATAAAATAAACATTTGTTATGTTAATAACAGAGTGATAACCCTTGTTTTCTCTCTAAATGCATAAATAAATCATAAAAAATGACAGTTTTTATTTATTTTATTTTTTCCAAATAAAAAGTTATTTATTTTAATTATTCAGTTCCCTTTATTTACTGGCACAGACATTTCCATTTGAGTGTTGCTCATGAATAATCTGAGCATAATCAATGATTGTAGGTGTTGATAACAATGAAGCCTAATGGAGATTATTTCTCGTTAGGCCAAATAATAGCACGGCTTGCATCTTCCATGAATCATGCAGAGATAATCACTTCAGGCTGCTGACCCAGTTTCCTTCCTGCCTTTAAAAAACAGCCAGTGAAGACAGTAACGTGTTTCAAAAAGATAAAGATGGTGATTTCTAATTGATCTTTCTGTCTGCTATTTTATAACACAATGACTCCTCAACCAGATCTATGGACATATGCGTTTCTGCATGCATGCATGCAATGTTGTTGCAGTGTTCCACTGGCTATTAAGTGCTATGAAAAAACAATACTACCATAAACAAATGAGCAGTATATGTTGCTTTAGCTTCTTCGGATGCTCCATATTTTTCCAAATATCACTTGTGACCCTTAGATAACATGCTGTCTGAGACCCGCCACTCAACAATGGCTTGGAGGGGAGGGATGATGCTCAGTTGCCATGGCGACTACCGGACTGCTCAGGCTGAACCGAGCTGGTTCTAGTGGGGAAAGGAAAAAAACATGGTTATGCAATCAGAAGGGAGACACAATCACCAGGTACAGGAAACAAAGCAGTGAAATCAACCTCCAGTTAAATAATGGCCTTTGTTACACTCAGGTATCAACAAATGGATTATCCAATGCTTCAATAAGGGCATTTTTATAAGCAACATACTCTTTTTCAGAAATAGTTTTGTTTGCAGCAGCTGGTATTATTCAGGAGACTGCATCAACTGCATCATTGGTGATCGATTGACAAGCACTTTTACTTGTGCAAATACTGCATGCTTTGGTTTGAGGTTATATAACGACAATCACAACATTCTCATCTAAGGCTGTAACACATGTGTTTTGCAGTATTTCTTTGTTAAGAACCCATGCTTGAGGTTTAGTGAATAGACATAAATATATGACGCCACATATGGCAGTAAAAATCTAGAAATGTAATCAAAAAAAAGAATGAAAGTGATTATTGCCTAGAGGCTGAATAAACAGAGGGGGTAATGAAGCAAACTGAGGACTACGGACTGGGTTTGTGGACTGGTTTTGACCAGATCTTTGACTATGGCTGTCTGTAATCCTATAAAAAGGCAGCGTGTAATCAACAGTGGGAGAGCACGGGGTTCTGCTGCAGTTTCTCTTTGGCTGTGAGTTCCTGCTGTATGACTGAGCATAATCTTAATGCGGCCATTTCTTCTATGCAGAGGAATTTGTGGAGGGTGAGACTTGGTTTTTGCACACAGAACATTCATGCACACTAATTACACATAATGCAGATGCATGCACATGATCACATGCTCTAATGTATTTGTATAACCTGTATTAACAATACGGTTGAAAAAAATCATTTATATTCCTTTTTTTTTTGCTTTTTTTTTTACATTAAAATGTAAATATGTGCTATAATTGATATTATAGAGTCTTGAAAAACTACTCAGAAAAACTGTATTCCATATAAATTTATATTTATTAAAAAAATGTATTCATTCATTTTGGAATTTCAAAACCTGAACAACATTTAAGTTTGGAGGCAGTAAGATTTGATTGATTGATTGATTGATTGATTGATTGATTGATTGATTGATTGATTGATTGATTGATTGATTGATTGAAAGAAAGAAATTAATACTTTTATTTAAGATGGACACATTAAGTAAGGATATTTATAATGTTACAATATAATGTTATAATAAAAAATATTTATATTCCAAATAAATGTTGTTCTTTTAAACTTTCTATTCATCAAAAATGTATCACTGGTTTCACAAAAAAAAAAAATTAATAAATACAAATAAATAAGAAGCACTTATTCTGTTTAACATTTATAATAATAAGAAATGTTTCTTGAGCAGCAAATCGGCATATTCATTTCTGAAGGATGATGTGACTGAAGTAATGGCTGCTGAAAATTCAGCATTGCCTTCACATTAATACATTATATTTTAAAATATATTAAAATTGAAAGCAGCTATTTTAAATGTAATAATATTTAACAATATTTCTGTATATTTAATAAAATAAATGCAGCCTTGGTGAGCATAAGAGACTACTTTCTAAAGCATTAAAAAAATCTGACAGACCCCAAACTTTTACATTTGTATTATATTTCAAATGTAAGAAAAATGAAGAGGGCTGACATCTGGGAACTAAGCCGCATCTGCCAACTGTGAAGAACTATGTGAATTAGTTCATGTTGAGGATTCTGTGAAACACAGTTCTTGTGTAGATCACTGGCTTAGAAGTCTGAAACATGTCCATTACTTCTTTATGTCAAGCCCCTATAAGGCCTCGAGACTTCCATGACTAGTTGTGTGAAAAGTGAGAACAACACCCCAGAGATTGGAGCAACATTTGTGAAGCCTCATGGGACATAAATGCCCACAGCCACCCAAGCAGCTGCTAGTATGCTTAATTACAGCACTGGTTGCTGGCATCAGCTGCACTAAAGATGGGAGGAAAACTGTAAAGCATGTAGTGTTCATACTGTGGTTGTGAATACATGCTACCTTCTTTAATAATAATCAGCACCATAAAATTACATATCCTTCTCTGATTCTTTCCACACTGCAGCTATATTCTCTGAATAAGTCTATATTATCTGGATGTTACTATTCCTGCATACATAGTACGAACATTTTCTGTCCATATGTTACGTATATAACTATAGATGTTAATAAAGAACCTTTATTTTTAAGAGTGTATGAAATACCTGGATGACCTATATTACATTATGCCAAAATGGATACTTGGACAGAATTCTACACAACAGGGTATATTGTACTTTTCTGGGTATTGTATGCGCTTGACTTGATCATCTGTTTCCAGTGTAGCAAACAAACAATGTAGGCTATTACTGCTCACATTTTTTACATATTTTTATTGACACAATTTAGGATCGACTGCCACATATTGAAATTTGATTTTAAAAAATGTTTATATTTCCAGGTTTTACTAACTGAAATGGAAAACATACAATATTATGTGACAGCAACATAGCATTTTGTTTGAAATGCAGCAGAATTCAGTTTAGTTTCATGCTAATGGTAACCAATATAGAGTATATACTGTGTGCAGTATTCAGTAGTAAGCTAGTATTGTATTCAGACCTTAGCCAATCACTCTCTCTATATTTCAGCACTTGTGCATGACTGGGTCAGCCTTGTGGTGTGATTGGTGTTGCAGCATAGATCCTCTTGGCCCTCAGACCCACCCGTCATGTGCTTAGCTCAAGCCTTTCTTTATGACACAGCGACACAGTTTTCACCTTCATACATACAGTATCAGTGTGAGCTATTGTTCTAACATAAGAGAGCTCAAACATTCTGTGTGGGATTTTCTGTATTGATGAAAGGGGACAGCACAACTCAAGTCAATTGAAACAGCCAAGTCAGAATATAACATTGTTTTCTGGCAAATGTTGTGAACACTTCAGGCATGTTTTTTTCAGCTTCACATGCACATGTTGAGCCATTGTTTTACACTTCTAGAGCATGTATGTTGTATGTGCACTACAGACCAAAAGTTTGGGCTTTTAGATTTAAGATTTTTTTGTGTTTTAAAGAAATTATTTTATTTGGGCAGGATGCATGAAACTGGTCTATATACTGTATGTGACCCTGGACCCCAAAACCAGTCTTGTCACAGGTATATTTGTAGCAATAGCCAACAATATGGGTTAAAATTATCGATTTTTCTTTTATGCCATAATTAAAGATCATGTTCCATGAAGATATTTTGTAAATTTCCTACCGTAACTATATCAAAACTTAATTTTTGATTAGTAAAATGCACTGCTAAGGACTTCATTTGGACAACTTTAAAGGCGATTTTCTCAATATTTAGATTTTTTTGCACCCTCAGATTCCAGATTTTCAAATATTTCAACCAAATATTGTCCTATTTATTCAGCTTTCATGTGATGTATAAATCTGTCCACCAATCACAACAGCGTTACTACTGTTAGGTAAAGAAAGACCTTTTTTGGTGCAAAAAAACTGCAAACTTTATAAACAAACCTCAAGAAACTTCTGAAACTGCATTTCATGATCGTGATGATCTATATTCAGCTTTCATATGATGTATAAAACTTAATTTATAACAATTGACCCTTATGACTGGTTTTGTGGTCCACACAATGAAACTTATACCAACCCCAAACTTTTAAAAGGCATTGTATGTATGAGGTCAAGAGGGCAATGATGGGGGTCAGATTTTATCCCTGAGAGCAATATTGAGATATAAATTCAAGTATTCTGTTAAAGTACTACAGAATTCAGACAGCTGGGTGACCTTTGACCTGTGGTCATATACAGAGCATAGACGCAATCGATCAGCGTGATTTACAGCACTCCCAGTGTCTTCTGGTGTGGTTTGAGGGCCTAACATACTAAACTCAAGACAGCGAGATAAGACCACATGTGTGTCACTGTGAAAATCAGACCCTTTTAATCAAATGCACAACTTCCCCAATTTCATCTTCAGCAAACAGGTTATTATTATCATTTGGGACTTTCTGGAGTATGATGAAGAAATTGATCAAATAGAAGAAGGAAAACAAGTCTGTAAACAGGCCTTGAGCGAGCACTGGCTGAAGCTGGTTCTGTTAAGGAACACAATTATATAGTTATAAAGCCAAATAACTATATCAAGGGTCAGACGCTTCGGTTGCAAGAATGGAGAGAAAGCGCTGGCACTGAGGAATGAGGCATTTCCTGCTAATCACATGCTCAGTCTCAAAACTCAGACCACTCCCTTTTGGTAAACCTTGCCCTGTCAGGGTCTCCAGAACTCCTCCCAACCAGAGTTTGCTTAAAGAGAAGTGTATTTTTTTACTTTCTGTGTTGTACAGAATGTTCTGGCCTTGAAAGGAGCATAGCAGACTAAATATAAGGCTTTTATAAAGACTATTTAATAATCACTGTACAAGGGCACAGTATTATTCCCTTTCTGATATAATATTATTAAATTTATGATTACGTTTTTAAGCATGATAGACAACAATGCTCGTGCCTTGCAATTTCTGTTGTATGCACTCCACTTCATGCAGTGAATAGATTGCTTATATGATACAAACCTCCCATTCCCTCCTGTGTTTTCTCTCTGCACCCCACTCACTCAATCCGGTACCATCCTAAACCAATTAAAATATAGAAAGCGATAACAGATACATTACACGCAAACTATTTTGCATGCCACTTTAGGAATTCAGTTACTGAGAAAAGCAGAAGAACAGTGTGTTCTCAAGTAACAGCCTGGCATAAGATCTTACGCTCTTCCAGTACCAATAACAAAAGGGATGTCATAATATAGGGTTGGCTCATAATGCTGAAATAAAGGGATGGGTAGAGGCATGATTTTAACTCTTAAAACATGTGAACTGGTTGACCTTATTGAACTTTGACTATCACTTTCAATATACATGTTCAAGCATGAGAACTTTTTTTCTATTTCTAGATATTCACTTTAGAAGGCTTTAAACATTAATATAAACTAAAGGTATAAAGGTTAATTGGTATCATTAGATTGTTAGGTCAAATGTCATGATAAAATAGATAACAGTGACATACTTTTATGCAGCAAGCCTAGTATAAATGAAAACAACAGAAGAAATGTACAGTATATATGTATATACAAAATATGCAAAATTAAGTGTGTGAAATAGCAAAGTATTCAGCAACTGAAACACCTGTTGTGCTGTGGTTGTTGTCTCAATCAGAATATTTATCTTCCTTTTTTAAAATATCCAATGTAAATATCAAGATACATTTACATGAAAAGCAAAACTGTGTAAGACAGTAAACAATATTGCAAATATATATATATATATATATATATATATATATATATTAAAACAATATATTTGCTAAATTATGTTTCAAAATAAATATATTTTATACAAATATATTTTGACTATATAGAAATATATTTTTGACCAGAAAGTTATTCAGAAAGTTATTTTTCTTACCACATTGGCAGTCACATTGTTTGTTTGTTTGGTTGCTTTTTAGCGTAAAAAAAGTTAACCTTACTATTTTCATGGTTAAAACAAGAAACCACAATTTGCTAAGGTGAGACAAAAATATACAATCCAAGATATATTCCCTGAAATTGTCTTTATATGAATTTTTTTAAGTAAATGAATCCTGTTTTAGGAATTTTTTTTTTTTTTTTTTTTTACTGAAAACAAACGTATTATCTACAAATTATTATTATTATTATTTATTTTATTTTTTTTTTGTAATATGCACAAAACATCCTCATGTGCAAAAGTTTGTAAACTATTGTATAATTTTGTCTTTAGCTTGTTGAAAATCCAAATACACAGACCAATAAAACATTTTAATGTGAATATATTAAACTCATCATTGTAAAATGATTAATTCCTCTGTTGTTGAAAATGCCCTTTGACACTTTTATCCCTGGAATACCTCATATAATTGTTATATAATATATATATATATATATATATATATATATTTTTTTTTTTTATGTGATTGCATTTTCATTTTCGTTTTAGATAAGTGTAAAAATTAATATAGAGCTAATATTGTGTTATATAGAGCATGAACTCTCAAACCCCACAAACATCAACCTGCTTTGAGTGCTATTCCAGAGCTGTACAGTTTGTTTGTGGTAAGAAGAATTAGTCTGTCGCCAGGTTACAATAATCTCCATGTAGAGGAAAAAATACCATGTCTTTACCCTTGAGAAAGCATAACCTGTGTTGCCATGATACGTAGATATATCTTGCTCTACAAATAGACCGAATATAACGGGGAAATTACTGTATATATGATGTTCCAGATAAAGGCATATGGCTGTAAAAGGTCTCTGTGATTTTGGTCTGTAGATGCAAGTATACAGGATGTTTTTTTTTTGTTTGTTTTTTACTTATTTCTTATGCGACCCAAAGCATTGACTGCATGAGTTCCCAATCCTGTTTCTGGAGATCTACCTTCATCTCCAACCTTGATCAAACACAAGTGAACCAGCTAACTAAGATCTTCAGGAGCACTTGATAATGAAGGAAGGGTGAGTTGGATCAGGGTTGGAACTGAACTCTGCAGGCAGGTTTCCAGGATTTTCCCCATATTCTTCTTTAGTGTATTTGCAGCTGACATGGCTGTTTATCCAGACACTGTGCGTGAATACAATGGTGCTGATGATTGACTTTTCAACTTGGGAACATCTAACTGACACGTCAAGGCACAGTTATTGTTTACCTTGAATGTGCCACTAGGTTAGAACTGGCAGGCTGCAATCACTGAAAAAAAACAAAGAAAAAAAAACATCTAGAACACTGATAATCAAAAACTTTAAGTCAGTTTTAAATAGCAGCCTCTGGTGGCGGGTCAGTAGCATGACATTTGTGGGAATTACCTGTTGTGAATAAACTGTATTACATTATTTTTATATCCATGATAGTCAGCAGCTAAAGTAAAACATGATAAGTGGAGTGATCACATGACGCATGAAGCAGGTCACACTCATGACAGCCCTCCTGACTTGAACTTAAGCCAGCTTTGCTGCTTGTAAAAGATAAGATGTCCCGGTGATGTGTACTTAACTGTCCTACTCTACCTGAACTCATTAAAAAGAAGCAAGGTAGAGAGAGAGAGAGAGAGAGAGTGTGTGTGTTCAGACTACTCCTGTCATATGACCCTTCAGAAATCATATTGTTATGATGCTATGCTACATTATGATAATAATATTTGATGCCCAAGAAACATTTCCTCTTATCATCCTCGTATTTTGTTGAAAACAGCTTTTCTATTATTATTAATTTAATTTAATTTAATTTAATTTAATTTAATTTAATTTAATTTAATTTAATTTAATTTAATTTAATTTAATTTAATTTAATTTAATTTAATTTAATTTAATTTAATATTTTACCATTGGGTTAAATAAGACTTTTTAAGATACTTAAAATTAATACTTTTATTCAGCATAAATAAATAAATAAACGAAAGTAAAAGCCAAGACATTTATAATGGTATAATGTTAAAGAATTACATTTTAAATAAATGCTGTTCTTTTGAATTTTACTGTATATTGATTAAAGAATTGTGGAATAAATGTAGCACAAAAATATTAAGCAGCTAAAAAAATCTGCTTTGATAGTAAGAAGCACCTTTAGTAATAATTAATCATCATTAATAATTTATAATAACTGAGCTCCAAATCAGCATATTAGAATGATTTCATGTGACCCTGAAGAGTGGAGTAATATATATATTAATGAATTCATATTATATATTAATTCAGCAATGCCATCACAGGAATTAATGACACATACATATATGTATACAGTATATATATATATACAGGTGCATCTAAAAAAAAAAAAAAGTTTAAGTTATGTAAAGGTTTGTTTAAAATTATGTTCATGTATGCACTCAATACTTGGTCGGGCCCCTTTAGCACAAACTCCAGCATCAGTGAGGTGTGGCATGGAAGTGATCAGTCTGTGGCACTGCCGAGGCACTATTGAGCCTTCAGCTCATCTGTATTGTTGAATCCACTGTTTCTCATCTTTCGCTTGAAAATATCCCATTAGGTTCCATATGGGGTTCAGGTCAGGCATGTTGGCTGACAGTAATATCATGGTCAGCAAACCACTTGGAAGTGGTTTTGGCACTGTGGGCAGGTGCTAAATTCCTGCTGGAAAAGGAAATCAGCATCTCCATAAAGCTTGTCAGCAGATGAAAACACAAAGTGCTTGAAAAATATCCTGGTAGATGGCTGCATTGACTTTGGACTTAAAACACAATGGTTTACAATAAAACACAATGGACCAACACCAGCAGACGTCACAGCACCCCAAATCATCACTGACTGTGGAAACTTCACACTGGACTTCAAGCAGCTTGGATTCTGTGCCTCTCCGGTCTTCCTCCAGACTCCAGACCTTGATTTCCAAATGAAATGCAAAATTTGAAAAGAGGACTTTGGAGCACTGAGCAACAGTCCAGGTCTTTTTCTCCACAGCCCAGGTAAGATGCTTCTGACATTGTTTCTGTTTCAGAAGTGGCTTGGTAGCCCTTTTCCTGAAGACGTCTGAGCGTGGTGATTCTTGATGCACTGACTCCAGCTTCAGTCCACTCCTTGTGAAGCTCTCCCAAGTAATTGAATCGTCTTTGCTTGACTGTATTCTCAAGATTGCAGTCATCCCTGTTGCTTGTGCACCTTTATACCCAATTTCTTCCTTCCAGTCAACTTTGCATTTAATATGCTTTGATACAGCACTCTATGAGCAGCCAGTCCTTTCATTAATGGCCTTCTGTGACTTACCCTCTTTGTGGAGGGTGTCAATGATTGTCTTCAGGACCATTGCCAAGTCAGCAGTCTTCTCCATTATTGTGGTTTCAAAGAACAACAGATATCCGGAATTTATACTGTATAGCTGGTCATTTAATGAAACTCAAATGTAAATATTCTAATATTTTGAGATACTGGATTTTTTACTTTTATGAGCTGTAAACTCTAATCATCAAAATTAAAACAAAAAAAAACATTTGAAATGTTTTACTTTACATTTAATGAATCTAGGACATATGAACGTTTCACTTTCTGAAATAAGTTATAAGAAAAAATGAACTTTTTCACGATATTCTAATTTTTTTAAATGCACCTGTATATATATAATTATTAGGCACACTGATATTCTGATCATATTTTTTTCTAAGCAGATTTTACCAATTCCAAACAGTAACCTTAAATTTGAATAATATTTCACAATTTACTGTATTTTTAAGATATTACTTTTCAAGAGAGACTTCTTTTCAGACTTCTAGTGAAACCACAAACTTTTAAACTAAAAAATCAAAAAAAAAAAAAAAAAATACTATACTAATCGAAAAGATTTTAAATGTAAACATAATATATTACATCATACATACAGGCCACAAGTTTTGAAGTGCACTTGCACAGTACATGGGAATTTCTGTGCTTTATGATATTTTAAATACCTCCATAAGCCACTGCTTTTTTTAAGTCTGTAAAAGAAGTAGTTTGTGACCCAAAGCTCGCAGTAGTAATTTCACAGCCAACTTGACCTCTGCCTCCACTCTTGTGATTAAAGGTTGACTAGATATCTGATGAAGGGCACCAGCTGAACTCGGACAGTGCCTTGCGTCTGCTGTTCTCTGCTAATCCTTGTAAATCCTTTATTTTCCTCAGAACAGAGTGGATGGATTTACATCTGATACACACATCTAAATGACACAACTGGGATGAGAGGACAGCGTAAAAGACAAATTGTTGAGCTCAGAAGATTGTCATGTCTGGAATCAACAGTATAATCCTGAGCAAGTAATCAAAAAACAGGGATCCATGAAAGACAGAGAGTGACGCAAGTGTCTACAAGTTTCCACAAGTGTGATTTGTGTCAATCCGAACACAATGCACAGAATCTGTGCACTGCTAAATGCATATGGTGGCTGTGGCCCACTCTTATAAGTTTGTCCCAGACCCTGTGAATCCAAACTTATGTCTAAACTCTGTTTATTTCCCAATTTGATCCATGCAGTCACACACATGGAAAATGTTTGCATGACATTCTTGAGGAATCTGTTTTTGGTTCCCATCTATTACGGTAATTTGAGAAACAGTGAGCACTGAATAGCTGTGCTATTCATGTAAAAACACGTACACAGACACCATGATTATCATTTACAACTGTAAATGAAAGTATTATTGTCTTAGAAAATAAAAGAGACATTTTCAAGTTTTGTACTACACTTGTGAGAACGAAGTGCACTTAATTTAAGTGAATGTGCACTTGTAGTATTTTTTAAACTAGATAATATAATATTAATGAAATAAAAAGCCACTTAAAGTGAGTATGCTTTCATGACACTTTCAAATTTTATATATTTTTTTTAAATGAAAACTAACATACTAAAACAATGAAGTACTTGGTTATAATTTTAAATGCAGTGTCTTATTTGATTTTACATTTAAAGTTAATGTCTTTAAACCAATGTAAATTGCAACTTCATTCATTTAAATGTGTATTTTCAACAAGTTTTAATAAAAGTGGCATTTTAAAATATATTTAATTTACCATAAATGCTTCACAGTACATTCAGCACACCTTAAACATATTTCAAAGACAACAGAATTATGAGATGTACTCTACAGTTCAGCTAATTGCATTTAATATAAATTTTAACTATAATATATTTTCATTTTAAGTGCAAATAGCATGTAATTAATTGTCAGAAAATATTACTTACGCAAGTTTTTTTTTAAAGTACAACTTTTCTGCAGTAAGTACAGAAAACTGACACATGTCCTGTTTTTTTAAGATTCAAAATTCAAAAACTTTTCCCAGATATTATGAACAGAATAGTTACAGATTAGCTTTGCATGACATCAAATGGGAGTATGCAACACCATGCACAATGATATTTTAATCAGTGTACATGTCCAAACAGGACAATCTTTTCAATAAGGAAACATGAATGACGTCAGCGGTTCTAGACTTGACGTTAGTGAAGTAAAGCTGCAGAGTTTAATACAATAAACTCCAATGAGGAATTTCATGGCTTAGGGTCAAGTCTTAGACAACAAAGTGATGTGACAAACAGGTTTTTAACTACATGTAATATAAACATGTTATTTGACTACTGCAGCATTTGCACTTTCAACAAGAGAAAAATAAGCCATGTCAGACATATGAACACCTTTTGGATGACCTATTAGAGAGAGAAAAATAAAATAAAATTGTATTTCTTTAAAACTGCTCACTATAATATTAAACCATTGAACAGGTCAAAAAATCATTAACCAGTTTGGCGTGACTCATCAACCCACACAGTATGTCTTTTCACAGCACTGTCATGCAGTTCATCCAAGCTGTTGTATATTTTATTGTGTCTGGAAACTCATGTCAGGACAATTCTGATGCACAGTCAATATGAAGCCACTGAAAGTGCTTCACGATAAACTTCTAACTGTCTTGTGCTTTCTTTTTCAGCTCAAAGTTCTGCTGTGTTTTGCTGCTCTGTGACTCAGCTTGAAAAGCATCAGCCAGCAGTCAGCTGCTGGTATAAAATATATTGTTAAACTGTGTCTTTGATGGAGGGTGTACAAAAGAACATACTGTATGAAACACCTCCTTTGAATATGTGTGACCCACAAAAAGTGCAATTCAGGAACTGTCTGTTTCCATCAGCACAGGAAAAGAGAAAAATGCTGAAATTAGTCTAAATTCAAAGTCTTTTGTCCCGACTGAGGAAGGATATTAAGTTCTGCTGATCAGCTAAACAGGTTCAGACCGGAAAAAAGAGTTAGATGCTTTCTCAAATGTTTTTGCATGTATGTATTTATTTATGTATTTTCAAGTACAGTGAAATGTTTATAAACTCTTGATTCACATTAAACAAGTGCATGATTTTTCAGTTCATGTAGATGAATTCACGTGAGATTTTAAATATTCTATCAGGTATTTAATTGGTTTACATCTTTATATTTTCATTGAGCTATTTCACATCTAATCAATGCATTTTAAGATATGATTACACAATCACAAGTGTAACAAGGTTAATAGTTTTACAGTTCATTTTACATTACTAGGTGCTGAAGTATGTCAACCCGTAAGGTGCTTCTCAGAAAGAGAATTCAGTGATTATATTTCCCCATATTTATGGATGAATTGTTTATTATACACAATGATAACAACTGGGTTAACATCTTAGCATATAAAAAGAGTTAAAAATAAAACAGACATTCTCTTGCTTGAAAGTTTTGTACCCTTGTGAGAAAAAAAAAGTGAACTTCATTTACTTGAATGTGCACTTGTAGTGTTCTTTAAATCAAAGTATACTTTAAACTAGATGATATAATATTAATGAATTAAAAAGCCACTTTAAGTGAGTATGCTTTCATGACACTTATTTTTTTATTAAAACTAACACACTAAAACACAAATGAAGTCACTTGGTTATAATTTTAACTGTATGTTGTCTTATTTGATTACATTTAAAGTTAATATATTTTTAAACCAAACTAAATTGGAACTTCTCAGTAGGAAAATTCTGTGATTATATTTCCCCATAACTAGTGATGAATTGTTTACTATACACAATTACAATAACAGGGTTAAATTCATGTACAAAGAGTTAAGGGGTTGTAAGATATTTTGTTACAAATATAAGTGATTAAAAACAGGCATTTTAACTTATAAACCATTAAGGAGGTCTTGGAGAATGTCATTATGATTTTATATGGATAAATGGATTTGTTCATTACTAAAATAAAACATTATGGTAATAGGGTTGATGCATAATATGTAATGTGTTTTTATTTTTTATTTTTTAAATAATACATCATGTCAACTAAAATAAAGACAAATGCTAATTTTGTTTTAATATATAGAATTTGGAAACATGAGGTACTGGGGAACTCTGGAATTTTGTCTCCTGTCAATGCATGAAAGTAAGCGCTTGGAGACAGACCTTACCATTCATCCTGCATCAGGCCCTGTGCAGTATTCAGAGACACTGGATGCCTGAGGGAAAAAATACAACTCACTTGAGAAGAAACACTCATTCCCTGAGTCCAATCAAAGTGAAATGACTAAGAGTTCATGATATGGACACTATCTTTCTTTGCCTTATTCAAGGCAATTGCTTTAGAGCAATTTTATGAGCGATAAATGCCTCGTTGACGTAGATTACTCCAGTACACCCTGTCTTGATTATAATGCAGACCATGTTTATGACCTTGTTTTATCAGAAAGCCTGCCATAAAGAAAGCTGTATGACCTGAAAGTGGACAGTTGCCTTGACTGTGAGAGCTTTGCATATTTTGAACCAGGCTTGGCTGTGTACTTTTAGCCAGAGATTAGCAATAATTAGTTATATAAACAGATGCATGATTAGGGATGACTTTTGGGTGGGTCACTTGGTTTGTTAGAGGATATATGTAAAGTATTGCTCCAGCACACAGTGAAAAGTAAAGTTAAAGCATGTCAGTTAAACACACAGACACACACACACACACACACACACACACACACACACATGGATTGCCCTCCAGTGGCTAAGAATGATAGCATTCATGGTCACTGTAAAGATAGAATCAGAGCCTGAACCGGATTTTATGTATGATAAATAACTAGTGTGATTGTTTATCCTTAAAACACTCAAGTACACTTAAAAGTGCAGTTGGTAATAGTAAAATTAAAAGTTTATACATTTTGTATATTTTTGTAAAAGTTTATACATCTTTTGACCTGCTTTAAAAAATACACTTATTTTGATTTTGACTTTGATCTCTAATGTATTGTTCTATATTACTTTTAATGTTGATATATTGTAAATATAATGTATACATGTCATGCAAGTTCCAATAGAAATGACATTAAAGTGCATTTTTGTTTTGCCAGAAATGCTTGTCAGTGAATTTGGCATGCACTTAATTTCAAAGACTGTAGATATAATTATGAAATTACATGTATTTAATTCCTACTTAAGTGGCTCAAAAACACTCTTATTTTCACTCCATTGTCCAAAAACAACAACAACAAAAAAAAAAAAACACCCACATATAAACAGCATTTTAGGTTTTTGAAAACGGCTTCCATAGTGAAGACTTTTTAAAAGGCATACATTTATGGGTATATCATGAAATGTCTTTTTATGACATATCATGCATTCAAGTCATAAACATAACACGGAAGTAGCCTAAACTAAATAAAGAATAACACTCAAATATTTACATCTGCACTTGAAATGTTGAAAATAATCACTTATTTATACATGATATCAAAACTATATGATTGTGTTACATAATGCAAACTATGACAGTTGAGTGCATATAATATATTAATAATAAGTACTCTTTTTATTATGCTAAAGTGCACTTTTTTCACAAAGGTGTACTAGCATTAGCTAACATTTAAATTTAGCCCTATTTAAAGGTTATTGAAGGCTTTTGAAACGATCAATAAAATCATTCTTGTGAACAGGCTATGCATGATTGACTACTTTATACATGATTGAGTGCTTCTCTGAAGGGAGGTGAGAGCTTGGCATGAGTATGAGATGAGCTGTGGGATAATTATTGTGTGAGAGAAAGGTCTTTCCCTCACCGCAGAAGAGCCCACGGTACAAGCGTCTTTGTTTCCTCTTGACCTTATCCTGTGATAATTCTCTTGTGTTTAACAGATTCCCTTTCACGTTATTCCCACTGAGACGTATTTGTTGTGTACATGGTATGACAACTGTTCCTAACAGACCTTTGCCTGTTGAGATAGCATGACCAGGCTAGACCTTCTCCATTCCTTTTGTCTGCACTTGGTTCCCACAAAATGTGCCAGTCTTTTTTAAGCGAGCAGGTCCCCCTGGATGAACTGGAACATTTACCTTTGCCACAGGTAGGCGTCTGTTCTGTGGGAACATTGTCGGTCATTCAGTGCAGCATTATGTGGTCAATGGTTGAACCGAATTGTGCATCGGATGGGTCCTAATTCAAATGCTGGCAGGCTGCTGTCTTTTCCATGTTATTTGAGCCCAGTCCATTGCTGATGAGGCTATCACTATTCCCAATGGGCCATGAGGACCCATCAAAGGCCCTTCTTCCTCTCCTAGAGGTTTTGTTGATCAGGCTGACCGGTCTTAATTATAATTCTGGTTCAGTGTGAACAATGGCCATTTCATTGCTCAAAGTTTGTCGTAAAGCCATTTGGACGGGATCCATGAATAAGCTTTGAGCTGGTCGGTTGTGTTGAGAGAACACAAACACTGCTCAGCTAGAACTGGGTCTTTGTGTGCTTGTGTTATGTTTAGCCTCAATCTGGACAGTCTCAACACAAAACAATGTACTTGAACTTACTTTAGCACTGAGCTTCTTAATGAGTCTTTGTCAAAGCTTATGCACCATAATTCCTTATTACTCTCACATCCTGTTTTAGACTTTAGTTATACAGAAAACAGGCTAAAAACAAAAAGCTGATATTGAAACACTTTGCCTTTTACTCTAATCGCTGTACACACAAAAATGATGTTTCTGAAAACAAAGTTTTCACTGAATTTGCCTATACCATCCACATAAACAGCATTTTAGGTTTTTGAAAAAGGCTTCCATAGTGAAGACTTTTTAAAAGGCATACATTTATGGGTATATCAAGAAACAAACCTTGGTACCTCTGAGTCAGACATTCTTTTTATGACATATCATGCATATCATGTAAACTGTAAACCCAAATATTTACATCTGCATTTGAAATGTTGAAAATTATTCATTTCTATCACTTATTTATACATGATATCAAAACTAGATGATTATGTTACATAATGCAAACTATGACAGTTGAGTGTATATCAGCTCTTCTGTACATCAGACCTTTAAAGTAACTGTAATGCAACTGTAATACTGTAATTACAAAGTTGTACAGTGCAACACAAAAACGTGTTCTCTGTGAACAGGCCCCATCTGTGCACGTCATGTAGTCATTTGAACAACAATCATGCAAAATTTGAGACTCAACAGAACCTAGCATGTAGGCCTTTGTGTTCTAAAGCTGGATGCCCTCCAAGTAAAAATATGACACTGTGAGAAACTATGGTAAGTACTGTACAGGGTTCAAAAGAAAAGAATAGAGAAGAATTCACTTTTCTCAGAAGTTGGAAATGCAGATGGCCATGTTAAAGGCAATATGAATATGAGATGAAGTTTATGTACTCGCTAAGATCCATAGCTCTAAGCTACCGTCTCCTAATATCCAGTCTGAAGTCTACCATCTAAAACCTAAGCTCTCCTAAAGAACATGGCCTGGATTTACACTCCAGCAGTGGACTGTGTGGGCATGGTGCATGAGCGCTGGGAAATCTAAAAGCCTCAAGTCACAATGAGTGAGATTTCCAAACTGGTGTGACACCATGCAATGCCATTCAGATGCCTATTGTGAGGTGCTACGATAATTAGCCCTTCAACATTTGGCTGTGTTACGTAAGATGGTGATTGTTTATTCATATAGGGCTCAGTTTGTGCAAGGCCCCTTGAATTTCAAAGGCTGTATTATGGGGTACACGCTAAAGCCTCTTTGAAACTTGAAACAGCGGAAGTCCTGCTGATTCACATGTGCTAGCGTGCCAAGAAGGCAAGTGTAAAATCAAATCATGATGTTTGTGCATTAATGTGCTGAAAATAAAGATGTGTGCATAGTTATGTAAGTGTGTATTTCATGGCATGAATGCCTCTGGAAGCAACAGTGGATTTTTTGTTAACGTACAATTTACACAATGCTCTACACGTTTCTACTGCTGTTCCAACAGACTGCAGTGGTTCTCACCAGGAGCGAGCTTCCAAGGCGGCCTCAAAATGACTTAAAATGATTTAAAATAGGACAAAACAAGAATTTAAATAATCACACTAACTAGATATTTCATATTTTTGTATTTTAATTCACTGCCTCAATATTTGTTTCCTGTGTTCCCACAGTTTTGGATAACATATATGAGGTAGCCAGGTCTAATTTTAAAAGTGTGGTTTCTAAACCATATTAATAATGAATAAACATTTTACTAGAAATTGTGAGTTAAAAAACAGATCTGTTTGACTAGTGAACAAATCATTTAGATTACAATTTATTCACAAATAAACCACCACTTTTATGTGAACTTTTGAACTTGATCAGCATTGAATAACTGAATTTCATTTAATTACTGAAGTTGTGTTCAATGAAAGAAATCATAGACGTTGGGAAAGACATGAGGTTAAGTAATGCTGACAGATTTCATTTGTGGTGTATACAGGCAGACTTATTGGTGAAAGGCAGTAGTGTGAATGGTAAGCCTCTTACATTGAGCCAACCCAGTTAAGAAATGTTACTGTCAAGGTGTACCAAGGTATACAGTTGGCACTGCAGAAAATTGGCAGTCAGAGCAGAAGAAACAAGCCAAACTTTGTGTTGCAGCATTGCAGAGTTCAGCTTAAAGGGGGGTTGAAAATAAAGATTAGTTTGGACTTCATAATAACTGAAGAACAGCTGTGAATGGCACAACCAGAATCTCTGTTTGATTCCCCACTTTTTATTGTTTTATATAAGATGATACTTCAGTTAAATTGATGCACATTCTGACATAATATAGCTTTGAAAAATAGTGCAATTGTTTGTCAGGACTGGTGTTAATCTGGTGTATGTGCTGAAAACATTATAAGCTTCAGAAATGGTTAGGGTTATGGGAGTTTTTTTTTTTTTTTTTTATATCTTTGCAACCAACATGTCATGTTTATTTTGAGAATGTTATATAACTTTTGAATGAACTACTTTCAGATTACATATACACATGTTTAGAAATATTGTTATTTCTTTGTTAAAATACCTCTACACAGCGGCGTCATGCACTCATTATTTTTGAGAGGGTATGAGTGTGTGTGTGTGTGTGTGTGTTACATGAACAAATAATGTTTGTGTTGTTTAAATAATAAACAATCTTTTAAATGTTTTTGTATGAATATTTTAAATTCATATATTAAATATTTGTGATTAATATTAAAAGAAGAGTGTAGGTTTATTACACAGTACAAGTTGCCATTTCATTTTAACGTGAGTAAGCTATTTTAGGTTTGATTTTCATAAAAGATATTCTATAAATAAAAATCATATTTTTGTGAGACTAAGAATATCTCTGTTTAACATTAATCTTGCATCTATGAGTACCTTGTAAGTGATTCTGTGCTTCAGAGAGCCTCTCTGTGAATGATGGATTCTGACATCACCCTCACACTGGTTGAATCACATGGCAGGGAAGATGTTTGGCACAAGGACACTGACACAATCACCAGACACAAATACATCATCATCTGTAGAGGCTTTGCTTCCTTTACAATCAGATGAGCCGCTTGCTCAAAAATGAAAGTATTCTTTATTCTTTACCAATGAACAAAAATGGCTAATTCTTGCATTGTGGCCCCTGTTTTTACAAATAATTTCAGACAAACTATGACTTGAAGGCATAGTAACAATCTTTTTTCCCCCTCCCTTAGGAGAATTGATCAGATACTACCTCCTGTCTATCCTTCCCGTAGCTTTCTGCAAAAGGATACCAGATCAATTATGTATGGCCAGTGTGGCACTGCCTCTCTGGATGAGCAGGTAAAGGCAATAACATGACAATATGCCATCAATTTATTCTTGTTCATGGTTGTTCTGTCATACTCCTAACTGCTGGTTTATGTATATGAAATGAACTATGAGGTAGACAGGTGGTTCTCAACCTACATAATTGGCTTGAAGGACCCTCATTGTCAAACATATTTTTCAGCAGCTCCCCAATATAATTTCCAATATTTCTACTGTGACAAAGCTGATTCTTTTCAAATGTTTTGTTATTAACAGAAACCAGGAGTATTGATATTAAATTCAATACAAATCAGAAGTTTCAGAACTTTTAAGAACGATATGTTCTTTAAATAAAAACAGTTTTTGAATATTAAAATATTATTTTGTTGTATTGTTTTTAATGCATTATGATATTAGTTATAAGATGTATTATACTACGCAAAATAGATCTTGATTTGTTTGTTAGAATACTATAACAATGGTTATTGAGAGGAGAAAAATATTTTTTATGTTTTTTTATAAAATAAGAAAAAAATTCAGTCGATGCTCTTGATCTGGGTTTTTTAGCATTTTAATTTTGAACTAGATTTTGGTCTTTATATTTTTAATAAATTATTAATTTAAATATCTTTTTGTTATGTTGAGGGTGTCACGCTTTGGGTCAGATGAAGACGATGACATCAGTCCAAAATAGAGTCCAAAATAACAAAAGTCTTTATTAAATCTCACAAGTAGATCCAAAAAGCCAACAAAACAGTGTGGCTTACAAAAATAATACTAGACAAATGAAGAGTGCACAAGGAGGAACTTAAACACACATTGATGAAGAACTAATAATGATCAGCTGTGATAACTGAATTGGTGTCCATGGAAACAGATTAGTGGCAGGAAACTACGACAAAGGAAAATGGAAACTGACAATGAACAAACTAAAAGTCCATGAAACTGCAACCAAAGGAGACTGAACTAAACATTACTGTGACAAAATGCCTCCCTCCGGGAAGGCGCGGCCTCGCGCTGTAGAATAACTGAAGTGGTACAGGAAGTAGATGCGAGGCTGGTAAAGGGTAGGAAACTGGCAGAAGGGAGGAACCCGGGCAGAGCAGATGGTAGCAGAAACCGCGAAGGAGCAAGTGGTGGCAGGATACAGGAAGGAACTGAAGGTGGCAGGATTCATGATAGAGTGGTTAGGGGGAGTAGCCAAACAGGGATCCAGGGCCCAGCCAGAATGACAGCCCACGACAGAGTTGGAGGGAGGAGCCATGCTGAAGGCTTAGCCAAAGATGGCGATTAACGTCAGAGATGGAGCCGTTGGCAGAGGGGACCAGGGTGCAGACGGAGAGCTGAAGTGGCAGAACGACTCCGAAGGTATAGGAGACCACAGTGGAGTCACCGCGACGAGTGATAGAGGTGGAGCCAGGGAGCCTGAGGACTGCGGTGACGACATGGAGACTGAGGACAGAAGTGGAGCCTGAGGGAATGAGGAGTGGAGTGAAGCCATAGGGGTGGAGGGACTAACCGTAGCTGACAGCCCGGAAGTCCGCGGCGAAGATGGAGTGACAATTGTCCAGGGTGGAGCTGGTAGGACAAGGGAACCTAGAAGAGGCAGAAGGATCTCTGGTTCCGGGTGGAGCCGAGGGAGGGAGGAGCCAAGGTGGAGCTGGTGGTTCGACTGGCAGAGGTGGAGTGAGTGGCCCAGAAGCCGAATCCAGGCCGGGTGGGTGCTCTGCAGACGCAGGATTCTCTGAGCTGAGCAGGACTGGTGATGACGAAGACACAGGCAATTGTGAGATGAGTATAATCAGCGATGACGTAGGTAATTCTGAATTAGGTGAACACGGTAATGACAAAGACACAGGTATCTCAGTACTAGGCGGGTGGTCAATGGTGGCAGGTGGAAAAAGGAGACTTCATCCACTAAACAATCCAAAACACTCCATTCCAGCTCACCCTCAGTGGTGGGATAGTGGGTGGGGTCCTTCTCCATACCCTCGTCACACCTTGTCAGACTCCTTATCTGCAGTGGGCTCTTGCTGTATTTCCGTGTGTGTAGGTGATGGCTGGCAGGGCACTGGAAACGGTGAAGTGGGGATGGATGTTGGGTGGGGCTGGACGCATATGCTGTTGTCCTCCTCTTCAGCTTCTCCTACCTCAAAGGAGGACCCATCCACCCAGAGGGCAAAGTTGATGTACTCCGAAAAACTCAACAAGAATTTCCTATAGGCATCAGTAAGTGGATGTCTTCATCCAGCCCACACCAAAAGCCATCCATGAGGGTGACATCATCGCACGCCGCTTGGTGGCTGATGTTGCCAAGCAGCTCCACATAGTCCTCCAAACAACGACCACCTTGAAAAATAAAAATCACTCCACTGAGTCCCAGGTAGCTTTGAGATGTCACATTAATGGCAGTAATCGTTTCTCTTCTTCTCATCTTTGGGTCTAGTATTCTGTCACGCTTTGGGTCAGATGAAGACGATGAAGAGTCCAAAATAACAAAAGTCTTTATTAAAGCTCACAAACAGATCCAAAAAGTCAGCAAAACAGTGTGGCTTGCACAAATAATAGGCTACTAGACAAATGAAGAATGCACAATAGTGATGTTCGGTTCTTAAACGAATCTTTCTTTTGAGCCGGTTCTCAGGAAGGAACCGGTCGAGCCGGTTCACAAATCGAACTGAATCGAACTTTAGTTCCGGGTTGATGACTCAGGATGCACAGCCAAAGTAGCACGTCCAACTCAAAAAAGAACCAGAATGAACCAGTTCAACCAATTGTCGAAGTTTGACGAGGATTTCCGAGGACTCAACAAGAACCGAATGAGCCATGGCGAAGTTTGCTGAGGATTACCGAAGATCCTGATGAGTGAGTTGACGATACTGTGCAAGCCTGAGGCGCGTACTGGAAATATTCTTATTATGACTGCTATTAATTTACATTTTATTAAAACCCGCAAAAACCTTTCTGTCGAGTGATGCAAATAAATTACAGACGGCTGGACTTTAGTTTAGCATGTATAATAGTCTAACTCATAGTTTAAAATAGTCTAACTGATTGCTTTTAGATGGAAAAACCGCCCATAACTCCTGGTCTAGGATTTGTTTTCTTTGCAATAATAGCATAACGAAATAGATTTGGCAAACAATCCAGTGTATATTCTGATTTGGAAAGCGTCAAATGATTTTACAATGCATTTTCGCAGAGGGGAGCAAAGTAGCCAATCACAGACTTGTTTGTTGATTTCTACAATGCAATGGCCAATCAGAGGTGTTTAGGTTGGAATCCACGCACGCTTTTTGTCCAGTGCCGAGTTCTATCATGCTCGTAACTTCATTAAAAAATAAAAAAAGTTTAATTGTGTGGTCACATTCATTGGTTAAAGCAGAACTTTGTAAGATCGTGATGAATGAGTGACAGTTTTTAATAAATGTAAAGGGAGAGCTCTTTGCATGTTGTATACGATAATATATTCAGATTTAAATAAAACTTGTTTTTCATGCTTGACAAGGGACCACGTACGACACAGAGATAGCTAACTACTACACTATATAGATCAAGATCGGTTATTAATTATTTGTATTGGCTGCCATGCCAAATCATGCACCAGCTTGCTTTTCTGTTTAATTTAAGTGTTAGTGAATTATTGTAAATGTGTTACTCAAATAACACTGCGTTTACTTGAAATAAATGAATTTGACTTTGCATCACTAGCGCACAAAGAGGAACTTAAATACACATTGATGAAGAACTAATAATGAACAGCTGTGATAATCGAATTAGTGTCCATGGAAACAGATTAGTGGTGGGAAACTAAGACAAATGAAAAAGGAAACTGCCAATGAACAATCTAAAAGTCCATGAAACTGCAACCAAAAGAGACTAAACTAAACATAACTGTGACAGATTGCCCTTAATGGGCCCCCAGAACTAGACAATGATATTTGCTGTGCTGCTTATAAAATTACAATGTATTCATATTAATTTCAACCTAATCTTTTGATGTTGATAACACTCTTGTTTATGTGTAAATATTAATCACTATGACCTAGTCCTGGTATGGTATTTGACAAATCCCGTAACCGAGTTTTCTGACATACAAAAAACAAATCCAACTGCAATTTGTACCTTTAATGAGCCCTGCAACACATTTTAATATGTTCAGATTTAAGTTTCACAACTTTTCTCTCTTTTCTCAGCCCAACAGGAAGTTCAAGTAAAGCGGATCAGTGAACAGATTAGGAAGTCCTAGTGAGGGCTGAAAGAGACAGGACCAAGTGGGCCGTAACAGCCCAGGCCATCACTGAGGAAACATTATATGAAAGGCTATTGTGTGAGCAAAACACTGCAGCTTTATGGAACTGAACCTGTAAACTCTCAGTGGACTCTGTTGTTTTGTTGTACAAGAGACTGTTCTGTGAGTGCTAGAAATCTCACAGGAAAGAGTGAACCAGACCCTCGTATTATGTATGCAGGGCTGGCTCAGTCAACACAGCCAAAGTATTGTGTTTTTCTGCAGTGTAGAACCTGGAGTTTTAGTTATCTATAGAAAGTAATTGAAAAGGGAGAACCCTCTTGTCTGACCTGACGTTCAATATGCACAATTCAAGTGTATGTCTGGGTACACTGTATCATGATCTGGACAAAAGTCTGTTCATTAAATGTCAAACCTAATGAGAGCCAGTATACATGATCAATTGTCATGCAGCAGACAGGAGTTGAGTTATAATAAATTTCTCTTGCAGTCCATATCTCTCAACCATACTTACAAAAGGAAAGATTTCATGGCAGTATGTCTATGTTATGTGAGCTCTACAAAATGTGCCATCCTGGATGTTCTTTCCGTGTAGTGTTACAAGTCTATATACACCTGATGCCTGCGAGACATTTTCAGTGCCTTGGGGATTGAGTTATAAAAACGCAATAGCCACGTTCATACAGCAGAACAATATATACAAGTGTTAGTCATTTACATTCACATTTACGCATTCTATAACTGAACTGACACCCGTACATTTCCACTCATTTTCAACACAATCTCACAGGAGTTTGTAACTGTTTTACATCTTTACAAAGTGGTGGCTAACCACTGATGGTTAGGTTTCTTGCATCTTGCTTTTTTCCTCAAAAAAATCAAATAAATAAATAAACAAACCTTGTAAAATGTGTGGCATTTTTTGCTGTCTGTCATTGTCTGTCACATCTTACAGTGTGAGAGAGCACCTCTGATGTGTTTTGATGTGTGGTTTATTTTATATTTTACTTTCTATTGTGGAAACTTGGTCAACGTCAGCAGAGCTTGACTGTTTTCCAAAGGCTGATGTGAAAGGGAGTTCATATACCTTTCATATACCTTTTTACATGCCTAAATCATTGACAAAAATAAATAATTGCAATTCTAGTTCGTTCGGTTCTGTAATAGCATTTACACATAATTCACTGTGTCTATCAATATTTTTCCTGTGAAGAAAACACATGAAGTGGCCTCATAAGTGGCCTACAGTCCAGAGCAGTTCATTTTGAGGATCCAGTATGCAGACTCAAGTCTTTGGATGCTAGTCTTGCAGATTTTGCATCATGAGTTTGAAGTGTTTAAATCAAGACAACAACACAAGGACCAGTCAGTTTCAGCTCAGAGTTTATTGCATGTCATTGAATATAATTATTTTGTAAGCTGTTTTACATTTTTATAGCATTTTTGTTGTTGTTTTTATTTTGAATATGTGTTTGATGTCTATCTTATTTCTATCATATAGTGTGAATATAGTTTATAGCAGGTGTTAACAGTGAATAACAATCATTACTAATGAAGGGTGGGGTCCGGTGGGGTTGCTATAAAACATTAAAGCTCATTTGATTGGAGAGAATAACCACCCCGCTCTCCTTTTGTCAATCACTGTGTTACACCCCCCACCACACACAACACACACTACACCACACAGGTAATTTACAACTGTACATGACCCCACTGCATACCTACAGCCCACCACAGCCCGGCAGGGGGGCAACTATACTGACTTCACGTGCTTGTTTACACTCAAATAGGAATGCGCGTGCCAAACCGCGGCTGTCAACGGGTTGGTTGGGAGAGTTTAAGAATGTAAAAAATAATTAAAATACAGTTTCAGTACAAACAATAGCATTTGTGTTTGGAATAAAAATAAAGAGAAAAAAAAGAAAGTTTATATTGTTGTGATTAATCTCAGAGCTGGTTCGTTTGGTTCATTATTTTGAACCCTATTGAATAATTCCTGAACAGGAAAATACTTCCAGAAAAAATGAGCAGGAAAATACTTCCAGAAACAAGACCACTTAAAAAGTGACTGGTCACTGACTGTTGCACTCTTTCATGAGCATGCAGGAGTTTGCAGCTAATCCAGGCTTTCTCACTTACCACCTACATACCGAAAAGACAACCTATACCACAGGGGTCACTGGGTTGATCTTTATTTTATAGACAATATTATGTGTTTACACTTTCAAAAAATATATAAATAAAAAGATCTGTAGAAAAATCCCACGTTCTGCGGTAAAGTGGGACATACTCTGTTGCTTAGCAACAGCAAGGTTATCCTTGTGGCAGTTTTACTGGCTGTCTCTTGCTGTTATGATCTAGAGTTTCAGAAACACATTCGGTTCTGCTTTCATGTCTGTAGACAGACTCCATTCATAGAACATATGCCACCAAAAATGTGAATGATAATGCAGTAATAATATCCAGTTTTGGTCAGCATATTGTGTAAGGAATTCCAGCAGTCTTAAGCCACATCTTTATCAAACAAATCATTATTGGAACAAACAAAGAATTTTCATTTTATTCAAACCAAAAATGAAAATAGGCTATTCAATAATATTCAGATATTCAGCAGTATAGCAGTATACATACAGTGGCGTAGCGTCTGGGTATGCAGGGTATGCAGGTGCATATGGGCCCGGGCAGATTGGGGGCCCGCCAAGCTGAGGGAAAACTTTTAATTGAAATGAGGAAACAAATAGAGCCCTGCACAGGCCCAGCTCTTTTTTTCTCTCTCTTTCTTTCCCATTACACAGTTGCTATTGCAGCCATTAAACTAGTTAAGTTTTGTTTTTTAATGGCAAAGTGGTTATATTTCTTTTCGTTTCTTTATTAAGTTAATTTAGAAATATGTTTGGAACATTTTATGTTTGTTAAATTAAAGTTTTTTGTTTTTTTAAAGTAACGACCAAGTGGCCAGCGGCAGACAGTGAGTTGAGCCAATGTTTGATCAATTTAGCTTTCTCAAATCATTACGACTTGCCTAAAATAAAATGTATAGATATAAAACACTCCGTGCATTTCAAAATATTAATAAAAAAATTAGACCTAGATAAATGTGCGCTGTTAGACGCATTTCCAGTCATTTGTGCAGAGAGTAGAAGCTGAAGCGCGCTTTGCAGGACATGGAGGCACTGGCGTGATAACTTATTTTTTACTTAATAAGAGTGGAAACTTAAAATACGCCATCATTTTTGTTCGTAAAGGTAAGAGTAATATATAATTTGGAACTGCAAAGGGTCTACTTTTATTTGTGTGCACTCACAATATCAACAAAACGTTGTGATTTTTTAAAATAAGGAAAACAAATAGGATGTCCTTACTGTTGTCTGGGTCTTGAGCAGGAGCACTTCACAATGATGAACTGAAACTCTGAATACATGCCTCACAGACATGATAAATATATCTATAGAATGCTTTAAATTGTTTTAAAACTAAATATTTCTAATAGAAAACAAACACTCTTTCATTATGTAATCCGTAAAAGATTTCTCTCTAAAGGCGCACCCAGTGAGGAGATGGCGAGATCGTCAACTTCATCTTTGTGACACTGACTCAGAAAACACTAGTTTATTAACAAATAATTCAAATATCTCCTTACTAATTTTTGTAATTTTTTTGTTTGTTTTTTTGGGGTGGGGGGGTGGGCCCCTATGCCAAGATTGTGTTTACATGCAGTACAAATAGCCTACGGCATCATTTTAGTGCCTCCTTGAAAAATAAATAACTAAATAAATAAGATTAATGTCATAATATTTTAAGAATAAAGTCAAAATTATGATAAAATCATGTTTTATTGCATGAAGTTAATGTGAAAATTCCATCTCTGCCAAAAAATAAATAAATAAAAAAAGTCTGTGGCATCCAACCTGTCATTCTTAACATTTAACATGAAAAACAGCAATAAAATGTAGGCTTATTGACGTTTTTAAACTCAGATTGATCGATTTTATAAGACTGATTTTTTTCCAACATGCATTCAAATATTTATTCATGTTTATTTCGTGCTGCAAATATTAAAAGAGGAAAATATCATTAATTCATATGCCGCTTGAACTGAGGTGAATATAGTTCTCACTACAAATTAAAGAGTGTAAAAACATATTTATGGTTTGTATTGGATCATAAAATTGACACAAGGCTGAGATTTTGTGTTATAATAAAAGTAACAAGCACAAAGCTTATTGGGGCTATTGGGTGGCTTGCTGGCTACAAATAATGAATTTGTACGTTAAATATTTTTTCCAAGCATTTATACCGTTAATAAAACAGCTTGTGAATAGTCACGTAACATTATTTACTTCAGAAAAATCAACAATAAGTTAAGTGAACCAAGTTGGAGCCCATAACGTTTGATGGGGCCCATGCAATTTTTTTGCATATGGGCCCGAGGCTGACTTGCTACGCCACTGCATACATACAAACATATACACACACACACACACACAGTCTGTGCGGGGAGGAACGAGGAGACGAGGTGTACACGAAACAGTCTTTAATGAAGTCCATAAACAGGGTACATCCAACACTGGGAAATGCAGGAAACACACCAACTGAACAAGTAGACCCGACAAATATAAACTGAATGGACTGGGGCTTATGAACACAGGACAATCAGGGAAGAACGAGACACACCTGAAATCAACACAATAAACGGGAGACAGAAACTGGGTCACGGAGCACATGGGGAGCAAAAACACAACAAAAACAGTCCAGGGGCGTGACATTACTCCCCCTCCCAGAAGGTGCGTCCTCGCACCGTAGTTACAACAGAGGGAGGGATGGGTGGGAACTTGGGAGGAGGCTCAGGAGGAAGACGGACACCCAGGAGGGGGCCGGCAGACAAAGACCAGGGAGGTGACGAAGAAGGGAGGTGCCAGGGAAGAGACAGGAGGGACCCGGAGAAGGAGGACCCAGGCCACAGCCATGATGACGGCCCATGGTGGAGCCGACGGTGGGAGGAGCCATGGAGGAGGAATGGCTGACGACTCCAGGGGGCCAACCAACGGCGGCAGAGCAGGTGGTGGAGGACCCCGAGGCGGAGACGGAGAGCCAAAGAGCAAGGGCAACGGGGAGGATCCGGAGGGCCCAGGTGAAGCAGATGGCGCGGGCGACCGAGGCGGGGATCCAGAGGGCCGCAGTGGAGCCGGAGTGACAGAGGACTGAGGAGAAGCCGAAGGGATGGAGGAGCCTGACGGAGCCAGAGGGACGGAGGGATGGAGTGACGATGCGCAGCCGGAGGAGTGGAGTCCCGAGGCGCAGGATGGTCGACGCCAGACCAAGGCGGAGCCGGAGGGACAAGGGAGCCTGGCGGAGCCGGTGGACCAATGGGCCACGGTGGAGAGGAGGGAGCTAGGAGCCATGGTGGATCCTACAGGTCGAGGCGGAGTCCGGGCCTCGAGGCGGAGTCCAGGCCTCCGGGCTTTTAAACCAATTAATGTATTCAAATAAAAGTATTTAATTCTTTTCAAAAAGAAAAGAAAAGAAAATCACTGACCACAAACCTATTAATAGTGGTGTATAAATTATTATTATTATTATATTTTAAGACCTTTCTTATAAACCATATGGTTTATATACCACATATCTATTTGATAAATTAATCCAGTTTTCATGAAACAGTTTGAATAATGTGAATTTTCTTCTTGCCTCCATGAAACTTTGTGCTTTGAATTATCTTGAATGAAGCATTTTACATGCCAGCATCCCTCCTGTGACCGAGTCACAAGGAGGCGTCAAGAGTGCAACTCTCAGCAACTACACACATAAATCACAGCTCTTAAAAGCAGGGTCTTCTCTCTCTCTCTCTCTCTCTCCCTGGGAAGGCCGGAACAGGCCGGACTGTCCCCAAGGCCTCAGAAACTAGTGGTCTTGTTAAAAGACGCTTAGCTGAGAATTATGTGCCAAGTGAAAAGGGGGTGTTTGTGCTGCTTGCTTCCCCCCAGTACATTCACTTGAACAATCTGCTTTTGGGGGGATCCAGATCGGAACCAAAGATTGGTGGAGCAGTGTGACTATTGCGGCTAGTTGGGGTGACCGAGGGGGGGGGCTAATGAGAAAGCTGTTCCCGGAGGTCCCTGTCCACATAAAGGCATGATTATTCCCTCTCTTGGCAAGGGCGGCTGATGGCAGGACTGGTCAGACACTGGACTCAGTATTCTTCAGTCTTATTAGACGAGGTCCTCTCCCCTCCTGGTCACAGCGTCGAGCTTGTTTGTTTTTTGGGGGAGAACTGTGGGAAAGTCATTAAAGTGTAAAGCATCCCCCTTTTATTTCATTCTGAGGGAAAAGAGAAAGCGAGATGATGAGATCCTGCTGTTAATGAGCGGAGACATGGCCGCACCAGCCAACCGATGCTGTTTTCCATCAATATGGCATCCATTCAGTCCATCTCCACTGGGAAGAATAGACACACTACACTGTTTGATCTGTGCGCCTCATCCTCTCTTAAAGACCAGCTTTCACTGATATTTTATTACAGCGCTGTTTCCTTCCAACAGAGCCCATCAAATCATCATTTATTTAAGTGGCTCCGCTACACACCTGTTGCATAACCCATCTTGATGAACTAATGGAGGCTGTTAAAGGCTTGTCGCTAGCTATTTAGCCCCTTTACTGCTCAGCAATTGAGAATGAAGTACTTTTCAAGTGTCAAGCAGGTGAATTCAGGATCTTTGGCCCCATCAGCTGTGGAGGTTATACTGGAGCTGGACAAAACTGTTTCAGAGGTGTTGAAGAAAGGAACCAGCTTCTCACTCTTCTCTTCAAAATTGGTTTGGTAATATTTAAAGGGGTCACGAAATATGTTTCGTTATGGGTTTCATCAAAAATGGCCATATTTAGATATAAATGGTAATTTTTCAATGTACTTCAATGCAAAATCTTAGCATATGAAATGACCATTTCATGTGGAACTCTCCCAAAAACATGTACTGCCTTTTACTAACACCCACCAAGAATAACTAATCATGCAAAAAGGAGTTGATGCAGCATTTCATTTAGAAATATTCCTGTTGCATCAAAGGTTGCAGCGCTGCACTGTAGCCAAACACAGTCATATCTTTTGAACGCAGAGTGCAATGATCTCCTTAAAGGGATAGCTCACCCAAAAATGAAAATTATGTCATTAATTACTCACCCTCATGTCGTTCCAAACCCGTAAGACCTTCGTTCATCTTTGGAACACAAAGATATTTTTGATGAAATCCGAGAGCTTTCTGACCCTGAATAGACAGCAATGCAACTGACACGTTCAAGACCCGGAAAGGTAGTAAGAAAAATGTTAAAATAGTCCATGTGACATCAGTGGTTCAACTTTAATTTTATGAAGCTACGAGAATACATTTCTACGTCCAAAGAAAACAAAAATAAAAATTTTATTCAACAATTTCTTCTCTTCCGCATCAGACTTTGACGACAGTATGACGATTTTATCAAAAATATCTTAATTTGTGTTCCAAAGATGAATGAAGGTCTTATAGGTTTGAAAAAAACATGAAGGTGTGTAATTAATGACAGAATTTTCATTTTGGGGTGAGCTAATCCTTTAATGCAAAGCATTTTCTGCAATATCATGAATATATTCATCATAACTAACAAGATGAAAACAATGTAAATAAGAGACTCGTTGAGCATTTTAAACTGTTTCATTAATTATAATGTGGTGTTGTTGTTGTTGTTTTTTTTGTTGTTGTTGTTTTTTCAAAAATGCATAAATCAAATCACAGATAGACTTGCACTGATCTTAAATTGACTGCTCCAGCAATTATAAAAGTGAACAATCTTTGACCTTGATCTTTCTGTATATAAAATAATCACACTATAGAGAACAGATGGTTTTCACACTATTAACAGGAACTCATATAGATCATGATGATCATGAAATGCAGTTTCAGATGTTTCTTGGGGTTTGTTTATAAAGTATACATCATAACACAAAGTATAAAGTCTTTTGCACCAAAAAATGTCTTTCTTTACCTAACAGTAGTAACGCTTTTGTGATTGGTGGACAGATTTATACAACTGAATAAATAAGCTTTCCATTGATGTATGGTTCGCTCGCCGAGATACAACTATTTAAAAATCTAGAATCTGAGGGTGCAAAAAAAAAAAAAAAAAAATTCTTTAAAAGAAAATCGCCTTTAAAGTTGTCCAAATGAAGTTCTTAGCAATGCATATTACTAATCAAAAATAAAATGTTGATATATTTATGGTAGGAAATTTACAAAATATCTTCATGGAACATGATCTTTACTTAATATGCTAAAGATTTTTGGCATAAAAGAAAAATCGACAATTTTGACCCATACTATGTATTTTTGGCTATAGCTACAAATGTACTTGTGCTACTTATGACTGGTTTTGTGGTCCAGGGTCACAAATGATAATGACTAAGGTTAAGGGGCATGACAAGGGAAATTGTGACATCACAATTGTCCTGATTTCAAATTGTCACGTTTTTTTAGCAGTTGCTGCTCTTTCTTGGATGTTGGCTTTGTGAAGTTATCTGTAGCCTACTTGGTTTTTGAGGAACCAGGGTCTTCAAGATGAATGTTGAGATTTGCTTTCACTTTGCTGCAGTTGTTCTGTTTTGTTTAGACACAATCCTTCTTAGTGCTTGACTGTGTTTTTGGAAGTCTGACAAGTCACCCATTTTACCCAAAGTTTGTATTAAACACTGCTAAACACAACTTGTACTACACTGATATACAAAATGTCTTGCATACATTCATTTAATAAATTTCAATAAATCAAGTTATGCATCAATTCACATAATAGTATCATCTAAGTGTGTTTGGATTTGATTGCTGATTCAAATGATTGCACATGCAGTCAAAATATTCTGAAAGCATAATATTTATGAGAAGAGAAGAGGCACCTTTTCAAAATCCAGCTGTGAACCAGTTTGATGCAGTTTGATTCTCAGATTATTATGCATCATATCATATCCGTGCTGTGGTGGAGGCCTCTACTGGTGAGCAGTTAGTAATGCAACTTGTTTACCAATCTCATCCAGTTCAAAAGACTGCCAAAGCTTTCCTGGTGAATGAAATGCCAGTGCATCACATTTGATGAGCTAAATATTAAATGAAATGATCGATCATTCAGTCCATGCTGTCATTCTGTTTCCATTAAAAATCTGTAACAGTTCTGTAAGTTAATATTGGATCACTGAACTGAGTACAAATAAACATGTTCTGCTAATGTGGACTTAACTTGGCATATGACAAGTGTACTTTGCCTTTACCACATCTATTTTTGGCTGCACACTCTATTGATCTATTTGAATAACATGTAGTGTCAAAGCGTGACAGTTCGTCGAGCCAAAAAGACAAACTCAATCCCACGCATGCACGGAAGAACCATTACCTCAACATATAGAAAAAAATGAAACATCATTGGTCAGTTCTCTTTGATGTCTCAGTAGAGGAAAGCCTGTCTGATATGAATGGCCGGAGCAGAAGAGAATCGCTGCCAAGCATCTCGTAGTAAAGCAGTAAAAAGAGAGCAGTCACTTACAACAGTGGGATTTCTCAGAATGTGTTTGTGATGATTTGCATTGAGGGGTTTGAAAAGAAGCTTATGCAACAGCAGTGGATAATTTGTATAACTTGTGCTTACTATAGGCTGGAGGGAGGTCAGAGTTGCTGGCTGCTCTTTGTCCAGGGCCATTGGTATTCCTAATGGTTTGGGTGATCCAAAAAAAAAAAAAAACCCTATTAAACGGTTTATATAAAAATCCCACACTTTCTACCAAATGTTTTTGTACTGGGGTGACTCATTAATTCCCATCATATTGTTTCCCAGCAACAGAAGCCTGTGTACTGTCATTCCTGGAAAATACTGTGCAAATAACTACACCTAAACTTCAATATCATTGATTTGAGTGTCATACTATTATAGTTTTATTAATATTTAGATTTTTTTTTTTAATGTCCTTAATGGTTTTAGTTTTACTTAATTGTAATAACCCTGTGTTGCAATCTAAACAAACATAACCAATAAAAATATTATTGTGTGAATTATTGTATTGTGTGACTCCTTCATAGCAGGGTTATTATCATTAAATACAATTAAATATATAAATATTAGATTTAAAAAAAATGTTGCCAACTACCTGAATACATTTAAGATGAAGCAGTGAATGTACTAACTGAAGATAAATAAAAACTAAAGCTGAAGTAAAAATAAATTCAACCTAAACATAAAATATAAAATATCAATGAAATCTGAAAATATATTTTAAAAATATTAATATTTAACATACATATTTGAATAAATGCCAGATGTCCTATTTTTAGTCATATTCTTCTTCTTCTTTTTCTTCTTTCTTTCTTGGTTATCTTTCTTTCTTTTTTGGTTATCTTTTGATAAATGGCTGGCTTTGGAATGTTGATTTGTTTGGAAACATGGATCAGGGAAGACACATTGGTGGGGAAAAAAGAGTGGCAGAGAGAGGGAGGACTAGAACCATCACAGTACTGTGAATATCCATCCATTTATTCCATACATTTTCCCTAGTGCTTATCCTATCATGGTCATAGGCTGGACAAGCCCCTGGACAGATGGCCAGTCCATCACACACATTCATATTCACACTCACTACAGTCTCAGTTCACCTGTCCTGTATGTCTCTGGATTGTGGAAGAAACCCAGAGGAAACTAACATAAACAGAGAGAACATACAAACTCCACACAGAAAGAATCCAATACAGCACCTCATTATACTAGACTGCTGATGTTTGTGTGTGTGTGTGTGTGTGTGTGTGTGCAACCTGGTCTCATAAAAATATGTACCTCTGCGCACTTTTTGTGCGACACCGTTACGTACCTTGCTGCACGTTTTGCCGCAGTTTGAAATAGAAATGTCCACTGAGTGGTGCTAAAACACAGGTTCAATATGTGAACCCTGGCACGTTTTTATTACGTAGATATTGGTACGTATTGCTGTTTTTTTATTACGTTGCTTCAGATACGTATTGCGGCGGTTCAGAATTCAAATATCCGGGGACTGTCGCTAAAGGTTAATGCTCTATCGTGTTGGAAATATGCCCTACACCAAATCCAACCCTAAACCTACCTGATAGTGTTAACAAATGCAAAACTGATATAAAAACGTATTAGCTGATGCAACTGTGCCATTTGAACTTCCTTTCATGCAGATTTGAACTGCTTTGTCCACCGAATTCGAACCGGTGCTTCTCGTCTCCTAAATCCGTCTCCGTACTCCGTGCTTTTCTCATTCATTCTTTGTGCTGTAATATGGTTAATAAAATGAAAAGATGTTATTCTTATCCAATAATGAAATACTTATGTGACAAATCATTCAAACTTAAAGATAAAAGTTCTTCGATTATGTAATGATCCCTGTTTTTAGTGTTTTTAAAATCAGTGTTATGAATGAAATGTATGTTTTTTTTGAATGAGAATTGTTCCCAGTGTTATGATGAAACGACCTATATGAAGTGTTTTGTTGGTCTGAGTGAGTTTTGGAGGTGAGATCAACTGTTTGGCCAAGATTCGTGTTAGTTTTGAAAATGTGGTTTCAGTATTGAACAATGCTTGCTAGCAATTGAAAAACAAACTGTAAAGTACAACCAAAATACATATTATAAAACTAGTAGGAATGCTAAAACTGATAACTTTTATTTATTTATTTATTTATTCATTCATTCATTCATTCCAGTTTTTCTCGATTGCTAACACACTATAAATGATTCATTTGGCCCATTTTTCCAAACCATTCATACAGTTCTCAAAACAAAGACTTTTAACACATTTCACCTGTTTGCACACACGTTCCAATTTGCTCGGTGTTTTCTGTAAAACTCTACACAAAAACGCCATCATTTTGCACAGGTTTAACCATGTTCTCATTCAGAAAACTCAAACACAATATATAATTAACTCAAGCATCAAAAAATTAACACAAACAGCACATGTTTATCCATGTGTGAACATTCAGTAGCAAAACTGATGACACACAGGTCAGAATCTCAGGATGATATGCACAGGAGCACAAGTGATTATGTGTTTTGGAAAATGAATCATGGTAGTGGGAGACAAAGAGGAATAGGAGGAGAAAAGAAAAAATGAAGGGGATGAGGTCAAAGGTTGTTTGTTCCTGATGAAATACAAAGCACTATAGTTGACCATGTTCTTCTGCATGGACTGACCGTGAGGGAAGATGGCCTACAGGCTCATCTACAAGGTTTCAATACTACTGACACATACAATATAATTACAGTACATAGCAGCAGTACTTCAGATGAGAGAACTTTCATTATTCTACGTACAGTAAATAATGTATGTTGTACACCCTCAAAACTCATTACTGTTGATTTGTAGCCAAGCAGTCCTTACATCTACTCTATTTTTGCAGAACTGAGTGACGACTGTCCAGTCAAAGCAGAGAAGTCTTTTTTCAGAAGACTAAGAAACCGCTATAACAAATAAGGATACTACCAATACTGTAATGCAATTTGGCTGAGGATGCTGAATGAATGAATGAATTAATTAATTAATTAACTAATTTATTTATTTATTTATTTATTCATTCACAGTAACTGACAGTATAGTCCAGTGTGTGTTTACTGTATATTCAGTTGTTTGGTCTTTGAACTTTTCTCTTCTAGGGCTTTTCATCTACTGTAAGGTATCTTTACAGTCGTGTAATTAAAGTAAACTTTTCTTAAAGTTTATTGCAGAATTTTACTGTATCTGCACCCCTTTATTTATGCTGCATACTGTAACAGACATTGACTAGCAAAAGTATTCCTATTTCCCAAAAGGAGGTTTTTGTAACAGTGTTTTGGATTGATCTCACTAGTGTTCTCTAGACAGGAATGTAGTCTGAGTATTTGACAGGTTTGTGTATCATCTGAGGCCAAAATTTGAGTCTGACAAAAGAGAATATGTTTTTGACTAAACTATTTGATTTTAACCTGGAAGTTTGCACAAGTTAGTGTGTAATTTTGAGATTGTGTTTATAGTTGTGAGAAAATGGTGAATTGTTTCATGAATTGTGTGTTAGCATTCGAGAAAAACTGTAAGTGTTGGAATAGTTGAAAATCTATATCTTATGTGCAAACTGCATGACTTTAGTGTTGCTATATATACATGTGTGTGTGTGTGTGTGTGTGTGTGTGTGTGCGCGCGTGCATGTGTGTGTGTGTGTGTGTTCTCTTCAGTTGCAAGTTGTGACCCAAATTTGCACAAAAATGATATATGTTGATAAGAATGATTTGCATAATAATTCGTAATAAGACTATATATTAATGTTCACACAGTGCAGACACACCTTGATTCAGATAAGTAGGATTACATATCGATTTTTATATATAGAAAATGTTATCATAACCAATTTAAATCAGTAAGATGCAAGACTGACAAACCAGGATGCACTTTTGACCATATAATGGTAAACTGATATTTGACATGAAACAGCACTGATATTTTCCAAAGCCAATGAATGATCTGTTCTCCGGTCTTCACTGGTCTTCCCCAGTATATGCTGTGCATTATAGAGCTGGGTTAATTTGACCACAGTTACATAACTGCTGTCTGCTTGCATTGAACTCCTCTTTCCTTAATCTCTTCTGCTAGATTATTCACTTTCTCTCTCTCTCTCTTTCTAAACTCCTCCCTGACGCACTCAAGCTGGGGACACAGACGAGGTTTCTTACTCACACGCACACACGCTCCCGAGCAACCGCCACGGTCCAGTTCTGAGCGGATCGGGAAGGCTGAGGAACCCCGTCTGTCCCTCAGGGGAGCGAAGGGGATTTGAGACAAGAGAATCACGCCATACTGTCACACAAACACAAAGACATACAACCTCTGCATCTGAAAACAATGAAATTGTCCTATTCTACTTCATTTACCAGGTTGATACATTTCAGTCAAATCTGGGTTAAATACAGTTATTGAATAAAATATATTTTCATGGGAATTGTGACCAAGCAATAACATCTTATTAGCATTGCTGTTTCAGGGTGTATTCACGTTTTAAAAAACATCTCTAACAGTGTACATGACACAGTCTGTCAGATACCATTGCACACAGTTTGGAGATGATTGCATGAAAGAACTGTCCAAGACTGTCCCAGTTGGTATTATATTTTGGAATGGTGTATGAAAACGTGCTTCTGTACACAAAAGCTAATATACTATGTACTATGCAGCGGTAATTAGTGACATACTGTCCAAACATATTTGGACTGATTCATTCCACTACTCATTAGCATTCTGCACCTGCTGCCTCCCAAATACCACACTAAAATGTGCCAGTTCTTATGAGATACTATCCATAGAGAATACACATGGCTAAAGCAGTCAAATAAAATATATGAAACACATTGTGCGATTTGTGCTTGTTTTCCTTTTTGTTATATTTAGGTCACATTAAAATGACTCATATATTTGGAATTGATCTTTTTGTGTGTGTGTGAGTTTCAAATGCCATTTAAACATTGTGTAAATTCCCACAGATTCTGACTTTCAATCTTAAAATATGAGAATTGTCATGAAAATATGAATTAATTAATTTAATTTTTGGAAAAAGTATCAAATAAGTATTTTGATATGATAATCTTATCAAAATTCATTAATATTTATTACGTTGATATTGTCACACATTAATATACTGTATGTATTAATATTAATTAGCCTATGTGAATATATAGAATTTTTTTAAACAAATAAAAAATATCATCAGTAAAATAGAAAACTAAGAAAACACAAAATGTATTCAACTTATTTAAATATTATTATCGTATTTATTGATGTTCAGATTATTTTTTTTTTTTAAGTTTTAATTTTAGGTTTTATAAATTTTGTTATGTGTTTTTGTCACTTTTACTTTAACTTTAATTCATTTATAGCTATTCATTACTCAGTTTGAGTAATTTTAAACTTAGACTTATTTTATTTCAGGTATTGTCATGGCAACATAATTTTCATTTAAGTTTAAGCTTTCCGTTTAATATTTATTTTAATGTTTTCTTTTCTTTTCTTTTAATATTTTATTTCAGTTGATGAAAACAATTCTAACAGTTATCCCACAAAACACTGTCTACAATATGTTTTCGCTTTTTGAAGTACATCGCTGGTTCAAATGAATGAAAATGAAAAAAACATCATTGTCATTAAATGTTGTGAAAGATGTTTTTTTTTTTTTTTTTGCAGTTTTTTTGCAGTATTTGTCATTTTTGCAGTCTTTACTCATCTTTTTCTCATGTCAATTGCTTAGTCATTGTAGATCAGGAGAATGACCTACACTGTGACCTCTGCATTCCACAACTTAACTACATTACATAGCGCTTCACCAACGCAGTTTGCCATCAAACCTGCTGTCCTCAGACAGTCAATCATTATCTACAGCCAGGGTGGGTCATGTATGACGATCAGGCCTGGCATGTGACTAATCATAGTTACACTTATAATCCATTTTGCCATAAAAACATTAACTCCGACTTGTTGCAAACATCTGGATCATCACATAAACACATTTTCAGGAGAGCTCATGCTGAGAAGTTGTGGGCTGAAAGAATATAAAGACAAACCACAAAAACAGACTGTGTTTCAGAGATGCAATCAGTCCTAGTGTATTTAACTGACCTTGATTAACTAAGACTGGTTTCAGAGAGGACTGCTGAAATAAGAGACGGTCTTTGAAGCGCTGCTGATAAACACGTGAATTTAATCCAGTCAGAACCGAGAGCATGGACAGATAAACTCTTCCACAGAAGTATGTGCAGGTTAACTTCAAGAGAAACCACTGTTTGATCTTTGATCAGATCGTCTGACATTAGAAACAGTTGTGGGTAATGAATGTGAGTAGTTTATTGCATCACAAGGTAATACAATGAGTCAGGTAAACAGAGATAGCGATGTGAGAGTAATCACTAAATGAATCTGAGTGACATCTCTATTATATAAAACACTGTTCTGATATCTCTGGAAAAAGATATGGGAGTTTTCTCAAGAGATATTTAAATCTACCTGCGTAATAGACTACTGGCAAAGAGATGAAGGAATGTCTTGATGTATTTTCTTTGCTATTGTCCTGGGACAAATATTATTAGAAATTGTATGGTTAAAAAACTCTTAGTGTACAGATCAAGACAGGTTTGTCATTATTAGCAGCAGATGGGCAGAATTATTTTCCAGTTTAAACTGGAAGATTATTCAGATTAATTTATGGATACGCAAACTGTAGGTGTAATGCACCTGAAATTTGCATTTGTGCCAATTGAAATTGAGGATAGAAAAGCTTAACATGGTTTAATATGGTTATGAACCCAACTTGTGGAATTTGCTGTAAAGTATCATTTAGACTGCTGTAAATTTGTTGTACTTCAGACAACGCATAGATTAGGAAATAGTCTTACTTTATCTATTCTAATAGACAATAGCCTACAATATTTTACTACTGGGAAAATACTCATAGGAACCAGTCAGACCAAGCATTGCGTAACCAAACATTGGGCGATTTGGAATCTACTGTTATGATAAATTTGGGTCTAGCACCCTCTGGTGGCCATACGGCGACAACAAACTAAGAATTTTTGAACTAAAGCAGTCGAGATGAGGTGCAAAGAGTCTGTATACGCAAATTTATTCAACAACCAGACAGTCATGAGCCAAATTTATGTGTTACAGTTTTTCTCGATTGCTAACACACGATTCATGAAACAATTCACCATTTTCTCACAACAATCTCAAAACTACACGCTAACTTGTGCAAACTTCAAACTTCCAGGTCAAAATCAAATACTTTAGTCAAAAACATGTTCTCTTTTGTCAGACTCAAACTTTGGCCTCAAATACACAATCATGAAAATGCGTATAAATAGTAGGCCTACGCCAAATAAAAACGAAACCTCGTGGTATTGATACGAAAAAACGGACTTTGGCGTATATGATACGAACGTTTTTAGCGTGCATATACAGTTTTTCTCGATTGCTAACACACAATTCATGAAACAATTCACCATTTTCTCACAACTAACACAATCTCAAAACTACACACCAACTTCAAACTTCCAGGTCAAAGTCAAACATTTTAGTCAAAAACATATTCTCTTTTGTGAGAACTAATCTTTGGCCTCAGATGACACGCAAAGCTGCAAAATACACAGACTGAAAATTGAGTGTTTAATCTTATCATTATACATTACTGACACTCTATCCTCCAATTTGATACTGTTAAGTGCTTTGACATAATCTGTATTGTTAAAAGCCTATATAGCCTAAATAAAGGTGACTTGACTTGACTATTTTCCTGACTAGAGTGAGATTAATCCAAAACACTGTTACAAAAACCTCCTTTTGGGAAACAGGAAACATCTTGCAAGTCAATGTCTGTTACAGTATGCAGCATAAATAGAGTAAAATTCACCATTAAACTTTAAGAAAAGTTTACTTTCATTACACTACTGTAAAGTTATCTTACAGTAGATGAAAAGCACTAGAAGAGAAAAGTACAAAAACCAAACAACTGAATATACAGTAAACACACATTGGAATATCCTGTCAGTTTCTGTACAGCAATAAATAAACAAATACAGCATTCTCTGCCAAGTTGCATTACAGTATTGGTAATATCCTTATTTGTTATACTATAACAGTTTCTTAGTCTTCTGAGAAAAGACTGTCTGCCTCCCCTAGACAGTCGACTCTCGGTTCTGCACAAATACATGTAAAAAGTACTTGGCTACATATCAATTCAACAGTTACGAGTTTTAGGGTGTGTGCTACAGTATTTACAGTACAAAGAATAGTGAAAGTTCTCTCATCTGAAGTACTGCTACTATGTAGGCCTACTGTAATTGTAATGTGTAAGTAGATGAGCCTGCAGGCAGCATTCCTTATGCTCATTCCATGCACAAGAACATGCTCAACTATAGTGCTTTATATTTCATCAGGAACAAATGACCTTTGACCTCATCCCCTTCATTTTTATTTTCTCATCCTATTCCTCTTTGTCTCCCACTACTACCAGGATTAATTTTCCAAAACACATGACCACCTGTGCTCTTGTTCATATTATTCTGAGATTCTGACTGCCGTGTCATCAGTTTTGCTACTGAATGTTCAAACACGGATAAATGTGTGCTATTTGTGTTCATTTTGTGATTTTTGAGGTAGTTATAGTATTGTGTATTTGTGTTTTCTAAGTGATAACATGGTTAAACCTGTGCGAAATGATGGCGTTTTTGTGTAGAGTTTTGCAGAAAACATTGAGCAAATTGGAACGTGTGTGCAAACAGGTGAAATGTGTTAAAGGTTTTGAGAAACGTGTCTTTGTTTCGAGAACTATATGAATGTTTTGGGAAATTGGGCCAAATGAATCAGTTATAGTGTGTTAGCAATCGAGAAAAGTGATGAAGCTTCTGACCTGTAATTTCATCAAAGACCGACAGTGGGCGCTATCGGCTGGAGAGCTTAGTCGCGTCTGATGAAGCGGTTCAGCACACACCATATACTTCTACAAGTAACAATTTTTTTTTAAATTTACCTTTTACTTTTGGGGGTGAACTAACTGAAACTTTACACTCATGAGCTGAAGCGAATTTTCCCAATACCGACGACAGCTCACGAGCGACCATATGAGCAGAGGGATTTTTCCATAACATAATGTTATCAGTATAATAGTGAATATTTTTCAAGGTATGTGTATTTTTAAAGTCTCTACATAACTTATAAAGCATTAAAAATACACACAGACTGAACACAAGTTGACCTAGTTTGGCTTGGGCGTGTTTTAATCAGGAAAATTGAATTCATAAAACAGCAATGATTACAAACAAAACAGCAAATGAAAGCAAAACTGTAAAACCTCAAATCACTGTTTATAAACGTATTATAAATATTTGACAGTTTTATAGTTTGTTATTATATGGTTGACAATGTATGCCAGTGCAGTTTTATTTTAGTTAAGAAATATAAAAATTAGTTTGTAGCATAGAATTCATCATATTTAGCCTACTCTAATGGTGTAAATTAGGTGAAAACAAAAACATATATTTGTTTGATATTTGCAACTTCAAACTTCCCAGTGTGATTACTAGCCTCAGTCTCTGGGATATCCAGCTGCAGTCTAGTCTTTAAAGATGAAAAATACCTACCTTGTCAACCTTTTATAAAGACATCACACTCTCATGGCAATTCATAACTATTTTACATTTTTAGAGAATTGGCCTCACTTAGTTAGATTTAGTGGTGGACCATCATCCTTACTTTGTCTTTTGTTTGTTTTTTTATCACCACCTCAAAATCATAAACCTCAAAAAATCATTATGCTCATATTTTTTTTATTTTTTTTTTTATAGGGGCTGAATTTGATTGATATGAAATTTAACAGCTCATAAAAATGTTTTATGAATAGAAAGTCAATACCCTAGTAACAGTTTCAGCTACGAGCTTATGAGCTTTCTTAAAAGGTAAGCATTTGTGAAAAGTAAGTGAACATATCGGTTGAGAGCGCTGTCTATATAGTATGTTTATGTCAGTCAAGTGTGGTAAATAGGATCAGCCTCTTCTCTCATTTCAGACATCATGTTGCAGCCATTGTAGCGAATCATTACATCAAATCACATCACACATTTATTTTAGTGTGAAATGACGAAATGTCAGACAGCAGTTAAGAATGTTGCTTTTAACGTATATTCTGACATGCCAAGAGTTTATTTTTTTCATAATCTAATGTAATATTTTCCACATATATACATAAAAAACAAAGAGTTCAGAAATGTAAAGATTGGAGAAAAAAGTGGGAGTTAAATGGTGTATAATTATGATGTGACTAACTTACAAAAGACACAATTAAAATTTTCAATGCCAACAATACTTAAAACAAATGATTCATATATCATTTTACACAACATGGCCAATCGCCAAAATAATAACAGTAATGCGAATCGGCATTATCAAACCTTTTTAACCCGCATGACATTGCATTTCCCTCCATTTAAATACATTTTTAAAAACATACATGGTAGAAAATAATCAACAATACAACATTTCCATAAGTACATTAGTACCACATGACCAAATGTTCTCATTGGACATTTGAGTAGCCCTCACTGGTTTGATCCTGAGATCACTGTCATTAAGGCAGCATTCATTTCATTCAGACTACAGCAGATGTGTAGATGGCAAATAGCAGCTTACAAACAGAGGTGGTCATAGTTCATAGAGTCTAAAGATGCCAATGTTTCCACAGCCCCCATTCAACTTAACTTCTCATATTGAAAGCTCACAATCTCATGACGAACAAGCGGACTGATGTGTTTTAATGTTTCTCTTTAAATTATCAAGATTATCCTATTTTTTTTTTTTTTCCCCCATGGCAACAGTGCACTGTTTGTAAGCATGCAGTTCATGTTGCACTTTCTTCAGTATTCATCACATACTGACCATATACTTATAATATAAATATACTGCACTATATTACACAGCTAAACGTATATATTAACAGATGCATTGGCACTAAGAAAATGAAAGAAAACACTAGTACATAATTATTTTCTTAAAAATCAGCCCTTTCTGCTGGTTGGAACTGATGAATATGATAACAAAGGGACAATCTAAAAACCGTAGCTACTTCTACCAACATTATTCGATAATTTCCTTCTTAAAAAGGTATAAGAGGACATTGTCTTTTGCTTTTTCAGTGTGTTCAGCCACCAAAAGCTGCTTTTAGTTGACCTCTCTGGTATAGAATTAACATGAGGAAATTGTTTCACTGTTTGGCTTGAACCATCAGTGTGGGTCAGTGATGGAGGGCATGAGAACAATTCTGGCTCTTGCTTTCAAAGGGCAAAAAACGGGGCACAGAAAGAGTAAGATAAGAAAAAATTGATTTTAGGAAGGAACACTGTGAGCAGATGTAGGTAGTATACTCGAATATTACCGTACTGTTGACGTAAGACAACTATTGACAACAAAGTACAACAGAAGAGGAATACTTGAAGGAGAAAACAGCCTTTGGCAACCATAAGGGAAATAAATATTGTTTTACTTGGCAGCATTATAAACCACAGTGTAAAATAAAGGCTTGCGTCTAATTTCTTTTTTCTTTTTCTTTTTTACAGAAGAATGCGCTGTTGGTTCGTTAAATAATGTCACAACTCTCAACAACAAAAAACTAAATTCAACAACAGAGTACAGCTCAGTCTTCAAATGTGCATTTTCGCCACACTGCGTCAGGCGATTTGCACTATGATTGTGGAAAAAGTTTTTATTCTGCCCTTCAGTACTCTTGAATTATTTGTCCGACTTGAACCCAAACAATGGCACTGTTTAGCAACCTCGTTTTCTAAATCGCGTGTAAAAATGGCAGTGCTCTCGCACAGTGTCGCGGCTTATTTAACCATCCAATGAAGACAAAATCCAAAAAGGTTGGCCACGGAGATTCATCAAAAAATTGACCGTTCAAGTGTATTTTAGCATTTAAAATGACGACGAGAAAATATCTAAGAGAAAATATTCAACATCTCTGTTTTTTGGTCTGTGCACTGACATATGACAACACGCAGTGTAATGTCTTTCTCCATTCTGTTTCTCAGGCTTGTCTCCAAAGCCATCTTTACACAACAGCTGATTCTGTCTCTTTTGAGCGCAGTAACTGTGAATGCTCTGAGTAACAGTGGCACAGTATGAATATGTGAAGCACGCCACAGTGATTCACCTTTCAAGGCTCTCTCTCTTTGGATAAGAGAACGCAAAAGCTCTTCATATGCTTCTGACATACCTCTGTCATTTCTATTAGGAGCACATGGGCCTCGCAGACTCCAAAAATCAACCCGCTGAATTTATGCGAACATTTCAATTGTTATTGCACCTCGTGGCACAAGCCAGCTGTGATAATCAAATGAATTCTTCACACAAAGTGCTTGTCTTCCTCTCTGAAAAACTATTTACATAACGTAATACCAGCCCTTCTCCAGAGAGCGACCTAAACTGGCAGCCTTAAGTGGCGGCACAGTCTGATGGCAAAGTGAGCCGGACCGCCCCTCCACCCCCTGTAGAAGCAGAAAAAGCTGCTGAGTTGGGTCCATTGGTCTCCATTGTGAAGAGCTTGCAGGCTCGTGGAGGGACGTACTCTGGGGCGGGAACGGTGGCGTTGGTGGCGGTGGCAGGAGCCTCTCTTTCGGGGCTGGAGGCGTGAGAGGAGCAGGGTGAGTTGGTGGGGCTGAGCTGCACGGCTGTGGTGTCCTGCATCGTGTGTTCGCTGGTCTCAATCTCAAATGCCGCCCCTCCACTCAACCCCCCTCCGCCCCGACCCATGAATCCCAAACCGCCACCTCCTTTGGAGCGTCGAGAGCTCTGAGGCGGAGGCAAACGACTGCAGATGCAGCAAGCCCCGAAGAAGGAGAACGCTACCAGCAGGAGTATAGGTCCGATGATGATTGGGGGATTGCTAGAGGGCACAAGTGTGCTGAAGGCGAAGGCGCCTACTAAGGTGATGTTGATGCCTGCCAACATAATGCACAATCCACATGCACAGCAGAGGGCTGGAGAAGGCAGACCCTGAGGACGGGATTTCCGCTTCTTGCGGGTCTGCGTTTCCTTTTTGGGCACTGATGTGCCAGAACTCTGTTCGCTGCAAACCATATTGGCGAGGGTCACGGTTACAGCGTTGCTGCCACAACCCCACTCACACCTGCCGTGTCCTTATCAGCAAATTGTAGAAAATGACCATTGCTTCTTCATTAGTGCTTGCTTCACTCACTGAGAATGCTACCTGTAGTGCAGAAACAAAGAGTGAGTGTCATACTTTATAGTAAACTGCAGGTATTATTGGAATTTACCATAACAAGCATCACAAGATGCCATTTGTTGATTTATTATTAACATTGTCCTCTCCAGCAACTGGGGTCAATAATAACAGAGCACATGAAGCCAAAACACCATCAGGGTAACACATTTAACAATAAATTATTTTAATAATCTTTAACATGATTAATCATTTAATAATCATATTAATCACATACATTGCAACATAAATTCTCCACTGATAATAGGATAAGACGAAACAAATAAATTGTTAAATAAAATCTAAACAAATGTGATAGCTTCCACAGGGAATTCTGGGAATGCCCCATAATTTTTACTTATAAAAAATATTATAGAATAATATTTTGTGTTTGTGTATATATGTGTGAATACATAAATAGATAGAGATAGATAGACAGACAGACAGATAGACAGATAGATAGATAGATAGATAGATAGATTCAGTTTTGCCATCACAGATAGAAATTACGTTTTAAAATATATTAAAATAGAAAACAGTTATTTTTTATTCTAATAATATTTCACAATACTGTTTTCATTCTATTGTATACACTAACGGTAGTGCAATCTATAATAAAATATAACATCATTTATTTTTTCCATAGTTTATTTTTAAATTTGTCACAGTATCTTGTAACAAAATAACTTAGTCAGGTAACTGGGTAACAGTCAATTAACAGGTTTTACTGTATATTTTTACCATTAGAATAAAAGGGAAAGAATTACAGTTGATTACTCAACAGTCATGACACTCAGAAATGTTTTCACAGTCACCATTTGCTCTTATATGCAACTGTATCCTACTTCACAACACCAAGGTCACATTTTAGCCTACTTTCTGAAGCAAACTTAAGAAGCTAATCATTTCACACAATACCAGTTTCAATTGTGTCATCAACTGTGTAAAATGAATCAGTAAAAATGCGTAGGTACTAATGGGAGCAATGAGCATCAATGCTGGTTTCACCCCTACCGGATGTGATAGCCCATGAGACGCTTAAATGTGGTTAAAGACGACCGCTTAAACAAATATATGGTGCTTTGAGCCATATGAACACATGCAGTGATTTAGAAATATTGCCAGCGTCTCTTTACGAGCAAGAAAAGGTCTTACCGCTTAGTCGACGTCCAGAGGAACACAGGCTTGCTTGATGATGGAGGTCTCCGGGTACGTGCGAAATCTGTCGTTTCCTTTAAGTCGAAAACGAAAAAATACGATGTCTTTCGCGCGAGTTCCGCTGCTCGACTGATATTATGATCAATACTGCTGTCACTCAATACACGACGGTCGCGCTCCACGCGCTGGATTCGAGTCTCTGATTCTGAATGAGGATTTCTCTCAATAAACAACAATTTTTCTCTTACAAAACAAATGATACTAAGCATTAAGTGTTGTAATATTTCCCTTTCGTCTTGGCAGTAACAGGTTGCAAAGAAGCCCGTGTGTTGATCAGTGCAGTGGTGTGAATGAGCGGGTGGGCATGTGTTCATTGAATGTAGGGAGGAGGGACCCTCTCTCTCATCTTCAGCTATGTGCACTGCTACCAGTGCTCAACACCTCTTTATGATAGCAGGCCAAACTACCACTCCAAAATCCCAGCACATAGTTAAACCTTTACAAACATCACTGCCAAAATACCATAAGTAGCCTACTGCAATAAAATTGTTATAACTTACTGTAGATGTGCATTTATTATTATTTTACAATAGTAATAATAAATGTTTTATGCCTAACTATTGTATTTTGCCAGAAATTAGTTTCCTGTAAACTGTGTAAACTATTATACAGTACTGCAAATTATTATACTGTAAATATTATGATGTAATTATTATATGTGACCCTGGACCACAAAACCAGTCATAAGTAGCATGGGTGTATTGGTATAGCATTAGTCAACAATATGTTGTATGAGTCAAAATTATTGATTTTTCTTTTTTGCCAAAAATCATTAGGATATTAAGTAAAGATTATGTTCCGTGAAGATATTTTGTAAATTGCATACCATAAATATATAAAAACTTAATTTTTGATTAGTAATATGCATTGCTAAGAATTTAATTTGGACAACTTTAAAGGTGATTTCCTCAAATTTCCCTCAGATTCCAGTTATTTTAATAATTGAATCTCGGCCAAATATTGTCCTATCCTAACAATCCATACATCAATGGGAAGTCTTTTTATTCAGCTTTCAGATGTTGTATAAATCTCAATTTCAAAAAATGTACCCTTATGACTGGTTTTGTGGTCCATGGTCACATATATGTAAATGTTTGCAAAGGAACATTTAAACGTGTCGTCACTCACAGTAAACAATGATGACTTTTCTGAGATTCCAAAACATTGTGCAGCCAAGATTTAAATTCCTGAAGAAATGGGATAACCTTTTACAAGTGAAAATGTGAAAGGTTTGTGATTTTATATGTAATATTACAGGTTATTATACTACGCTATGGTAACTTTTTGAGGTAGTCGCTTTCAACTTCTTGTATTTTGCTAGTTTAGCGAAATCATATGCTTAAGTCTAGTGCAGATATAGATATTCACATATGAATAACTATGCAAATGCACAGTCAACTTCCTCTCGAGTGTTCAGAGAACAGCTTTTTTTCCAATATGGTGGATGGCGTATGTATGGCCTATAGAAACAGCCACTAATAAAGCATCCATGTACAGAGCTGGGTAGATTACCTACAAATTGTGGTCCATCACTGATTTCAAATTACATGACAAAAACTGTAGTTAGTAATGTAATCCATTGCATTTAGGTAATACAATCGGACTACTTACAGATTACTTAGATTATGTTTCACCTAACTGATTTATCACATTGATTTAAATAGGATAATCTTGTACCATGCTGATATAGTAGGAACATTTATTCCATTTGTTGTAATTAACAACAAGAAGTGCTTAAACATTACACTACTTCAGGGGGAACTTCAGGGGGTTCATGAGTTTAATGTAAAGCCAATAATTAAGTAAATCATAAAAATGTCAAATTAAAATAAATAATTTTGAAATAACCTCAATCAAATCATGTAAGAATTCAAATAAAAATTAATGTGTTCATAGTTGATGCAATGTTGAAACACTTCTTAAACCTGAAATTATTTCTGTAAATACATTGGTCAAATGCTGTGTAGCCACCTGAGGAATGACTGATTTCTGTGTGAATGTCTACAAAACTGGAAGACTTTCTGAATGTATAAGCGGTAGGAGATTTTAGAATGGAACATTAAAAATGCAGTCATTGATCAATAAAAAGTAACTGTTGTCTGATTATGAGTATTTATAAAATGTAATTTAATCTGACTACAAGTCCTTAATTTTTGGAATCTGATTATATAATCCAGATTACATGTAATCAATTACTACCCAGCTCTGTCTATATATATATATATATATATATGTGTGTGTATATATATATACTGTATATATGTGTATATATATATATATATGTGTGTATATATATATATATATATATATATATACATACATATATGCAGTATATCACAGAAGTTGTAAATATTTTATTGTATCTTTTCATGTGACAACGCTGAAGAAATGACACTTTGCTACAATGTGAAGTAGTGAGTGTACAGCTTGTATAACAGTGTAAATTTGCTGTCCCCTCAAAATAACTCGACACACAGCCATTAATGTCTAACGCCATCTTTATGTAGAGCAACAATTCTTTTTTTCAGATCTTCAGAGAGTTCTTTGCCATGAGGTGCCATGTTGAACTTCCAGTGACCAGTATGAGAGAGTGAGAGAGATAACACCAAATTTAACACACCTGCTTCCCATTCACACCTGAGACCTTGTAACACTAATGAGTCACATGACACCGGGGAGAGAAAATGACTAATTGGGCCCAATTTGGACATTTTCACTTAGGGGTGTACTCACTTTTGTGGCCAGAGGTTTAGACATTAATGGCTTTGTGTTGAGTTATTTTGAGGGGACAGCAAATTTACACTATTATACAAACTGTACACTCACCACTTCACATTGTAGCAAAGTGTCATTTCTTCAGTGTTGTCACATGAAAAGATATAATAAAATATTTACAAAAATGTAAAGGGTGTACTCACTTCTGTGAGATACTGTGAATATATATATATATATATATATATATATATATGCAGTGCCCTACAAAAGTATTGGAACAGTGAAGACATTAATTCTGCTACATTCATCCTTCCAAATTCATTCTGCTACATTCCGCTGGCCACAAAAGTGAGTACACCCCTAAGTGAAAATGTCCAAATTGGACCCAATGTGTCAATATTTTGTGTGGCCACTATTATTTTCCAGCACTGCCTTAACCTGCTTGGGCATGGAGTTCACCAGAGCTTCACAGGTTGCCACTGGAGTCCTCTTCCACTCCTCCATGACGACATCACGGAGCTGGTGGATGTTAGAGACCTCGTGCTCCTCCACCTTCCGTTTGAGGATGTCCCACAGATGCTCAATAGGGTTTAGGTCTGGAGACATGCTTGGCCAGTCCATCACCTTTACCCTCAGCTTCTTTAGCAAGGTTGTGGGGTCGTTATCATGTTGGAATACTGTCCTGCAGCCCAGTCTCCGAAGGGAGGGGATCATGCTCTGCTTCAGTATGTCACAGTACATGTTGGCATTCATGGTTCCCTCAATGAACTGTAGCTCCCCAGTGCTGGCAGCACTCATGCAGCCCCAGACCATGACAGTCCCACCGCCATGCTTGACTGTAGGCAAGACACACTTGTCTTTGTACTCCTCACCTGGTTGCCGCCACACACGCTTGACACCATCTGAACCAAATACGTTTATCTTGATCTCATCAGACCACAGGACATGGTTCCAATAATCCATGTCCTTAGTCTGCTTGTCTTCAGCAAACTGTTTGCAGGCTTTCTTGTGCATCATCTTTAGAAGAGGCTTCCTTCTGGGACGACAGCCATGCAGACCAATTTTATGCAGTGTGTGGCGTATGGTCTGAGCACTGACAGGCAGACCCCCCACCCTTCAACCTCTGCAACAATGCTGGCAGCACTCATACGTCTGTTTCCCAAACACAACCTCTGGATATGACGCTGAGCATGTGCACTCAACTTCTTTGGTTAACCATGGCGAGGCCTGTTCTGAATGGAACATGTCCTGTTAAACCGCTGTATGGTCTTGGCCACCATGCTGCAGCTCAGTTTCAGGGTCTTGGCATCTTCTTATAGCCTACACCATCTTTATGTAGAGCAACAATTCTTTTTTTCAGATCCTCAGAGAGTTCTTTGCCATGAGGTGCCATGTTGAACTTCCAGTGACCAGTATGAGAGAGTGAGAGCGATAACACCAAATTTAACACACCTGCTTCCCATTCACACCTGAGACCTTGTAACACTAATGAGTCACATGACACCGGGGAGAGAAAATGACTAATTGGGCCCAATTTGGACATTTTCACTTAGGGGTGTACTCACTTTTGTGGCCAGAGGTTTAGACATTAATGGCTTTGTGTTGAGTTATTTTGAGGGGACAGCAAATTTACACTCACCACTTCACATTGTAGCAAAGTGTCATTTCTTCAGTGTTGTCACATGAAAAGATATAATAAAATATTTACACAAATGTAAGGGGTGTACTCACTTCTGTGAGATACTGTGAATATATATATATATATGCAGTGCCCTACAAAAGTATTGGAACAGTGAAAACATTCATTCTGCTACATTCATCCTTCCAAATTCATTCTGCTACTGTCATCATACATTAAGTCATCAGTAAAGTTGAGAGGTCCTGTTCCAGAGGCAACCATGCATGCCCATGCCATGACACCACCTCCACCATGCTTTACAGATGAGGCTGTATGCTTGGGATCATTGCAGTTCCCTTTTTTTCTCCACATTTTTGCTTTCCCATCACTTCGATAAAGGTTCATCTTTGTCTCATCGGTCCATAAACACAGTTCCAAAACTCTTCTGGCTCACCTTTGTGCTTTTTTGCAAACTCTAATCTTGCCTTTCTATTTTTGGAGCTGGTCAGAGGTTTGTATCTTGCTGTGTAGCATCGGTAATTCTGTGTCAAAGTCTCCTGGCGACAGTAGATTGTCAGAGCATGACCCCAGCTTTCTGGAAGTTGTTGGTGATTTTACAGACACGTCTTTTAGGGTTCATTTTCACAGCTTTTATGATTTGTCTGTCATCAACTACTGTTGTTTTCTCAGCCGATCAGGTATTTTTTGGTTGCTGGTGTCGATGGTGGTTTCCAAACTCTTGATTTCTCCATGCCCTTTGTTTCTGCTATAGCTCTAATTGACTTCCTCTTTTCTTTTAGCATCCAAATTGCTTGCTTTTCTCTAAAAGTCAGCTCCCTCATCTTCATTCTGGTTTGTGTGTGTCATCATCGAATGCAAGATTCAGAATGCAGAAGTAATGGATAACTGATACGACATTCCCTGCTTTTAATATCTGAAGAATTAATGCAACAAGACACAGCTGATCACTTAGAAAGACCTGTGAGGCAACTGTTCCAATACTTATGCTCACATCAGATAGAGAGATGAACTCTGAAAGTGCTGAACTTCTTAGCTGGTTAAAACATCTATGTGTTGAATCACCCAATAATAAAATGTGACATTCTGTAGTTTTGTCTCATATTCATCTTTTAATCATATTTGTAAATATCTTGACTCCACAGCCAACAGAGCAATTTTGTCTTTACTGTTCCAATACTTTTGGAGGGCACTGTATATATGTATATGTATGTGTGTGTGTGTGTGTGTGTGTGTGTGTGTGTGTGTATACACTCTTAAAAGTGCTGGGTTATTTCTGTAAACACATTGTTGGGTTAATTGTGCTGGGTCATAATTCCGGGTTGTTTGAGGTACAAACACACAGTTAGGTTGCTCATGCTGGGTCAAATGGACTGCAATGGGTTCTTTCACCACTGAACACCTGGGTTGGGTTATTTCCAACCGGTTTGTTTATTTTTCCTCCTCATCGAATTTTCTGGATTCTTCACTCGTCTCGTCGTCAGACGGTCAAGCAACTCACAGCAAGCAGGATTATAAGGTAAATTAATATGACGATATGATTATTTACCTCTTGTTACGGGGCTGACGAGACGTGAGGCGTACGGATCCATATGCAGACTTTATTAGGCAGAGACGTGGTCGTACAGGCAGGGTCAAACAATGGCAAACAGGTACCCACTGCGCCATGTGACGTCGGAGTGACGTCTTTTCCATGTTATTTTTGGACGTCCAATTTAGGTCCACTGAAGGGGTTGTTTTGTAACGCCAGGTGACGTCTTTTTTCGACGTCTACAGCACGTCATATATTGACGTCCGTGGGACTTCCGTATAAGGGCTATTTATAGTCCAAATGTGGTCATTTGTGGACGTCTTTTCAACGTCAAATTTAGACTTATTTTATATATTATTGTACTTAACTTCTATAACTGTAGTCCTATGTTTTGTTTGGCTCAGCAGCTAGATTCAACAGGAAAATGTAAAAAAAAACAAAAAAAAAACATGGCCTATTTGGCATACACATAATAAATCGTGACTGTTTATTAAAAAAAATCTGTATTCATATGTATCAATCATGTTGATAACAACAATGTTGATATTTGTAAATAAAAAAAAAATATTACATACAATCATGTAAATTTCCTGCACCTAGACGTCCAAATGACGTCCAAAAAAATACCCAGTTCAAAGGTCAAATGTCGAACGTCAATCTGACGTCCAATTTGGGCCATGGTTAGACGTCCAAATAGAGGACCTAGTTTGGACGTCGAATAGATGTCCAGAATTGGTCATGGACCGATTGCAATGTTTTGTAAGAATAAGTTAATGTCTGCGACGTGCCGAATCCAACAATAACTTCCATTTTCTCATTTCTCACTGGCTCTTTTTACCTCAGGTAACGTAACCACGATATTACTGGTATGTAATATTATTCTTAAATGGTATGTAATATTATTCTTAAATATTGTTACTTAGATGTTGTCTTAGCTACAGTAAAGTTGGACTTAATCTCTCATGGTGTTTGATTTCCTTTTACACTTCCTCTATTTTAGTGAATGCTTGTGTTGCTTTAATCAGAACACAAGAGTTTTATCCAGGTTAACAGTAAATTAGAGAGGCCATGTAAAGTGTTCTTTATATGTTACTGTTAGAAATAATAATTTGTATTTGAGGTTGATGAATTTGAATTTGAATTTATTAAGGGAAAGCCCCTTGAGATGCTTCATCTCATTTTCAAGGGGGACCCAATAGCGCATACATAAACAATACAAGATACAACACAAATAATGTACAAAAAAAACAACAACAGCTCACTCCCCTATTCACCCACCCACAGTCTACAACTATAAACAAAAAAATATACATACAAGAAAGCATACATTTTAATACAAGCATGAAAAACCAAATTAATATAACCAAGACAATACTCAACCCAAAATTAAAAACATAAACAGGTTATTTTCAAATGAGATAATAAATTAGTCCTGAAGAGACGGAAAGATGTAATTGATCTAAGGGAAGGAGGAAGATTATTCCAGTCAGATGGAGCTTTATATCGAAAAGATCTTCGACCGACTTCAGTAAAAATTCTAGGAACAAAAAAAATGCGGATACTGTATATGTCGAAGAGAGTAAATAGGTGAAGATCAAACCAAAAACTGTTTTAAATAAGAAGAACAATTAAAATAAATACATTTGAAGAGAAACTGAAACCAGTGATATTGCCTTCTAGATTTAGGTTGAAGCCAATCGAGAGCTTCATACAACGTACAATGATGAGTTCTATAAGGACATCTTAAAACAACCCTACATAAAGAATTATGAAGAATATTTAAAGGTTTTAAATTGGTATCAAAAGTATTTTGATAGATAATATCAACGTAATCAATGATAGGAAGAATTAATTGAGAAATGAATCTTTTCCTTACTTGAAATGAAAAGCAATTAATTGAACAATAGAGAGAACGTAGACACCCATATGATTTTTTAATAATGTAATCAATGTGATGCTTAAAAGACAATTCAGGATCAAGCCAAAGACCAAGATATTTAAATAGGACAACTTTAGATAGGAGTGACCCATCTTCAAAACTAATATCTAAATCAAAGAATGAGAACGAAGGCATCTTTTAAAGAACACCATACTACAGGACTTTAAGGAGTTAAGTCTGACTGCAGAGAGGACTGAATAAATGAAATATCAGAATGGGAAGAATAAATAACAGTATCATCTGCATAAAGCTGGATAGAAGTGTGTAAACAAGTTTTGGAAAGGTCATTAATAAATAAACAAAAAAGCAAATGACCAAGTGTTGATCCTTGAGGAACACCCTTATCAATAAATAGATAATCAGAGTTCGAGCCTTGAAAAGAAACATATTGTCATCTGTTATGAAGATAAGAATTAAACCAAAGAAGATAGTTTTTATCAAAGCCTAAAGAGTGTAACTTATCAAGCAGAAGATAATGGTCCACCATATCAAATGCTTTAGAAAGATCGATAAAAATAGCACCAGTAGGTTGACATTTATCAAAAGAAATCAACAAATCATTGGTAAATTTCATTAAAGCTGTGATGGTGGAAAAGTTAGGTCTAAAACCTGACTGAAATGGAGACAAAATATTAAACTGATTAATATAGTTAGATATTTGATTAAAAATTAATTTATCAAAAACCTTTGCTACAGTACAAATAATAGAAATTGGACGATAGTTGTTCAGATCAGATGAGTCACCACTTTTGAAAAGAGGAATAGTCTTTGCACATTTCCATATGGAAGGTATTGAACAAGAAAACAAAGACAAATTAAACAAATCAGTCAAAGGATACATTAAAATGTGAGAGGCAAGTTTAACAAATTTAGCTTCCAAGCCATCCGGACCCGGCGAACTATATTCTTTCCACCCACATATCACATTAAAAGTATCTAAAGGAGAAATTTTACTAAAAGAAAAAGACTGATTTGAACAGCTGCTGGGAAAGTGAGTGTCGGAATATTTAATAGTAGAGTGAGTACCTATGGATGTGAAATACTTATTAAATGCATACGATATCTGTAAGGGATCAGAAATATATTTGTTATTATTACGGGTGCGTGGTTGTAGATAAATCAAATGAAGGTCAGGAGAACGAAGTAGCATCAACTCACTTTTCCCTTTATTAAACAAGTAGCTCAGACAAAGACAAGGGGAAAAACTGATGACTTATAACAGGACAAGAACAAAAGAGCAAACAAGATAATGCAAATCAGGTGGGGACAATGAACGATGATCAACTAATAAGAACCGGAACTAAACCAATTAAGGGAAAACAGGGACTTAGAGGGGCAGACACGTGACAGTTATTTATTATTAACTCTTTTGCAGAGGTTTCATTTTTCTTATTTAAAACATTATTTAAATGATTCCAAAAATGTCTGGGGTTACGAAAATCTTGAGAAAAACAATCATTATAGTAATTCGATTTTGCATTCCTTGTCTTAGTTTTACAAATATTCCTAAACTGTCTATGTGATTCCCAGTCCTCTGGTAATTTGGTTTTACGATATACAGTCCAAGCCTTGTCCCTTTGTTTATAAAGATTAATCAGATCTGAGTTAATCCAGGGAAGATGGCTGCCTTTAACTCTTATTGTTTTCAGAGGAGCATGCTTATCGATTACATTATTGACTTCAGAGTTCCAAGCATCATCAACTGAAGGAATCAACTCAAGCCTATTCCAATTGATGGACACTAAGTCATGAATGAAATAATCATAATTAATATTCTTATATTGCCTAATTGTAATATATTTTGGAGGAAGGCGAGGAATTTTTATTTTCCAGACACAGAATATAGCAGAATGGTCACTTAAACAATCAGACATTACACCTGACTTAATAATTCTTTCCAGATTAGTGACCAATATCCAGTCCAACAGAGATGATGTATTTTGGCTAACTCTAGTAGGCTCATTGATTAACTGAGTAAGATTAATACTACTAAATAAATGTTTATCATTAGAGGAAGCACAATCCAACCAGTTATGATTAAAGTCGCCCAAAGTAATAAGTTCAGTGTGCCTTCCTAAAGAATTAACAGTTGACAAAATACATTTAGTAGAATCAACAGGAGCAGATGGTGGTCTGTAAAAGCAACCTATAGTTAACTGTTTGTTATCATGGAAAAAAAATATTGACAAATAAACACTCAAAATTGACTGGTGGTATTAACGGAGTTACACACACAGAATTCAAATGAGCAGCAACATATATAGCAACACCACCACCTCTAGAAGGCCTGTCAACTCTGAATAAAGCAAAATTTTCTATTTTAATATCCTCATCCCTAATTTGATCATGTAACCATGTTTCAGAAATAGTAACAATATGAGGTTTGTAAAGAGAAACCCAAGCTCTTAAAAGAACAATTTTAGGGAGAAGAATTCTAATATTCAGATGGACAATTTTTAAGCCTTTTAATAAATCAATAATTCAAACACTAAGTTAATTAATAAATTAATAATTAAAAGTAAGTTGTAGAATTGATTAGGGTAACATAAGGATAAGAGCTGCAAAAGAACACAATCAAATACACAAATAAAAACATAAAAAGAAAACAAAAACATAGAATGATCAATACTCTAAAAATAAAAGAAAGGAAAAAGAAAAATAGATGACCAAAAAAAAGGCTACTACAGGTTCAGTCTGATACAAAATATAATATACAGCATAGAAAGGACCATGATTATTCAGGTCAATAATATATGCAAATAGAGAATAGATAACAACTGTTACACAACAGAAGTAACATCACTGGGATCACAACATATAATAAAAATTTAAAAAAAATCAGGATCCTATTCAGAGTCCTCCAGTAGTAAAGTAAGAAGTAAATATTCACAAAAAAAAAAAAGAAAAAAAAAATTCAGGATCCTACTCACAATCCCACAGAATCCCGCAGTCACGGAGTAGAGGGTAAATAGTCACGGAAAAATAGATCGTCATCCTCGGGGCAACGAAACAGTTTGGGCTTTCCATCCACCATAACTCTTAGAGTTGCGGGAAAAAGTAGAGAACATTTGACATCAGCCGCACGAAGAGTATTTTTAATAGTGTCAAACTGTCGCCATTTCTTTGTAAGAGCTGCACTGTAATCCGGAAAGATGTAAACTTGTGTGCCCTTGTAAACAAGCTCATTTTTCTCCCGAGCCAAACGAAGAATCCTGACTTTATCCTGAAAATTCAGAAACTTAGCCACAATTGGTCTCGGTTTAAGTTTTGGTCCAGATAGAAAAATTGGAGAGCGGTGCGCTCTTTCGATGACTGGAGCTGTAGGAAAGTGTTCATTACCAAGCAATTGTGCAATCAGTTGATTCAGAAAATAAATCATGTCTCTACCTTCGCTCTTCTCCGGGATATTTACAAAGCGAAGATTTGATAAACGACTTCTGTTTTCAGCCTCTTTCCACTGAGGTAAGCATTTTCTTTTTCAAGATTTTAAACACGCTTTGTCAAATCCTCCACGTTGTCTTCACTTGAGCTCACCCTTTGTTCAAGTTCAGAAACTTGCTCGGAGAGAGAAGAGAGGGAACCTTGAATCGTGCACAGGCCAGTTTGTAAATTATCAATTTTTGTGTCGAAATGGACAATCATATCAGATTTCATCTGTTGTATAGCATCCCAGATTGATTGAAGAGAAACTTCAGCCTTGTCCATTATGAGATGTAGACAGCATATAAGGTTAAACAGAAATGTGCTCTGATCAGGGATGAAAGCAGCAACGATGAAGAATCCAAACTTTAAACTCTAATAATATAATAATAAATCAAATAAAGTATTAAATTTAAAGGCCCATTTAAACAGAATGAAGACGAAAACCCGAGGTAAACTCGTAAGCACTCAGGCAGTAGCGGCCATCTTGAATAATAGGCAGATCACTGGAATTCCAGGCTGGCATACTGTATGGTTTTGCTAGCTTTTAACCTAGTTTTTGATCCTTATTTTACAGAATCTGTTTTGCCTCCTAAAAAAATTCGAGAAATGGTGGATTCACAGCAATGGGTCTACAAGCATCCCAGAAATCTTGAAGGAGTTCCCCGGGCTTCTAGAAAAACTTGGCATGGTAAGAAATCATTTTGATTTTATGGTTTTGTTTACAGAAATTTGAAATGGTTAAATTCTTAGTGGGGTTGTGCAGATAGACGATAGTATAGTGTATTGACGATAGTCAGAGATATCGCTGAGAGCTGATGTCAGCAGCACCTCTGCCAGAACGTCACTAACATCTACACATTCCTAATAAATGACATTATGTTTGTCTCAGGAAGTCATTAATGTAGGCTGACTAAGTCACATTTCAGCCATGCCATTGTCACATGGTCTGCCTGTGTCATTTGTTTCTGATCCAATCTATTTAAATCCAATCCGATCCAAGCTATTTAAAGAAATGAAGACATTTTCACATGAAAAGTGTTTCAATGTGTCGTTTTGATTGTGAGATCAGTTTCACAGTTTGCACTGTATTATTCTTATGGTTTAGATGCTAAAAGGAAGAGTTCTTCCAAAGTCCTGCCCACTCTGCTTCCCCAATCAATATTCAAGAATGGAGGAAAGACCCACAACCACAGAATCCTGGAAGTCATTCATTTGACATACAACCTGTTTTTTTTTTACCTTTTCTACTCTATACACAGTACTGTGCAAAAGTTTTAGGCCACTAGTATTTTGACCAGTTAAAAATGGTTTTAAGTCAGTTATTTCTATCTTTTGCTGTAGTGTGTCAGTAGGAAATATCAGTTTACATTTCCAAACATTCACTTTGCCATTAATTGTAATAATCCAAAGAATGTATGACAACAGCCAGTGCTCCACATAGAGATCTGATCTGATCATCATCCAATCTGTCTGGAATGACGTGAAGAAACTGAGACAGACTAAATCCAAAAGAACTGTGGCAACATCTCCAAGATACTTCAAGAAACCTACCTGCAAAGCTACAGTACTGTTAAAAGTTTTAGACACTTGTGAAAAAATGCTGTAAAATGAGGATGCTGTCAAAAATAATGTCATAAATAGATTTCCTTTATCAATTAACTTCTATTAACTAAATTAAATCAACATTTGGTGTGAGCATCCTTTTGCTTTTGTCCTAGGCACACTTGTGCATAGTTTTTCAGGAAGCTTTTTTTTTTTTAGCTGGCTAAAATACTAGTGGCCTAAAACTTTTGCACAGTACTGTATATATATACAGTATATATGGGGGGCTTTAAATACCCCATAATTTATGCCATGTTGGTTGGATGAAATTTAGGTAGACAACCAAGAAGTGCCAATAAGCAGAAAGAAACCTAAATCAGCAACACAATAAATATTTTGTTTGAGCAACCTTTACCAGACCCAGTTCAAAGGAAAACCCTGATGGTTTGGCTGATTTCCATAAAATACACTTAAAGTTATTTATTTAAGTCAACTTAAATGTTGCAACTTGTAAAAATGTAAGTTATGTTGCAAGACTAAGTGTTGTGTAAAAAAGGTGAGGACAACATGGTGATGCATTCCTGCACATTTTGTGGTTTGGTGTCGAGACAACGGCATCCCACACTTTCACCATTGTTTCAGGCCATGCCATTGAAACAGACTTGTTGCTTTGGGGCCGTTTATCTTTTTCAAGTCCTTTTTTGTGCTTGATGTTAGCTACACTAACATCTACCTTCCTGGGAATTTCTCCAGCATGCAGTATATCATATTGATGGACATGAGTCTTCATGTGTGAAGTATTTGAGGGCAACAGTTTTTTCTGGCCACTTGTAACATTTAAATTTTTTGTCACATGTATTGTCTGTTGTAGGTCTCTTTGTTTGGCTTAGGTTTAATGGCACAATGTTTGGATTGATTCTCATGTGGCAATAATACATTTTCATAGATGCTGCAATGCTGACAAAGAATATGAATCTACAGTACCTAGTTTACAAAGTTTTATGTTTTAAAGAAACTGATCTACAAAAACCGTTGTTTTATTTGTGTCTGTAAGGGTTGGATGTAATGTGTAACAGTAGCACCCATTCAAAAATTGTTTTAAAAAGAAATATGAAAACTATTAAATTGATATTTACAGTTGCATTTTTTGTGTTGTGTAATTGTATTGTAGAAAAATAATAATTTTACATTCCTTTGTGATTGTTATGTATTATTATTCGTAATATTGGTAAATATAAAGGTAGCAAGACAATGAGACAACAAATAACCCAATGTTTAGGTAATGGTTAGCCCAGCAACACAGTTAACCTGACCCACTGGTTGGGTTAAATAAACAACCCAGCATTCTGGCTCAAATGGTTAAACCCAGCACTTGGGTCAAAACAACCCAGCACGTGTTCTGTCCCATAGTTACCCAGCGGCTGGGTTAAATATATATATTATTTTAGAAACAATAACTGCAGTATTTAGGCAGTGACTAAGATTTCCATGGTAAATGTTATATGAAGGTCAAGTACCATTGAATTACCATTGTGTATGAAATGTGCTATATAAATAAACTTGCCTTGCCTTACTGTAGGTACTAATACAATGCAATCATATAACAGACATATATTTTAATGACAGGTTTAATAGAATAATAGAAATATATAGTAGATACTACTGTTTTTATTGAAATATATATGTACTGTATATAGTGTACTTACAACAGGCCATCAGCAGTTCACTATATCACCGTATCACCTCTGTATAAGCGTGTAAATTATATGAATCATTTTTTACTGTACATTTTTGGGTGAATCGCTTTCATCATGAAGTTATTTTTCCTGGTTGTTTGAAACTTCTCCCTAGTGCTGTTGTGCGAGACACCCAGTACAATAGTGTATAATTCAGTCATTAGTGTACGTCAGAGCTCTTGGCAACAGCAGGCAGTGTCTCTCTTCGTTGTCGCCATGCAAGGACAAATACTGCATATTCAGCCTTAGTGTGTCACTGATGGTCTGCGTAGGATGCACAATGATTCTGTGCCGTGCACGTTACGTGTTCATACATGAGTCATTAGTAGTGCTGCAAAAGGACTACGGTAAATCTCTAAGCATGTCAGAGAGCAGGGTAGGCTAATCAGGAAAACAAGTCTTTATTTGTGTGTGGCATGACATAACACTAAATCTGTTGGAAATAAGACTTTTTATGTAATAATTACAGTTTCTTACATTTTATTCACTGGGTTCCCAGTGGGAAAGGATTACAGTTTGAGCAATCCCAGGTAGCACACATATAGTAAATCTCCAAGATGCCTGTTAAAGAGCATTCATCTGGAAAGCATCTGTTGTGTTCACTTAAGTGAGCACTTAACTGTATCCTGATGACTCTTTGCAAAAAACTCTTCTCCTGGGCTTTTGCTATTTCTTAAATCCCTCCATGTTCTAGCTTGCACTAGTCTAGATGATGTTTAAAACTTTGAACTGCTAGCAATTCTCGTGTTGTTGCCTCCTTGAGATGAATTACTTGTTGTTTCCCTTAACTGTTGCTTTAGATAAAAGCATCTGCTAATGAATCTTAAGTTTTACATGCATTCTAAATTATTAAAATCTTAAAGACTAAGACTGAAGTTTTCTAAATGAGTATTTAATGTGACAGGAAACATTTTAGAGACATGTTGCAGATGATTAAATGCTTAAAAAAATCTCCTAAATCGCCTAAAATAAAAAGGCTAATCAAAATGTTTCTGGGATGTATGTGTGCTATCAGGAATTCAGAAATCAATTCAAAACTAACAGATAACCATAAATGCAAACCATCATGAGCACATGGTGTGAAAAATCTTACAGTGATTGCAGTTCATCCAAAAATGAAAATTCTCTCGCGTTGCTCCAAACATGTATGATAGTCTTTCCTCTGTAGAACACAAAAGGAGATATTTTGAGAAATGTATCCGTGTTCTTTTTCCATACAATTCACTTTTTAAAATAAAGGGTCTTTATTGGAATGCAAGTTTCCATGAAGAACCTCTAACTCAATCTGACATAATGACATCATTATGAGATGGAGCAGCTGATTGGTTCTTTCAGCATCAGCAGCCAATGAGCTTGCTGCTCAAGATTCAAATACATGGCTAGTACTCGCTGTAGCAGTTGTATCGCTCTTCAGAGACTCTCCACCTTCCCCAGCTCCACCTGTATAGATCTGCTACGGGGTGATTCATGTATGCTATAGGGGGTAATACATGTTATATGTGCAGCAGCAGTATTTCTTACATGCTCACTGCAGCATTTTGTGGATGTATTGGCAATAGCAAGCCTCGGTAGCAGCAGCAGCAGTAGCAGCAGCACAGCAGATCAAGTCTGCCAAGACCAAACACATTGGGCCTCATTTACAAAACGAACATATGACAGAAAATTGGGCGTACGTTCATTTCGACGCAAAACTTGGAATTGATCAATATGGACGTGAGCGGTGGCTACGATCAAATGTCACGTCAGGTCTCAGCTTGTGTACGCAAGTTTTTGAGTAAGTTGAAACTGAATTATGACAGCAATTTGTTCATTTAGATTATTTTCTTGACCAACAAGTGAAGTTTTTTTTCCCCTTGCTTTATATGCGCAAATAGTGAATATTGCTGCGCTTCTGTGAACCTAACAAAATAAATACAGCTACACAAAACTAGGGTAGAGTGGGGGAAAACTACTGTTTTTCCCAAAATAACCACAAGATAATGTCAAAATAAATTTGTATTGTAACTATGACCTACGTTGACAAAAGTGATGCAGAAGCTTTCACTATGAAGCTTACACTGGTGATGTACCGGAGAGAAAACAGATTTCACAGCAAATTATCTAATTTTCAGCAGTAAGAAAAAAAGTGTTTTAGCTTGTTGTTTTGTAAAACATCACAGTTATATGTGATATGACAACAGTAGGGCCTCTAGATAGGGAATACGTGTTATTTAATAAGAACACTGTCTAAACACTTGATGGCTGCTCTGTCGATTCTTCGTCATCAGTTAGGAACCTAGCTAGGTGTGCTATTTGATAGCAATCTTTCCTTTGACAGCATTTTTAAAACTGAATTTTTTCATCTTAAAAATATATCTAAATTGAGACCTACAGTGGGGCAAAAAAGTATTTAGTCAGCCACCAATTGTGCAAGTTCTCCCACTTAAAAAGATGAGAGAGGCCTGTAATTTTCATCATAGGTATACCTCAACTATGAGAGACAAAATGAGAAAAAAATCCAGAAAATCACATTGTAGGATTTTTAAAGAATTAATTGGTAAATTCCTCTGTAAAATAAGTATTTGGTCACCTACAAACAAGCAAGATTTCTGGCTCTCACAGACCTGTAACTTCTTCTTTAAGAGGCTCCTCTGTCCTCCACTCGTTACCTGTATTAATGGCATCTGTTTGAACTCGTTATCAGTATAAAAGACACCTGTCCACAACCTCAAACAGTCCAACTCCAAACTCCACCATGGCCAAGACCAAAGAGCTGTCAAAGGACACCAGAAACAAAATTGTAGACCTGCACCAGGCTGGGAAGACTGAATCTGCAATAGGTAAGCAGCTTGGTGTGAAGAAATCAACTGTGGGAGCAATTATTAGAAAATGGAAGACATACAAGACCACTGATAATCTCCCTCGATCTGGGGCTCCACGCAAGATCTCACCCCGTGGGGTCAAAATGATCACAAGAACTGTGAGCAAAATCCCAGAACCACACGGGGGGACCTAGTGAATGACCTGCAGAGAGCTGGGACCAAAGTAACAAAGGCTACCATCAGTAACACACTGCGCCGCCAGGGACTCAAATCCTGCAGTGCCAGACGTGTCCCCCTGCTTAAGCCAGTACATGTCCGGGCCCGTCTGAAGTTTGCTAGAGAGCATTTGGATGATCATATGGTCAGATGAAACCAAAATAGAACTTTTTGGTAAAAACTCAACTTGTCGTGTTTGGAGGAGAAAGAATGCTGAGTTCCATCCAAAGAACACCATACCTACTGTGAAGCATGGGGGTGGAAACATCATGCTTTGGGGCTGTTTTTCTGCAAAGGGACCAGGATGACTGATCCGAGTAAACGAAAGAATGAATGGGGCCATGTATCGTGAGATTTTGAGTGAAAACCTCCTTCCATCAGCAAGGGCATTGAAGATGAAACGTGGCTGGGTCTTTCAGCATGACAATGATCCCAAACACACCGCCCGGGCAACGAAGGAGTGGCTTCGTAAGAAGCATTTCAAGGTCCTGGAGTGGCCTAGACAGTCTCCAGATCTCAACCCCATCGAAAATGTTTGGAGTCCGTGTTGCCCAGCGACAGCCCCAAAACAGTACTGCTCTAGAGGAGATCTGCATGGAGGAATGGGCCAAAATACCAGCAACAGTGTGTGAAAACCTTGTGAAGACTTACAGAAAACGTTTGACCTCTGTCATTGCCAACAAAGGGTATATAACAAAGTATTGAGATGAAATTGTTATTGACCAAATACTTATTTTTCACCATAATTTGCAAATAAATTCTTTAAAAATCCTACAATGTTTTCCGGATTTTTTTTTCTCATTTTGTCTCTCATAGTTGAGGTATACCTATGATGAAAATTACAGGCCTCTCTCATCTTTTTAAGTGTAGAGAACTTGCACAATTGGTGGCTGACTAAATACTTTTTTGCCCCACTGTATGCTCTCAAAGTCAAATGCAGAAATGTTAATTCATGCATTTATGACCTCAAGGTTAGATTATTGTAAAGCTTTATTGGGTGGTTGTTCTGCACGCTTAATAAACAAACTCCAGATGGTCCAAAATGCAGCAGCTAGAGTTCTTACTAGAACCAGGAAGTATGACCACATTAGCCCGGTTCTGTCAACACTGCACTGGCTCCCTATTAAACATCGTATAGATTTTAAAATCTTGTTAATTACTTATAAAGCCCTGAATGGTTTAGCTCCTCAGTTCTTGAGCGAGCTCTTATCGCATTATAGTCCTCCATTTCCACTGCGTTCTCAAAACTCTGGCCATTTAATAATACCTAGAATATCAAAATCAACTGCGGGCAGCAGAACCTTTTCCTATTTAGTGCCAAAACTCTGGAACAATCTACCTAACACTGTTTAGGAGGCAGACACACTCTGTCAGTTTAAATCTAGATTAAAGACCCATCTCTTTAACCTGGCTTACACATAATACAGTAATACGCTTCTAATATTCAAATCCGTTAAAGGATTGTTTGGCTGCATTAATTAGGTCAACCAGAACCGGGAACACTTCCCATAACACCCGTTGTACCTGTTACATCATAAGAAGAATGGCATCTACGCTAATATTAGTCTGTTTCTTTCTTATTCCGAGATCACCGTAGCCACCCAATTCAGTCTGTATCCAGATCAGATGGTGGATCAGCACCCAGAGATGACATCTACAGCCCTGAACGTCAGCAGAGATCAGGACACCTAGATGAGCCCCAGAGACAGATCCCCAGTGAGGACATTGTCACCTAGACGGCCATCGGGACAAGACCACGGGAACCAAATGAGTCCTTTACGCAATCTGACTTTGCTGCAGTTGGAATTGAACTGCTGGTTCGTCTGGTCAGAGGAGAACTGGCCCCCCGACTGAGCCTGGTTTCTCCCAAGGTTTTTTTCTCCATTCTGTCACCGATGGAGTTCTGGTTCATTGCCGCTGTTGCCTTTGGCTTACTTAGTTGGGGACACTTAATTTCCAGCGATATCATCGACTTCATTGCACAGATACTATTTAAACTGAACTGAGCTGGACGATGACATCATTGAATTCAATAATGAAATGCTTTTAACTGAAAATTGAGTGTTTAGTCTTGTCATTTTACATTATTGACACTCTTTTCCTATTATGATATTGGAAAGTTGACTTGACTTGACTTGACTTATATTTTCATAATGACATAATTTTTTTCTCAAACATAGTCTGTGGGGTAAAATGCCCCCAGGGGGCAATGGGCAATTACTGTAGTTATTCTGTTCTGAACATCAAATCCTTTGTTTTTCCGTCAAATGTTTTCTAAATAGTTGGTTGACTAAAAATATTTGGACTTTATATTTAAAAATTACCTCAAGTTATCATCAGGTAGCTAATTAGCTAGCCAGTTAGCATCAGCTAACAATTTTTTATTTATTTATTTTTTAAATAGGCTATTATAATTTTGTAATTCATAATTATTGATTATATTCTTTTTTAATTTTAAGCTAAAGCTGCCTGTACTCTGATTTTGCTGTAAATGTTTAAAGCAAATTGCTTTGTCAGACGTCACACACACATTTCAGCGTTGCTAACTTGACATTTCAGCCATTAATCAATCTAAACTTGAGTCTACCAAACATAAAAGTTCCCCTTCTGTCGTTCACTTCGACATCTTTGAGAAAAGGCTAATGAAATTGGGTGTGCAGAATTTGCATAGCTGGCCACACCCAGATATCTGGGTATAAATATGCTAGCATAGCATCTGCTCACTCATTCTGTTTTTCGGAGCTGAATGCAGCATCATTCACCTCTCAAAGCCTCGTCATTGGATCTACAGCCAGCGGTCTCTCCCTTCTCAAGCATGTAAAAGTGTTGCGAGATCATCCCTGGGTCCTTCGACGGCGATTCCTGGAAGAAGCAATTTCCTCTAAAAGAGCAAAAACACGGTGGGATTGTGTGATTCGTCATGCCTTTCCATCCGTGTGTTTCTGGGTGCGGTTGGCATGTCTCGAAGGAAGACAGGCACAAGCGCTGTATTCAGTGTTTGGGCCACGCTCACGCTGAGGCACTTCCTATCGGCACATTGCACTCGCGGCTCGGGTTCTTCGGCAAAAGACCCCGAGTCACCGCGGCTGCTTGCTGTCTTGGTCCTTCTGGGTATGAGGTCACAGCGATGTGCACTGCGGGAGAGCATGGGGAGGAAGGGATAGTTTCACCGGGTCAATCCCCGCGGGCTTCTCATTCTTCCCTAGCTTCGTGTTTGAGTTTGAATTTCTTGTTCGGGACTTGTGAGCAGGACGAGCTGTCGATCGCAGCATCAGAGGGCAGGCTTGAGCCATCGGAAGTGGATGACTCGGCTGAGCAGGCTCGTATGGGTGCCGAGCCTCAGTCTGAGGCTGACGCTGAGACGGCCCCCTGCGAGGACTGTAGAGGACCCGCAACGGCCCACCACACGCAGGAAGGTGGCACCATCAGCCCGTCATCAGGCCCACTACCGATGGGGGGACAGGAGGTGGATTCGGCTCCATCACAGCTGTCTGCCACCACATGGTCAATAAAAGAGCAATTTCCTTCTTCTCTGGGTCACACACACAGTGTGCCTGCCCAGGTACAGGGGCATTCTGTTCACCTCAGTTCGAGGCGAGAATCCTGCCGTCCTTCGGGCGGTGGTTGCAACCCTTCTCCAGAAGGGTGCAGTCGAGCCTGTCCCCCTAGCCGAAATGAAGAAGGGGTTTTACAGCCCGTACTTCATTGCACCCAAGAAAGGCGGAGGGCTCAGACCAATCCTAGATTTGAGGGTTTTGAATCGGGCCCTTCACAAGCTTCCTTTCAGAATGTTAACCCTCAAGTACATATTAACATGTGGCAGAAATCAGGATTGGTTTGTGGCAATAGACCTGAAGGATGCATATTTTCATCTATCAATCCTACCAAGGCACAGGCCGTTTCTTCGGTTTGCCTTCGAGGGATGAGCATATCAGTACACAGTCCTTCCCTTCGAGCTGTCCCTGTCCCTTTTACGAAAGTCGCGGGAATTGGTTTGTACACACAGGAACATGGTCCTCGACCACCTAGTCCAATTGGGACTTCGGGTCAACTGGGAAAAGAGCAAACTCTCCCCTGTGCAGAATATCTCTTTTCTCGGTGTAGAACCGGACTCGGTTACGATGACTGCACATCTTTCTCAAGATCGTGCCCAGTCAGTACAGAAGTGCTTGAGGGCTCTTAAGCAAAAACAGCGGTCCCTCTCAAAAACTTTCAGAGGCTCCTGGGACATATGGCATCCTCAGCCGTGGTCACGCCGCTGGGTCTGGTGCATATGAGACCGCTTCAGCACTGGCTTCGTATCCGGGTCCCTAGATGGGCATGGCACAACGGTTCACACCGGGTGAACATCACACTATCGTGCCGCCGTACATTCAGCCCTTGGGAGGACATTTCTTTTCTACGGGCAGGAGTGCCCTTAGAGCAAGTGTCCAGACGCAATGTTGTTACAACAGATGCTTCCAAGACAGGCTGGGGCGCCGTTTGCAACGGGCAGGCAGCATCAGGAGTTTGGACAGGACCTTGGCTGCATTGGCATATCAATTGCCCCGAGTTGTTGGCAGTGCTTTTAGCCTTGAGGAGGTTTCGACCCTTGATCCAAGCCAAGCACGTGTTGGTCCGGACGGACAGCACAGCGACAGTTGTGTACATCAACCACCAGGGTGGTGTTCGCTCCTATCGCATGTCACAACTCGCCTGGCATCTCTTACTTTGGAGCCAGCACAGACTCAGGTCTCTGCCTGCCACTCATATCCCGGGTGACCTCAATCGTGGAGCTGATCTCCTCTCACGACAGGTCTCGCTCAAGGCCGAGTGGAGGTTTCACCCCCACACGGTTCAGCTGATTTGGAGTCGGTTTGGCCAGGCACAGGTGGACCCGTTTGCCTCGTCGGAATCGACCCATTGCCAGTTGTGGTACTCCCTGTCCGAGGCTCTTCTCGGCACGGACGCACTGGCACACAGCTGGCCCAGGGGCTTACTCAAGTGTGCGTTCCCCCCAGTGAGCCTCATTGCACAGACACTGTGCAAAGTCAGGGAGGATGGAGAGCAGCTCCTCATTGGCCCAACCGGACCTGGTTCTCGGAGCTCGTGCTCGTGGCATCAGCACCTTCCTGGCGAATCCCTCTGAGGAGGGACCTTCTTTCTCAGGGGAGGGGCACGATTTGGCATCCACGCCCGGATCTCTGGAACCTTCATGTCTGGTCCCTGGACGCGACCAGGAGGAACTCAGAGACCTTTCACCAGCAGTGGTGAATACCATTACTCAGGCCAGAGCCCTAGACGAGGCGGTTGTATGACCTGAAGTGGCGCATATTCGTAAACTGGTGTTCTTCCCAGGGGAAGGACCCTCGGAGATGTGGTATTGGGTCTGTGCTCTCCTTCTTCCAAGGAGGTCTGGACAGGCACCTGTCTGCCTCAACACTTAAGGTGTACGTGGCCGCTATTGCAGCTAACCACGACACTGTGTAAGGCAGATTGGTGGGGACGCACAATCTGATTACCAGGTTCCTCAGAGGCGCCCGGAGGTTGAACCCTCTGAGGCCACATCTCATTCCCTCTTGGGATCTCACTGTTGTCTTACAGGCCTTACAGAAAGATCCGTTTGAGCCTCTTCAGTCAGTTGAGTTCAATGCCCTCTCTATGAAGACAGCCCTCCTGACTGCGCTCACTCAAGAGACTGGTAGGGTGTAGAGCTTGCTGCCAGCGCTATTCCCCAAAGGGTGGTTATGCGCTTATTCAGTCCAGCTCAGGTTCCTTTTATGAACTCTGGACTACCTTTCCATCATATAACACTCCACTTAGCGGAGTTTGGCAGAGGAACTCGCTATTAGAACCCATTACGAGGTAAGTCCCCTTGAGTGAACTCTCGTATTGGGTTAGTGCTCCACAGGTAGCGGCTCCTCTTGCGGCCCCATGTGTGTATTCTCCACTGACTTGCCCTTGAGAATCAGTGTTCCCCTAGACAGACGATCTACCTTTCAACAGGTTCTGGGTTCTTGCTAGTTCTCCCCTTACGCGGAGCCCACCTCAGAATCCTCCCTATGTGGCACTTCCTCTGTAAGTCCATAGGTGGATATTCACGTTACCTCCCCATCGGGTAGGATGTGATCTCCATAGTGCCTTTCCCCCATAGGGGAATAGTCACTGTCCCAACGTTAACCACCAAGACTTTTCAGCTGATATATTATGGTGAATATTACTATAAGGAAAAGGTTAACCGGCTGAGGGGACCTTTGTCTTTATGGCGGCTCTCAAGGATGTTGGAGAGTGAGGTCTTAAGTCTTGGGCGTTGGAAGGTTACTAGGAGGAGAGGCGCATTTGTTCGTGACACGCTGGCTTGTCAACATCTGTGCCCCTGTGGACTCGTGACACAGTTCGGCAGTTGTGGCATTTAGTATAGGGACCCCTAGTGTCGTACACTCAACACAAAGTCTAAGTGAACGACAGAAGGGGAAGGTCTTGGTTACGTATGGTAACCCTCGTTCCCTGATGGAGGGAACGGAGACGTTGTGTCCTCCTTGCCACAACCCCGAACTGCCTCTGTGTGGGTTGAGACGCTTCTCGGCAGATACTACGCTAGCCTATTTATACCCGGATATCCGGGTGTGGCCAGCTATGCAAATTCTGCACACCCAATTTCATTGGCCTTTTCGCAAAGATGTCAGAGGTGTTTGGGCTAGTGACCCCTAGTGTTGTGTCGAGTGTACAACATCTCCGTTCCCTCCATCAGGGAACGAGGTTTACCATGCGTAACCAAGACGTTACACTGCTCAATTTAAAAGGTCTGCTATAAAATCAGCATGCAGTGCCCAAACAACCATTTTTGCGCATATGAAGGATGATGTTTTACGTGGAGATTGGAACACAAGTGTGAAGTAAAGCCTTGTTTACATCATGGGTAATAGTTTAGCAAATGTTACATGGCAAAAAATGGAAACATTTGGATGTCGAATGAGAGAGGCTTGTGAGCCCAATGCCATTTAGTTTCACCATAATAAATTAATTTTAGCTTGACGTTTTTATTCTATTTATTAGTTTAATATAAAATTTTATAGCAGCAAATTTTTCATTCTTGTTCTGTAATATCGTTAAATGTAAAGGGTTTTTTTGTGGATTACAAAGAACTAAATAGGCTATATTGTTTATAATGTTTGTAAATGTTTCGTGTGATGTTCACATGTGAACTCTGTCTTAAGTTGATTTGTGCGCTTGGATCTGCGGCCGTTTCTACAATAGATTGATAAATGAGGCCCATTAACATTATAATATACATAATACCATGCTAAACCCTCACGACAGAACTTCTTTTATTTTCCACAGAAGGCAGAAAGTCATACAGCTTTGGAATGACATGAGACATGATGACACAGTTTTCATTTCTTGGGTGAACACTCCTTTTAAGCACATGGTTGTTTCTGATTTCATTGTTCTTCAGTGTGATTTTCATCTTGCTCATTGCTTTCATTAAACATTATTTCAGTATTAGAGCAGACACCTTGTTTGAGCGAGTGAAATCAGATAGGCTACCATAATGAGCTGTAAGCAGAGATCAGCCTTGCTTATTGTGAAATGAATACTGTTTGTTCTTTAATGAGACTCCGTTGGATCCAGCCATTATGAAGTGTCTTGATCAGAAGATGGTGACTTAAACTTCCGCCTGCCCAAGATATCTGGAACATCTGCAGAAGGGCTAGAAGAACAAATACACTCATTTATACACGCATAAGTGTGTATGCTTATTTCTCTAAATTGAATAGGCAGCGTCAAGTCAGGTCCCCGTGCAACATAAATGACATTATGAGTGAAGACAGTGGTGTAAGTCACCATGACAACCACTTCCACAGCAACTTCTTTGTTGGTTGGAGACCAATAAGCTCATAATGGGGAACGGTCGACACCTTTCTTTTTCCATTTTTTAAAAGAGCCGTATTCGATCATAAAAGGCTTCTCAAATCTATACCCAGATTGTAAGATGCACATTAAACTCTGACGCCAACTCATGCAGGTGAAAGATGGCAGAAAATGGACAATTTCGCTACTCTGTAGTGGTTCTTATATGTGTGTAAAATGCCACAGAGAGGGTCAATCAAAATAATGTCCTAGAAGTGATTGGCTCCTGGCATAGACTATAATGTGAGCCAAATAGGGGAGCAAAAAGCCTCTCTAAAAGCAAGTGGAAATCCCAATCACTCCGTTCCTCTAGTGAGCCACAAAGACGTGGGCTGTTTGGCACTGCTGCCTGCTAGAAGAATCAAATTACTCTCAGTCCCTAGAGAGAGAGACTGCCATATTGAGAAAGGGAATTCATTTTGTCGCAAATTTAATGAGGGGAGTATGTAATTTGTGTCTGGTATACCTCACTGTTCATGTAAAGTTATAAATATGTGAATGACAAAATGATTTACGCAGGTCAAAAGCTGTAGAGATGAATTTGTTCCTTAACATTTTGCTTTTTCAAGCCCTTGTGTTGTTGTTTAACATCAGTGTTTCTTTGTAATATATTTAGACTGTGAACGCATGTCTCACCCATCATCCTGTGAGCCCTCGGCTGCTGTAGGAGCTGCTGTCTCCACAAATGTCCCCATTCGGCTTTTCGAACGCTCTACATTTAGCTGGCTTTGAGTCCCTAAGAATGAGACAATTAAAGCAGGAATGCAATTTTTCTGTATTTATACAAATTTTAGTATTTTCCAATCTGAAGTATAATCAATCTAACTTTCGTAAATCCATGCCAGTCATCTTCTGAAATTTGTAATCAGAGACATATAATAATGTGTTGTCAACAAAAGAGAAGCTTTAAGGTTTCCCAGCTATTTTTCTGCCAAAATAAAAGTTTAGTTTAATAAAAGTATTTAGTAGTTTAAAGTAGATAAAAGTATATTTCTTAATGTTTAAAGCAAAGAAATGAATACAGCCATAAATATTAGCATTAAGAAATATTATAATTGTACTGTTATTCTGTAAAATACTATTACTATCAGGGGCCGATTGGCCATCTGGCAAATGCTAGAGGGGCCGGACCATTTTCTTTAATGTGGGCCGGTCAGATTTATATCAATAAATAAATTATATAAAACAATTTATATAAATATTTGTTTGCACGATTTGTTTTCCCAGTGGGCCGCTGTACAATGTGGGCCGGCCCATTCCGAAAATTATAAAGAATGAATTAGCTATAGGAAATGTAGCCTACGTAGCCTATATTGGTCAATCGGCCCAGACGAACGGCCCACTTGAGTCAAACATTCTAATTAATTTGGCTCAGTGCATCGGCTCAAAATCGCTCGTCAATGTCAAAATGTTTGAAATAGCCAATCAAAGTGTAGAAGGCGGGATTTACCGTTCACAGAGCTAAGCTGCACGTCACTTGAATGTGAGCTGAGGTAAAATGTAAGCAGCTAAACATGACGAGACAATTCAGTAATATTTGCTAACTATTTACGATATAAAAAAAATGTTAAACGACAGACATTATTTTTCAGGTATGCAAACTACTACTGTTATTCATCACAACATAAGATAAAAGTGAATGTTTGTAAATCCAAGCTTTCTTCTGTAATTTCACGTGTCTAAGAAAATGTTTAAAAAAACAAACATAGGCTACAAAACAAAACAAAACAAAACACGTAAACCTAAAATATAATCCTCAGCTACTCTAGAACAATGTTAATCTGAAGACTTTCACTTTCAAGTGCCATGATTAGGAAAGTAACATATATTGGGCTATAATAAAAATATAATTTGCTATTTCACATGAATTATTTTATATAGGCCTACAAATTGACTTTATATTTATTTATTTTTTGAAAGAATGCTGAATTTATATGATCAAAAATACAGTAAAAAATAATATGAAATATTATAGTTAAAATAGTGGTTTTCTGTTAAAGATATTTTAAAATGTCGTTTATTTCTGTGATTAAAGCTGAATTTTTTAGCATCATTGCCTCAGTCTTCAGTGTCACATGGCTCTTCAGAAATTATTCTAATATGCTGTTTTGCTGCTTAATTATTATCAGGTATTATTTATGATCAATTATTACTTTATGGTTCTTATTATCAATACTGAAAACTGTTTTTGTTTGATATTTTTGTGGAAACTGATACTTTAACTTTTTCAGGATTATTTGATGAATACAAAGTTCAAGAACAGCATTCATTTGAACCATAAATAATTTGTAATAAGTATAAATATCTTTGCTGTCTTACCTTTTAAAAATGTAATTTATAGCATTTTATTTCTCTATTGTGTTATATTTTTATAAGTAGTGTTAATAATTGCTCTGTGCATAATGAGCTGGTGGGTTTATGGTGTGGTGTGTTGCGGACCGGGTGTGGTGGGCCGCTCTGGTCCAGGGCCATTTTTTAGCCCCAGTCCGCCACTGATTACTATTATTATTAAATAGTCTTTTCATTTTACAATACAGTAGTAAAATAAAATATTGCAATATTTCTGAATTATATAATTTTACTAATTTATTAGTATTAATAAGTATTGTAATTGTATTTTATTCTGTAAAATAAAAGTTGTTAATAATAATAATAATAAATAGTATTTTAATTTTATAGTACATTAGTAAAATATAATATTGCTATTTTTCTTAATTTAATAATTTTACTAATTTAAAAATAATACAATACAATATTTTGTAAAATTATTATTATATAATACAATAGTAAAATACATATTGTAATAGTAATGAATTATATATTTTTTAGTATTGCAATATTTCTTAATTGAATAATTTTACTAATTTAAAAACAATATAATAAAATATTATTTGAATATTATTAAATAGTTTATTATTAATTTTTATTAATTAATTTAATAATTGAATGTGAAAAATCTATTAAATATTATTTAGAATAATTATAATAATATTAAAAACTCTTTATTTGAAAGTACAATAGTAATATTCCTTATTGATTTGTTTAATTGTATTAATTTAATATGAATATATTATTATTATTAATATTATTATTAGCATCATCATTATTATTGCATAGTTATACTGAATGAGGGAACAAACAGGTTTTTCTTCTTTTGTCCTTATCTGATCACATGCCTGAGGAAAGGCCATAGACACAGACAGAGACCAAATTATGAGACTGCTGTTCATTTGCTCAACGCGTCCCTGTTGTCTGTTTACATGATTCAGTGCATGACTACTGTGTGCTCTTAGGGCATAATACAGGCAGTGAAAATTTTGTGCATAATCATGCTTTTTATAGCCTTTCACTTCAAAGCCATATGCATGCCGTTTCAAAGAATACCTTGGATTCATTTAAAGCCTGCCAGTCTTGTAACATAAATGTATCTTCTCTAAAAAATCCAAGAAAATCAATTGCAGGAAATGAGCCATCCTATCAAATTAGAGTTTTTTTCTTTAGATTATCAATCTACTCATCTGAACACAGATCACATAACGATTGTGCATTATGTATGGGGCAGAAACAGATGTGCGGACTGAAGCAGGAAATGGCCAGGGAGGAGGCAGCAAGGACACACAGTAGCTGCGTGAGGGACACTGGGCTGCTCGGCTGACAATGCCAGATCAGCAGGGATTGACACGTGTCAATGTCATTTTCACAGCAGGGCAGAGAGTGAGCTTTCTGATGAACTAAATACGGTTTCCTGGTAGCCCATCTCATGACTGCAGTCATTTCATAACTTAAAGTGCCCATGTCAGATATCAGACTAAAACCATGTTGCAAAGTACTGTTAAATCATATTGCTCATTAACTAATTCCTTCTACCTAGAAATCACCAGCACTGTCTGCAGATTATTGGTAATGGCCCACAACTAATATTAATGTTGGGGTACTAATACTTCCTAAAACACCTCATTCAAACACGCCCCCACAAATCTACATCACTGTGTGGGAAAATTTGCATAACACTGCCAAAATGTTTACGCAAAGAAAGAAGGGGTAACTTTTATTCTCGCTGTAGTATTTTTGCCGCCATGGAAGCTTATATTCAAAATAAGGTAAGGGGCATAACATTTCAATCACACGCTTCAGGTATTCGCCCAATCACAACGCACTGGATAGCTGGCCAATTAGAGCATACCACACTTTTCAGAAGGATGAGATATGTAAAAATGAAAGCATTTCAAAAAGGCAGGGCAGAGAGGAGCAACAATAATGTACAGTATATGTGGAAAATAATGCGTTTTTTTAACTTTAAACCACGTAAACATATGGCATTACACCAAATACACAAAATAATGTTCTTTTTAGCAATGTCATATGATCCCTTTAACACTTCTAACCCATGGGCACTCCTAGTTTCAGTTAATTAATAAAGTAAAATTAGAAATAATAATGAATATTAAGAGTTTTAAAGGAATAGTTTACCCAAAAATAAAAATGTTGTCATCATTTATTCACCCTCATGGCGTTCCAAACCTGAGTATGAGTTTCTTTCTTATGTTCAACACAAAACAAGTTTTTTTTTTAAGAGAATTTTGAAAAACCAAACTGTTGTTGGTCCCCATTGACTTACATAAGAATAGAAATACTATGGAGGTCTATCAACTGTTTGATTAACAGCATTCTTCAAAATATCTTCTTTTATGTTCAACATAAGAAAGAAAATCATACAGGTTCACCCATCTTTGGGTGAACTATCCCTTTGAAACGTTTAGGAGCTGAATGTTCTTGAGGGTTCCCATTCTTTTTAATGAATAAGAATGAAAATAATAATAATAATAATAAAAAGTATTTTTTTTTTTTATTATTATTATTTATTTATATTTTATTTTATTTTTTACTCACAATCTCTGCCTGAAAAAAATATATATTATAATTATTTGAGCTTGGCATAAACAGTAAAACATATAGTCATGAAATTTAATAATGTATTTATGATGCTCCGATGGATCGGCCGGAGATCGGTATCGGCCGATAATCACATTTTATGACTCGATTGGTACTCCTACACACTGATGACATCAGTGCGTGAGGACGTACATGATGCGTGGGACATAAATGATTTGGCGCCACAGTCGTCATTGCCGGTGTGAAAATGTTTTGAGAAACAATGAAAAATTTGTTATTTGTCGTGTATGTTTTGCATGATGATTGAATGGATATTTCAGTTTTTAACAGCAGATTCAGTGACGTTAGAGCTGATCTGCGCATCACTTCACGCGGGAAAGGAGCTGATCTCGGCCGCTCAGTCAGTGCTTGTGTTTATATCAGCCACGGCGCGGCACGTTTCTGAAGTAGCTCTTGGCGCTGCTTGGCTAAAAATAATCTTTTGTTGTCACAGCGTGGAGGACAGAACAAAACCTTGTCGGAGCCGTAAGGGGTGACGGTAACATATTACATTGATCGTGGGCTGCTTTTAAATAAACATTTATTTATGAAACGAAAATATCTTCTTTGGCCATATTAGCCCTCTCAATAGCATTAACACAGGCTTTACTCTTTTCAAACTTTATCTGGAATGTCACCGTTTCTGTCACTGCAACTTCCCGATCAGGCGAAAACATACACAAATTAAATCGTCTGCCTAATGAAAAATGTATTTTAAAAATTTGTTAATATTTGCATCATTTTTTATTTATTTGATCCACCCGCAAATAATCAGAATGCATTTTTTTATTATCTGACCCTGCGGATTATCCGCATCGCCTGTGGATAAACCGTGATCGAACTACTCCATTTTGTTCTTTCAGTAGTTAAAATGTTTCTAGTTCTTTTTCCTCTTCAGTCTTATTGGACAGTATTAAACCTTATGAGTTACATTAGACTTCTCCATGTTGGAGTTTAAATGATTATATTTATTTTGTCCTCTCTCTAACATACATAACATGGATAATCAAAACGTTCTCATCTTGAGCAGAAAAGAAAGATAAGTTTCAAAGTTTAAATTTCAACCTAGCCATCTAACAACAATTTTATATACAGTGGTGTGAAAAAGTGTTGGCCCCCTTCCTGATTTTTAAATTTTTGCATGTTTGTCACACTTCAATGTTTCAGATCAAACAAATTTAAATATTAATCAAAGATAACACAAGTAAACACAACATGCCGTTTTTAAATGAAGTTTTTTTATTATGAAGGGAAAACAAAATCCAAACCCACATGGCCCTGTGTGAAAAAGTGTTTGCCCCTCCTATTAAATCATGAAAGAACTGTGATTAACCACATTATTTTAGAAAGCTGAGTTAAATTTCACTAGCCAAACCCAGGCCTGATTACTGCCAGACCTGTTGAATCAAGAAATCACTTAAATAGAACCTGTCTGACAAAGTGAAGCATGTTTAAAGAGCAACACATCATTCCGCAATCTTAAGAAATTCATAAACAGATGAGAAACAAAATAGTTTACATGTATCAGTCTGGAAAGGTTATAAAGCCATTTCTAAGGCTTTGGGACTCCAGCAAACCATGGTCAGAGCCATTATCCACAAATGGAGAAAACTTGGAACAGTGGTGAACCTTCCCAGGAGTGGCTGGCCTACCAAAATTACTCCAACAGCGCAACGACAACTCATCCAGGAGGTCATAAAAGAACCCAGAACAACATCTAAAGAACTGCAGGCCTCACTTGCCTCAATTAAGGTCAGTGTTCATGATTCAACAATAAGAAAGAGACTGGGCAAAAACAGCATCCATGGGAGAGTTCCAAGGCAAAAGCTCGTCTCACATTTGCCAAAAAATATCTTGATTATCCCCGAGAATTTTGGGCAAATATTCTGTGGACTGATGCGACAAAAGTTGAACTTTTTGGAAGGTGTGTGTCCCGTTACATCTGGCGTAAAACCAACACAGCATTTCATAAAAAGAACATCATACCAACAGTCAAACATGGTGGTAGTGTGATGGTCTGAGGCTGCTTTGCAGCTTCAGAACCTGGATGACTTGCCATAATTGATGGAACCATGAATTCTGCACTCTATCAGAAAATCCTGAAGGAGAATGTCCGGCCATCTGTTTGTGACCTCAAGCTCAAGTGCACTTGGGTTATGCAGCAGGACAATGTTTCCAAACACAGCAGCAAGTCCACCTCTGAATGTCTCAAGAAAAACAAAATTATGGTTTTGGAGTGGCCAAATCAAAGTCTGGACTTAAATCCAATTGAAAATCTGTGGCATGACCTTAAAACCCTCCAATGTGGCTGAATTAAAACAATTCTGCAAAGAAGAGTGGGCCAAAATTCCTCCACAGCGATGTGAAAGACTCATTGCCAGTTATCGCAAACGCTTGATTGCAGTTGTTGCTGCAAAGGGTGGCACAACCAGTTATTAGGTTTAGGGGGCAAGCACTTTTTCACACAGGGCCATGTGGGTTTGGATTTTGTTTTCCCTTCATAATAAAAAACTTCATTTAAAAACTGCATGTTGTGTTTACTTGTGTTATCTTTGATTAATATTTACATTTGTTTGATGATCTGAAACATTAAAGTGTGACAAACATGCAAAAAAATAAAAAAATCAGGAAGGGGGCCAACACTTTTTCACACCACTGTGTGTGTATATATTTATTTATATATTTAAATGTTCTTAGCCTACAGATTAATAACGCTAAATGTATCAGAAATGTCATCACATCTGGTTTGAATATATCAGAGTCATAGATGGATAAAAATAGATAGAAAGAAAAATAACTATATTTGCAGCATTGTTGTTTTCTGCTGTGTTTTAGTGAAAGTAATCTACAATTTTTTTTGCTGCTCGCCGTGTTTCTGTTGTTGTTAGAATAACCGTGTCATGGTAGCTCTTAAACTTGGCGCCGGTGCGCGTCCAGAGAGAGAGAGAGAGAAAGGGCACGGTTGAATAAAGTGTGTTTGGCTTTAGATAAAAATACTAGAGGATATAGCATATGTTATGCATAAACACCATTTTAAATTAATATTAAAATGTTCACTGTATAAGGAATAATTTAAGGAATAAGCATCCCTAGTAGCCTATTTATGGAAATGACCAAGGCATTTTAAGATTTTTTCCAGGTCAAGAAATCACACTTTTAAAATTATACTAACTCATATATCCAGGTTTTACAAGACTGTGGTAACCCTGGAAACAAACAGATGTCGAGAGGGGTCTTAATTTTTCTTTTGTTTTAGCCAACTAGTGTTATTATTATTATTGTTGTTGTTGTGAATAATTCTAAGACTAAAATTAAAATAAAAGTAACAATTTAATCATATTTAAAAAGGCATATAAATCAGGTAATTCCTAACTAGAACATCATTAATGTTCATTGAGAGGGATGAGTGGAAGATCAGGCACAATATTTTGAAACTACCATGGATGAAGTGGGGAACAGTACATTTACAGGAACACTGTGTTTAGTGCATTATATCTTATGGCTGTGCTTCCATTAGAGACTCGAAATTGCAGTTTTTAAGATCAACAAGAGTTAGAGCAATTATCGAACTACAACCCGAATTCCGGAAATGTTGGGACGTTTTTTACATTTGAATAAAACGAAAACTAAAAGAATTTAAAATCACATGAGCTAATATTTTATTCACAATAAAACATACATAGCATAACAAATGTTTAAACTGAGAAATTTTAAAATTTTATGCACAAAATGAGCTCATTTCAAATTTGATGCCTGCTACAGGTCTTAAAATAGTTGGGATGGGGGCATGTTTACCGTGATGTAGCATCTCCTCTTTTCAAAAGGACAGTTTGAAGACATCTGGGCATCAAGATTATGAGTTTCTGGAGTTTTGATGTTGGAATTTAGTCCCATTCTTGTCTGATATAGGTTTCCAGCTGCTGAAGAGTTCGTGGTTGTCTTTGACGTATGATGCGCCAAATGTTCTCTATAGGTGAAAGATCTGCACTGCAGGCAGGACAATTCAGCACCTGGACTCTTCTACTACAAAGCCATGCTGTTGCAATAGCTGCAGTATATGGTTTTGCATTGTCCTGCTGAAATACACAAGGCCTTCCCAGACATCGTCTGGAGGGGAGCATATGTTGCTCTAAAACCTTTATATACCTTTCAGCATTCATAGTACCTTTCAAAACATGCAAGCTGCCCATACCGTATACACTTATGCACCCCCATAAGTCAGAGATGCTGGCTTTTGAACTGAACGCTGATAACACGTTGGAAGGACTCCCTCCTCTTTAGCCTGGAGGACACGTGATTTCCAACAAGAATGTTAAATTTGGACTCGTCTGACCATAGAACACTTTTCCACTTTGAAACAGTCCATTTTAAATGAGCCTTGGCACACAGGACATGACGGTGCTTCTGGACCATGTTCACATATGGCTTCCTTTTTACATGATAGAGCTTTAGTTGGCATCTGCAGATGGCACGGCGGATTGTGTTTACCGACAGTGGTTTCTGGAAGTATTCCTGGGCCCATTAAGTAATGTCAATAACAGAATCATGCTGATGAGTGATGACTGTCTGAGGGCCTGAAGACCACGGGCATCCAACAAAGGTCTTCAGCCTATGGCTGGGCGATATATCGCATGCGATATGCATGCGCATCTCGTCAGTAAAGTCGGTTGTCTGAATCTTTTGATGAAGTTATGCACTGTAGATGATGAGATTTGCAAAGCCTTTGCACTTTGACGTTGAGGAACGTTGTTTTTAAAGTATTCCACAATCTTTTTAAGCACTCTTTCACAGATTGGAGAGCCTCTGCCCATCTTTACTTCTGAGAGACTCTGCCTCTCTGAGACATCCCTTTTATAGCTAATCATGTTACAGACCTGATGTCAATTAACTTAATTAGTTGCTAGATGTTCTCCCAGCTGAATATTTTAAAAATGTCTTGCTTTTTCAGCCCTTTGTTGCCCCCGTGCCAACTTTTTTGAGACCTGTAGCAGGCATCAAATTTGAAATGAGCTCATTTAGTTGATAAAAGTGTAAAATATCTCCCTTTAAACATTTATGTTCTCTATGTTCTATTATGAAAATATTGGCTCATGTGATTTGAAAGTCTTTTAGTTTTCATTTCATTCAAATTTTAAAAAACGTCCCAACATTTCAGGAATTCAGGTTGTAAACAATTAGTAAGTATGTACAAATGAGTATTTATTGGAAATTGAGTTTTAATTATTACCCATTAAATCCATAATGCTATTTCCCGTGAAATTACCTAATAGAAAGGCTCTATTTTAGCTTGGACCAGAGCTTGGGACTTTGTCGCAGCCTCCTGCCTCAGATCTAGCAGGCAGAGAGTGTAAATGAGAAGCAGCGGACGACTCTACATTGACCCGGAGAATATAGTCACTCTGAAATGGTGTCATAGGAAATCAGTTGTCAAACTGGAAGCAGAGGGTGTATGTGTGTGTGTGTGTGTGTGTGTGTGTGTGTGTGTACTGGTATATATGGTTTATGAGGACACAAATGTGTATAATGACATGGGTACTACAACGTAAATATGGTTTATGAGGACACTTCCTGTGTCCCCATAAAACAAAAGGCTTAAAAAAAAAAACATACAAAATGGTGATTTATGAAATTCAAAAATTGCCGGTAGGTTTAGGTGTAGGGCGATAGAAAATACAGTTTGTACAGTAAAAAAACCATTACACCTATGGAGAGTCACAAATTTAAGTGTGTGTGTGTGTGTGTGTGAACGGGTTTGTGTGTGCATATCCATGTGAAACAGCCACTTACCCTCTCGTGTGAGTGTAGCTGCAGGCTGTTCAGGGGCTGGATTTGAATTTGTAGCCATCGGGTGCACTCTGAAGTTGCCTGAGAAAATTAGATGTTGTCATATTACCCTGAGTGGTGCAACATGGTCTCTCATCACAAAAGCAAACAAATCTCATGTTACACAACATAATCGAGATTGCCTCTTTAGTGAAATGTTATACAGCGTTTAAATATAATTGATAGGAACCAAGGATGTGTGCCATTTAGAACTGAATTGAGAAATATTTTTAAATTCCTGAATTTTAATTGGATTAAGGTAGCAAACAACTACCTTAAAATGAACTGAAACTCAAGGAAATTCATGTAACTGCAATGAGTATAATAATAATAATAATAATAATAACTAGAAAAGGAAATGTTAGTTTAAAAATCTTACAAATCTTTACAAATTACATTATATTACATTATAATGCATTACGTTATATATGTTTTTACGTTACATATAACGTAATTACATTACGTTTTTATATTAAATTATATTATTGTTCAAAAGCTTGGGGTCAGTAATATTCTTGTAATTATTATTTTTATTCTGCAAGAATGCATTAAATTGATCAAAAGTAACATAAAAATGTCATTGTTACAAAGGATTTCTATTTCAAATAAATTCTGTTTTTTTTTTACTTTCTTTTCATCAAAGAATCCTGAAAAGTATCGTAGTTTAAACAAAATTATTGCAGCACAACTGTTTTCAACATTTGAAAGATTTCTGAAGAACCATGTGATGCAGAAATATATTAAAATAGAAAACAGTCAATTGTAATAATATTTCTCAATATTACTGTTTTACTGTATTTTTGATCAAATAATAACAGCCTTACCAACCCCGAAGCTGTGAAAAGTAGTGTATAAATATAATTTATGTTTTTTAAATTTAATTCCTGAATTCTGAATTTTTCACAACCTTGACATGTACTTCAAAACGTTATGGATATAATATGTGGTCTCACCTATATTGGGCAGTATGTGATGGAAGTTGAACCATGCTCTTATGAACGGGTAGACTGAAATAAGGAGACCTGCAGAGCACAACAGATGTGGACTGAATCACTCACTCCGTATTGTCAACGTCCTTCATGTCCTGCTGACAAGGCCTCCATGTTCCCACCAGGCTTAACCAGATCAGACAGCGTGAACATGCAAACCAGCTCTTACCTGTATGAAACCTTCCAGCTGGTCTTTGTAGAGTAAAGAAATACTCAGCTCGAGTATTATTGCATTTCTCTCTGCTAAATGGCTCCCTGAACTAGAGCTGCACACTAAAGACAGGTCCCATGCATATTGCATTACACAGCAAATTGATGAACAGCAATTTAAGCATTATTAAAAAAGCAGAAAGAAACGGAGCACTTGTGAGCGGTGAATTAACACAAAAAGGCTTGCTTTTGGTTCTGCTAATGCTTCATGCAAAGTTTACAAAGACTTAAAGAGATAATTCCCTTAAGACTTTAGTTAAAGGGATAGTTCACCCAAAATGAAAATTATGTCATTAATTTCTCACCCTCATGTCATTCCAAACCACCTTCGTACATTTTCAGAACACAAATTTTGATATTTTGGATTAAATCTGAGAGCTTTCTGACCCTGCATAGACAGCAACGCAACTGAAACATTTTATGGCCCAAAAACATAATAAGGACATCATTAAAATAGTCCATGTGACATCAGTGTTTCAAGTGTAATGTCATGAAGCTACGAGAATACTTTTTGTGCGCATACGGCATGGTAACCTCATGAATAGTGGCGGAGACTGACCCGGAAGAGATTAAATCATTGCTTCATAACATTACGGTTGAACCACTGATGCCACATGGACTATTTTAACGATGTCCTTACTACCTTTCTGGGTCTTAAATGTTTCAGTTGTGTTGTTGTCTATGCAGGGTCAAAAAGCTCTTGGATTTCATCAAAAATATCTTAATTTGTGTTCTGAAAATGAAAGATGGTCAAATTAGTTTAGAACAACATGAGGAATAATTAATGACAGACTTTTCATTCTTGGGTGAACTATCCCTTTAAGATATTTTTATGAAACCTGAGAGGTGTCTGTCTCTCTGAAAGTCCAGGTAACCATATGAATTGAGCCTTCAAAGTTTTCTGAAGAGAAACGATTATTTTATATTATTATATTAATTATTTACATTAACAGATTTAATTTATGATCAGCATGCATACATACAGCACATCACATATGGTAAACACGGAAGCTCAAACGTTTGTTTGTGATGCACCAGAACCAATAAAAAATTTTCTGGCATGTGCCACAATGTGACACACAAGCTTCCATGTTTAACAAATACAATGCACTTTATCTATGTGTTTGTATGTGAATAAAAATCTAAATTAAATCTGTTAATCATATAAAGCGACAAAGTCTCTCACTGTAAAAAAATTGCGTTTCCCCCTCGGAGGGCCCCACTCCATCATTGGGCCCTTAGAATTGTCCTAACCTCCAATCCCCCACCCCCCTTACGGCGCCCCTGAAAATAAGAGTAAAATACTGGCAGCTGTGCTTGCCAGCATTGTACTGTTAATTTACAGCTGTCCTTTTTTTTACAGTTATGTTACCATTATAATACCATGTAACTTATTTCATTTGAGAAACCGATTGGTGTACTTCAATTAAATCACTCAGTTCATATGGATTCGTTTATTTTAACTTTCTTCATTTTTTGGATTAACCAAGGTCTTGGGTTTAGAATCACGAGGATGCATAAATGATAACAGAATTTTCATTTTTGAGTGAACTATCCCTTTAGGCCATCCACTCTAATTTGACATGCCTTCCTAAAAACATATTTTATATCCTTGTGGCTAATGAAGGTGTGCAGCTGAGCTCTTTCTCTCCTGTCTGTCTCCTTGTGTTTCCAGAGGTCTAAGGCTGCTGACGAGACAGCCGTAGACTGCAGGGGCTGTGCTGGATTTTGATTATGCACCTACTATTCAAGCTGTGAATCAATTCCTGTTTGAAAAGGACGAGGCACCTCTGCTGGCTTTGTGTTTTGGCCAATTTCTGTTATGAGAGGCCACAGGAAGGCATGATTGCAGCATGCTGAGGGCTCCTTCTCCACGTGTCTTGCTTGTGTATCCTCCCTCCTACAATTTTCCCTTTCTAGCTCCTTTTTGTCATTTTTGTCCTCTAATCTTCTTCATTCTTTCTGTCCTAACTCACCCCTGATTTATAAATCAATCATGGTGGTTGATGCTTTAGACTAGAGTGTGGCGCTACAATCGATCTGCCCTGTTTGGCAGGAGGCTTGTTCATGCACCAATAAAGACATCCTAGCTCATGTGTGCATCCATGACAGCGATATCTCAATGAGACAATATCAAGAAGTGGACTTTAGTCTGGAGGGTATTTCATTTGACGAAATGAAGGTGAGGCTGTAATTGTACTGGTATAAAGGCTGTTGCTATGCCATGTTTGAATAGTCAAACGGACAGTATGATTGCAAGTGTGATATTGATTTTACACATCAGTTCAGTAAACAAGAATTTAATAGTTAGTAACTGAATATACACTATATGGACAAAACTATTTGGATACACCTCTTAATCATTAAACCTGAATTCAATCAGACTAATTGCCACAGGTGTTTAAAAACAAGCACCTAGCCATGCATTTGTGGAAAAAAAAAAGAAAACTGCAAATAATTTATTTAAAATAATAATTTATATTAATTAATACTACAATAGTATATACATAAGTTTAACTATAAATATAAGTGATGTAAAAATATATAAATAATACTAATATAAAAAGGTAACACTTTAGTAGGCTAGATATAGGGACCAATTCTCACTATTAACAAGTTCTTTATTAGCATGCCTATTATTAACATATTGGCTGTTTAAAGCACATAAATGGCCACTTTCACACAGCAGCAGTCCTGTATTTGAGTCCTTAATACGGTTACGTTCACACACCGTTCGGTTATTTACGGGTGTGACAACCGCATTCTGTAACCGAACTCACACCTGTAAATTTTCAGGACTAACTGCATTCTTGGAACACACGCGCGGTGTGAACAGAACAGGACTGGACAACTAGTTGTCTGTCAGGTCAAACAGCGCGAGAGAGAGCCGTTCTGCCGCACAAACGTGCGTCTACCGCGTGTTTCGTGTTTTCGGTAACTTACAGTGACGGAGAAATGAGCTGCGTGTCATCTGAAATTTTTAGATCCTGTCAATTTTCCACCGGAGCCGCTCCCGTCAGTTTTGTGTTCTGCGCGCGTCCGCGCGATTCAAATGCTCCGCTCTCCACCTAAATTTAAAAGCTGCCGTCGGTTAATGAAGATTTGACGAATGACCTCGCGGCTCGATTTGACTCTTGTGGTGTCAGAAAGTGACAAGACTTTCAGCAAAGTCTTTTAAGACAAGTCATGTCACTCGGCGGCCATCTTTGAAACGCCTCTCAGGCATCCAAGTGCAGCTCCTATCTCTTTGAATGGGGAAACAATTAAATTCTCCAAAACTGTTCACTAAGCTTACAATTAAATTAAATCACCAAAGAAATCTGCCGACAACTGTATCATAAATGTTGTTTCTTTTGCTCAAATAGCGTTATAGAAAGCTTATTTTTCAGGCTAGATCAGCCAGTGCACATGCTTGCTGCCTTCATGTGCTATCAGAAATTTCCTATTTCTCACTTTATGAAATCGTGATTACGAGCTTGTCATATTCAGGTGCTTTAATGTCGGAAAGAATCAAATGTAGCATCCCATTGGTTGACAATCATATAAACATTCACAGCGCTATACATGCAGTTCGCTGACAATTCTGGAATTTCGGTCAAATACATGCTTATTTCACTGCTTATAAAACATACAATATGCTTCGCATGATCGTTCATATCTAGCCTATAAATACACTACTTTAGCGACAATACAAAGGGATGTAGTTGTTGTGAGAACGGCATTGACAGCAGCAATGGTTGTTTATGGTAAGGTTTATGACCCGCCCAACTCGGAAACTCGGGTATCAAAATTATTTCCGAATTTCCCAGTAGTAAATACGACTTGAGAGGCCGTTCACGTCCAATTTCCGATTAGGAAACTCGTATTTACGATAATTCCGATAGCACGTGAAGGCAGCATTAGTTCTAAGCACATGTCTCAAAACGCTGACTGTTTCAACCGGGACTTCTAACGGCAGCTGCAGTGACGCGTTGACTTTACCGATTAATGATTGGCTCTTTCATTCAGAAGGTGGGGCTTCCTGCGATTGAGCGGCCATATTGACGTCCGAATTCCATTCATACTACCCTCATTCATACTATATAGAGCGTACTTTTTTAACAGTCAAGTAGTAAGTTCGAATTCAAATGTAGTACCTACACAAGTAGTATGCGATTTCGGACGCAGCCTTTGCTTTCAGTTTTATGGACGACGCCATCTTTGATTTTACTTTGGTCTCTGTCGCTATGGTTACTGGTGAGGAATAGGGGCTTACAATGTGACAGCTTATGTAGTTAAATGTTGCGTTTTATGGTATATACCATTTAATTCCATCAGTATAAGATTCTACCATTAGTCTTTCATTTAATCTGTGTTGATTATGTTTTAAACTTAAGCTAATTTTAACTATTTTTTTTCGTTTGTACAAAGATGTCTGCTGTTAGCAACAGCACCTCAAGTAGCACTGAGACTAAAGATATGTGAAGAGAACAATGACTACGGCAAAGCAGCTGTTCTCCGCTAGTAGACGGTTACAATAGAACGCCACGAAGTAGCAGCTGAAGTCGTGAACGCGCAATATGACGTTGGAATGCCGTTGCCGTTCCAGCAGTGGAGGCTACTTAAAGTCCCTAGTATTCCAAACACAACTGTAAGCTGCTATGTGAACAGGACATTTCGAGACTCACACCTGTAAAGAAAATGCGGTTGTCAGTCCCAAAAACTGACTGTGTGAACATAGCCTATCTGCATGACCATATTCTACATCCTTAATAATCCTACCCAATATCTAAATTTAGCAACTACCTTACTAAATATCAATAAGCAGCCAATAAGAAGTTTATTGAGGAAAAAGTCATACTTAATGGTTTGCTAATAGCGAGAGTTGGACCTTAAAATAAGGTGTGACCGAAAAAAATAACACTGCCTCAAATCCTCAGTTTCATTTGCATCCCACTAAATATGGCCTCTACTCTGAGCTGTCAATCAGCCTGATCATCTGACATGATGATTGAATATCAATAATAATGAATAACGCACTTTCTGCAAGGGCCTATACAGGTAATGGTGACTTTTCTCCAGCAGTAAACAATAGATCAAAGGCTTGTGTTTTGTGCAGCTCTATTGTGACAGGGTCCTGTGTAGATTACATACCCACCATCGTAAGCAGGTGGCTTGGATTACATACCTGGATCAAATGATGGATGGCCCTTTTTTGACAAACCTCAACAGTGAATGACTGCAGGGGGATACTTCAGTATACCTTTATATCATATAGAAAACATGTAACCATTTCCAGCATCCCTCTTTATATGGGTTCATTGTTGAAAAAGGCAAAGGATAATGGTGTGCTGATATGGAGCAGAGATTAGATATAGTGTTAAAAATGCATGATATGCAAAAGAGACATGCACTGTGGAATAGTCAGTGAAGCAGCAGAGCAAAACCTGGAAAACCCTGCAGATTCATACAGCAAATTTAATGAATAGTTTACCTAAAATGACAATTCTGTTATTCACACAACCTCAAGTCATTCCAAACCTTTGAAGCTTAGCAAAACATCCAAGCTGCTCCTTGCCATACCATACAAGTGGATGGGAACTAGGAGTTGTCAAGCTCTAAAAAGTGCTTTTAAGGTGCTTTTTGGAGCTCCAGACAACTCCAGTGTTATATTTTGAGTCTTACAGAAGCTTTATTAAAAGCCTTTATTCACTAAAAATCTATACCATTCACTCCCATTGTATGGAAAAGAGCAACTCTTCTTTTACGTTCCACAGAAGAAGGTCAGTTGTACAGGTTTGGAATGGCATCAGGGTGAATAAATGTTTTTAGAAGTTTTAGAACTATCCCTTTAATGAACAGATTTATGGTTTGTATTTTATTGATTGAATGTACTGTGTATTAAAGACTATTGTACTACATAAAAATTAAGAATGTACAGTATTCAATGATGGAATCAACCATTGGAAGACCTGTATCAGGCCACCACTACTCCAAATATTGCTACAGATGTCTCTCTTTAGATATCTATGGTAGTTTTGGCCTTTCAGACGGAGAGAAATGCTACTTACCAAGCCCCCCTGCCCCGAGGAAGATGCCCCCCACAGCATCTGCATCACAGTCCTTTGACACACCAATGATGATACACCCTGCTACAATGCTGAGCAGGGCCGAGCCCACCCGCAGCCCATGGTACTCCCCAATACTGACCGCGTTCATTCAGCAGGTGGAACTCCCCACCTGCCCCGTCTGGCTGATCCACACGCGCCCGTTCAAAACACGCCAAGCACTCACGAAGGCAGATCGCTATATGAAAGTTTCACTGTTAGTGAGATGGGTTAACAGAGACTCTACTTTCTCCTCAAGGCTCTTCATACATCTTTAAACACTGGGCTCTGGTTACCTTGTCGGATTCATGCTTGTTCCCTTCGAACTAATTTGGGTCTGATTGAAGGCGACTAATCATTTGAGTAGGAAGACCAGGCCAGGCCTAACAGATACATGGTACTTGAGTTTTTATGCTGAATGGCCAACAGGGTCATGCTTTTGTAGGCAAATGAACTCTGTTGAACAAAAGTGTGTGTTTGATCCCTAAAAATCCATTGTTGCTTCCATGCATAATCGTGAGATGTATTAGTAACAACATGACCCAGAACATCTCATCTCCACCGCTAATTCTAACCTAATAAACATGAACAAAGCAAATTGTAGGCAAGCACTTTTTATTCATCCATTTAGTTCATCTGAAATACATGTTTTTCCTCACTTATTTCTAATCCACTGTGTCAAACATTGTGTGCTTATTTTAAAATACTCATCTGCATAAAGGACTAAATTACCTAATGTTCCCAATCTCCCGCAGAGGATGTTTTCAAGTGCTGCCTACGCAAGAGTCAGAGTGTCAACGCTGGGGACAAAGGATATAATAAAAATAAAAACACATTGCATAACATGGGTTGAGGTCATTGACAGACACTGTGCAGCCATATGCTTTATGAATGAAGCTAGGTTTTTTCATTTAGAATAGATCTACCTTGTAGCAAGGTATAGTAGTACGCAGAGGGCTATGAAACCAGTTACTGTCACAAGTCAAGTCACATCAAGTCACATTTTATATATTACAGACTGTTTCAAAGCAGCTTCATGTTAACAAACAGGAAAAGAGTCACATTTACCGGTGTACTGTGAAATTTTGTAGGTGAAACCCAGCCATTCCAATAGCAACTGGAATGCTGAATTTATGTGAACAGGAATTTCACGAGAGGGCAAAAAATTCCTCTTGCAGATTTAACTTCTGTTCATGTAACCAAACCTATAATGTTGTAAAATTCATAAATTATGGAACAAATCAAATTTCATATGTAAATCAGCTCTAGATAATAGTGTCATTTTTCAGCTCAAACCCAGCTAACAAAAATAAGTTCTAAAAATGTTTTGCTAACATTCCCATTAAGTAATGAATATATATATATATATATATAATAATTTTTCAAGGTTATACAAACATATCAATTCTATACAGTGCCTTGCGAAAGTATTCATATACCCCTTCATTTTTTTCACGTTTTATTATGTTGCTGCCTTAACCCATTTGTGCCCAAATTTTTCTGAATGTTTTCATGCATATAGTCGTGTTAATAGTGTCCTATGTGAACATGTTCTGCATTTATTTTCCCCAGGTTTTAGTTTTTTTTCTTGAAAATCGTATTTGAATGTGCAAATATGTTGTATGCACCCCTTCAATGTCAAATTTGAATAGGAGGAGAACATTTGGCATCTAACTCAAATAACTGCTTTCAACAGATAAATTTTTATTCATGAACAAATTTATTATGTATAAAAGTCGAAGAACATTCGATGTGAACCCAAAAAAGCTGCGTCTAGCTTATAATCTGTTGAATATGAATATACAACAAACAACAAACCCATGTGTCTTAAAGTGGTGGAACACAGTGCAGAACAAAGTGCAGCCATTAAGTTGCCCCAACAGGGCATTTTGTATCAAAAAGTTAAATGAAAATAAGTAAATACAAATAAATAGATATGTACAGTGCCCTCCAATAATATTGGCACCCTTGGTAAATATAAGCAAAGGCGGCTGTGAAAATAAATCTGCATTGCAACTTGTAATTTTAACTGAACAGAGGAGAGAACACATATTATTATATTATCATATATAATGTCTCATTGTGAAATAAATGCTTTCTCTAGTTCATGTTGGCCACAATTATTGGCACCCAATTATTGCAACGTCCTTTTTCCAAGATAGCAGCTCTGCGTTTTCTCCTATAATGCCTGAAGTGTTTGGAGAACACCTGATAAGACATCAAAGACCATTCAATCATACAGAAACTCTCCAGATCCTTCAGATTCACAGCTCCATGTTGGTGCTTTTTCTCCTCAGTTCACCCCACTCATTTTCTATAGGGTTCAGGTCAGGGAACTGAGACAGTCATGAAAGAAGCTTCATTTTGTGCTCAGTGACACATTTTTGTGTTGATTTTGATGTTTGTTTTGGATTATTGTCCTGATGGAAGATCCAACCACAGCTCATTATAAGATTTCTAACAGAGGCAGTTAGGTTTAGATTTTTTTTATCAGTTGGCATTTATAATCATGTGGAACAGGAAGTCATGGCTGGACAATTTCATGCTCATAGTCACCCTGGTGTGCTAAAAAATGTAAATATGAATGGGAATATACTTCAGAGATATTTTACTCATAAGAATTTCTTGGGGTGCCAATAACTTTGGCCAACATGCATTGGAAAAAAAATTTTTATTTCATCATGAGATTTTCTCCCCACTTTCAATTGCTTTACTTCAACTGTTTTTGTGAATTTTTTTAATGAAAGATCAAAAGCATAAACAATGCAGATTTATTTTCACAGCCGCTTTTGCTCATATTTACCAAGGGTGCCAATATTAGTGGAGGGCACTGTACATTTTCTGAAGAAAATGTGAGTGGTGCTTGCTGTGGGAAAACTCGGCACTAGACACTAATAGTAACTCTAATCACGTTAACATGTTAATTGTGCTAGCATTATGCTAACAACATGTTAACACAAGTAAAATGTTAAAACAAAATTAGCATGATTAGCATGTTGCTATAGCACAATGTTAACATGTTTTAAACAAACTGTTAGTGTGATTAGCATGATGCTAGCAACATACTAACACGATTAACATATTAGCATGATTGGCATGTTGCTAACAAGCTGTTTTTAACAAGAAGGTAACATGAGTAGCATGATACTAGCAACAGTACACCCCCATTTCCCCATGATATTATATGTACTTACAAGTCATTTGCCCACCGCTTGTACTTTTGACTAAGTATACAAAAAACTATAGATCTTTTGTAAGATTTGTTTTGTTTGGATGATTCTAGAGACCTTGATGATTATGTAGATATATATATATATATATATCAACAAAAAATACTTATTAGTAACATGAAAATGACCTTTCTTTGGGAGGGTTTGCCTTTGCCATGCTTCCTGAAAATAGGAGTAGGAAGTTGACAGCCTCATGTGACAGGAAGGAAGTGAATACCTTTTTTCCCCCCTTGAAATCGTTTATTTGGTCACTGAGATATAAAACATGCATAACATCTAGAACAACGTGATCTCACAGAATTCCGTGTAATGTTCACAGACTTAATTAACCTCCGAATCTGTGGTGGCATCACGGAATCGCCGAAAATTCGGTGATGGGCTCACAGAAGTGATACCAATGTAAGTCAGTGACAGGCATCAGCCGTGCTCCACGCACGGAAACCCTTAGCATCAATATGCCGACGCGATACTGGGACATTTATCGTCATTATTGTTCAGAACTGGGTAGGGTAGGGTAGGGGTGGGGTCAGGTACTCCAGTGAAAGTATAACTGCATCGGAGTCACTCTTTTTACGTTGAACCAGTGAATCCGTGCATGGACCACGGCTGATGCCTTCTGTGAGCCCATCACGGCATTTTCGGCGATTCCGTGATGCCACCACAGATTCGGAGGTTAATTAAGTCCGTGAACATTACACGGAATTCTGTTAGATCAGGTTGTCTAGAAAAATACTTACAAAAGGAAAATGACAACTATAAACTGCGGCATCCATAGTTGCCGGCCGGGACACACCAAGCCGACGGTCGGGTAGTTTGTTTGGTGTGTTCCACTCATCGGCTCTCGTCGGGCTCACGTCGGTGGTAGTTTGCCCGATTCAACATGTTGTCGAATCGGCGTCGGGACCGTCGGCGCGAGTGAGAACTCTGATTGGATGTTCAGTTTAGCGAAGGAGTCAGTGCCCTAGAATTAAAGCGCAAGTGATTAAAACAAGCATGTAAATGAAGGCGGTACAGACAGAAGGCTGTTTAAGGGCCTTTCTTCAACTAGGGGCACTTTTAGCCTTGTGAAGTTGAATAAAAAAAACTTGTTCAAAAGTCATGTAACACAGTCTCATAGGTTTAAATAATTTGTCTAGTTTTAAGGTCTGTAAGAGGACAAACTTAGATTACAAGAGAAATTGTTAATATTTTAAATTTTTCTGACTTGCAATGAACAAATGTCATTTCCACCACATCCCAATATACAGCTGTTATTTAAAAATTGAATAAATTATGCCACTTAAGAATTGTCTAAGATCATTTTTCTAACTAGTTTTACCAGTTTCTCCACAATGTACAATAATTATACATTTGCCAATGAGATAAATTAACTGCCCTATAAGGACCAAATGCTGAACTGTACACCTGTCACACTCTGAAATTTAATATTGGTTTGGGTAAGAGCTTATTAGAAAATAAATAACTTGAATTTTTATATTAAGTAGAGCATGATCTCATAAATTGTGGATACATTTTTAATGTGTGATGAGAACTTTTTCAATATTTTTAAAAAATGTGTGGTGATGGAAATGACAGGGTGGTGGTGGAAATGACAGGGTGTTGTGGAAATTACAATGAATTAACGTGAATGTAGAGAAACAGCAGAGATATTTATTAGAAAATGTCTTAAACTCATCACACTCATTAAACTCAATTCACAAAGTCATTAAACATATCAGTTATACTTTGTAACCATAAATGTCATTTCCACCACAGAGGCAGTGTTGTGGAAATGACATTTCTGTAGTTTTTTGTGAAAAAAAATGGAAGATAGTTTCACTGATTAGCTTTGAATGAATACTTAGCATTTCATGTATGCAAAATACTCTTATTTAACTTACAATTTTTAGCTTTTTAAAAACACCCTTGAAGTAGTATGCTTGGAAATTATGTAGAATAAATATATTAACTATATATAAGCAATATTTACCTTGATTTTTCTTCCATTTGTTGTTGATGAAAATTTAAATTCCCTCCATGTCCAACATGTGCTCTGATGTCACTGAACATTTCCATAGAAACCACCTAAACAATCTTTCACACAAACCTTTTAAAGGGACATTACAGTGTTGTGGTGGAAATGACACCAATACTGTGCGACAGCTATATTTTGTATAAAAAGTAATATTGATAGTGGTCTCACATTAAATACTATAATGTATTTTAATTATTTTACTAGTGCTTAATTCAGGTACATTAATAGTTACCAGATAAGTCATATTTTTAAACTGTATTTTCATTGTTGAAGTTTAAAAGTCTGGGTGTGCGACAAGGAGAAAACAGTGGTTTTGACACCTATAAGGAGGTTGAAAAGTATGAAAAAATCATAATAGAAAGGTATAACAAAGTTTTAAAGGTGGTTTTATTGTTAGTTTGACAAAGAAAGAGGAATTTGTCCAAAATTATATGTATTTTTAAAAATATGGCCAAAGAACATAAAAGTGCCCATAGTCTAAGAATCACCCTTAAATGTTACGTGATCTTTCCAACCTGATCTCATGAAAGTGCGTATAATAGTACGCCAAATAAAACGAAAACTCGTAAAGAACTGATCATATGTGGAGATAGGAGAAACCAGAAGGACAAACATCACTGCAACACTGCACCGTCCACATCTGGGCTTTATAGCAGTGTGGCAAGACTCAATCCTCTCTTCAGTTAAGACACATGAAAACACACTTGGAATTTGCAAAAAAGCACCTAAAGTACCTTCAGACTCTGAGAAACAAGATTCTCTGGTCTGATGAACCTCAATTCTAAGCATCACGTTTGAAGGAAACCAGCTCTGCTCATCACCTGCAGAGTACCATCCCAAAAGTAAAGTGTGCTGTTATCAGCCTCTTGCTGTGGGCCTGTTTATCAGCAGCAGGGACTGAGGAACTCATCAGAGAAGAAGAAAAGCTCAATGCACCAAAATATTGAGATAGCCTTAAAGAAAACCTGGTCCAGAGCATTCAGAACCTCAGACTGGGCAGAAGATTCACCTTCCAACAGGACAATGACCCTAAGCACACAGAAAGAGTGGCTTAATTATAGACAACTCTGTGAATGCCTGTGGCTGGGCCAATCAAATATTTCTGGAGAAACCTGAAAATGTACATCTGCCCCCATCCAACCTGACAGAGGTGAAGAGGTGAAGAGAAGAATGGCAGATAATTGCCAAATGCTGATGAGCAAAGCTTGTCGCATCAAACAAAAAAAAGGTGCTTCAGCTAAATATTTAGTTAAGGGTATGAATACTTATGCAATGTACTTATTTCAGTTTTATTAATTTTTAATAAATTTACAAAGTTGTGACAAATGTTTTTGCTTTGTCCATATGGTGTATGGAGTGTAGACTGATGTGGGAAAAAAAGTAATTTAAAGCAGTTTTAACATAAGGTAGCAACATAACAAAATGTGGGAGGGGTGAAGGGGTGTGAATACTTTTGCAAGGCACTGTATAAGTTATATATAAATTAAACTAACATCTAACTGAAACTTTTCAGAAAACGTTTCATGAACTCTGTTTAAATTTCTGTGCTTAAAGTATGTTTTGAAAATGTTGTTAAAGACCACAAACCAGTGAACAAACGTTATTTTAACGTAACCGGAAGAATGTTTGTTCATAACTTTGCCAGTGCACCATAAAGTTATGAAAACATTATTTCTGAATGTCTAAAACATTATTTATTTATTTTTTTCAGAGGTTATACAAACATTAAGGAAACATTAAACATTTACATTATTGATTTTTCTCTGAACATTACAAAACAAGCAGTAATATATATATACATATTACATGTACATTTAGTCATTTAGCAGACGCTTTTATCCAAAGCAACTTACAAATGAGGAAAATGGAAGCAATCAAAATCAACAAAAGATCAATGATACGCAAGTGCTATAACAAGTCTCAGTTAGCTTAACGTAGTACATGTTGCAAGGTTTTTTAAAAAATTATATAATAAATAAAAATAAAACAGATAGAATAGAAAGAGAATAGAGCAAGCTAGTGTTAGAGGCCTTTTTTGCTTTTGTTAATTGTATAATAAATAAAAAGAAGAGGAATAGATATAGAAAAAATAGAGAAGCTAGTTTTTTTTAAGAAAACAAGCAGTTAGTAAATGAATAGAGTGCAAGTCTAAAAGGGGCGTTTATTTATTTATTTTTTAAGAATAGAATTAGAATAGAGAGTGCTAGAGTTAGAGGCTCAAATAAAGATGGAAGAGATGTGTTTCTAGCTGATTCTTGAAGATGGCTAAGGGCTCAACTGCTCGGATTGAGTTTGGCAGGTCATTCCACCAGGAGGGAACATTTAATTTAAAACTCTGTGAAAGTGATTTTGTGCCTCTTTGGGATGGTACAATAAAACGACGTTCACTTGGAGAACGCAAGCTTCTAGAGCGCACATAAGTCTGAATGAAGAGGAGAAATGAATTTAGGTAAAGGGGTGAAGAGCCAGTGGTGCTTTTGTGTACACACAGTATATAGTAACATCTAACTGAAACTTTTTAAAAAAAACGTTTCATGAACTATGTATAAATAATGTGTCTGTGCTAATGTTTTGAAACCTTTATTAAAGACCAGAAATCTGTGAACAAACATTCTATTAACGTAACCCAGAAGAATGTTAGTTCATAAATTGGCCAGAACGCCAAAGAGAGAACTAAAGTTCTGAGAACGTTCTCTGTTAGCTGGGATTTAGTTCAATGTTGTTTGAATTCAGTTCAGTAACTGTCAATGTTGCAAAGTTTATCAATTACGAAACAACTTCAGTTCAGCTATAAGAAGCTCTAGAAGGTAACAGAATTGTTATTATTGTTATCGGTGAAATTAAAACGGTATTACTGAATACGAATTGCCATTTAAACTTGTCACTGCTAAGTGAGGGTACAATCAAATTTGAGCACAGACAGTAATGCTGTTCCTCTTTGTAAACAACTGTGTCATTCAGCTAATTCAAATTCAGCAGGGATATTAAAGGGGTTTGCTTCAGTACAGTGTTTTTAATCTCTTCCATATTAGCAATGGAAAGGTCATCTTCTTCATTTGGTCTCTTTAATGTGGATGCGTTTAAGACTGATGATCAGATCCACTAATGTGTTTATGAAGCCATGCTGTAGCACATTTTCATAAAGGTTCCTGTACTATGGCAGGCAGATGAGCTCGTCCGTTTTGACTTGGAGCTGGAAGGGAATGTGTAATGAGTCCTATGCCGTCAGGACCCAAGACCATCCACAAAGGCCCCGAGTTGCCATAGGGATGGCATATCCATAGCAACAGAAGGAGCCGGGGGTGAGCGGGATTAACACCACAGAGTTGGGTAACAAATGACGTTAACGGGTGAAGAAGAAGAAGTGACACATTTCCTGTTTGTGCTCTGGGCCCTTCAATACTGTACAATGTCTTTAAGCATAAAATCCAATTTCAAAATGTATGTTTCCTGGAAAAAAATTATACAGAGGAACTTATGTAACAAAAATTCAATTATGTTAGGTAACTGAAAAGAATTACATCAATAGTTCTCGTATTTTTGTGAATTCAAAAGCCGTTAATTCATCCCTGAGACATAAACATCGAATGTAGGCGCACATACAATAAGCCAATTATACTTTTTCACCACTGAGAGTAAAACTAAGTCAGAGCCATAGACAAAACATACATAACTCAACAAAATATCTGTTAATATATATATATATATATATATATATATATATATATATACATATAAAGTTATTACAGCAGCATCAGGATCAATGTATAAAATTGACAGAATAAAGAAAAATCTATTTGGTGCTGCTTTGGTCAGTTCTGTATAAAGAAATCTCACCAAGACTGTATTTATTTGACCAAAAATATAAAAACAGTAATACTGTGAAATATTAATACAATTTAAAACAACTGTATTCAATTTTAATATATGGTAAAATGTAATCTTTTCCTGTGATGGTAAAGCTGAATTATATCTTGAATAAATATCCACGATAATGCTGATTTGAAAGGTGGAAATGTATCTATTCCTTGTGAGAACTAAATATAAAGGTGCTATAAATAAAGAATGAATATCAGTAGCTTTTAATTTTGGCTGATTTGTTTTGTCTAAGTGATCATAATTTTTATATGTTGCTAAATTGCGGCCTTTGTTTGGAGTATTGCTGTGAATAGAGATAATAATTGTTAAATAATTCAGAGCACTAATTTGATTCGTCACACATTACTAATCTATTATTTCACACAACGTGTCAGTAATGTGCAAAACAAAGCTTGCCAATGCTGTATATATCAGTAGGCCTACACATTAAGTGTAAGTGTGTGGCCAACAACTAAAATACTAATGCACAGTTTTGGCCAAAAACAAGTGTAAATTTGTAAATATGAAATTTTAACACGAAACTGTAGCCAGGCTGAATTAGTGTGATTAGATTAATGAACATTTCCACCAAAATGCTGTTTGTGTGGCATGTACCTCTATACTGTTTTAATAACAACATTTCAAATCTGACATCTTGCTATTTATACAAGTTTTTCTTCTAGCTTCCTGAACCTGTATGTGAACTGGCTTGTTTTTATTCTGTTCAGATGGGGAGTTGTGCCCTCCTGCTCTACCACAGACATCTTCATCCTCTCCAGCAATCCCATCAAATCATTATTCTTGTCAGTCAGACCTGCAAGAAGGAGTCCGCTATCACCGACTAAACTATCTGGACGTGTTTTGCACAAATAGTCAGACTCCTCCACAGAAACATGTTCCTCAGCCTGAATCATGCCAAGGAACTGGAAGTAATCTTCTTTGAGGAGATCTACCTACGGCTTGTCATACTTCTTGTAATGACGAATTTTCTGAAATGCTTGTTTACTGATATCCAAGCTATTTTTGTAAATACTAAAATTATTTTCTAAATTGCAATACCAAGATGATTTTGTATGATCATGTCTCTCTGTATGTATTTATACATTGTTACAAATAAATGCAGTTTTTACAAAAAACCTGCTACTCATCAAAGCATCCTGAATACGCGTACTACTGTTTCTACAAAAAAATTAAAGGAATAGGTCACCCAAGAATTTACATTTTGTCATAATTTACTCACCCATATGTCGTTCCAAACCTATACCTTTTCTTATGTTGAAGAATTTTAAACAGTTGTTGGTCCCCATTGACTTCCATAGTAGGGAAATAAATACTATGGAAGTTAATTGGGACCGTAAACTGTTTCATTTCTTATGTTCAACATAAGAAAGAAACTTATACAGATTTGGAATGACATGAGCGTGAATAAATGATGACAAAATTTTCCATTTTGGGTGAACTAGCCCAACTGTTTTCAACAATGATAATACACTGCTCAAAAAACAAACAAACAAAAAAACATAATAATAATCAAATAAAGGAACGCATAAATCACACATTTGATCTCAATGAATGAAATATAAGTTTCAAGAGAAGTTGAAAATCTTTTGTGGGGAATAAAATGTGACCCCGGACTACAAAACCAGTCATAAGGGACAATTGTTTTTTTCAAATTGAGATTTATACATCATCTGAAAGCTGAATAAATAGGCTTTCCACTGATGTGTTTGTTGGGATAGGACATATTTGGCTGAGATACAACTATTTGAATATCTGGAATCTGATGGTGTAAAAAAAAAAATCTAAATATTAAGAAAATTGCCTTTAAAGTTGTCCAACTGAAGTTCTTAGCAATGAAAATTGCTAATCAGAAATGACGTTTTGATATATATGGTAGAAAATGTACTAAATATCTTCATGGAATGTCATATGCTAATGATATTTTGGCATAAAAGAAAAATCAATAATTTTGACCCATAAAATATTGTTGGCTATTGCTACAAATATAGGCCTACCCATGCTACTTATGACTGGTTTTGTGGTCCAGGGTCACAAATGATAAGACAATGGTCAATGGAAGGCAAAATCATCAACCTGTTGAGGACTTGATTCTAAATCACACTAAAAATTTAAATTACCAGCTGATCCAACTTTCATGAATTTCATCACAGCAGCTCATAATGTAAGTCAATAGTGCGTATGGTCCCAAAGTGCCTGTATGCACTCCTGACAACATCTAGGCATGCTCCTGATGAGATGGCCGATGGTGTCCTGGAGGATCTCCTCCCTGACCTGGATCAGGGCATCAGTGAGCTCCTGGACAGTCTGTGGTGCGATTTGGCAGCTTTGGATGCTCTGATACATAACCTCCCAGAGGTCCTCAATTGGATTCAGGTCTGGAGAACATGAGGGGCAGTTAATGGCTTTAATGCTTTCATCGTTCAGAAGCTGCCACATGAGACCAGGTATCATCATGCACCAGGAAGAACCCATGAACACTGCACCAGCATAAGATGTGACAATGGCTCTGAGGATTTCATCCTGGTACCTAAGAGCAGTAAGGGTACTGCTGGCAAACATGTGGAGCTCTGTGCGACTCTCCATGGATATTCCTCCCTAGACCATCATCGATCCACTGCCAAATCAGTCATGCCTGATTATGTTGCAGGCAGGTTAACAGTCCCCACGGCATCTCCAGACTCTTTCACATTTGTCATAGTCTCAATGTGAACCTGCTCTCATTCATGAAGATGGCTCTTGGCTCCAAATGTGGATCTGCCAAATTGATAGTTCCCTGACAAATGCCAATCGAGCTGTACAGTGTGGGACACAGGTTCCACTATAGGACATCTAGGCTGGTTATGAGCTGTTCCTGTGCAGGAGCTAGTTGTTTAGGACCAGCACATGATCAGCTGGCATGCTTCGAAACATACCTAACCAGCATATGCTGTTTTTTTCAACAGGACAGAAGTCTGCTGGAGGTCATTTTTTAGGGCTCTGGCAGTGCTCCTCTTGTTCTTCCTTGCCCTCCTATGACCCTGTCCAGCTCTCCTCGTGTAACAGCCTGTCTCCTGGTATCTATTTTTGCGTATGTATATATCTTAATAAATTGCCAGCAGCATAAAATATAGCAAGAAAATAGTTAGCTCACATCTGCAAACAATACATGCATTGAAAGCTCTCAATAAAAATGAGATGATACTCTGTGTTAAATGAACGTTGCAGAAACATCGCAGCCGCCCCTTTAGACACTCTATCTGAGGAGGATGCAGCGGGATAAATGAACAGTGTGGGCTGCCATCACTAAAGAGCTTACAGCCTCTGACAATAATTAGCCCATTGGACCTGAGGCACGTAATTGCGACATCTATTTAAGTCTGTGCTATTGATGAACCACTCTGACCTGCCGGGGAAGAGGATGGCCTTTGTTCCCTCCCAGGTGAGAAGTCTGCTGAGGCAAAGCGACCAGCTGTGAACTCAATTACCAGAGAGGTGAGCTGCCTGCTCTATATACATATCACAGGTCTGCAAGGCTGTTTCTCTGGGAGGCAGAAACTGCTAGAGACAATGAGATTGTGTGAAGTCTAGCAACAATGATTTTTAGAGTTAGAACAGGTTTGAATATTAAGTGTCATTAACAAAATAAGGCCCTAAGTCTGACAAATCTGTGTTCAAAGGACAAGGATCATTTTTATTTTTAAGATTAGATTTTTTTTTTTTTTATTCAGCAAGGACGCATTAAAATGAAAAAAAAAAGTGACCGTAAAGACATTTACAGTATAATTAAAAGATTTCAAATAAATGCTATTCTTTCTTCTTCTTTTTTTTTTTTTTTTATCAAAGAATCCTGAAAAAGTGTAATGGTTTGCAGAAAAACATTAAGCAGCACAACTGTTTTTAATAATTAGAAATGTTCATGATCATGTGGCACTGAAGACTGGAGTAATGGCTGCTGAAGATTCAGCTTTTTCACCAATAGTGTACAAAATAAGTCCAAAAAAAGTATTATTAAATAAAAAGATTGTTTGTTTTTATTTGTAAATGGCGAAAGAAAAATTAGCTATCTCATGAGGTCATACTAAATTGTATATAAGCTATATGAGGTATAAAATAAATTTATAATGAAAAAATATAACTTACATATATGAGCTATAAACAAACTTAACTATCACAAATGTATAAACACCTGACTAGAGTAAGTATCAAACCACTGAACAGAAATTGTCATTTTTGAATGAACTATTATGCTCACCAATTTATTTATGAAATATTATTCCAATATAAAATATATGTTCTCTCTATTTAAAATGTAATTTATTCCTGTGATGGAAAATTGACTTATTTTTTACTGTAGTACAGCGACGCCTTCTGGTGGTCAATCACTACACGATGCAGGAGAAGCAGCATACGGATCCCATTAACCTCATCAAAGTCATATGAGCTGTACATTGCTCTCAATAACGCATCTTGAGAGCGTATAAAACATGCTGTGTGACTCTCAGCAGAAATTTCTCTTTATAGATGCCCTGATACAAACTAAGTGACATATAAATACAAAAATCCAGACCTTCCGGACGTCCAGAGCGTTTCCTGCGTCATGACGCACGATTGATCAGGTGGGAATTTAGTTTATCTGTTGTAAACTTATTCGTAATTTATTCTGTAAAATGACATTTGTGGCTTCACAAAGCTGTATCAGCAAAGCAGTACATTTTTAGTGGGTTGACTCTTTTGCCTTGTAAGATGGCGAATTGTAGTGACCTGTGAAGGAACATATCTGTACTAACCCACGTTGCCCTTTACAAAGAAAATGTTTTTTTTTCTTTTGTCTATTAATTCATTTAAATCTTTATTTTTTCCCCATGTTATCTCTCTCTGAGTTAAGAATAGTATTTTTTTACAAAAAAGTAACGGGCTAATTGACATTACCATGTGGCTTTTGGTGCACTATTAATTATGTTATCTTGTGTGGTTTATTGAACAACCTTGGGTGTTGTGGCATTGTTAATGGATTTGAATTGGGTTTAAGTGACTAAAGAGCTGACAGAGGTGTTAAATATGCTTTGTTACAGACTTGAAGATCTGCATTTTTAAATCATTGAGTGTTCAGTTGCTGCAGCATCTCTCAGATTCAGCAAATGTTACTATGTCTTTTGCAGTGGTGAAAGGAGCAGGAAGAAATTTGCTGTTGAAATTGACACATATGATTAATGTCCTCCCTTCTGGAAAATCCAGGCTGGTGTCTGTGTTCTGGAACATGGCGTCTGGTTTCTAGCTGGTCTAAGCAGCAACCCATGTTCCACAAACAGGCCTGACCACTTAAAAATGCTGGTTTGTTGCTGCTCCAAGATGGTCTACCAGCTTTCATTATAGTTGTTTGTCACACATGTGTATTTGCAGTTGCCCAAACTTGTAAACTGGTTAACACATAGTATTTTCACTAAGCTACCACGGTGTCCAAACTTTCAGCCTTCTCTAAGATTAAGTGATTTCAATGGACAATGTCAGGACTGCAAAATATATGTGTTGGTTCTAGAAACAGAACTAGGCCTACCTTTTTGTTTAATAATGGTAAGAAATCTTAATAATGCCTTAATTAGTTGTTTTGATTAGTTTTTCTAAGAAGCAGAAGACATTCCCTGTGTCCAAATCACATACCATCCGCCCTAAATGGCATCCGTGATGGGGTAGGTGACATAATTGCTTTGGGTCCCACAGTATGACGTTGCATAAATGAGTTAGGTGTGGCCCGAGATCTGTCTGCTTTCTATGGCTGTAGTCGTCAGACGTCCTTTTTGCTCTCCTGACTAAATTCATTATTCATTCATGGTGTTGTATTACTGAAGTTTCAATTGGTGATCTTTTTAATTTCGGTTGTGCTTTCGTTGATTGATGCTGGCACTACAGTCAGTGTTGTGTCGTTCTTAACCAAAACATCAGTATCAAAAGCTGATATACAATGATTGAAGATTTTAGATTAAGTGAAGTGTTGCAAATCTGAAGCTGTGCAGAAAATCTGTGAATTGCATGAGAGTTCTTTAGACAACACTAATTTATTAGGCATATTAGAATGGATTTTGAAGTATCATGTAACAGTGGAGTAATGTAGAAGACTGGAGTATTGGCTGCTAAGAAATTAAGCTTTGCCATCACAGTAATAAATTACATTTTAAAATATATTAAAATAGACAACATTATTTAAATTATAATCCTTTAAAAAATTACTGTAACTTATAATAATTCAAAATATTACTGTATTTACTATATTTTTTGATCAAATAAATACAGCCCTTCTGAACATGAGTTCATTTTTTTTTTTTAAATCGTACCATCCCCAAACTTTTGAATGGTGTATTTAATTTATTTTATTTTAAAATTCTAAAAATCTAAAACCTAAAATGTTTGTTGTAAGAAAAAATTCCACTGAGACGGTGTCAGATACGCACCCACTCAAAAAAAAAAAAAAAAAATGATACATATATAATTTTTTTAGAAGGGAGTAATAAAATGTCACAGTTGTCAGTTTTTAACAGATATTTAACAATGCGTCTAACTTGTTTGTAATATGCCCTATTATTTATTATCCAAATGTATTTTCTGCGAAGGAGTATTTGAGAGGTGTTTATGAGCTCCTTTAATTTGAACGAACTGCAAGTGTCTATGTATGGAATTATTTCAAAATAATCAAAAGATGTAGCGCTGATATATGACTATCAACAACCTAAAACCACCAATCGAAAGAGACCGAAAGAATTTCCCTATTTTTGATAGTGGCTATTACCTTCCATTCAACAGACCATTAGCTAAAATGATTTAAAGGACTCCTCTCTGTTTTTTTTGTGTGTGTTTTCTTTTTTAACCAGCCTGATACTAAATGGAATCCAGCATCATTTATTTTCAGAATCTGCTGATGTGTCTGTATTAGCATATGAATGCAGACCCTCAGAAGATCAGCACCTCTCTGTTTCTGAAAGTCTCGCCAGCAATTCATAGCAGTTATGAATAGCATCCATTCGGTCTAGTCATCAGTCTGAGTCCCAAAATTGCGTCCATTTAAGCAAAATTCAAAATGACATTAATTCAGTTTTTGGTCACAAGGGCAGGAACAAGAAGCAAAGGTTTATTCAGTAGAGTAATGAGAGAAATGAGAGACAGCTGATTCTTGAAATTGAATCGCATATGACCAATTGTGCTTTCAGACTCTCCAAGGTCACTAGCTGTTCAGTTTGACCTACAACTGACAAATGGCCATAATTGCTGTGTTGATGTCCTTTAGATTCTTTATTTAGTTGTGTTGAGGACTGTTCTTCTAAAATATGATAAAAGTTAGGCTAAAAGTTAGAGAAAGTCTAAAAATGTACCTACTTTGAGTATCTACAGGATGGTAGTCATTTATCAATACACTGGAGTAAGACATCTACTGCATAAGTATGTAAACATTTGGTGTCTCAAAGTCGAAGGTATAACCATAACTGCTGCGACTGGTCTTCTGATGTGATGTGGTCCGTAGAGGTTGAGTTATTGCACTTGAATCATAAATAGGACTGGGAATCGAAGGGAAGTGATGGAAAAGGTATTAAGGTCAGAGGTCACCAGTCATGTTTATCTCGGTCAGTCAGGTGTTGAGTTGAAGTGCAGTGAAGAAAAGGATTACATATGATACTCCGATGTAAAGTGTGAAGAATAAGGTGATGATAACAGTATGGAATGTAACACGTGGGAGTGTGACTAATAACAGTGAAAAAAATCACACCTGGACAGGCCTATAACTTAACAATTGTTCTGATTACTGTACACATATGCAGCTTTTATGAACAACTGTCAGTAGAAAAACACAACCATTCAGAAGCTGGGGTTCAGTAAGATATTTTTTTTTTATATAAGTAATATACTTTTATTCAACAAGGATGCATTGTATTGATCAAAAGCGGCAGTAAACACAGTTATAATATTTCAAACATTTCTATGTCAAATAAATGCTGTTCTTCAGAATACCCTTAAAAAAAGTAATGATGTTGAAACTTCAGATTTGCCATGACAGGTATAAATTACATTTTAAAATAAGTTAAAGTGGAATGTTATTACAATATTTCACTTTTTTTTTTATCAAATAAATGCAGGCTTGTTGAGCATAAGAGCCTCAGAAAACATTTAAATCTAAATCTGACTGACCCCATACTTTTAAATAAAGTAAAGCTGCGTGTATTATATTAGTAATATCGTTATTGGAATATATAAAAATGATTAGGGATGCTAATAGCACCGGATGCTAGGATGCTGCCTCTGACAAAGGTTTCCCCTTCTGCGGTTATTAATCACTGAATCACTGAATTGTTTTGGAGGCACATCACCTGATAGCTACAGTAGTTGTATGTTCTCTTAGTAGAATGCTTTTTCTATGGATTGAGCCTTGGTGGTTCAGATATCGTCATTCATGCTTTCCTCTTTACCTCCACTTCTGGGTAAATAAACTCATTGGGATATTTTTCCAATGCCTTCGACACAAAACCCTGCCCATCTCCCACTCTCCCTTTCCTGGTCTATTTTAAGGACCCAGGGAAATGAAAATTGGAGTTTTGAGGCTTTTGATTCATGTCTATTAACTTTGAAGCTAATACCTTGTCCTCATAAAAAGTAACAAACTTCACTTTTAGCAGACATTTACATTTAAAATGTAAGAACTGTAACAATATTGTAGCAGTGTTAATGATTTATTGGTTGGTTCCTTCCTTCATTTTTGTTTAATCAAATGTATTTAATCAAACTCCCTCCCCCAGTACCACCTGTAAATGACTAGCATGTGGCAAATCATGTTTTGGTTGTGATGTAACTAAAGTCTATTTGCTAATTTTTTATTTTTTATTGCTAAAACTAACCTTTTGTACCGCCACTATCCTGTAGACATGCACATTGAGTCAGGACACAAAGCTCAATGGGTGTTGCTAAGACTAATAAAAGTAAAATAAATATACATACTTGTCTTTTTATGCTTTTAGACTAAGTACATATATTATTGTAAGTATTATTATTAATATAAATAAACTGAAGGGCGTTCAGGAAAGGTCTCTACACATGGCCAGAGAAATATGAAGGTATGTCAATGGTTGTTTATCTGTACTCTTTCCTCATCTCTTGATCTGAAAAGCTCGGGGTCTGTCCCCAACCACAGGAAGTTGGCAAAATTCTTCATAACCATATCAGGACTTGTTTGTCGTGATATATTTGTCATATTGGAAATTACCTGCTATAACGAATAGAGAGTTTTTGCTGTAGAACAGGGTATTTTAGTCACAAATGATAAATGATGAGATTACCCAGGTATGAATGTGTATTTTTGTAGGCGTGAAGTGTGATTGATTAAATCTAACTTTTTTTAGTGGGTTGTGTCACGGCACTCAGTGTGTCAAACTGCTTTTTGTGAGAAAATGGCTCGAGTACAGAGACTCCCCACTCATGTCAGGATTTTTGTCATTCTTCACCTCCTCCCGGACTGCTACAAGTGTGCGTCAGTTTGACGGATCCCACACCCTGTCCTCAACGTCTGAGGAACGGGTCAGACCAGTGCTACGGGAATCCAGTGAAACTGACTAGTAGTGTCCCTGTGTAGAACATGTGCCACATGGTGTCTCAGAGTTGGAGGGCTCACTGACTTACACATATAGACATGTATGTCATTGTTGCTGTTAAGATTTAAAACACATTTCATTGTGATATAAGTTGAAATAAAGGCCCAGATTATCCATAAGCGTTATACCTTGACATATGCAAGTAAACTGGTTTAATTTTATACTAGATATCTTTTTCTTAGAAAAGAGTGTGTACAATGTAAGTTTGCCGCATTATATTATGTGGCAAAAAAAATGAATTAATTGTTTTAGTGTAGTCGTTGTTAATTAAAATGTAAAAATAATAATAATTTTTTCGTTAATAGAATACAAATTTGAAAAATTCAGTGAAAAACTTAACTTAAAAATCTAAACATTAAATAAGTTTCAGTTGAAGTACTAAAATTACTTTTTAAATTTAAAATAAAAATGAAGCTAAACAGAAATATAAAACATAAAAATTGTAAACACATAAAATGAGTAAAATTTGAACTAAAATTTCAATGAAAACTAAATAAAATAAAAGCTAACTCAAAAGAGTAAAAATAAACTATACTAAAACAACCCTAATCTGCTTAACACCCACCTACACTACACATTATGATTTATTATATTTATTTGCTTTATACCCAGCTAATGATGAACATAGGATAATTGTTAATTGTGTATATTCTATTTTTTTTTTTTTATAGTCATTATTATTATTATTATTATTATTATTATAATTTTCTCCCATTTTTCCATTATTTCCAGTCTTTTGCGTATTGGTCTTGCTCTCACTGGATAGGCCCATATTTGTAACCCAAGGCAAACAAAAGACTTTTCATTGTTGAACAGTCACCGCTCCATTCTCGCCTACTTCCAATGCATAATAAAAACCTGACCAGTATGAGAGCCAATCACAGACCAGCCTCACTCTCAAGAGCCAACTATTGAGTTTAGAGGGCGGTTCCTGTCAGATGAATGCAAGTTGCAATCCCGAAACCAGGCGGGTGTTGTCTCTTTAGAATGAGCTGCTGCTCAGGTTTATATTGGGCAGGGAGCACGGCCTGTCACTGTCTTGGCAAAACTCCCACTGGAATACATTCCTCCTTACTCTATCACTCAGTTCACTGGTGAAAACCCGCTGTGGTTGAGGGCCACTGAAAGAAAGGATAAGGACACTGGGAAGAACCAAAGTTCAGAGACCGTTCCATTGCTTCCCTGGGTCTCTCATTCATTTATTTGCCCCTGCGGGGCAGTATTTTAGTTAGTTTTTGATATATTTATTTATTTATTTTTGGCTGGGGTGACTGAATCAACAGAAAGACAACAGGTAAGCTCAAAATATACTTCTTTTATATATATATATATATATATATATATAAGCTTTATTATGAATTTGAATCCCTGACTGTGTCCTAACAAATTATTTGTTGGGGTAGTTAGTGTGACTGACTGGGAAATGTGATGAGACACTTGATCCGCTCAGCTTGGGCCAAATCTTCGTTTTTTGTTTCCCTTCTGTTTATGATTCTAATTTTTCTTCTGTGTATTGGATTTGCTGTGATAGTTTTTTTGCTATACCAAAAAAAAAAAAAGTCAAGTGAGTTCATCTGATTCTACGACAGGATAAATATCTCTGTTTCTCCACCTCACCAGTTTGACTGGCTTTGCACTTTGCACTATTAGTCATTCATTAGAGACCAGGTAGTACAGATGACATCAACCTTTATCGTCACCACATGAATGAGTTTAGTGATTTGTTTGATTTTCTTGGAGATTTTAGGCATAATTTATATGAATTGAGAGATCATACCACAGTGAAGAGTTTAAAAACACTTATGAGCAACTTTGTATGATTCTATGAGCATGAGCTTTCGGAGAACAGTAAGAGATTTTTTTTCTTCGGTGGTTCTGTTATGTTCCGATGAAGCAGGTGGTGATGCATTAGATGTGTAGGCAGAGCAGTGACGGGTCTGTTTAGTGTATTTTGTCATCATAGTCCATTGTTTTCCTGCCGATCAACCCACATACAAACAGCTGTGGAGAATGACATTAAGTCTTTATAGTACTTAATGACTTTATTAAGTAGTTTATAGTGTTCTGTTTGCCTGGTTGGATCCCATGTGTGTTTTCAGTAGTATATATCACTGTTAAAAGTAAAGGTTTTTTACTGGCATCTACAGTTCCATGACGAGCCTTTAACATCCAATGAACCTTTCCAAGTTATTTGGATGATTAAAATGTTCTTCACATTGGTTCTTTGAAGAACTGATCACTGAAATGGTTGGAGAACCCAAAATATTTCCCAAAATGAGCATTGCTGTGAACATGTCTGTTCATTCAATCTTCTGGCAAAACTCCACCTTGACATACATAGCAAGAAATGTGGTGATGAATGGTCTGGTTTTCAGCAACTGTAACTGTAACAGCACAGTGTCTTGTTTTATATAGTTTCCCAACATTTTTCCACAGGCATTTACTATTAAATACTCACAAATCACTTCATGACCATTTAAAAATGAGCTGGTAAAAGCAAAATGGTGACCAGATCTCTGTTATACATCCATATCTAGAGTTTAGGTTACCATGTATGATTTAAAACAACCATCATGTGCCAATCATACAAACTGTAGTACACTCAGAAAAAAACTGGGGCAACATCCTTTCAAAACCTTTTATACTTTTTTTAGGGTGCCACCCTAGTGACAGCTTTTGTACCATTTTTTTTTTTTTTTTTTTTGAGAGTGTAATAGTTATAGTTCAGCTTTGGTAACATCATGTACCACTCAGGTTCACTTGGCCAGCTGTTTCCTGTTTGCTTTTGCTGGGCTGTCATTGTTGACTCTGACTCTACTGTCTTTCTGATAACGGCTGGCCAGCCTTTACTAGCTGGATTGTTATTGTCTGATCAGCTTGGTTTAACACGTTTATTTATGTCCTCCAGTTTATTGGTTGTCTGAAGAAATAAAGACAAGATGTTTCAAGAGGTGCTTTCAAACATCTTGAAGTTCTACGACTATGTTCTGCAAAGAACTGGTAAGAGTTTATTGCATTATGCTTTTTAGATGAACATAAACCATCAATATCGCTGGCGTATTTAATGTGTTATGCACTAAAGCTTTAAGATTGGTTGTAGCTTCACTCATTTGTTGTATAAAGTGCTACAGTTCGGCCACTGGTAATGCAAAATCTACTGTAGAAGGATATAATACAGGCTTGTTTGATGTGGCTGATCAGTTGCTGTGTAATTTGCACAGATGCCAGGGTGCGGGATTATCCGCTGATGCAGAGTCCCATTCTGATGACGTTCATCTTGCTGGGATACGTGTTCTTCGTTTTATATGTGGGACCACGATACATGGCCAATCGGAAACCTTTCCACCTCAACACAGCTATGATTGTCTATAATTTCTCAATGGTGGCCTTCAACGCCTACATTGTTTATGAGGTAGGATACTCTTTCATTCATTTAAATGCATGTTTGGGAGAGTAATTTAAGGTATTGCATCTCATAGCTTTACCAGAACTGATGTATTTGAGGAGAACCACTATAGAGGATTAAAGATCCGGATGATTCAAAAATGTATTTTTACTCACCCTCGTTCATTACAGAGTCTTATAATAGTAATTCTTCTGTAGATCACAGAAGGAGAAGTTTAACAGAATCTTCATGCTGGTCTCTTCCATATAATAAAAGTGAATGGTCACCATAGCTGCCAAGCTCCAAAAATTACAAATAGTCACCGTAAAAGTAGACTTTTGTGGTGACTTTGTATGACAACCAGACTGACAGTGTTACAGAACATTTTTAAAATACGTTTATGGTGCTTTTTGTCATTTTTGAAGCTAGACAGCCTATGGTTACTATTCACTTTCATTAAATGAGGATGACCAGTGTGAACATTCTGATAAACCGGTTTTGTGTTCCACAGAAGAAAGTCAAAGGTTTGGAATGACATGAGGGTGAGTAAATAATGGCAATTTTAAAAGACCATGTTACCATATTGTTGTACTTATGTGTAATTTTTGACCTGCCTGATGCAGTTCCTAATGTCTGGCTGGGGAACAACATACACTTGGAGATGTGATCTCTGTGACACCTCCAGCAGTCCTGAAGCTCTCAGAGTAAGTTTATTATAAATAATAAGAAATGCTGCTTGAGCACCAAATCATATGTGACCCTGGACCACAAAAACAGCCATAAGGGTTCATTTGAAAGCTGTATAAATAAGCTTTCCATTGATTTATTGTTTGTTAGGATATGACAGTATTTGGCTGAGAGAAAACTATTTGAAAATCTGGAATCTGAGGGTGCAAAATCGCCTTAGCAATGCATATTACTAATCAAAAATTCAGTTTTGATATATTTACGGTAGGAAATTTACAAAATATCTTCATGGATCTTTCCTTAATATCCTAAAAATCTATCATTTTGACCCATACAATGTATTGTTGGCTATTATACCCGTGCTACTTATGACTGGTTTTGTGGTCCAGGTTCACATATTAGAATGTTTTCTGAAGGATCATGTGACACGGCAGTCTGGAGTAATGATGCTGAAAATTCAGCTTTTCCATCACAGGAATAAATTCCATTTTAAAATATATTAAAATAGAAAAATGATATTTTAAATTATAAGATTATTTCACAGTATTACTGGTAAATGCAGCTTTAGTGAGCATAAGACATTATTTTTCAGAAGTTCAGGTATGTCTCTGAATACATGTGTATATTGTGACAAATCGTGTTTCTCATTGTCTCCTCAGATGGTTCGGGCAGCCTGGTTGTTCTATTTTTCCAAATATATTGAACTTCTAGATACGGTAAGGATAATGTTATTCTTATTCCTACCTTATTAGTATTCCTGCTATGATTATCAGTGCTCTAAATTTGTGTTGCATTGCTGTATGCATTTTTCAAGTGCATAGGCACAATATACAGTACAGTAGCTTCCTCAATAACTACAGGATGATTTGTTACACGAGTTAACAAGAACTGTGTCTGTGATCCAGGCATTTTTTGTGTTGAGAAAGAAGCACAGTCAGGTGACGTTCCTGCATATCGTTCATCATTCCGTCTTACCCTGGACCTGGTGGTGGGGCATCACTCTTACACCTGGTGAGTTTATCCGTGCTGCTGTCACTGGTTTCAGTAGTTATTAACTGGTTTTGCTTCAAGACCCTGATTGTATATTGGCCATGAAGTGATGACCCAAACAGTACTAAAACTGTATGTCATATAAAAAAGTCTGTGATTTTAGAAACCTGTGAAATTAGGTGACATTTATTTGTTTCTATAAAAGATTTCTAGGTTAATAAAAAGATGTCCAGTTTCATTCACTCTATTTATTTTCATGTTAAAATGACAGCGGGTGGCATGGGTTCTTTTCATGCTGTGGTGAACGCATGTGTCCATGTCATCATGTACACCTACTACGGTCTGGCTGCTGCAGGGCCCCGCTTCCAGAAGTATCTGTGGTGGAAAAAGTACATGACTGCAATCCAACTGGTTAGTGTTAACTCATTTAATTTAAATTCTAAAACTTTTTTGTAATTAAAGGAATACTTCTCCCAATAATGAAAAGTTGCTGATAAACAGACTAATTTGGAGAAATTTAGCATTACATCATTTACTCACCAATGGATCCTCTAGAGTGAATGGGTGCCGTCAGAATGGGAGTTCAAACAGCTGATTAAACCATCACAATAATCCACATGACTCCAGTCCATCAATTAACATCATGTGAAGCAAAACGCTGTGTGTTTGTAATAAACGAATCCATCATTAACTTTAAACTATTTGCTTTCACCTAAAATACAACTCCTCGTATCCATAATATTCCTTTCTCTAGTGAAAAATTCATCTTGTCTGAATCAAGAGAGAAATGTAAATGGATCAAGCACCATTTCAAGCGAAAACAGTCCAAAACATTTCTAAACAAATGTGTCAATGGATTTTGATGTGAGAGGTCAAAATGGTTGGATGATGCGTGATTATGAATAATAGCCAGAAGCAACGGTTTAAAATTAGATAGTTTAAATGATGTATTTGTGTCTTACACACAAGCAGCTTATTGCTTCACAAAACGTTTATTCACAAACTGGAGTCATGTGGATTACTTGTGAATTATTGTGAATCCATTGGTATTCATTGGTGAGCAAGTGACGTAATGCTACATTTCTCCAAATCTCTTCTGATGGAGAAACAAACTCGCCTACATAGTGAATGGCTTGAGGATGAGTACGTTTTCAGCAAATTTTGGTTTTTGGGTAAACTTTTGTTTTAATGTAAACTGTATTTGTATCAGTGATTCATCATATAAATTGAGATTTAGTAAAATTATAATTTATACTTTATCTTCCAATTCAATGCAATTGTCATTGCATTCTATTTAGTCTATTCATTTTTTCTCTCTTAAAAAATACAGCATAACATTTATAATAACTTATTTTCTATTGTATTTTCCACAGATTCAGTTTGTGCTGGTGACTGGCCATATCTCTCAGTATTACTTTATGGAAAAGTGTGAATACCAAGTTCCCATCTTCATTCATCTCATCTTGATCTACGGCACCTTTTTCTTCATCCTCTTCTCAAACTTCTGGATCCAGGCCTACATAAAGGGAAAGCGACTACCTGTTTCCACTGAGGACAAACCCAAACAGAACGGCATCACCACTGTGATTGAGCCTGTGGTAGTGGCCAATGGCAAACACTTGGAAAATGGCACTGTGCACAACACTAATGGATTTGCCCACAATGGGAAAGTGAAGGAGGTCTAAATGGGCCAATCAGAGACATTGTTGTTCAATTATTTTTGTCAAATTTAAATTTTTTTTATGATTGCATGGGAGATGAAACGGCACATTGGATCTGGCGGTGGGTCCCCCTTTCTTAGTATTTATAGATGTTGGAGGCTGGGGAGCACTATGCATGAAGAGAATTTGTCCACTGAAGTTGTTGACGTCACTCTGAAACCTGACATCACGTCTGTGGTTTAATCCGCTTGACCTTGCCTTTTTTTCCCCTGGCATATGAGTCTCCCAGTTGTTTGCACACTGTACAGTTTTCACAAATCTAACTCACACTTGACTGTAAATAAATATTTTCTCACAGTTTATTGGAAATGTATGAGTTGTCCATTTTTTTTTTTTAAGAGTTTGTTTCTAACTTATTAGTTAATAAACGCTTTTTATAATAAACTGTATTTTTTGCTTTACGCTCTGTTTGTGAAGTGGATTTTTATTCAAAAATGAATTGAAACATTGTTTACATTATTGGCACTTCTCCATACTGTTAAACATGCTAATATCCAGTAAGTCTTGAAAGAATTTTGAATACTTCCCCTTCAATATGAGGCAACCCAGAAGTTACAGCATTTAGACTGCTTAAGACATGAGCAGCCTCACACGTAATATCAAACATGGTCCACTTGGTGTGAATCTTTTTTGCATATGCAATGTCTGTAATGCTTGGATGTTTAATTTTTAGTATAATTCACTGATCGCTAGCCATCGTCCTGGTTAGTTCTCATATCAATGTATTCACAACACCATGTCTCAGTCATAAAGAGCTTTGTCATCCATTTCGAAAACACCTTCTGAAACTGAAATCAAGTTTTTCATAGGGCTCAAGTGCATGTTCAGGCAAAGCAATCGTGTCTCAAAGCTCATCTCTTCCATATGTGTGTCAAAACATGACACGTAGAGGATTTCAGTGGTTTTTAATCAAACATTCTCCCAACATGGCAATATGTAATTCCACTTACAAGCTTTAAAACCAAACGTTAAAAATATGAGATTAAACTAATTGGACAGCATTAGAGCAGCTATAAGGCAAGTACATGTCAAAAGTTACAAAACTTTATTTGAAAATTTACATTTCTGTACATAATTTAATGATCACTTTTAAAGTTAAATACACAAGAACTTGAAAAAAAAAAAAGGTTTATGGAGGTGGTCTTCTGGCAATCCAATTTACCAGCCATGCTCATTTTTCCATTTTTAAAAACCCATTGTGCCTCTGAAAGCACAAGAATAAGGGAGTGCCTAACAGAACTTAGTGTAGAGCTTGTGGCAGACTGATGGCATGTAACAGCCAGTGTTTGAGAACGGAATTGCCCAGCCCTTTGAAAGCCAAACAATAAAACCCAATGGGAGGTTCTAATGAACAACTGAGAAACTGCTTTAGATCTTCAAATCTTATAACTCCCTGTTTGCTGGATGCATTAAAAAAGACCATTTCATAATTATCGAATATGTTGCTGAATGATGCTGCTAGTAGGCTTGGGTTTCTTGACAGCATCCTTTTCAAAACTCTTCCAAAGTCGAATGGTTTCATCAGCAGCAACGGAAGCCACAGTCGAACCATCTGGACTGAGTGACAAGTTGAGGACCCGGTCTTCATGTCCTAAGACAGATGATTGGGAAAGAGGAGAGGAATTAATCTCTCTCAATTTATTGTAGTTGTAATATTCAACTGAAGAAAGGGTGTCCACACAAATAACTTCATGAAATAATTTCAAACTTGCCTTCGAGCTCTGCAACTTTACTGAGCGAGGGGTATTTCCAGATGATAACCTTGTCATGAGCAAAACCGTGACCAGACACCAACTCTTTGTAATTTGGTGCAAAAACAAGAGATGATACCTGTAAAGAAACAATTGTCAAATAACTGATGTTATACATGTACTACGACGTGCAAGCAGACAGTGATTGAGCCTACCTGTGAACAAGTATCTAATGCACTGATACAAGAGCCACTGTTTGCATTCCAGATGCGAATGTGACGGTCACTGGTGCCCCCTCCTGACGCAAGGATGTTAGGCTGCCAAGGGCACCATGCCAAAGCCTTAAGGGTGCAAAAAAGGACAAAAAGTTGAACTAAAACCTCAAACGGATGAGCAAATGGTAGAATAAAAGACATCTTGCCAAATTCAAGTCACCTTGACCGCTCCCTGGTGTTCATTAAGAGCATGGATGGCTTGATACTCCGAACCGGTTGTCATTGGCCAAATGTACACCATGTTGTCATTACCACCACTAGCTAAATATTTCCCATCTGGGGACCAGGTAAGACCACAGACTTCCTGAGTGTGTCCTCCGAAGGTGAAGATGTGGTGGTCTGCTACCCGGACATCATGCTGATGAATCAAACCAGACCTGGAGCCACTAAGGAGAACAAACAAAGGTTGTTAAAACACTCAGATGCATATAATCTACAAAGCACAAGGAGGTGCTGGACTTACCTTGATAAAACGTGATCGTTCCAACACAAGCAACTAACCCTTGCCGAATGGCCATCCATGCTGCGGAGACGCTTTTGGTACTGAACATCCCATAACTGTAAGAAAATGGCAAGTTCAGCAAGCAATATGGCAATTTAAAGAGAACTTTAAACTCTAATAGTTTGTGATGGCATTGAATATTGTCTTGGACAATGGGAAGCCTTTGTTTCAAAAAAAGAACCACAGCCTAAGAAAAAGTAACCAAATTACCTCAACTTTACAATCACTCGTCCCAATGGCCAAGAAATTGCCATCTTTGCTCCAAGAGACGGAGCAGATATGCTCGCTATCATCCTCCATTTTCTTCAATAAAACAATGTCCCCTACACCAGCATCCCACAAATATACATGGTTCGCAAGGCCAACTGCCAACAAGTTCTGCCTTCCCCAATCCATCAGGTTCAAATCTGAACAGAAATTGACAAGTTAGTCTCAGATCTTCAAATCAGACTGTGGTTTTTATGAAAAATTATTCAACAGCTCACAGAAGTCATTTTTGATATCAGGGGCATCTAGAATCCGTTCTGGAACCGAGGAGATGTACCGGCTCTTCTTAATAGAGACCGGTGTGGGCACCTGGCTGTAGAGAACCTTTAAATTATTCTGATAACCTGTGGGAGATAGACAGAAGAGATCCATTTGTGGAAGGACTTTACCAGGCAAAAATTTAACTGGTGTTAATCAATAAGCCAAAAAACAATTAAATTTAATTTAAAAACTAATCCATACCTTCAGGGGCGTTCAGTGGTTTTCCTCCTAAATGCAAGATCTTTGCTTCTTCAATGTCATATCCATTTAGTGTCACAGACCAAGCTTTTTGATTTGGCTGGAAGAACATTTATAAAGTCAGAAAACATCTAGAAGCCGACATATGAATTGATAATAAAGAGATGTATTGCATTATGAATTCATTTTTATAAAAATACCACCATTATATTTAAGTTAATATTAATACTACTACTATTTATTATAAACACAAGTTTTGAAAAGTTACTTAAAAAAAAATAATACTACTACATTTTTTTTTTTTTTTTTGTATCTTACTGCTGTAGAGGTTTCTTCTGCTGGCTCGTTTTCTTTGGAAATAAGAAAACTTGCGACATCTAATTGTTTGTTATTCCTTGTTGGGATGAATCGATCTCCTCCTGCCTTTGATGGGGTGTTTTGGGTCTTGCCGTTCTTTCCTGTTTGAAGACATCAATTAAGTAAAACTGAAAACACTCCAACTCTACAGTATGCAGGAGCTGGACCCATGTGGCTCTTACCTGGTGTTTTACTGGGGGTTTTGGAAAGGCTCACTGATCTGTTGACACTCTTGTTCGGTGAGAGGGAGTTTGTGTTGGAGGAGCTGGATGTGCTGGCTTTCCTTTGCCATCTCGCCATCGGGGCGTTTGTGATGGGCATGTCCAGACGAAGGACATTGTGGATGTCATTCTCAAACCCAAAATGGGACATTATTCCAGCAGCTGCGACCACTCTGTGGGGGAAAAAGATAACAGCAAAGTTACAGAGTTTGGCCACGTGGAGCACGATGAAGTGCCGTTTGATGTAACGTTAGAATATGTAAAACTAAGTTAACAAACATTATGTATACCTTCCATAACCTTCAAGATAAAAATGTATAAGCTACCTATATTTGTGAACAGAACACGAAACGCAACCAATACAATGTGGATTAACTTACTGCAGTTGTGTAAATAACTAACTTAAACAACTCAGGGCGGAAAAAAAACAAAACAAACCACACGTTATATTTAATCTTACCACAAATCCGTTCCTCGAAGCACAACAAAATTGTCACCAAAAATTAAGCGCTCTTTTTTACGCACAAGTTTCGTTCGTCTTTCCACAAGCAGAGTCAACTATCGTCTGATCACAGCAGGTGAAGATAGTTAACGGATGAACGCCTGAGTTTAAATGTCTGAAACGCCTGTCGTGATTGGTGAATTCAAAAAGCAAAAGTTTTCGCTGTTACCAAGGCAGCAGGGCAGAATGCTGCGCGCTGATTGGTGAATCGAATCACAGCGCGTTTCCTGACAGTATTACATATTAAAAGTCCTTTGTTAGGCTCGTTTCTGTGTATGTTGTCTGATTTGTTACTTATTGGTCTGATGTTAATGTCTTTTATATATTTCAGGTAAAAACGTAGATATGACAGGATAATGTTTCTGAACGTTGCATTCTGGTTGAGTTGTTGACTGGAATCACATATACAAGGAATTTGAATTGGTAAGAGTTATGTGCTCACAGCAATACTACACATACACCAGCTAGACACAATTGCAGGTGAATAACAGATTTATAAAATATAAGAACATAGGAATACAAATAGTAAATGTACATAATGTGCAGAGAAGTAAAAAAAAAAAAGATATGTAAAATCTAAAAACAATTGATTGCATGAATAGATTTGTAAAGGATATAGAAAATATAAGTATTTATGTATTTCACAAGGTCTGGCCTGAAAATATTTGAAAATATCTTTCATTGCATATTTTATTGCATTTTATTTTATTATTATTATTATTATTATGTTTTTGTCAATAGATGGAATGGTGTCTGTCAGTTTCTTGGCTAAGACTTGAATACATATGGTTTTGAAATGATGTCATTTTCAGTGAGAGATCCTTTTATTTTGAAAACCGGTCTGTCATTTAGCGATTAAAACTTTTATTTTGAAAATTCTAAAGCCAGGTTGCGGTTTGCCTGTGCTGTGCTGGGCGTGGCTTGTCCTTGATGTTTTTGTTGCATTGGTTGCAGTAGCAAAACAAAGCCAATGTTACAAGCAGCTCTGTTTTAACCTGCGACTTCATTAGAAAATTCACTGAGGTAAACCAACTAGCATTTTGTTTAACGTCAGATGGTTATCATTTCACATGCCAGTTCTTAGCTAACGAATGGAACTCTACTACGAGTGTTTCTGTTGACAAGTATGTAACTTTACAGTTTTCTGTTTTTAATGAGTGAGTGTTGTTATAATGTTGTTTGTAATCCTCGCAGGGTGTTTGCATCACCTAAACTGTCAGGTTTGTGAAGCCCTTCGTACGGCAGGAAGGAGGAAGTGGTGTGCGTTTACTGTTGGCGAGGAAAAGAAAGTAAACTGCTCCACAGTGCTCTTCTGGATCAGCGGGGTGAGTCAGCAGAGCCCACGTGTTAACAGCACATGTGACGTTTGCCTTAATAAACTTCCTCCAAAGCTAGACTGTCATTCCGCGATCAGAAACCTCCACGCTGCTGTTTCACTTCAACATTACAAATCCGTTTATTCCTTATTTACACTTCACGTTAATTCAGGTGTTTGTCTGTCCTGTAAAGGGTGGAGGAGCGGGAGCTGGACGGGATGTTTGCCCGGAAAAACAAGCGAGCAGCGGCGCCGAAAGGCCAAGGAGCAGCTGCAGCCAAACAGGTCAGTGTTGAAATGTTTTGCATATGACTGTCAGCTGTGAATGTTGTAAGCTAAACATATTAAAGGGACAGTTCACATTAAAATGAAAATTCTGTCATAGGATGTTACTAAAGTAATGACTGTTTCATTTAGGGTGAACTGTCCCTTTAAGGATTATGTCTGTTGTTTGTATTGGCTCTGGGTTAGAATCCATTGATGATCTGTCCATCTCGTGACTGAGATAAGGGTGCTGTTGGACCTTTACATGTAAGCTCTTGTTTCTTTGTAGATGGGATTGTTGCTTGATTTCAAGCCAGATGATATGATGGACATGGAGCAAGATCTGGATGATCCAGCTTTAGAAGCAGAATTTGCTGCCATTGTTGGGAAGAAACCCAATGTGGCTCCCAGGGGGAAAAAGGCTGGTAAAGGTGGGCATCGTGATTATCGTTATTCTTATTTTTTTGAAATTAATATAATAAATGCAGACCGTATCTGTTGCAGCCAAACTTTAAAAGGTAGGATCTGAAATACTTTCACCTAATGCATTCTCAATGCATGCTGTGGTAGTGCCAAGGTCTGTATTACCTGAGGAGAGTTGTCTCTCTTAGCATTCCCATTCATTTTGGGGCAATTGCTCAGTTGGTGAGGAACACTTTAGAAGTACATGATTTAAAAGCTTGACATCTTTGATCATGTGCACTTTTTTGGAGCATATTATAAGAATTATTTCTGAAGGATCATGACACTGATATTGGCTGCTGAAAATTCAGCCTTGCCATCACATGAATAAATAATTGTAAAATATTTAATTTTAATAAATTATATTCAAATAAATCCAAAATCAGTCAGTATTGTAGCATTATAATGTTTATATAATGTAATAAACATTATATGTATTGTACTATGCTATAATGCAATGAAACATTTTTGAATTGGGGGAAACATCATAGTACATGGCACCTTTTGAATGACCACCAGTAGAGAAAGATGTTTTTCGCAGCTAGATGGTGTAATTGTGTATGCTAACCAGCCAAACCTGGACCCATTGAGTAGCATTTCTATCATCTGTCTTATCGGTACTCTGTCTAATTAGTTGTTGTGATATTGAAAATATTTTGTGAACATCTAAATAAATTTCATTCAATTTTTTTTATGTTCAAGCTCCATTACCGATGGAGGATATTGCAAAAATGGCGGAGGCTTGCATGAAAGACATTGATGATGATGAAGATGACAGTCTGGAGGATGATGAAGACCTCTTGGTAAATTAAACCTGTGGTTATTGTGTTTCTTTTCACTGTCAGCACCTTTTGAATGTGGTATAGTGAGTTTATAGTGCTTGTTGTGATTCTTGTTAGGCTGAGCTGCAGGAAGTGGTTGATGAGGAGGAAACGGAAGACTCAGGTACCGCAACCCCCGCCTCCCCCGTTAGTGCGGAAACCCCTTCAGCAGAACTGACGCCAGCCAGCCAGGTATGATCTAAAAGTTTATTTGGGAAGGCATAATCATATTGTGTTTGTACAATTGTGTTAGTTGTAATATCAAAGTTAGATTTGAATCTTACTGTGAAGATATTTTGGCTCGATTTATAGTTATCTAGACTAAACTCGCATACATCACCATTCAATAGTTTCGGGTCAAAAAGATTTTTTTCTTTTTTTATTATTTCAGATTTTTTTTTTATTCAGAAACACGGCATTAAATTTGTTTAGAAGTGACAAACAAATTTGTAATGTTCCAAAATATTTATTTTTCCTTTTTTAATTTTTATTCATCAAAGAATCCTGAAAAACTGTTTTTAACTGATAATAAATGTTTCTTGGGTAGCAAATCAGCATGTTAACCGGTGAGTAATGGGTACTGAAAATTCAGCTTTGCCATCACAGGAACAAATTACGTTTTAAAATATATTAAAATAGAAAACAGTTATTTTAAATTTGTAATTTCTGCAACACTGCTATTTTTGCTTATTTTTGATCAAACAAATGCAGCCTTGGTGAGCATAAGAGACTTATTTAAAAAAAAAAGAAAAGAAACCTGAAAGAACTGTACCATTTCCAAAACTTTTGAATGGTAGTGTTAATAAAATTACACGACATTTAGCAGCAATCATTTAAACTTTAGATGTAGAAAACTACATATTTTCATAAATAACTAATAGGTGGGTTCCTCTAAACCTACATAAGATGTATGATGGTAGAAAATACTTTTAAGAAAACAGCCAGGTAAAGCTATACTGCTGCTAAAAATACAAATCAACATGCTGAACATCCTGCCCCGTTTTTATTTATATCCTTATTGAGGTTGGTAGTTTTTTTTTTTTTTTTGGTATCCTCTTTAGCTTTTATTGTGTTTGTTGAGTGCAGTTGTGATGCATAGATTATTAATTTGCACATCTCAATTAACATAAACTTTGTTGTGAAATGGTAGAAGGCTTTCGTGAAACAAGTCATGTGCCACCTTATAAAAGTTTTTTTTTTCTTACAGGACACTAAGGTTTCTTCAGTTCCTGGTAGCATTGAGCACACGTTAGAGGAGAGAATAAACCTGTATAGGATGGCTGTTACCAATGCCAAAGCTGCAGGGGAAACCTCTAAAGCTCGGAGATATGAGAGAGGCCTCAAGGTGAGCAGATATAGCTCAAACAAACAAACTTTGGATACACAGTTTTTTTTATGCCAAATTATGACAATTGACACTCTCATATTTTTGTTTAGACACTACAGACTATGCTGGCATCAGTACGGAAAGGAGGGAAGATTGACGAAACAGAGATTCCCCCTCCTGTTGCAGGTGGAGCATCTGGTGGTCCCAGTCAGCCCCCTACCCCTGCATCTTCACCTGATCAGCTCGGGGAGTGTGACAGCGCTGTTGAGATCTCCCCTGTCTCTGCAGAGGCTGCCCCTGTTGTTATGGATCCAGCTTCAAACACTAAAGACGAGTCCTCCAGTGTAACGTCTCCAGCTTCCCTGTCATCTCCAGAAGGGGAATATGCAGCAAGTGGCACGGCATTGCACTTAGGTCAGTCAAGTGCTTTTGTGACAACATACCACAGTTTAAGGGTGACAGGTTAATGGTTGAAAGATAAAATGCTTAGCTAGTGTCTGAATTTGTAGAATTTATTTTCATTTAAACCACGAAATAAAAACGTTTTAGGAAAATATTCAAAATACGAAAAGGTTCTGTAAAAACGATGAAGAATTTAATTCGGCATTGTTTCTAGGTCAGTAATCAAATGTAAGCAAATTTGTGACAAATCAGATTTCCTTGCTTCTATTGAAGCTCATTTGAGCAATCACACAAACTTGTAGAGTTATTTTAAATTGGAATAATATTTCACAATATAACTGAAAATAAATCCAACAATGATTAACATAAAATGCTTCTTTCAGAAACATTTTAAAAAATCTTACCTCAAACTTTTGAATTGTTGAATCTTCAGCAATTCATGTAGAAAGTTCAGTTTTCTTTTCACTTAAATTATGCTTAGAATTTTAATAAAACTTTTGTATATTAAATTAGAAAATAATGCAACATTTTTACTAGTCCTTTTGGTAAGTATTTTAAAACAGACTTAATCCCCATTCTCCGATTAATATTTGACAGCAGTTGTGTTGATTTATTAGTGGAGTATGTATTTGCTAAATTATTCCATGCTGTCCCACAACCCTTACATTTATACTGATAATATCAATTCATAGAAATCTTTTTTTTTTTTTTTTTGGCAGTTTCCATAATATTTGTAGTCATAATTCAAAATGTGCAAAAAAAAAAAAAAAAGTATAATATATTTTTATTCAATGGATCATCAATGCTGGATATAGAAAAGCAAACTACCGTATTGTCCCGAATATAAGACGACCCTGATTATAAGACGACCCCCCTTTTTCCAGATGTACCTGTTGGAAAAAGGCTTTTTGAAAACCAAATCTTGTTTTGTTTTGTTTTTTTCTCTCTCTGTAATTTATTCTTAAATTATTTTCATATTGCATATTTTTCCAATTCTAATTTTTGTTTTGAAAGTATGGTAAATACTGGTAAAATGTACCAACAATGACATTGGAAAATTTTGATATACCATTGAAATAACAGGTAGCCCATCTGAATTATATAACAATTAGGCTATCCAACTCATAGTAGCCTACCAAAATGTTATTATCAGTAGACGTGAAATCTTATTGTAGTCTTCAAATCTGGCTACTGTCTTATGTTTTAAAATCACTTACAGAGGAAGTTTGTTCCCTTCAGGCTAACATGTCAGTCACGACTCGTGCTGCTGTAAGCTTTTCTTTTTCTTTTGTTTTCATTCGCGATCTTTACAACACACATTACATTACATATTTCATGGCACACTCGTTTTATGCATTTTTGGCGCCACCTATTGTTGTAGGTGTATTATTGACATGTCAAAGTCTAGACCCTGAATATAAGACGAACGTTTTTTCAGATGCATTTCCAAGGAAAAAACATCGTCTTGTATTCGGGTCAATACGGTATGTTGAAATTGAGGCCCTTTCACTTTAAGTTGTTCATGACTTGCTAATTTAACTAGAAGTATGGCATTCTACAGAGCTGTTTTTGTAAAGGGCACATTGTGGTTTCCTCTGCTCCTAAAGCAGACTCGCCAGCGGGACAGCCCAATAAAGACGTTCTGTTAGAGCGACAGAAGGAATACAGGATGGCAGCTCTCAAGGCCAAACAAGCGGGAGATATTGACCAAGCCAAAATGCATATAAAGGCCAGCAAGGTAAGATGTGGTTTATAATCAAATGTATATAGCTATGTATTGCTGTTTCTGTACTGTTAATTTTCAAACAGTGGCATATTTAAGTAATTTAAATATGTAATATTAAATATGTTATAGTAATATAAAAACATTAAGTCAGTTTCCCTCTCAGATCTTCATTCCTTCAAAACAAATGTTTTATCAGGTATTCAATTCAATTTGTACTTTCTAATTGATTATATACAGTTGATATATGAATAGATTTTTAATTGTAAATGTAGTTATTTTCTTTGTTGTCGTTTTTTTTCATGTAGAGTCTTTTAGTTTCATATTTTGCTTCAGTTAAAACCAAAAGCAAACTTCTGTAACTGTGTTGCCTGTGCTCCGTTAACAGGCAAGGATTTATGTATGTATCACACCCTGTTAATGTGTCTTTTTCCGTTTGCCTTCTGCTCTAATATGGAAATTTTGACTCAAACTTGCCAAAGACTTTGTATCTCAAAGCCTTTACTGTTTTTACCTAGAGTTTCAGTTGGTTTTACATTGAATTCAAGGCATCTACCACTTCAGCTATGTTGTCACGCAAGTTTGGATATTCCTCTTAACGAAGTGTCTTGTTTCTAATGAAACCATGATTTCTAATAACTCACTTGTAACAAAAATGTGCTAAGTTATTTGAGGTATTCAAGACTTGTAGGAAGTAGACAAAGAATAGCACTATGCTGTTTGTTTGTTTGGCTCAGGGATTCGATGCAGCCATTGAGGCTTTGGAGAAAGGCCAGCCGGTGGACATGAGCTCCCTTCCGCCCCCTCTGTCTCAAGGTTAGACCTGAATTATTATCTGTGGTCAGAAAGATAGATACTATAGTAGCTATGATGCGTTGCATATTTGTTACATATTTTCAAGGCTTGTAGCTTTGATTCTTTTCCACAGCCTCTACAGGTACTCACCCTGCACTTCAAAAAGCTGTTACCTCACCTTCAGCTCCTGGTTAGTACACCAGTTCACGTCAGATATTTTCAGAGACTGCGCATGTGTCCTTTTTAATAGTCTAATTATGGTCTAACCTGAATTACTGTACTTGTGACCTGAATTTGAATTTGCTTTTTGTGTCTCCTAGTGTTCATTTTTTTTGTTTTTGTTGTACCAGCAGACAGTGTTTCTGGCCCGGCTCAGCCCCAGACTGTTCTTGAAGCTCTGGAACAGAGGATGGCCAAGTACAAAGAGGCCTTCACACAAGCTAAGGCCAGCGGAGATGAGCGCAAAGCCCGCATGCATGACCGCATTGCGAAAGTTAGTAAATCCATCAAAATGACACCTAAACCTCAAGTAATGGCACATTGTCACCACTGAGTGTCCACAAACTTTCGGTTTCTCTTGCAGTGTTTCCTTTTTAGATTTTATCTGATTATGGAAGAAGAACTTTGTTTAAGTTCATGTTAACATAATACAGCACAGTTTACACATAGCAAGGTGTTTCCACAGATGTTGATTTCAGATTATGTTCTTTGTGTGACCCACAGCAATACCAAGCTGCCATCCGTGCCCATAAAGCAGGCCGACCTGTCAATTTTGACGAACTTCCAGCCCCTCCAGGTTGGTTCTTCTGTAGTCAAAAAGAAGACTTGTACATATTTTTTTGTGTACATGTCCAGTATTCAAAAGTTTGGTACAATTTTTAGATGTTGTTTTCCAAGGCTGCATTTGTTTGGTTAAAAAAAACAGTTAAGGTTGCAATATTGTGAAAAAAAAATATATATATATATATATAAATAACAGTTTTCAGTTTTGGAAGGTAATTTATTCCTACAAAGGCAAAGTAAAGTTTTGGCAGTCATTATTGCATCTTATGTCATATGAAGTTTCAGAAATCATTTGAATATGCTACTTTGGTGCCTAAGAAACATTTCTTATTATCATTGAAAATAGTTGTGGTGCTTAATATTTTTGTGGAAACAAGTGTTTTTAAATTTTTTTTAAAGAACCATAATTATTTGAAATAGTCAATAGGCTCAAGGCAGCATAACATAAATAAGGGAGGCCACATACAAATTAAATTAACCCAAAAATATGTGTTTATGAAAGTAAACTATAATTGAATTCGACAATATAAACACAAAAGTATATAGAAAAGAAAATGAAAGTATGCACATAAACTGGTACTGGAGAGGCATCAAGCGCAAATGGGGGTCAGACACGCTGGGAAAGGGAACAAAGAACTCATCACCTGAAACCCACCACTTGACTCCACTCTGCACACACACAAGAAAAAAAAAGAACACAGAACAAACAAATGCCATCTGGTGACAGGAAGGCACAAATGAAGGAATTTTGGCTAGGCAAGACCATAACAGTTATAAATGTCACTTTCTATCAATTTAATACATCCTTGCTAAATAAAAGTATTTATTTCTTCCAGACTTTTGAATGATAATTTATTTCATTTTTTTCTTTAATGGTTTGCTTGAATTGCTGCTTAGAATATGAGGAGTTAAACTGAAAGTGTTCCCTATAGGCTTTCCTCCAATCCCAGGCCAGAAGGCTGCTTCTCCAGAACAGGGATTGGCTGCAGTGCTGGAAACAGCCAATAAACTAACATCTAATGAAGCTGATGCTGGTGAAGAGGACGATGAAGAGGAGAAGGTAAGTTCTTGAAGTTTGTAGCATTTCTTAAATATTTTCAAAGTTCCTTTTTCTTTTAAAGAAATCACTATTTAGTTATTTGCTTTCTAGGTTAAAGCTGCGAAAGTAGATGACCAAAAGAAACCCACTCTTGCTGTACAGCCAACGGTACAGAAGCCCAAGAGGACCCCTTCACCTTCCCCAGACAGAACGTCTAAAAGAGGAAGTCTGCCTGACACTGGTAGAGTTGTGTTTTAAGATGGCATATTAATTGGGATGTTTTAATATTTTGTAACTGAGTTACATACAAAGCAAACAAAAATCTCTGTCAAATGGGTTATTGTCTCCTCAGCTCAGCAGCAGCTGGAGTTTCTGGAAGGCCGCAAAAAACAGTACATGAAAGCAGCGCTGCAGGCAAAGCAAAAGAATGACCTAGAGCAGGCTAAGACCTTTCTGCGCGCAGCAAAGGGTTTGGACCCCATGATAGAAGCCACCCGCAGCGGCAAGATGGTGGACATAAGCAAGGTAACAATGTGATTGTTTTTTTTTTCTTTAACAAATCCATAATGAAATGAGTAATAACTCCCCCTTTATTTTCAGGTGCCTTCACCACCAGGAGATGAGGACGAGGACTTCATCCTAGTCCATCACAGTGATGTTCAGATCTCAGAGAAGGCTGAGGAGGTCTACATTCAACTCACCAAACTACTCAAAGAGCAATTTGAGGTAACAAGAAGATGGTGAATTAATGAAGTAACGAGAATGGATCTGTGCCAAATCTAGTGCCTACATAGTATGAAATCTCATACGTCAATGAATTGGAACTCTGTATGTGCACACTACACAAAATAACATGCTACATTTTTTATTGCAATAGTTTGATATTAGCATGTTGCTTTGCTAACAGAGTGATACTCTAGCATTAAGCATAAAATACATATTGGGTTGGCAATGTATAATCAATAAAACTGTATTTATAGTCAATATTTTACAGATATTGCTCAAAAGAAGAGCATGTTACATTTTTGATTCCAACAGAATTTGCCATTTAAAGGGATATTTCACCCAAAATTTTTTATTTACCCCATGATTTACTCACCCTCAAGCCATCCTAGGTGTATATGACTTTCTTCTTTCAGACGAATACCGAGTTATATTACAAAATGTCCTGGCTCTTCCTCTTCCAAGCTTTATAATGGTAGTGAATGGGTGTTGAGAATGTGAAGCCCCAAAACGTGCGTCCATTCATCATAAAAGATTCTCCACACAGCTCCGGGGGGTGAATAATTGATGCATTTGTGTAAGAAAAATATCCATATTTAAAACTTTATGAACCGTAAACTGTTTATAAACTTCATAAACTGTAAAACGTAGGCGAAGCGTAAACCTTTAAATATGGATTTTTTTTTTTTTTAAATTTTACACAAATGCATCGCTTCACTTCAGAAGGCCATTATTAACCCCCCGGAGCCAAGTGTAGTTCTTTTTATTATGGATGGATGCAATTTTTTTTTTTGGCCTTCTTTGAATAAAGCTGTTATTTTTGTTTTCTTTGCGCACAAACAGTATTCTTGCAGCTTTGTAAAATTGCGGTTGAACCACCGATGTCCTTGCTACGTTTTTGGGTCTGGTAGCATTTCAGTTACACTGCTGTCTATGGAGGGTCAGAAAGTTATCTGATTTCATAAAAATATCTTAATATGTGTTCTGAAGATGAACGAAGGTCTTATGGGTTTGGAACGACATGAGGGTGAGTAATTAATGACAGAATTTTCATTTGTGGGTGAACTATCCCTTTTATAAAGAGTAAAATAAACATTGGGCAAAATAGTAAATTATATTCACTATAAGTGTATTTATAGTCAATAATTCACAGATCATTCTCATGAAAATCACATGCTGTTCAGTATAAGAATTTGATGTTAGCATGTTGCTAAGCTAACATTGTGATACTCTAGCAAGCATGAAATATATATTTAATGTAGATGAGTATATAGCAGTGGTGAGTGGTGACTTCTTTAACTGGGTATGTTGAGTACCATATATATATATAATTATTTTATCTTTTTTACTAATGACATAACCCAACAACAGTACTGTGCATTAGCTTAAGACACACTCACAGACACCGATCAAAATCAGAGACTATAAATAAGAAACACTATGGCAGGTTTTTAGAATCCATCTGAGCCACTGGAATCGATTTCATGATTCTATTTACAGTTACAAACTTTTGTTCATTTGATTGAATTAAGTTAGCTTTGCATCAAATATAGCGTGATTTTCAATAATCAAGACCTGGCAGCAACAACACAGTTTTACGCTTCAGCAAGCAGACAGCTTATCTTGCTTATGAAAACTCCCACATGCTTAAAATGCTTTCTAAGTAGGCAGATCACTAGGTTGTGAGACAGAACCTATAAGCAGATGTGGAATATGTAAGTAGGATATGTTTCCTTTCTTCTTCAGAAATGTGTGACGTACTCCAAGCAGTTCACACACATGGGGAATGTCACAGAAACAACCAAGTATGTATCGCATCACCAGTACACCTCTTCACTGAATGAAATACAAGTGATTTCTTTGGGCATTTCATTTATTCCCATTTTCCCTCTTGTAGATTCGAGAACATGGCAGAACAATGTAAGAAGAGTCTGGAGATTCTTAAACTGGCGCAGAACAGGGGGCTCCAGCCTCCTAAACATCACTTTGAGGAGAGAACATATCGCACTGTCAGGTCTGACACTTTCACTGCAGATCTTACTGATCTGAGTGTCTTCTACAGGAAGCACCTACTTCACTACAACACCACCGTCAAGGGAAATATATGACGTTTCATTGAATAACATTTCTTTTTCTTGACTTGTGTTCTTGTAGGATTTTCCCAGAGCTCAGTAGCACAGATATGGTTGTGGTCATTGTTAGAGGGATGAACCTTCCTGCTCCCCCTGGTAAGTTTCAAACTGTTCTTGAAAAAAATACTCAACACTGTTAGGAAGTATCTTGCTTTTAAGCATCTCCCCTCTCTGCTTCTTTTGAAAGGTGTTGCAACAAATGACTTGGATGCCTATGTCAAGTTTGATTTCCCATACCCCAGTACAGTGAGTACGAGTTCTTCGGTCACCTAGGCTTTATTTCACTCAGTCATCCATTTGATATTAATTATTACTGTCTCTGTTCATGTTAGGATCAACCTCAGAAACATAAAACATCAGTCATCAAAAATACCAACAACCCAGGTAAAAATGTTTAGCTATTCATTTGTGTATTATCTAATACTTTGTAATTGTAGACTACCCATCCAAAGTTTTGGGTCAGTAAGATTTTTGTTTTTGAAAGAAGACTCTAATGTTCAGCATTTATTTAATCAAAGGGAAAACAATAATATTGTGAAATATTATTACATTTACATGTATGCATTTAGCAGACCCTTTTATCCAAAGCAACTTGCATTGCATTCAAGGTATAAATGTTATCAGTTAATATATTCTCTGGCAATCGAACCAATGACCTTGCCGTTATTACTACAGGAAAGCAGAAATTATTACAATTTTTCAGCAGTCATTACTCTAGTCTTCGATGTCACATGATGCTTCTTAAATCATTCTGATTTGGTGCACAAGAAACACATTATTATTATCAATGCCGAAAATAGTTGTGCTGCTAATATTTTGGTGGAAATCATGATACATTTTCTCAGGATTCTTTGATGAATAAAAAGTTAAAAAAGAACGGCATATATTTGAAATAAAACTTGTTAACATTGTAAATTTATTTAATGCCTCCTTGCTAAAAAAACAAAAAAAGTATTAATTTCTTTAAAAAACCTTACTGACCCTTAACTTTTAAACCTTTTTTGATTAAAATTGGGAATACTTTATTAAGTGAGATGGATGGAGTGTGTTAGTGTTAGAAGAAAATGAATAACACAAATAGCACAATTATTTAGGAAATCAGTTAGCTGGGACAAATATACAGTTTAGCGAACATAATACAAAAATATTTGACTGCAGGACACCATGAATAACAGAATTCGAATTGAGTATTTTAGAGTGCAGTGTAATTAAAAGTTAATATTTGCTGCTGAAGGTATTGACTTATTTGGTGTTTTGGCAGAATATAACCAGAACTTCAAACTGAACATCAACCGGAACCACCGTGGCTTCAGGAGAGTTATACAATCTAAAGGCCTGAAGCTGGAAGTGCTGCACAAAGGGTGGGTGTTGCTGTTGGACATAAGCACATTTTACTCTATTGTCTCCTAACAGCGCACAGTTTGTTTAAGATTCATTTGTATTGGGTAGACACACAGGTCAGGATAAATATCAACCAGTGCTGCCCTGATTGAACTCTGTGGCAGTTGTGGTGCATGTTGGGTCAGTGCGAGTAGGTGGATCTGAGCTTCACACTGACTTCTTTGTTTTGTGCCAGTGGCTTCCTGAGAAGCGACAAGCCGGTAGGAACAGCCCAGCTCAAACTGGAGAAACTGGAAACTGAAAGCGAAGTGAGAGAGATAGTGGAGGTGAGCCGGGCTATTTTTTCAAAAGTATGTGTGTAGGAGCTAGAGACGAGAGTGCAAACATAAGCTGTGAAAGCAAACATATATATGTTTAACACATTAACTTGAGCTAAAATGGGACATTCACACCCATTAGCCAGACATCACTATGTTTACATTTGTGTAGGAGATGTATGTTTATGGCATTGGCTTCATTTCTGCATGCAGCTCATGGATGGGCGGAAGGCCACAGGTGGTCGTCTGGAGGTGAGGGTGCGTCTCAGAGAGCCGTTGGGTGGGCAGGACCACCAGACTGTCACAGAACGATGGCTAGTGTTAGAGGAGCCACAGGTTAGTGCTACTGTGGCTGTGTCTAATGAAGGCACGGCTGAATGCTCATATTTGTTCCTGGTCTATTGATATTAAAAAGTTAATAGCGTCACACTTGCCCAAAATTTGAACATTAAGATGATGGTAAATATTTAGGGTGATTAAAGGTGCATTATACAATTTCATTTAATGACACAGATTAAGAGATGACCTGCTTTAATGTATTTATATTGAAATATTAATAATATTATACAGGGCTCGCAAAATCGCTAGCCCGACGTCCCGGGGCTATTGTGTTTTCCAGTCGGGCTACCAAAATTTATCGCCGCCTGCCCGACGGGCTCCTTAAATACAGATCTCCGCGGGTCTTTAAAAACTCTTAAAGTGAGTTGTATCAAACTTAAGGCCATAAAAAGTTTTAAATACGTTAAATGGTATAAGAAATGTCTTAATTATAATTTCTAGAGGTTTTACAGTTGGGGACTGAAAGATAAGAGATTTGCGAGCACTGTTATAAATATTAAAAGCACGGTTACAGTTTATTTTAAGGTGTCCTTAGTACTTAAATGTATAATTACACTGTAACGAGTAATATTAATTAACTGCATGTACTTACTATAGGATTAGGGTTTGGCTTAGGGTTACTTGAATGTAATTATGCATAATTTATTGTTATTATAATAGTAAATACATATAACGTGTAACAAGGACACCTTAAAATAAAGTGTTACAAAAACACTGTTGTCAGATTACACAAAGAAACTCAAAGGTCTTTCTTCATGTGAAACGAAGGTCTGTGTGTATCTTATATATTGCTATTAAATATTAACATTGTGATATTTAATACTACATTATTATTATAAACAGTAATTTATAAATTTGTATTTTTATTATTACTATTATATTATATTCCTGTTTTCTGGGTTTAAAAACCCAACAGTGCAAATAAAAAGTGGACTAAAAACAACAATAAAATTTTTATGTATTATTATAATAATAATAATTATTATTATTATTATTATTATTGTTGTTAATATTAACAATAATATATTGCTCTTATATAATATTCCTCTTGTCTAGGTTTCAAAAATCTACAATGAAAATGACCAAAACATAATAATAATAATAATTATTATTATTATTAATTATAAATGATTGTTTATTATTTTAATAACTATTATTATTATTATTATTATTATTATTGACATATTAATATTTTGTAAAATTCCTCTTTCAAAAATCTATAGTGCGAATGGAAAATGACCAACATAATAAAAAAAATAAAAATAAGTGTAAACAGACAAATAAACAATAATAATTGATATTATTATTAGTAGTAGTAGTGGTGGTAGTAGTAATGCCATTCTACACCTGTACAATATTTGTTCATAATACCATAAAGAAAATCATATAGAACTGACATTTATTCACATTGAACCTGGAATAATACAGTAAAATTTATGCATTAATCGTACACAGTAATGAATGTATGACAATAAACATCTGACAGTACTTCATGATTTTGTCCTATTTCTTAGTGAAAATAGGGTGTGTGTGTGTGTGTGTGCCATGTTTTGGTTTTGACTGTCATCTGCTGTCTGTGTTAGGTACTGCTGTAACTGACACTGTGATTTCATCTTCACAATGTAAGAAAGTTTGACCCATTTCTACCGACAGATATATAATCACATTCATGTTACACTTCACCTTACAGTAGATTTTTCTTTCAGGTCTTGAGGTCTCAGCGGTTTTATCAGAGTGGATGAAGGTATGGACAATGAAATCTCAACGGTGCTGCTAGCCTCGGATACGAACCACGTGAAGGAGATCGTGAGGAACTTGCTCAGCAGAGAGACAGTCACTGACAGAGGGAGTTAGCTTTGTCTTTATCAGGGTAAAAGCGGTTGGACCAGGATGTAAGAGTTGGGGTGGTTATTAAAAATACAGGAGATATTAATAAGAGGAGCGGGAAAATGTGCACAGACTTGCGTGAGATTGATATGCCTTTTAAACGGGCCTTTTGAGATAGATTGCCTCTTGATTTTATAATAACGCTCACCCCAACTGTTACATTAATGCATTGGCCCTTTTCTTTTTTTTTTAAACTGCTCTGGGATGCACTTATGCACTAATGCCAAAGTAATCACTGCTACTGCAGTAAGATGAATGACTTAATCTGTTCTCTCTCAAACTAGGAACCTGTTCCTGCCATATCTCAAATACTAATGTATGACTGCTATGCAAATGAGTTATACACGATTAGCTATGCAAAAACGGTTTGCGTTTGAATCCCAAACATTTTGTCAGACATTTCAAAACTTGTTTACATCCTATGTGAATTTACTGCTTGATTTATTACAGATAGGCCATGTCAAAGTACTGCTGTTAAATATTATATTCCTTATAAATACTATTAAAGCCATAAACCAGCTTTTACTAATTGAACCAGATGTGAATTATTCATTTAACATTCTGGATAGTGGATTTTTTTTTTTTTTTTCTTTTTCTTGTGTTTGCTTCAGGAGGTAAATGAGCAAGTGTGCCATGTTTGGGAACGATTGAAAATTTCGAATTTTTCCAGTAAATTTAGGCTTCAGTAAGCTTTCCCAGCATTTTGTTGATGATCAGGACTAGAACTGGTTCTGCAATAGTCATATTCCGATTTTCTGAACAGAAGTGCCAGTTTAGTTGACCTTACAAGTTAGCAAAAGTAGATTTTAGAGCTGTTCTGCTTTTTGTACATATATATTAAACTTAATATATGAGAGAAGTCTTTTATCCCTTTTCTTGCACTTGACGGTTGTTCTGTACTAGGGTCGCTCCTAGTAGGCACTTTAGCCACATATAGCCATTGTTTACATTGCGGTCTAGTGCGCAGTTAAGTTCAGACACATAAGATGACACCTTTTGATTATATTTGCCATAGCAGTGACCTCAGAAATAGCTTAAAGGATTAGCTCACCCAAAAATGAAAATTTGCTGAACATTTACTCATCCTCAGGCCATCAAAGATGCAGATGAGTTTGCTTCTTTATCAGAACAGATTCAGCATTACATCACTTACTACCAACGGATCCTCTGCAGTGAATGGGTGCCGTCAGAATGAGAGTTCAAATAGCTGATAAAAACATCATGGTAATCCACACAACTCCAGTCCATCAGTTAAAGTCTTATAAAATCAAAAAGCTGCATGTTTGTGATATTCATTTTAACTTTTGACTCCATAACCCGTAATAATGCTTCTTCCAGTGAAAATGTCCATCATCTATTGTCCTGTCACATCAAAATCCAGTTTGTTTTGGACTATTTTCACTTGTAAATGGTGGTGCTTGTTCTATGCATATTCCTCTCCTGATTCAGACAAGGCAACTTTTTCACTGGGTGAAGCAGTATATTATGGATAGAGACTCGGATTTTAGCTGGAAGCAATGGTTTGAAGTTAAAAATGTCTTATGAATTATGGAGTCATGTGAATTATTTATGGATTATTGTGATGTTTGGATTTTCATTCTGACGGCACCCATTCACTGAGAATCCATTGGTAAGCAAGTGGTGTAATACTGAATTTCTCCAAATCTGTTCCAATGTTCTTGGATGGTATAAGGTGAGTACATTTTCAGCAATTTTAAATTTTTGGGTGCGCTATTCCTTTTACTTTTGTGAGTCTAAAAATACCTCAGTTTTGCCCCATTTATGTTTTGTGGTCTGTTGGATTATAACTTATGAAGAACTGACTGACATTTGGCTTTTAAGCACGGACAATGTACAATCTAGATACATCAGCCTAGTTCTTACTCTGTCCATTCATTTCAGTTACAGTTGTTCCCATCTCATGTGAATTGTATGATTTGGCACATTTTCCAGTCTCGGATCGAGCTTTGTCCTGGTTTAAATTGTACTGTGAGTGTTGGTTCTTCATTAAATGGTTTTTAAATCCACCACAAAGCTTATCCTGAAAAACGTGGGTCTCAATTGTTTGTTTTTCTTTCTACTCTCTTTCCCTCAAGAGTCAGCCATGTAATTTATTTTCATTTTACACCAAGTTTATTTAAACTGTTTTGTTATTAAACGAGAAAAACAAAGATCTGCAGTTCCTGACTTTTCTTGATTAACTGGGCGATTATTTTACTTTTAACGGCGACTATTAATATAAAAAAAAAGTTTCATGTACAAAAATGACATTTTGTATATTCAACAGGTTTGATAAAGACTGCTTTTATTGACATTTGTTGTGTACAATAAAGAAAGGTTGTATTTTTTCCCTTTTCTTTTTGGCTTTTCATACATTGCAAATTTATTCCCATTCCACCCATGTCAGGTTTTAACAGCGTTTCATCACAGATCAAATCAATAGTATGTAAAACTGTTCTTTCAAGCAGATCGTCCTCTGAAATGCTGTCGAAATGCAAAGATTTTCAGAGAACTACACGTTCTCATTGGTTTCAGCATGCATGCTGTATCACGCTTTGGGCCGGCCAAAAAAAAATTAAAAGAAATTACACGGAAAAAGGCTATGGTTAACAAAATATATAAATGTCAAGATATACAATACTGCACATCTAGAAAAACAATGACAAAGGTGGATACAGGGAGTAACAAAAGGCTGTTCTGAGCTGTGTTAGTGGGAAGACAATGCAGCCTTCACGTAATGCCATTTATTTTTCATGAACAGTCTGCTTGCAAAGCTGTCGGCGCTCTTCACCAAAAGCCAGAAACACATGATTTATGTCTCAACTGTTGACCTGTTAATAAAGGGCTGTGAGGTTCACTTGCTGTGGATCTTCATATCAGCTGCTGTCCTCATTCATCAAGCGTAGGCCATCTGATGAAACCAACCAAATCTGTCATTATGCAAAACAGGACAATATGTTACCATCCCACATTTACTTTGTTATCGGAGTAAAGATTAACCATAATTTGATTGTCATAGTCAAGATACTTCAGATGAAGTCATTTTAATAACACCAAGTTAGCTAGATAAAAGAGGGCTGGTTAAAAACACTCTGCAGTCACAGTGTCTTTATATCAGTTTAGATGTGATTGACAATCCAGACCTCTGAAATATGTCTTGATGATGAACATAACAGCTTATGAATTTAAGGCAAATGCCCTCTTCTCTTAAAATGTGATCAACAGTGACATCCTGAATTACAAGAGCTCCTTCTTATTGGTAGTTTACAGTTTTGGGAGAGTTTGCAAAATGACCTGGATAACTATTAGTAATAAATTTTCTCCTTGTGAGTGAAAAATCAATACAAAAATGTGATTAAATTAATATCCTGCTTATGAAATGAGTGATCTCAAGGGTTCTTTTATCTGATATCACATCAGTAAAAGATGCATCAACCTGAATCAGGGAATCTAAAGCAGGGCTCCAGACTAACAAACATGACTCTAAAATGAAATGTTTAGAACTGGAATGTGTTTTAAGATTACTGAACCAATAAACATAGCAAGTCATAGCAGTTCGATAAATTTTTGCAAAACTATGTAACAGCTCTGAATGATTCAATGACTGAATCAGATTGAACATGCCGACTCACAAACTTGACGCACATTAAAAACATCATTTCTTAAGAATGATTTACCCATAAATCGGGTGAATCATTACCGTGACTCATTAAAAAAGTTTCCCCATTTACATTAAAGGGTTCCATATGAAACCATTAGGGGACACACTAAAACACTTTCCTGACAAAATCAATAACTGCCACAAATTTGTATTGTATTGTCACATTTGCAACTATTCCAGAAGTAGTCTGAAGCCCTGCTAAAGCATATTGATAATATCTATAAAAGGACATAAGCCACATTTATAGTTCAGCTAATTTTCAGAGGAAAAATCCAGTCTTTAAATTTAAATAGGAATCCACGCAATCATGAATTTTGCGCGACGGCATATTTCACAACAGAACTTGTGTTGACCAACACAAAGTTACTTGGTTTCAAAGTGCTTTCTATATCGAACACTACTGACAACAGGCAATTAACAGTTTTTTTGCCCGCAAAATTTTGATAATGTAATCACACCTTAAAGGCCATTGCACACGGAGTACGAAATTTTCGCACGTCGAAAAATAAATATGACCTCGCATGGTGTCAAACATGTTTACACACTGCCTCCAAAACGTTCATCCATCATAAAAAACCTAAAAAAACGGATCAGGTTTGATTTTCTGCGTTTTCGCATCTGTAGCATGCATTTTGATAGGAAAGGAAACGGAAAAACGCATGCGAACATTTCGGACTCAGTGTGCAATGGCCTTAACACTGTGAGAAAATGAACAGCATTAAGGACCCTAAACTAATAGCTGAATTAAGGGCTTTGGAACCACCTACCAAAATCCAACCTTTCCTCATCTATGAATATACCATTCATCCATAAATAAACGTTTTAGTAAATATTAGTAAATCCATTCTTCTTTATTCCCTCCTTCCATTTCCTAATGATGGCTTAATATCCCGTGCACTGCATTGCTATTCCTTACACAATCCTTTATATGATAACATGTTAAAAACAATGGCAGAACATTATATAAACATGGGCCACTAAAACGTTGAGAGAAGACATGGGACGGGGATGGGATGCTAAATGCAGTGGCCCAGAGAAACTGTAACATTTCATCCTCTATCCCGGTCCAAACAAATCCACTATAAAAGCTTTATTGGACTGAGACCTTCAGTCGTGTCAAAACCTACCATTATGTGGATCTTGAAGTTGTAGTTGAATTCCTGAAGGCCGCTTGAAATTATTGTTGGATCTTATTGTCTTGTAATAATAATAAAGTCTATAACAGAGGTCTGTTCTTGACATTTATAACAGTAACTCACTCGTCAACGTTCTTAATACTGTTCCACAATCTTTCCGCTACCATGCCAAGCAGCCCGTCTCAGAGGAAGCTACATCATTTTAGCTTTGGAGCAGTTTCAAACAAAACGAGGTCCATATTCATGAAATAAAGCATCTGGTGATTCATAAAGCTTAGAGGCGAGACTGAAGCTCGTTCTTCGTTTCTAATTGAGGCCCAGGCACTGTGTACCAGAAACCACTTCATGGTGCACACCTTCCCTTCTGTCAGTCGTCTCCATTAGGACTGAGCGTGTAGAGCGCCCTCTTGTGTTTCAGGAGCTTAGTGTTGCTACAACGGTTCTGAAGAGATCGAATTCAGGGTCGCTGCCCCTTTTGACTCAACAGGGCCTATGGTTTCCACAGTGGAGTTGAGAGGTGAGGAGAAACGAAAGAGAGCACCACATTCAGCGGGGCTGGGCAGAGGGCATCCCAGTGGAGATGGTGCATAGGTGGTATGGAGGACTTGTTCCTGCACAGCTTTCAGGCTCTTTGAAGTGCAAATGAGAGAGAAATAGAGCGAAGAGGGACTCGAGCTGGTGGGAGGCATGAGTCTGAGACTGGACGGATTCCCTCGTTTTAGGAGATGATCTCCAGGATGTAGAAGATGAGCTCCATCACCACAGGCCCTTCACTTAGCTGGCAAGCCCCGCTGTGGATCACTGGGATGAGGGCGCTGTCTAGATCGCTCAGGTACTGGGGGAGCAGCGGCTGACCGTTACTGCCAGCTAGGTAGCCCACCTGTAAGACATTTCAGCGTTTCAGACATTTCAGCTCCATTCATATTAAGAATGATAACTATAACGATAACTACATTAGCATCCACATCAAAGCAAGATAACATTGTTTATTATAAGTAGGGCTGCCCCCTAATAGTCGACTAACCGTTAGTCGACCAGAAGAGGCTTGGTCGACCAAATTTTATTAGTCGCAGCAAAAATAAATAAATAAATAAAAATCAACATTGGCGAAGTCACGCAGATCGTTAATGGCTGGTCTATATGTAAGTATTAGCAACTTTACATGGCCGCTTAATCTAATGTTAACCTAGAGAAATATGCGCTATTAAAGTGTCTGTGCAGAGTGTGGAAGCTGAACAGTAGCTCACTGCAGGACAGATGGAGGCACCGGTGCGCTCACTTGCTCTTAAAATACTCCCTCATTTTTGGTCATACAGATAAGAGTAATACATGTTTCAAATATGTAAAGACTACGTTTATTTGTGTGAACTTACAATAACAACAAAACATTGCGCTTTTGTAAAGCAAACAGGATGCGCTTTCTGCTGTCTCAGTCTCTGTGAACTTGAGCGTGAAACTCCGAAACTCTGCGTATGCTTACAGACACACACATACATACACACACACATAGAGAGAGAGAGAGAGAGAAAGAGAAATATCTACTTTCAAATAAACTAATTCAAATGGAAAACAAATATTCTCAGATTATGTATGAAACATGCATACAGGCGCGTCCACTACTGCGGAGATGAGTCAGTGTCGCCCACTCTCTTAAACCGAAAACAAAAAAGCAAGTTTATCAATGAATTATTAAAATGTTAATGCAGCCTCCTTACTGATTTTCCCTGACACATTCATATGCCGGTGTGGCAAGCTTTAACTATGCGTGTGCTTGAGCGCTTATTAAGCAATGTAGGCAATTAAAGGTTCATTAGGCTTGTTAGGATTTAAATGGATTATTAATAAATGTGCAATTAGTCAACTAATGCTTCAAATGAACAGAAAAATCTTTAGTCGAGGGGGGCCCTAATTATAAGCATGTGCTGCAGTTTTGTTGTTTGCCTGCTTTAAATGCTCAAGCTCTTTAAAGTCGTTAGGATTCTGATCTTTAAAGGGACAGTTTACCAAAATCCACTGACCAGGGTACATACAGAAACTGCAAAATGAAATTGAGATCTCACTTATCAAACATTGTTATTATCTTTCAAATTGTAATACATAAACTAATAAAACAAAATGGTACAAATAAAGTGCAGCACAAGCAAAGCATGCAATGACTGTGGCCACTTTAACATAAAAGGATACTATGGCAAAGTTATGCTTTCCTTTTAGTTTATGAAGACATGATTGACCTGAATGAATGAAAGCTATATCATACACTTGGAAAAGTATGAGCTATATCATGCATGTAGACACTAAGGGTGTGACAATACATTTAGCTCATGAGATCAAGAGAAAATACAGAGACTTGGTTCACTAGAACGAGAGAATATTTTAATACTATTTTTAAGAAATTTTCAATTACAAAAATCACAAAATGCAAAACAATGCAGTTGTATTTTTAAATGTTTTAGCTAATCTAAGGCCATAACAAACAATTATTTTGGTAATCAAGTAATCTACTGATTATTTTAACAATAATAAGTAATCTGATAATTTTTAGTAATAAAAATAGACCTAAGTGAAAAACAGGCTTTAATATGACCATATTTATATATAAAATAATGATGAGGCAATCATAATTGGTTCAAATAAAGTATCAAAACCAAGTAATTACATGGTTTTATTGAACAACACTGTTAAAATACATAATTTAATATGCCTATATAGAATATGAATATAACCAATTTTAGTGCATTATGTATTATACAAATACCTGCAGAGGGCGCCAATGGCCTGGTGATGTTGCAATTTACAGCGTGATTCAAGGGTGTTTAAATCTATTTAATTTTAATATTTGGACACAAGCAAACTCAGAGCGACTTTTATTTTGAAATTGCGATGTACAAAAAAAATCGCATATTGATAAATATGTTGATGTATTCTCCTGTGTTGGCATAGGTTTATAAATGATTTTCGTTATGAATCTAGTGAGATAACGATTACTGTTTTCCCAGATGAACCTTAAGCAACCCAAACTCACATTATATGCAGAGGAAGAGTTTGTGGACCGAGCTGCTGAGATGCAGACTTTCATTACTAAACAGTGCTTGTGTGCATATTTCTCTCCTGATTCAGACAAGACAACCTTGTCACTGGAGAAAGCAGTATTATGGATAGAGGACTCGTTTTTTTTAGCCGGAAACAATGGTTTGAAGTTACTAGTGTCTTAATGATAGATTTATTACAAACATGTAGCTTTCCACGTCACAATTCACAAAATTATTGTGATTTTTTTTATAAGCTGTTAATTCTCTCATTCTGACGGCACCCATTCACCATAGATGATCCATTGGTGAGCAGGTGTCATAATAGTAAATTTCTCCATATCTGTTCTGGTGAAGAATAATAGTCGCATCTTGGATAGCCTGACGAGTTCATTTTCAGCAAATTTTAATTTCTTAACTATTCTGCTTGGAGTCAAGGAAAGATGACTCCTTCAGAATAAAAGCAACATTTAAATGGAGAAATGGAGCTTGTCATTGTCACCTGATCTGAGTCCAACGTGACCCGCAAGCCCAGTTTGGCCATGCCGTCCTCTTTGAGAAGTTTGAGGTGAGGGCACAGGGCCATGCAGAAAGCCCTTGCCACATTCTCAGCGAGTCGGCTGTGGTCCGCAGGATCGCTTAGGCCATTGGTCTGGTCCTCGCTCCGCAGGAAGAACACCTAAGAAACAACACAACATTTAATATATTGAGTAAAAAGTACAATTGTATCATTTGAGACAATAAAGAAGTGCTTTTGTTCATTTTATATTAGTCCAAAACTACATTGGATCCCACTGAATTTCATTGTATTGACAAAAAAAAAAAAGTCCTACAGATTTAAATGTCATTACAATAGAGTTCATAAGGTTAAATGAAGATGAATAATGAATCAATGTTAAATACCTCTGTCCAACGGATGACTTTCCCATTGGCTTTATACTCCGAGCCATGGAAGATCTTAACGCTGGTGACTGACTCCATAGATTTTCCATCAATGGGGCTGATCACACTGAAAATAGGAAAAGTGCACGAATGATGAAAAGAATGATGTTTGTTATGACAGATCAACAGCTAGATGTCTGCACAAGGTTCAAAAATCACATTATTTCCCACATACCGTACATTATTGTTGCTCCTCTCTGCCCCGCCTTTCTGAAACGCATCGATTTTTACAAAGCTCATTGTTCTAAGAAGTGCGGTGTGCTCTGATTGGCCAGCTATCCAGTGCTTTGTTATTGGCCGAATACCTCAAGCATGTGATGGAAATTTAACGCCTCTTACCATATTTGGAATATCAGCTTCCATGGCGACAACACTACAGCGAGAATAAAAGTTACGCCTTCTTTCTTTGCGTACACATTTCGTCAGTGTTATGCAAATCTTCCCACACAGTGATGTAGGCGAGTCTTAACTTTTAGAAAGAATATCTCTTTGGGTTTGAGACTTTAATCTTTGTGACTTTATGGATCTAATAAATGCACAAACAGCTTGTTTGCGCAAACACTTCAAAGAGATATATATATTTATTTATTTATACCGTATTGTCCCGAATATAAGACGACCCTGATTATAAGACGACCCACCTTTTTCCAGATGTACCTTTTGGAAAAAGGCTTTTTGAAAACCAAATCTTTTTTCTCCCTCTCTGTAAAACATTTTTTCTTAAATTATTTTCAAACTGCATATTTTTCCTATTTTAATTCTTGTTTTGAAAGTATGGTAAATACTGGTAAAATGTACCAAAAATGACATTGAAAACATACACTTTTTGATATACCATTGAAATAACAGGTAGCCCATATGAATTATATAACATTTAAGCTATCCATCTCAATTTTCAATTTTATTAACAGTAGAAGTGAAATCTTATTGTAGTCTTCAAATCTGGGTACTGTCTTATGTTTTAAAATTACTTACAGAGGAAGTTTGTTCCCATCAGGCTAACATGACAGTCACGACATATTACATATTTCATGGCACACTCGTTTTATGCGTTTTTGGCGCCACCTATTGTTGAGGGTGTATTACTGACATGTCAAAGTCTAGACCCCGAATATAAGTGACCGTGTTTTTTCAGATGTATTTCCAAGAAAAAAACATCGTCTTGTATTCAGGTCAATACGGTATTTGATTAAGACCTCAGCAGCACACTATTAAACCAGCCTGGATAATTTTGAGATGCGAATGCTCTTAAATTACATTTTAGGCAACGGTTTCAGTGAACTTGTCATGCAAAAGTCTCAGTTTTAGCAGTCTACTTACCCCTTGTTGACATTGTGGTCATCATCAACCCACTGGATATGGACGTGCTCCTGGTTCTCCTCCTGATCAGCTTTCCCACAGGCAATACTGAAATCTTTCATCTCTCTCAGGGCTTGCCGTATGGCCTCCATCGTTTCAGCTGTAATCTGCACCATGACCCCATCTGAGGCATAAGCATTCAGCATTACTACTATACATACGCAGATCTGCAGCATATTTTACAGTTGTAAGAAGAAAGCACTTTAAATTAGAATGACTTGGTAAAAAAAGTACAATTCTGCCCGACTGTGACTTTGGTCAAAAACATTAATGGAGAGATTATGTCCAGTTTAGTCATTGTTCCAGAGGGATCAGATGTCCTACATATAGAGAAAGAGGCTGCAAATGTCTTCTGCTGTACCTTCCACAATGCTGGTCTTAGCCAAGTAGCCAGATGAAGACTTTAAAGCCCCACTGAACACAAAGAAGGAGGCTCCAGTCACTAAAAGAGGGATAAAGGAAATAATACATCAAAAACTTACTTTCCTCATGCAAAATTACTCATTCACTTTTGGATAAGTAGCAATTACCACCCTGAATAGCATTCTGCAGAAACATCTTTAGAGTGCAATAGAATAAAACGGAGGACTGGAAAATGAATTTTGTCTTTGAAGGGATAGTTTATCCAAAAATCACACAAACACACACACACACACACACACAGACGTATATAAATATAAATATAATGTATGTATACACACACATATATACACATAGTCATGGCCAAAAATATCGGCACCCTTGGTAAATATGATCAAAGAAGGCTGTGAAAATTAATTTGCATTGTTAATCCTTTTAATATTTTATTAAAAAAATTCACAAAAATCTAACCTTTCATTGGATAATAAGAATTTAAAATGGGGGGAAATATCATTATGAAATAAAAGTTTCTCTCTAATATACATTGGCCACAATTAACGGCATCCTTTTATTCAATACTTTTTGAAACTTCCATTTGCCAGTTTAACAGCTCTAAATGTTCTCCTATAATGCCTGATGAGGTTAGAGAACACCTGACAAGAGATCAGAGACCATTCCTTCATCCAGAATCACTCCAGACCCTTTAGATTCCCAGCTCCATGTTGGTGCTTCTTCTCTTCAGTTCACCACTCATTTTCTATAGGGTTCAGGTCAGTGGACTGGAATGGCCATAGCAGAAGCTTGGTTTTATGCTCAGTGACCCATTTTTGTGTTGTTTTTGAGGTTTGTGTTTGGATTATTGTATGGTTGGAAGATCCAAACATGGCCCGTTATAAGATTTCTAACAGAGTCAGTCATTTATTGATTTTTTTATCTGTTGATATTTGATAGAATCCATGATGCCATGTGTCTAAACAAGATGCCCAGGACCTCCAGCAGAAATATAGCAGTATATTTCATTGTACACATGGGGTACTTTTTATCCCTGTGTTCACCAAACCCATCTTGAGTGTTTGCTGCTAAAAAGCTCATGTTTTAGTTTCATCTGACCATAGAAGCCAGTCCCATTTGAAGTTCCAGTCGTGTCTGATAACTGAATATGCTGGAGTTTGTTTTTGGATGAGCGAGGACAATTTTTCTTGAAACCCTCCCAAACAACATGTGGTGATGTAGGTGCTGTTTGACAATTTTTTTTTTTTAAAGGTTTTCTGACCCCGAGACTCAACTATTTTCTGCAGTTCTCCAGCTGTGATCCTTGTAGTCTTTAGCCACTCAAACTCTCCTTCTCACCGTGCATTAGGACGATATAGACACACGTCCTCTTCCAGGCAGTTTCCTAACATTTTATGTTGATTGGAAATTCTTAATTATTGCCCTGATGCTGGAGATGGGAATTTTCACTGCTCTGTCTCTTTTCTTAAAGCCACTTCACTAATTTGTGAAGCTCAATTATCTTTTGCTGCACATCAGAAATATATTCTTTGGTTTTTCTCATTGTTATGGATGATTAAGGGAATGCGGGCTTTGTTTTCCCTCCTATTTAAATTTCTGTGAAACAGGAAGCCATGGCTGGATAATTTCATGTTCATAATCACCCTGGAGTGCTCAAAATTGTGAATATGAATGGGAATATACTTCAGAGATATTTTACTCATAAGAATTTCTAGGGGTGCCAATAATTGTGTCCAACGTGTATTTGAGAAAAACATTTCTTTCATAATGATATTTCCCCCCATTTTAAATTCCTATTATCCAATAAAAGGTTAGATTTTTGTGAATTGTTTTAATAAAAGATCAAAAGGATTAACAATGCAGATTAATTTTCACAGCCGCCTTTGATTATATTTACCAAGGGTGCCCAATATTTTTGGCCATGACTGTATATCTACCATAGTTTTTTTTTTTTTTCCTTTTCATTTTTGTGTGAACTATCGACATAGTCAACATATTGTGATTAATTTGATATTTAAATCAACTGACATCTCTAATTTTCATATATTATCATTCAAAAGTTTGGGGGCTGGTCATTTTTTTTTTTTTATGTTTTTGAAAGAAGTCTCTTATGCTAACCATTTATTTGATCACAGACAGTAAAACAGTATGATTGTTAAATATTCTCACAATTTACACATAACTGTTGTCTATTTTAATATATTTTAAAACTGTAATTTATTCCTGTGATGCTAAAGCTAAATTTTCATCAGCCATTACTCCAGTCTTCAGTGTCACATGATTTCCTTTAGAAATCATTCCAAGATGTCTGAACAACAGTGTACAGATCTTTGGGTGTGGCTTTAAGGTTTCATTTGCAAATGCAAGTATCGGTGGCGCACCTTTGCGAGGCTGGTGATGAATACTGATGGCCTGTGTCTGATAGTTTCCATCGTCATTCTGAACACATACAAGATGGGAATCCGCCCGTTCGTTGAAGCACGCTCCCATTGCCAGCACATGCTCGTTGGACTTATTCATTGCCTTCATGAGCTGAGAAAGAAGAAAGCCGAAAAAAAAATGCTTGTCATGACTTTCCAAAGTTATGCATAATCCTAACACTTAATTATGTTTTTGAGGGTTTGTAAGTCCTAGATGAGTGAATGACAGCTTCTAAAGACAGCAGAGTAAGACACAAGGCACTCAAGGCTTTAAATAATCCCTTCTATGTCAAAGGTCTGCCACTACAAGTTCTGCTCCGTCAAACGCTTTTTAAACACTAGCTAAATACTAAAAGTCTTCAACAACTTGAGAAAAGAACACAAGCTGTTGTCAATGCTTCACTTGTTCCATGGGACATATGGCATCAATCTGCTATGCTCGCTGTTCCATATAGATCTCAAATACACTTCACATGCATTCTATTTTAAATGTGTGGCCACTAATGCTACAGAAATTCAAATAGTTTCTCTGTGGCATGTGCTAATTTTATTCACCTCATTGTAACGGTTGCTCGGTATCTTGATGCACGTCTTCCTCACTTCCATGTCCACCACCAGCCCCTTCACCACCGGCAATGTGTACTGGTAGTTACGGAAATCCTGTAGACATGTGAGAAAAGTCAGATGCCCATAAATCACTTGGCATGGGTTAAGGTATGTACTAAATGCAGAAGAAGTGAAATTAGAACACTCACTGCCAGTAAGTTCATAATGGTATGACCAGTCTCTCCAAAGAGGGGTTTTCTGAAGCGAACGCTAAAAAGTGGGCAGGGGTAGACTGCAACACAAGTGCAAAAGAACACGCTAAGCCACCAAAACAAGTCATGCTAATTCAAATCAGTAGCTCACAATAAGCTCCTTCACACTCCACATAACTGAAAGGCCCCATTATATAATATTGCAATTACTGTAATGTAAAAATCAGGAGCATGTGTGCCTAATCAGTTCTCATGCACCCAGATAAACACGAGACTAGAATGTACATGGTGCTTCTTCGTGTAAGCGAGTGCACTTGCATGTCATGGCAGAGAATTCATGAGTTGAGAAGCTCAGCGGGAAATACAATGTTAATATATTCCATCTCCACAGGAGGCCATGCTTACGAATTAGTGCAGAGAAATTCTCTGTGTAAGAAGAACAACATTTTCTGCATTGTTGTTTCTTAAATAGCTCTTCTACAGGCATCAAAAAGAGGCCTTGCATTCTCTACATTCTGTAAATGCACACCTTTCCGTGTGAAGAGGTCAAATGTAACAACCAAGAAATCTTCCAATGTTCGACACAGCTAAACCATTACAAAGGCCTCAAAATCAACATAAAACCACAAACTCACATCGGTATTCCGCCCCTAGGCGGAGCATAAGACGGATGGGAAAGACCTTGGCCCAGGGGGTCTCCCACTTCTGCACCAGGATGCCAAAGAGGTAGGGTGGGTTAGGCAACGGCAGGTCCTGCAGGGTCTGGAAGGTGGGGCTGATGTAAAGGAAGCCGCCATGCTCCTTGCTGCCCAGGAAGCTCTGAGTGAAGAAGGAGTGGCCCAGGTGACTTAACACATTTCCTGCACAGAAGAAAGTGTGGGATTAGATCGATCTCTACCACTGTGTTTAAGTTCATGCTTAAGTTATTTCAAATTAGATAAAAAATAAAATACATTTGCAACTATTTAAATGGCTAAGCAACTTTGCTGACATATAAGTGCCATAAATAATAATAATAATGTTGTTGTTATTAATAATACATCGCATATGTTCTGAACTGTTGTAGTCTAATGGGTATTTAGTTATTATTGCATCAAAAAGCAGCAATGAAATAGGATTAAAAATCTACTTGTATATCACTTACAAGACAAATCATCTGTATCAATATAAAACAATCTCAAATAATATCTACAATAAAAAAACATCCAAGATGACAGACTTAAATGTTAATTATGTCTATATTTGATTCACAAGTAGAGTGGTTGTATCCAATTACAAAGGAGCTATTTAAATTTTTCTTTTGCATTTTTATGGTTATTAGTGTATTTATTTGTTAGCTTTGCAACATTTCGCTAGATTATTTAGAGTCTAGTACTACCATTTAGTGAAGCGTTGCTGCTTTTATAGAATGTAAAGATCTGTGAAATAACATGTGGAATTTCTTGAGGGCAAAAAAAGGTCAACTCTGCAAATTCAAGTGACTAACTTGCTCAAAATCTCAAAATCCCCATTTGCATGGATTCCTACTGAACCAGAGCTAAATGTGACTGCTGAAGTCCAAATTAATTTAGGATGTTGACTGTTGACAGAGCTTTAGATTGTAATACTAAAATGGCTACAGCTCATGTTTCAATCCATTAGAAAAAAATTAATGAGAGTTCCCCAGCATTAGCAGCTATGTACCCTGATGACCATTTAACCTGGCCAGACAAATAACATTCTTTTACTCAACACATCTGAATTGGCGTCCACAATTTTGGCACACATCCTACATTAGGTTCACAGGGAATGCAGTCAGAGTAAGAAGACATGGGAACTGTTCTGTAGCTGAACCCACTGACCTGAAATAGGACTGGGTGACAAGAGAAGGATTGTGTCTGGAAAACAATTTCTGCTGAAGTGGATCCTCAATGCCACTGGGGCCAGCAGCCTCATTTTACCTTTAAGAACCTCTTGGCAGAACGGTCTAATTTTATCTATGTAGGCCTTGCTCTCATTTTGTCTAGATCAGTTTACCAGAACGGCCCCCTGGTGGAGGCGTATCAGTTTACCTGTGAGAGCCTCCCGGTACAGCTGGACGAAGTGGCAGAAGACGTCCTTGGGAATGGTTTTCTCGTCAGGGAGGCACTGTAGAAGCACTACAACCTCTGCCTGGCCCACGCCATGCATACCCTTTGTTGTCATATACCAGCACTTCCTATTTACATCTTCACACAAAGATGACACAAAAGACTGTTATGACTCATGGGAATTGTAGGACATTCCTTGGCATAGTGAAGGATATCCTCACGTTGCTAATTTTCTGCAATTCCACAAAAGAATGACAACAGCCAGGACTACAGCTACCAGTTATGTTCAACTAAATGCTGCAATATGTGCATTACATTCAATTAATTGCTATAATTTAGAAACTAATAAATTGGGTGTTTCTTTAACTTGGGGCATATTTACATAAATATGCACTGTGTGTAAATGGCTTATATACACTACCGTTCCAAATTTGGGGTCAGTAAGTTCTTTTTTTTTTAGCAAAATTAATACTTGAATTAAATCGATCAACAGTGTCAGTAAAAACATTCATAATGTTTCAAAAGATTTCTATTTCAATTAAATGCTGTTCTTTTTCCTGAAGTGTTTTCAACATTGATAATAATAAGAAATATTTCTTTCTTCTTCAGCAATTAGAATGATTTCTGAAAGATCATGTGACACTGAGGACTGAAGTAATGGCTCTGCTGAAAAATTCAGCTTTATTAATAAATTACGTTGTAATAGATTACATTTTAAAATGTATTAACATAGAAAAAAAGTTTCAATTGTAATAATATTGTAAAATAATACTGCTATTTAAAATAACTATTTCTACTGTATTTTTGGTCAAAAATAAATGCAGTCAGTGAGACTTTTCTGTCCTAAATCTGTAGCACTATTTCTACCATATTAAAATACTTTGACCTAGTAAAGTTATGTTTGTTTGTTTTAAAGGAGAGAGCAGTTTCAGTGAAAAACATGCTAGAGATGAAATGTGTGTGTGTATAGAAAAAATAAGTTACATTTGTAGCTTAAAATGTCAAATTATGCAAAAACTGAAAAATAATTACAAATATTTATAGCCATCTGTTATTAACCTTTGCAAAATGTAGCTGTTTGGCATTTTATTCCAAAAACTATGAAAAAAGTGAAGATTCATTGTTATAGGACAAATTAAATTAAAAAGTAAGAATTTGAAAATTGTGTTTTAAGATCATTTATTTGTCTTTATAAGCTCTAACTAAAGAGCCAAACATGCCCACAGTTAAAGAAACACCCATGAACAAATATTTCACAAAGTCACGCCATTGGCACATTAAACCCTAGAGAACATCTTAGCAAGGAGTGGCTTACTCACAATTGACCAGTTTGACCATGGCCAGCAGGTTGGCGTTGAGGACAAACACCAGAGGATCAGGGCCATCCTCCTCAAGCTGCTGCATCAGCACAATCTCAGAAGGTCTTTCCTCCACAGCATAGTCTGCGGACAAGACACACAATATCAATATTGTAACTATCGACAAATTGATCCATGAATCTATTCTGTTTCCTCTCATGGTGCAACCCAGATGAGGAACCAACCCAATGAAAGTCCTCCCCTTAGCATGAGTGGTGAAGACATAAGCAGAAACACAGATCCATGCACACAGACATGCACAATCAATCGCCAATACTCATATTTAAAGGAGTGGAGGCAGCTGAATGGTGAGGATGGGCAAGCACCTGTGATGTGGCCTCCCGTACCTCCTTTGACGCCCGTGGAGATGAGGATGGGAGGAAGTCCGTCCTCTGGGATCAGACTGAGAGAGCTACCCACAGGGCTGGCGGTCGTGGCTCCAGTGGCACGGGCCACCTATGACAGGGGAGGAGACAGAAATGCATACCACAACATAACACGGCCATCTCAGGATAACAATCACGTTCAGAAACAAGCTTATGCCTGTAAAACTCCATATTACAGATGATTCAAAAACAGTTTACTGAGTTTGAATGTGATAAAGCAAATTGTCACCTCAGAAGCATTGGCTCCTGAGGATTTGTTTGAGTACTGGGATGCTGCCACAGGCTGTGTGGGGTTGGGGTTTGCCGCCGGCCCTTTAGAAGAGTCTGTAGCTTCCCCATTGGGTAAAATGCCGTCAGCAAACCAAACCCTTCTTTGCTCTCGAGGAACAGAGCCTGGAAGTACACACACACACACAGTGAGGCTTATGAATAGCTAACTCTGGACTTTAAATGATAAACAGCATGAAAAGCAGTGTTCAAATTTAGAGTAGAGTTAAGGGATCTGTCGCATATAAGAACAAACCAAAAAAACGGTCAACCTGCTGCTCTGCAATCATGTACAGACAAAAAGAGATGCTGAGACATTTCTGAAAATATTTTATTTTATGTTGCACAGAAGAAATTCATACAGGTTTGAATCGACATGAGGGTGAGTAAATGACGACTGAATTTTAGGGAATGACAACAGTAGAAGTTAGCACATGATTAAGGCGAAGAGACTAAACATACCTATAATGAAGTTTAGTGGCTGGGGACTCACAAAGTGCCTTAACACAATTTGAACACTGCTGAAAAGTCGAAATCAGCAATTCACAAATTAGAAACGATTTTGGCAAAATCCTACAGACTTTACCTTCAGACCCTGGCTGTTTCAGGACACCAACAGGCACCATGACAGTTGGGGGTGGGGAGCTGAGTGCTCCTGATGCCTGGGCTTGCTGCAGAGGGGGAATAGTGGAGCAGTACTCAGCTGGGTTGTTGGGATTTGGCTCTGGTTGCAACCTCCTCCCATGTTCTCCCATGCTTGAGCTAATAAGAAAGATGTAGAGTTCAAAGTATCTGGTTATTCACATAGTAAAACTTATTTCAAAGGTTAACTGGTTAAGTTCTGTATAAAAAAAAGAAGTGATTCAATCTGGGAAATTCTGAGGTACAAAAACTCCCAGTATATAGAGGTAAATTTATAACTATTCTTATCAATTTCATATCACTCACCATTCATAAGTGCACGGTGGCAGGTAACACAAACCCTGGCTTCTTTCCTGTCCATGTACATCAGCCTGCTTTTCAGACTACAACAGGCAGCACAGAACACCTGGCCAAACACACACCACAAACAAAATGTGTTTTCTATGAAAGAAACAACACCAGACAAAACATTGGAAAGAAGCTACTTGAATCAGTCATAAACCAGTTCTCAGAACAGAAGAAGTGGTCTAGAACGATCACACTTCTGTCAGATTAAACTATTTTCCACCACAGCTACATTTCATTTTCACTCTGTTCTTTCCAGTTGTTCTTTCCAGCCCATATCAGTGAAAATGTCATCAACGATGCAGCAGTTTATCACCAAGGGAAATTAAGGCGTTATTCTAGCAGTCTTGCAGTTATTTTAAGTGCTACATCGACAACCATTTCTCCCTGAAGGATTTTGACAATTTCACAGGTTTGGAGCTGCCGGACAATTACCCATACTTTCTTGCAATTTTGCTCTCTCATTCTAAGTCAGCATCCCACTAGCTGATTCAAAGCAGCTTGATTTTGGTCAAGGATGTCACAGCTGACTGCTCTTTCCGCTCTTTGCCCTTTTCTGTCGATGGGTCTGTCACATTTACTTAAGAATGGAAGAGAGATGCAACAGATAAAGTAAATGAAGCATAATGCAAAATATTTACAGAGAAAATGAGAAAGCACAAACATATTGGTCTGCGGGTGATCGGACAAGCTTAAATTCTGCTTGAGCTTCCAACTTGCCAGAAGCCAATATCAAATTGATTTTTAATTTCTGAAGAAAAAGTAAGTGGTGCTTACCTATGCACTGCCAAAAGGCAAGGGTGTGGTGGCCTGTTGCCAGTGTGGTGGTTTTCAAGCATGTTGCTTAAGTAGTTTTGGTGGTTACTTAGCCAAGTCAAAAGAGCCAAATCTTATCTCAAGCCTGATTGCTTAGAAAAGTAACATCATACCTCAAAAATTTTTGCAAATTAAGAAATCATGTGCCTTGCCCCAAACGAGTTACAGCATGTTAGTTAAATACTTGGATAAGGGATTTGAATAAACTTGTCTTAATAAAACACCACAATAATGAACAATAGGCTTTACCTTGCCACAAGCCCGACAATGATGCCTTCTTTTAGTAAAGGTGAATTTGACCTCACACTTCATGCAAATGGGTGCTTGGGAGTCAGGAACCCAAACAGGAGCCACTTCCCCCAAAGAGTTGAAGGGTTTCTTCAATTGCTGTCCTGCCTGAAGGTCATTGTCTGGACTCTCAGAAGGGATGAGTAAGCCTGAAGGGCTATCTCCATGCTCTCCATTCATTCGAACAACCCCAGACTCAGTTGCTCCACAAGACGCCTCAAGGCCTCCTGCCCTACTCTGTGGCTCCAGGTTCTTGTTCTTGCCGGTGGAGCCAAATTCATTCTGGACTTGGCTCAAGAAAGGCTGGGGAATCTGCAGCTTCAGACTGACAGGTTGTTTCGGGCGGGCACCACCGTAGGGAACGCTGACAGGCTGCAGCCGGCTGTTGTTGAGTTTGCCCATTCTGCCAGATTCCAGTCCTCGAACTGAATCACAACACTCTTGTTTGCTTTCCTCCATTTCTTTTTCCTCCGTCACAGAGTCCTCCTTTGAAGGGACCGCTGACTGGCTTTGTGCATCTCCACAATGATCCACAATCAGACCATTGGACATGGACTTCTCCGCCCCTAATGATTCAGACACTCTGTGCATTCCCTTGTGGTCACTCTCTATCGTTTTCTCTTTCTCTTCCTGATTTGATTCCCAGGTGTCTTCCCCTGCACTTTCATTCTCAACCAGTCCACCATTTGGAAAGGCACCCTCATGATTCTCCCTCTCACAATCCAGTTCTCCGCCAACATTCACTGATTTGTGCAAAACTGCTTCCCCTATCTGGGGATTACTTCCTTCTGGAAATACCAGATTACAGTCCCTCATTCCGACCTCAAGGACAGGTGAACCACTGTCAGACTGGCTTGCCTCCATCGTAACACCATTATTCAAAACTGGTGGCCCATTCCCACATTCTTCCTCGAGAACAGTGAAATCTTGAAGACCACCACCACTTCCCTTGTCAGTACCATTCTGCTCCGTCTTAAACTCTTGGGGACCAGTGTCCTTAACACTTTGCTCATCCGTAACAGTTTCACATTTCTCATCTTTGTTGACCAGAAGAACGTCAGTCCGGTCGTTAAGATCAGGACTAGATGGATAACCGTTTTCCAGCACCACTCTGTTGGAGGACGGCAAGTCTGGCAACTGCCCATCAGTGCTCACCAGCTTGCCAATGTTAGGCTGGGGCAGAGGAGGACTATGAACATCTGCTGGCCGTTCTTCACTCCTGCCCTCAGGCTGCTGCTCCACCCCCAGTTTCCCATCTAACCTGGTGACCTCAGCTAAAGAGGGGCTGTCTGACGTCTGGGCATCTAGAAGCGGTTTGAAGCTGATAGGGCTGTCCCTTGGGCTGAGGTCAGAGTGGGTCAGTGCCGGATTCAGGGAAAGAAGGTGTGATGGCGGAGCGAGAATCTGGGTCCACTTGGCATCCGAGAGAGTCGGCGTGTCCGTTTCATCTGAAAGGATGAGGAGAGAGCTGATTAGCTTCCTTTTTGAGAAGATTGAAACAAACAGAAGATAAATTGAAAAATGAGGCCAGGCTAGATTGGAAAATGTTAAGGAAGTGGGCCAATCTGGTCATCGCCTTGGGATCCATCTGTCAAAATGACACATGAATGCTTTGGAATGTGGGTATGCATTCTCTTTCTCTTACATACATCCAAGCATACACACACACACTGCTCTCCCTGCTTATTCGCCTTTCTTCTGGGGCCGTTTAATGGTTTCGAGTCTCCTTTCACCCCCATTAATCTGTCAAGATTAGTGTCGAAGAGGGGATATACATTCGTTCCACCGTTCAGTGGCGACACTAAGAGGGTGGCTGTGTGTGAGGCAAGTCTGTGTGGCTTTTAATGTTCTTTGTGACATACAAGACAAAGCAATCAATACATTTCAAACAGTCAATTGTATATGGTTGTGCACCAGGAGCTGTTGTTCTGCTAAACCCAGAACTGTGAACAAAATAACACTAATTGCAATATCCTGCTATAACTCAAATGCACATGCAACCTTAACCTTGTAAATTACATGTGCTTGACTACGTGACACCAATTAAACAGTGTTCAGGAAAATCAGGGAGAGGCAGCAGTCCTGAGGGGAAATGCTAATTCAATTGACCCCATTTACACTACAGACTGCTGCCACCAGCACAGCTACCTGCTTGTGCTAGCCATGCTGTGTGCAGTTCAACCCAAGCGGCAACGTCAAACATTTGTTCTACTTCTGTCGGCACCTGTGTTACTCCGTGTTCAGTTCATTATGCTCTAATTCACCTGACTATGTGGGTTATCTGAAGATATGTAAATGTGCTGAGACAGAGTATCTTTTGTTCTGTCTAACATTACAGAAGTATGCCCTCAGAACACCTCAGACTGTAAGAGCTTTATTCTTTTTTTTTATTATTCTAAGCATTCTCTTACCTTCGTTCTGTTCAAACTCGTCCAGCACCTTGTCCAAGTTAAAGGCCTCAGCCTGAAAGTAATTCTCCATGGGTCAAGAAACTCCACCCTGCCAAGTTCCGTGTGAACCTGAAAGGGAAGTTGCCTTTTTCATGAGCACATAAATACAATATTTTCCACATGCACCAGTAATACAGAGCGCTAACAAGGTAAAACAACTACAATCAAAGCTGCAAGCAGAGCTGAAAGGGCCCTCGCACCTGGGCTCACCACCACCAGGTGGACATAGGAAAACAGCGAGCAGTGGGCAATATGCTTTTAAAGTGGTAAATATAAAAGGAATATGTCAAAGTAATTTATATGTGCCAAATGTCCTGCTGCCAACAGGTGGCGCTATGATTATTGAATATTGGCATGTAGAAGTCTTCAGTCCAGGACTCTTACCAAATGTGAAATTTGGGGCAGATCGGACATTGCATGTTTAAGTTAGTGTGAAACAAGTAATTTCCTGTTGCTAGCAGGTGGCGTTATAATTTTAACTGAATATTGGCCTTTAGATGGCAGATTGGGCATTGTATGTATGAGTTACAACAACTTCCTGTTTCATGGTATTAATAGCATGCTTTAGCACTTAGTAAGTGTCGCTAGCATGTTTGAACATGTTTCTAACATTTTTAGCACACAATGCATATTTTACTGTGTTGCTAATAGTGCATCACACAGTGTTAAACATGTCACTTCCTACTGCCAGTAGGTGGCGCTATAACTATAACCGAATAGGAGCATGTAGATGTCTTCAGGCAAGGACTCTAACGAAACGTGAAGTTTGAGGCAGATTGGACATTGTATGCATGAGTAACAACAACTTCCTGTTTGATGGCCTTAATAGCATGATTTAACACTTAGCTAAGTGTTGCTAGCATGTTTGAACATGTTTCTAATAGGGGTGGCACGATACGCGTACCGAACCATACGGTTCACGTGGCAAATTCCAAATGGAAGTGATCATCACTTTCCACTTAGAGTTGAGACTTTGGAGTGAACAGGGCAAGTGCGTGCCATTATTTTGTCGTTTGAAATGCACTTGGCAAAGGGAGCGATCCAATTTCCTCATTATCTGCAGCTGGGATGTTCCCGTGACAAAGCACTACGCAGCATGGCACGCAGCACAGTAGATTCGCTGACCGACACCTGCATAAAACAATATACATTTTATATTTTAAAAAGTTGTATACATATTAGCTTTTATATAATATATAGCGAAAAACTTTAAAAACATTTTAAAATATAAAATGTATGTTAATTTGCAACAGTTATGCTAACAACAATAAAGAGACATATGACATTAGAACAGCGACATCCACTGACGTACACCGTGCTGCGTTGTCCCGGGAACATCCCAGCTGAAGATTATGAGGAAATTAGATCGCTCCCTTTGCCAAGTGCATTTCAAACGATTAAATAATGGCTCGCATGTGCCCTGTTCACTCCAAAGTCCCCACTCCAAGGGGATAGGGATGATCACTTCCATTTGGAATTTGCCCCGTGAACCGTACGGTTCAGTACGCGTATCGTGCCACCCCTAGTTTCTAACATTTTTAGCACACAATGGCATATTTTACTGTGTTGCTAATAGTGCATCACAGTGTTAAACATGTCACTTTCTATTGACAGCAGGTGGCACTATGACTATAACTGAATCTTGGCATGTAGATGTGTTCAGGCCAGGACTCTCATCAAACATGTTAAGTTTCGGCCAGATTGGACACTGCATGCCTGAGTTACATCAACTTCCTGTTTCACTGCATTAATAGCATGCTTTAACACTTAGCTAAGTGTTGCTAGCATGTTTTAGCATGTTGCCAGCCTATTTAACACTTGCTGACGCTTTTTAATATGTTCCTAGGAGTCAATAACGGTGTTAACCAAGACACTTCCTGTTGCCAGCAGGTGGCGCTATGACTATAACTGAATATGAGCATGGACGTGTTCAGGACTGAACTCCTATCAAACATGTGAAGTTTGGGGCAGATTGGACATTGCTTGCCTGAGTTACAGCAACTTCCTGTTTCATGGCGAAACAAACTTTCTCGCCAGGGACTCAAAATTTCACTGAGCCTCGTGAAGCACTTCCGTTTTGAAATATTACAGCTAGGGGTGTCACGATATACCGGTATTGACGATAACTGTGATATTCAAAGCAACAATTATCGATATTGTGTTAATTTAGTGTGTGACGATATACCGGTATTGGCGATAACCGCAATATTTAAAATGAACAGGACTTTTATGATAACACCACATGTAAATACTCCAGCGCCAGTACCTGGTTTACCTCCAGGTGGCAGTATTGTGCCTAAACCCTGATCAAACAAGACAACGACGATGTTCAGTTATACAGAGTAAGTTGCGATTATTTTATTAGTCATAGAATAGGAGATGTTACATTAACCTGTTAACAGGTTTTCTGTGTTCATATATTTAAGTAAAGGGTGTTTTCTTTACTCGTCTTATTTTTGTATTTGACAATCAATACTGCCTGTGCGTAGTAACATTTCATTTCTTTGTTCAAATCTATTATTAACAGTTACACGATTAAAACTGATCGACCATATTGCTACATTAAACTCTGTAAAATGGTAAGTTTGTTGCAGTGCCATGCACTTAATGCCTCATCTGCGGCTGTTCTAGATGCACATTAAAACTGAATTAGCAGTTACTGCATGACTTCAGTGGCGCTGGCGCAACTAATGTTATAGGTTAAAGAGCTTAAAATACGGGTATACAAGTTAACAGGTTAAAGTATCAGTTTAGATGTTAATATGGCAACACTTTACAATAAGGTTCATTAGTTAACATTAGTTAATTACATTAGTTAACATGAAATAAGAATGAACAATTCTTCTGCAGCATTTATTAATCTTAGTTCATGTTAATTTCAGCATTTACTAATGCATTATTAAAATCACAAGTTGTGTTAGTAAACATTAATGCACTGTGAACTAACATGAACAATGAACGACAGTATTTTTATTAACTAACATTAACAAAGATTACTAAATTGTGTAATAAATGTATTGTTAATTGATCGTTTGTTAGTTAATATATTAACTAATGTTAACAAATTACATCTTATTGTAAAGGGTTACCATTAATATTTATTCATCATACTGTTGAACTTGATAATATTTTCTCTCTTGTTATTTCATAGGAGCTCCAAAGAAGACAGAGAAAGCCAGAGTCTTGTACCCTGTGTTTACAGGGGTTAAAGCAAAAAAAAATCTTTTGACTGAAAATTTTTCCTCGGCCAAACCCCATTCCACAGCCATACCTGTCACACACCCAGTTTAAGAGCCGTGTTTTTCTTCTTGTAATTTGGAGCGCTTGTCCTCCTAATTTAAAAAATAAAAAAATAGGAGCATCTTCTTATCAAAAATTAAAAAAATTTCCAGCTGTGGTGGCAGGACTATTTCCCAAGGACCATGCCCCCTCCCCCTCCCCACCCAAGAATCACCTGCACTCAGAATCAAATTTATTTTAACTAAATAAGACAAGTAAATAGTAAATAATAAAATAAGAACAAATAAATTAATGACAATCAATAGTACAAACAAAAACAATAACAAGATACAAATTAAATTATCAGTACTTAATATTTTTCAGTTAGGTCTAACTATAATCTATTCAACTGTAAAATAACACTGGATAGTCTTCACTGTATAATGAAAGACAGCAGCAGGTTTATTTAGGCTGCTGTCTCTTTAAGACCTCATGCACAGATCTAATGTTACACATGGCTCTGTGCTTACTTTTCTTTTTAGGAGTGCTTGTCCTCCTAATTTAAAAAATTTAGGAGTACCATCTGATCAATAATCAAAAATTAGCCTTCCTAATACGAGGTGACATTTGACTCCTTAAAGTGACTTACAGGGGTATTTTCTTTTTACCTTTGCAATGGCATCATTTTCATCTGTCAAATTCAAAAATGTATTTTTATAAGCTTTTTAAAATTTCTATTTAAAACAATATAAGTAGTAGAATGAGACAAATCAGTTACCAATCATATGAAATTAGTATTAATAAAAAATTAATTTGTACTACAGAGGTGGCACAGAAGAACACAAAAGCAGTTTGTACATTTTCAGACGTTTATTGAGGCTCAGAGGTGGCATGAGTGCAATTAAATTCATAGATTCATGTGGAGATTAATGTTTTAAATATAAAATTTTGAATACAGAAATATTAAATGATTTAAATAACTGAAATTATACGCTAAAAGTGAAACTGAAACCGCCAGCAGGTGGCGGCAAGTCAATCAGTACGTTTACATGGACATCAATACTCTGATTTTAATACGATTAAGACAATACTTTGATTAAGAGTCTACCATGTAAACAGAGATTTTTGATTACCTTAATCCAGCTAAAGTCATACTCGAAGTAAACGCACATCGAATTAAGACATGTGGAGTATTCCTATTTTAGTCGCATTATTGAAGTGCAGTACAGACATGTAAACACCTTAATCAAACTATTACCGTCGTGTAGGACTTTTCGCCGCATTTTGCGACAGAATACACACACGGGAGAGATCAACCGTTTGATGGCAAATAAAAGAGCTTCAACACTGCCGTCGTCTGTATGCATGTACAAATAATTAATTGCACTTGAAGCTTTCATAAAATTAAAAATTAAACACCCAAAACTGTATAAGGCATCATCACGAAGACAAACTATATGTTTATGTGAAATTCTGGAGGAGACGTCGGATAGCGTTGCGTGGTGACGTAATGACGCATGCCATTAATCGATCTGTGTACTATAACATGTAAAACAGGAACATGAAAGGATTATTCTAAAAGCAACTCATGTAAACACCTTAATCATAATATTGTCTTATTCAGAATAAGGACATTTACTGATGTCCATGTAAACGTAGTCAATGATTTCTTCACTGAATCATTCATTCAATTGATTCGTTCGAACGGATGATTCATTCAGGAATGAATCAAGTGACTCCCTGCGTCCCAATTTGCATACTATCCACCCTATCTGCCCTAAATAATATTGAAAATTAGTACTACCACACAGAATTTAGGATGGATAGTATGCACATTGGGACGCAGGCACTGTCTTTATGAATGATTAATCATGAATCAAAAACGCACTTTCATTCATGAATGAAACACCGCCGTGTTTGCTTTTAGAGATGCGCAGCGGCTCAGCTGTTACTTCATTTAGAACCATTTTCGTTGAAGATATAGAGCGAAATCATGCAGTACTTGTTTATTGATCTGTTGTATTAAATCAATATCACATTTGCAAACTCCCTTAATAATTATTAAAAGCTGTCACTCTCCTTATCGCGATCTGTGCACAGATGAGAGCGCGCGAGCGAGTTCTCAAGACTCAAAAGCAGGTGCAAATGTGATGCATTCCGTCGGAACCTGCGGGAATCTGTAGAATGATTACCGGTAATAGCCGCAATCCCGCGCAGAATTCTGCTCTGTTCTCTGATAATAACCCGACTGTGAATGATGCGAGCGGCGTTACTGTGTTGTCAGTGAGAAGCTGCAGCCGTGACGGGGATGATTTTTGGTGTGCCGGTGTTCTGACGATTTGTGCTACCCGCTCGGATTGTGCTACCTCCCATTAAAAAGATAGGTAGCACAAATCGATAGCGAAAAATGCTACCCATCAGATTGTGCTACCAGCAACTTATTAATGTGGTTTGAGGCTTTTTTTAATGTCCATACCTACCCCTACCCTAAACCTACCCGTTCACACCTACCCTTACCCTAAGCTTACCCTTAAAACAATGGAAATATATTATTGGTAGCACAATCTGATAGGTAGCATGTTTTGTCGGTACACCGGCAGAACAACAACAATGCGCTACATGTTTCTTTTTCCCTCATTTTCCCCATTATCCCTAATAACTAATGGAGTGAACACGGAGCAGTTTTTCCATGAGTGGGAACAGAAAACCCGGAGTGGATCCAGAGCGGAGTGATTACAGAACGCTTAGAGCGGAGAGAGGAACGGGCTTTCGCTCCACTCCAGGCTTTGATCACATCCCCCTCAGCAGGCTGAATACACCTCGTCTTTCCCTAATTTAAGACCTATTCAAGCTAAAATTAAGACATTTATTACACTGTTTGAGAAATGTAAGCCTATTTACGGCCTTAAAATTATGAAAAGTGAATTTAAGACATTAAAGACAGGCGGGAACCCTGCAATTGAACTTTAATCCCTGTGTTTATCGGTATCTTTATGTTCATTGGGTGAAAAAGAAAAATTCAATAAAGTAAAAAATAATTTGACATATCTTATATATATATATATATATCTTTTATCTATATTAAATATGTTAGTCACTATTCTGTGTCATCATTTCACTGTATGTAGCCTAATGCCAAAATATGAATATTCAAAGTAGTCTCACTGTCAACGTGTTACTGTTAAAAAAGTATTTAAATGTTAAACATCGTTAAATAAGGCAGTTACCGCACATTCATTCAGCCATTTTAAACACTGGAATAAGCAGTAGGGGCTCGGAATAAGAGCACCAATGCACACAAAAAAATTCAAATTAGGCATGGTTTTACTACAAATAAAATCAAAAATTGCAATTTAAGTTAAACCATATAACCACAAATTAACTCTGGTTTTACTACACTGACCATAGTTTAATTATGGTAGACTATTTGTAGTAAAAGTGTTGCTATACAAATGGTAAAAACTGAAAAAAACATGGCACTTTTACTATAGTAAAACCATGGTTAATTTTCATAAGGGTGTTTATCAGTCAAATTAATTTAAAACTGTACATTCAACAGGTGAATGAAATATGATCAGTAAAAGAAAAATACTGTTCGTGAGAAGACAAGCGCTGAAGCGGCAGGTTAGTGGGGAAATATATTTATTTATTATTCAGAATGCACATTTGAAAGGGAAATATATTTATAGGAACATTTCAGCAGGTTGAAGATAATTCATGTTAATGCAGAGAATGATTAATTGTTGTTGTTTTTTTTTTATTTATAGAAATGCCAGCCCTAAAATGTAGTAATAATCTGCATTCTCATGAGAAACTGTCTGTATGTAGGTGCACTGAATGCTAACCGGAAACTCCCGAGCCGCAATAAGTAGAACGCGGAAGTAGTTGTGTAAGTAGTCCATTTAACGTAACAAAGGCCTTATGATAACCCTCACCAAATTTGCAGATGATCCGATTAAAACTGTAGGAGGAGTTTGTCAAAGTACGAGGCCTAGAAATGGCAAAAACTGCACAAAAATCTTACAGTACAGGAAATTCAAAATGTACTTCCTGTTGGGTTTTGTACCAAGAGACTTTTTGGTAGGTAATGGTGTGATACATGTGTGTACATTTTCGTACATGTACGTAAAACGTAGCTCGAGGCGCACTCCGTTGAAATTTTACAGGTGTCGCTATCGAGCCATTTTGCCACACCCACTTCTGGTGCTCAGGCCCTAACTAGCGATTCATAAGTGATTTATCACAGAGCCTTTTCCTCTTTAAGAGTACATGTCATGGAATAGTTTAAAAATAATATAACCATCAACACAGAATCCCAATGCTCCCAATTATTTTTTAACAAACTTTCGGTAGTACATATTATAGTATATAGCCATATATCAGTCATGACATAAAATAATAATCAGCTTGTCATATCAAAAATAATTACAATATCACTGGATCCCAAATATGAAGTATGACACATCCTAATAAATTGTACCATCTGATTTGTAATTAAGCTAATTAAGTTGAAAAGGAACATTATTCTCACCTGCCCAGAGGTCCTCTTCAGTAATTGCAGGTATATCTGCACAAAGGCTCCTGATAGAGCCCTCGTCTCATCCAGTTTCACAAACATTGGACAGCCAAATCTGAAACAGAACAGGATGATAAAACCTCACTAATGACATACAAACTCTACTGGGTTTAATTCTTCCTGTCATGCCTGATTCAGCTTAACACTAAATAGATGCCTTGTGTTCATACACTAAAGGTCTAAAATCTTCCAGTTAACCTGTTATTTTAAAAATCTGAACATTTCCAGTACTTCGCTGAGCTTTGAAGATGGGCAAAATCAGGTGCACAAGGTTGTGGCTGACTCTGTTACATTGCAATAGGCTGTCACTGACAAAGTGGGTAATGTTGAAGGCCGGTCACACATAAGAACGAGGATTACGCCAGAGACAAGATATTCCACCAAGCAAAGGGTTCTGAAAGTAGCAGACTAGACACATTTTACGCTTAGTTAAAGATGCACGCTTTGCCACACTGTCAGCACAAAGCTAAGAAGACATCGGAGGAGGGGAATAAGAAACAGTCATGCAAATTGCTTAAGTGAGGTGGAGGAATTGGGACTCCTGAATTTGCATTTACTCTTCTTTTTTTTCCTGCTGTGTCTTAAAATAACATCTGATATCACTTTTGACCAGAAAACATTATTCAAGAAAATGGTATAAAAGAGGGAAGTAACTGTAAATGAAAATCTTAAATTTACAATACAACAATTGTTTTTCACTTGATCTAGCTTACTTCAGGTTACCAGAATCCATTAGCTGTTGAAGTCACCTTTCCATATATGAAAACACAAACAACATCCTACTCTGGCTGACACTGCTAAACTATGCAGAGAAAGTAGCAAGTTACAGGTCAGTTTGTGTGCATTTGTGCATGTCAGACCAGAACAGTATATTATTGTGTCAAATTACACCAATACACAGTTACACTTATTAGGAGTCTTGTGTTGAGGAAAACAAGGAAAGGAATGTGGGTGGGAGGGTTCATTCTTTTGTCCCAAATACCACTGTGCATATTTCTGCAAGGTACTTGTACTTCTACAAACGTTAGATTAAGTTCTTGAACTTGAGTTGCATTCCAGGTCTCTCTTCAAGTTACGTTGTCATACCAGTAGGTGGCGACAAGGGACTGTCTTTACGAGCGACTCATTGAATTGGTTCACTTAAATAATTAAAAAATGCTATCAGCATGGCTGTAGTCACAGGTGTGTTGATATTTAGAACAGCATTCTTGCTCATACAATAATGCTTAATTAAATAAAAAATAAAAAAAATAGATTTTTCTCTTTTCTTTAATCTTTCCCTGTCTAGCTTGTACTTATTTGAATAATGCTTGAAACTTGGTATTACAAGCACTTCCTGTCTATTTGCCTCTTTAAGATGAATCGCTTGATGTATTCCCCAATTGTAAGTCGCTTTGGATAAAAGCATCTGCTAAATGAATGATGTTTCCTCCACAAGGAGGAAATGTTAATTATGGTGCTGATAGCCTTGTGGGCAGCGACATACAGCACCATTGAGCTATGGGTGTCCCGAGTTCGAATCCCGAATCGAGGACCTTTCCCAATCCCGCCCCCCCAGCTCTCTCCCACTTCGTTTCCTGTCAGTTATCATCTGTCCTATCGTAATAAAATTAAAATGCCAAACAAAGACATCTTTAAAGGGGTCATATGACGCGATTCCTTGTTTTCCTTTTCTTTAGTGTGTTATGTAGCTGTCTGTGCATGTGTAAGATCTGCAGAGTTACAAAGCTCAAAGTCTCCCACGAAATGATTTATTCTATCTAAAAGAGAAGGATGATCCAGACCAGGCTAAAACGCCTCATTCAAACACGCCCCCACATGTCCATGTCACAATGTGGAAATATTTGCGTAATGCCACCCAAATGTTCACGCAAATAAAGGCGGCATGGTTTCAGTAAATGCAGTAGTGTTGATGCAGCCATGTCAGAGAGACGCGGTGTTTCTATGCGAAAGCAAAAGCACTTTAATTTGGCCTTTCGAAAGTAGATGCAATTAGGAATCATGGGTTAAGATTTGTTTACAACAGAACAGCACAACCCAAATGTTCGAATTTGTGCAAGGCATTTTACGGACGACAATTTTGTGAACCTAGGAGAGTACAAGGCTTACTGTGCACAAAGGCTATTTCCAAAAGATAAAAATTGGTCAATTCCGACTCTGCTATGACAATCTGGCGCTTCTGAATCAGCGACCGCAAGTATGTTTTGTTATTAGTTTAAGTATTTGCTATTGAATGTTCAAATGCAGTTTTGCACAGTGTAGAGAAGCGCGTTGTGTGTGTGTGTGTGAGAGGGGAACAGGGTCACATCATTAGTGATCGACCGATATAGATTTTTTTTTTTTATAACCGATACCAATTATTTGCATGTTTATGTGCCCGATAACCGATATGCAGAACCGATATTTATTTACTGAACAGTAATAACATTATAAATTAAATAAATAACTGAGTGAAGTAAGTCCATACTTCACTTTGGCTTTTCCTCCTTTCAGTCATCTTAAAAAAAAAAAAGGTTGAAAATTAACAGTCTTTCATGTTAAATTTAATTTTAATATTTGTTGTAAATTTAATCATATTACAACGATAAAAACATTTTATTTATAAAAAGCATCAGCGGCAACACTGATTTTAACAATAAGCTAAATAAATGTAGGTTTCATTTTCAAATGGAGAAAATAAATAAAGGACAGGAGTCATAACTTCATTTTAAACTACAGTTTTAGGTTTATAAGCTGTTTAATAGGCTAAAGAGTGAAGAATAATTCACTGGATAATGTTAATTCACTGAATAATATTCTCTGGAATATTGAAATATAACAAACAAAACATTGCATTTCTCAACTGGTATGTTATATCAGAATTATTCATGTTTTTGTCATTCTAGATTATGAAATGCCTGCTGACAGTGTGGTTTATCTATGCATTTACACAGAACTATAGCCTACTCGAACTGCGATCGCTCGTGGAGATAAATAATTTCCATAGCTATGTATCTATTTAGATGTTTATTAACGAATAATGGTTATGTAGTAAATGTTAATATAATTTAACGTGTTTTAAACAAGTGAATCTTGTTAAAAGTTACATGCGGTGGCCGTGCTGAAGCATTTCCTGAGTGAACAGCAATATGAAAGCGGCTTCACGAGACTAATGATGAGCATATACAACAGAGAGAGAATTAAATTCAGCGCTTTTTTTTCCAACATGCGCTCATTCATGGCTGTTTTATTTAATTCATGCAAAGTTACATCTTCATTTGGAGAGGACTTGACGGATTAGCCTACGTGACTCCGACTTCACGAGACTAATGATGAGCATAGACAACAGAGAGAGAATTAAATTCAGCACTTTTATTTCCAACATGTGCTCATTCATGGCTGCATATTTAATTCAGGTAAAGTTACGTCTTTATTGGGACAGACTGACGGATTATCTTACGTGACTCCATGAGTTTGTCTCTATTTCTTAGAGCCAAGCTGTATAAACTGCATATCAGGCATTTATGTAATACATCTAATTTGTGCATTAATGGCTGTTATGTTAAACAAAGTTTTCTAACTGCAGCAAATCAAGTAACTCTGCACACCGTTGTTGTTTTCTCGACTCCACTCAGACGCGCTGCAATGACGATCCTGCGCGCAATTCTAAAATAACTAAAAACACCCACAAGATGGCGTCGTTTATCTGTGAATCTAATATTACAAAACCGATATCAGATTATGGTAAAATGCTTAAATATCGGGAAAAATATCAGTAAATCTCTACACATCACAGCGGAGTGAATAGCCTGTCAGAAATCATAGCATGTCAGCTGTCTTAATGCGGCTTGTGTACTGCAAATACATACGAGCATCATCACTGTGTCTGTCACGTGACTCTGTTCCCCTTTCGGGCTTGAATTGATGGTAAAACGGCTGAAGCTCGCGATTATGGTAAGGGGCATTACATTTCTGACACGCGCTTGTGGTGTTCGGCCGATCACAATGCATTGTGTCAGCTGGCCAATCAGAGCAGACTGCGCTTGTCAGAAGGAGGGGCTTTGTAGAAAACAACGCGTTTGAGAGAGGAGGGGCATCTGGAACTACAATAATGTACAGTATTTGAAAAATTTTGTGTTTTTTGAACAAAGCATGTCAACATATTCTGTTACACCAAATAATTATCTTTAAAATAGCATCATAGGACCCCTTTAAAACTAAAAAAATAATAATAATGCTTAATTATGGTCAAAAAGGTCAGAACAACTGCAGAACAAGAGGTTCTGATCACAAAAGACAACATTTAACCTAGATCTTACATCACTATCACATATTTAGAATTAAGAAGACTTAATACTAAATCTCACGACAGAAAAATACCAATTATCTCTCTGAAAATATACCAGCTATGGAGTCATGGAAACTACTGTTGCACAAAGTAATGTTGAACAAGGACAGAGAGGGTTACGGAGTTTACTGTTATGTTCGGTTTTCACTGTACCAAAAAAAAAAAAAATCAAGTTCACTGTCAACATCCATCTCTTCTGGGATTTTTGCTGTAATTAGTGAGTTGGAAGTTGCTTTGCCATTTAGTAGCTCATGAATAATAAGAAAATATATTACAATAGTTTAAAGCCAGCCAACCAAACTCTTTGCTCAAGGAGTAAAATACCCAATGTGTGTACAACCTACTGAATGGGATTGTGCTTGTATAAAGTAAGCCTTACAATCCACAACGGTTGCTATAGATGACTGGCAACAAACCCTGCAAAAACAAGAAAATTTCCATTAAACCACACTGTGACACCACCCATGCAGAAATACAAAGAGCTTTGTTTTTACACTCACAGCTAATTGCTTAAGTTCAGGTTGCACCGCATAATCAACTACAGACTGAATGTATAGTGCACAGTCTAATTTTGCTTCATCTCAGTTTGTTTAAACTGTTTTTCAAAGCAATCATAAACATAAAACGGTTTTGGAGACAAGCTGGTTGTGACTCATAATACCAGGGACCATACCTGATTAAGATTTAATTACTCGGTAGATTCTCTGAATAATACATGCACAGTCAGTGTCAACTAAGGTGCTGTATTTTTACACCTGTAAACTTAGAATGAGTAATACGGTTTTACATCCAGACATTTAAGAGCCATTTGCAATCCTTTTGGGACTGCCAAGAAGTGGAAAAACATTTCAGCAATATGTGCTACCACTGAACTGACATAAGGATTGACAGGGCAAAGAGCATATAGATTGTGACTGGCACGTCATCACCTAATTCTGTTCAGCCAATCTATAGTTACATAAAGTTTTTGGGAGGGAAACCCATTACCACACCTTCTTACACAGTTTTGTAGATCTGCTACCATTAAAAGTTCTTAATGTTCTTGTCTTAACCCTGTAAAGCCTGACATAAATAAATTTTTGGGAAATAGAGCAGTTCATTCAACCTTTAGGCAATTATATACATACAAACCCGATTCCAAAAAAGTTGGGACACTGTACAAATTGTGAATAAAGGAATGCAATAATTTACAAATGTTGAAAGTGAGACATCTTGAAATGTCATGCCAAATATTGGCTCATTTTGGATTTCATGAGAGCTACACATTCCAAAAAAGTTGGGACAGGTAGCAATAAGAGGCCGGAAAAGTTAAATGTACATATAAGGAACAGCTGGAGGACCAATTTGCAACTTATTAGGTCAATTGGCAACATGATTGGGTATAAAAAGAGCCTCTCAGAGTGGCAGTGTCTCTCAGAAGTCAAGATGGGAAGAGGATCACCAATTCTCCCAATGCTGCGGTGAAAAATAGTGGAGCAATATCAGAAAGGAGTTTCTCAGAGAAAAATTGCAAAGAGTTTGAAGTTATCATCATCTACAGTGCATAATATCATCCAAAGATTCAGAGAATCTGGAACAATCTCTGTGCGTAAGGGTCAAGGCTGGAAAACCATACCGGATGCCCGTGATCTTCGGGCCCTTAGACGGCACTGCATCACATACAGGAATGCTACTGTAATGGAAATCACAACATGGGCTCAGGAATACTTCCAGAAAACATTGTCGGTGAACACAATCCACCGTGCCATTCGCCGTTGCCGGCTAAAACTCTATAGGTCAAAAAAGAAGCCATATCTAAACATGATCCAGAAGCGCAGGCGTTTTCTCTGGGCCAAGGCTCATTTAAAATGGACTGTGGCAAAGTGGAAAACTGTTCTGTGGTCAGACGAATCAAAATTTGAAGTTCTTTTTGGAAAACTGGGACACCATGTCATCCGGACTAAAGAGGACAAGGACAACCCAAGTTGTTATCAGCGCTCAGTTCAGAAGCCTGCATCTCTGATGGTATGGGGTTGCATGAGTGCGTGTGGCATGGGCAGCTTACACATCTGGAAAGGCACCATCAATGCTGAAAGGTATATCCAAGTTCTAGAACAACATATGCTCCCATCCAGACGTCGTCTCTTTCAGGGAAGACCTTGCATTTTCCAACATGACAATGCCAGACCACATACTGCATCAATTACAACATCATGGCTGCGTAGAAGGAGGATCCGGGTACTGAAATGGCCAGCCTGCAGTCCAGATCTTTCACCCATAGAAAACATTTGGCTCGTCATAAAGAGGAAGATGCGACAAAGAAGACCTAAGACAGTTGAGCAACTAGAAGCCTCTAGACAAGAATGGGACAACATTCCTATTCCTAAACTTGAGCAACTTGTCTCCTCAGTCCCCAGATGTTTGCAGACTGTTATAAAAAGAAGAGGGGATGCCACACAGTGGTAAACATGACCTTGTCCCAACTTTTTTGAGATGTGTTGATGCCATGAAATTTAAAATCAACTTATTTTTCCCTTAAAATGATACATTTTCTCAGTTTAAACATTTGATATGTCATCTATGTTGTATTCTGAATAAAACTTCCACATCATTGCATTCTGTTTTTATTCACAATTTGTACAGTGTCCCAACTTTTTTGGAATCGGGTTTGTATATGTAAAGGTTTGCATTAGGACTGGGCATTAGTACTGTAATATAAAACAGGAAATATGTGAAATATTTCTTAGCCAAAATGCAGACAGTTTTAAAGGTAAACTTAAAAAGGGAATTTAAATTCAAAATAACAATGTATAAGACCAGTAGACTATAAATAAACAACGTATGCAATGCATGTACGAGAATACGCTGTTTACACTGTTTTCGCTTTGATCAGAATGTAAACAACGTATCCTCGTACATACTTTGCATACATTGTTTACGTATGTGATACTCTCCAAAATGGCGCTATAGGGTGACATATTTTTTTTATTCCTTCGTGTTTGCTAAACGTTCTGTAATTTATTAGTCTGTATATAATTTCCTGTAGCTCAAATAGTAGAGCATGGCGCTTAGCAACGCCGAGATCATGGGTTCGATTCCCAGGGAAAGCAAGAGCTGATAAAATGTAAAAACTGTAACTTGAATGCAATGTAAGTCGCTTTGGATAAAAGCGTCTGCTAAATGTAAATGTAAATGTAAATGTATAATACAGCATGTGTGCCATGCCTCATCTTATTCGTTTTTGTTAATAAACGTTTTGTAAGCTAGTTTGTCATTGTATTATTGTTGTTGTGCTTTTTAATTCAGGATAACAATGAGTCTTAAATAAAAGTAAAAGGTGTGTAGATGTATGTAAGCAAAACTTATTATCTTTTGTAAAACGTGACAAGATCGTGAATCAAAAGTGAAAGCATCCGAAGCCCGACTTATAACATAGCAAAAGAGGAACTCCTGTTCACAAAATTCAAATCACAAATAACACTACTGATGAAAAAGAACGGGTTGAATGTTAACCACTTTCGTTTCCATATAACTATAAACTATGATAAAAGTTCATCAGCATGCATTGATTAAACCCATGTTGTAGCGTAAAAAAAAAAAAAAAAAAAAAAAGATTGCGACCAACTGAGAAAGTTAACTGCAAAACAGCAACCAGTGGGAAGAATGAGTCTGGAGCCCTGCTTGGTCGTGTAAGGATCCTTGCTGTCTATGGGAGGGTCAGAGAGCTCTCAGAATGCATCAAGAATATCTTAATTTGTGTCTTACAGGTTTGGAACAACATGTGGGTGAGTAATTAATGACAGAATTTACATTTTTGGGTGAACTCTCTCTTTAAATGTTATGCGTTTTTTATTTTTTATACATCAAGCTTGTATGGCTCATCCAGTATGATACAGTGAGAATATGGAGCTCACAAAAGGAGGAAACATCTCAAATTTAATTTACATTTTGGGGGCAAAGCATTAGCCTGGTAATACCAAACTCTGCTACTTCGCTTTGCTTCGTAGACAGAGTCTGGAAGGGCATAATTGACAAGCGTTTACTTTCTCGTGGGCGGGCGCTTGTCTGAAGTTTAAAATCATTGGTGTACCCGTAAGCCAATCACATAACGGTTGGTTATGACGCATGTTATTCGCCGGCTCAGCCGCCTCGAACTTCCGCTGTAAACAACACAGGTATGCGGCGAAAAACAAAACCATCGAGCGAAATACCGCTGTGAACGACTTTTGCAGATTATGTGAAGTAAATCTACACATCCACAATTATTTCCTTGCCGGACTTTGGCCTCCCCAGTTTCTCGCTGACGATCGGTAACAGTTGATAAATAAAACTTTTCCCAAAACCTGTCGGGAGTAGGGCCACAACATCACCTCCATTCAAAATGTGAACTAAACACTCTTCTTGTTCGGGCTTCGGTTGGCAAATGCCGGGAATATTCTCCACAACAGAGTGAATAGCATCCCGTGTCTCCATGTCCGCTGTCGCTTTAGATTTGCCTCACCTAAACCTAAACTACAATCTTAAATTCGGTGCTTAGCGTCTACGTCACGGCTCTCAGCCCGCCCTCTGTTCGTTGATTGGCCCAGCTGCTGCGGAGCCGGAGATAAACTGGGAGATGGTTTTCTATATCAGACTGAGTACAGAAGCAAAATGAAATTGAGCGGAAGTACGAAGTCTGATGTAGTCAGGCTAGCAAGTTTGAAGAATTTATCTTCCAGAATCTGGCAGTAAGTTTTGGGAGCTCATTTTAGTTCATCTCCTATCCTGAAAAGTCTGTCTTGCAGATAGATAAATTCTTCAAACTGTGGTACAAGAGGATGTGATGCTGGTCCTTCAAGAGTCACTCACAACTTATCTGTCCATAAATCCTATACAAAATCAGTCTTCATGTATTTCACAACACTTCGGCATGTTATTCTTATTAAGTGAGGGTTATTTTAAAGAATTTTTTACCCAAGCAAAGTCTCTGAGAACCTGACACCTTGTAATTCTGGAGACTCCAGGAAGGTTGCAGTTCTGGAAAATGATGGTGCTGGAGACTAAATGGTTCCTGATGGTTTCTCACCTAATTCTTCACCTTAATTATTAATTATTTTGCAGTTATCATGTGTCTTTTCCTCTCCACCTGTTTTTTCTGACCTTGCTGACCCAATGAGCATTTCGCTGCCCAGTGGTCATGCCTTAACTTTGCTAATTCTATTATTGCATTAGTATTGCATCCTTCTCATGGGCATTTAATTTTTTTTTTTTACTTTTATTCTTCAATTGTTCAATCTCTTTTTTGGCTCATTTTATCTGTAAAGGAAAATCTGCCTAATAATTCAGCACACCTGAAATAAGAAGTTTCTGACTATCAGCCTTCATGGACAATTATATATCACTTATAAATTATTAAATACAAAATCAATAGTAGTTATTAAGATTGATGTGGTTTGGAATTGGTAAAATGTTCTTGGAAAAAAAATATGACCAGAATATCAACTTGCCTAATAATTCTGCACACACTGTAATGCAATACAATGATGATGTACAAATAAGCCTTCCTCAAAAGCCTGTTGCATCCTGTTTGATACATTCCAACTAGAAATCATGTATGGACAATCAGTGGATATTTTCAGAATAATACTGGAAAAAGGCCCTTTACTTGCGAAAAAAGTATTAACTAACAGTAAGAATGCAGAAGGCATGTAGAGGATTGCTTTCAACAGGTTTTTTAGCAAAGTTTTGATCAACGTTGACAATTTTTAGAGGTCTTAGAAATTCACATTTCAAATATAATGCTAAAGGCTTCTTAGGGTTAAACATATATTTGTTTATGTTTACGATCATTTTCCTACGATCGTTATCGGCACTCCCTGAATTCCCAGTAAAAAGTATTCTCACAAGCATCCGCCTACATATTATTAATGTCACGTGACTAGATAAGTTTGAACTTGATAATTTTTTGTAGATTATGCAATGTTGAGATATTTCACTGTAGTTTCACTTTTAATCAAGTACAGACTTCCTGCTATTTTTCATTTTGCCAAGCATCTTTCTGCAGCACACTGTGCCACTAAGACTGTTGACATGAAGCTCAGTTTGATTGCTTCCGCACTCCAGGAATGGTTTCGCTGTCACTTCCATGCTACTGCCTGTAGAAACTTTAAGGCCTGCTGTGGCATTTCACCAAATCCAAAAAAGTCATCCAGAACATACTTCTGCATAAATTAAGGAAAAATACAACAATGCTGAAAAGAAAAGAAAAAGAAAAGAAAAAAACCACTACTAGAGCTCATGGCTGCCATAGTGGCTGTCACAAATTGAACATCACAGCAAACATCTCTATTACAGGATTTTACTTTCATCTACTCTTAAAGAAAGAGAATGAAAATGGCATCTGAGGAACTAGCTCTTGATCCTGTGTCAGAGTCATATTTAAAAGAAAAAGCATTAGAAGTAGCTCAGATGTCTTTAGACAGCAGGGCCAACTACAGGGCTATCTGTTGCTGAAGGAAGCTGAAATCTGTCAACCTGTCACTGGGTTCAATGGATTTCAAAAACTTCCACAGCATCATTTCTTCTCTTCCTTACAGCATATCAAACAAGTGTGTAAGTCACATTAGAAAGCTGAATGAGTAACTTTAACTTCTGCATTGCAAATGGTGATTCACTTAACAAAACAAGTACCAAACCCTTGATGACTATATACTCCCAACCTACCACGAAAAAGTCAAATCTCTATACCAGCAAAGTTTAGTATGATCGTGTTTTCTTGACTTTTAGTCTTTGCAAACCATATTCATTACTGAATTCCAGAACACTGACAAGCTTTCTATGAAACCTGTGGCTGATTACTACAAAAAGTTACCACTTGTGTGTGTATATATATATATATATATATATATATATATATATATAAACTTTCCAACATTTACATTTTAAAGGTTTTGTATATTAGAAAGCGTTAGAAATGTATATTCGTATTTGCAAACAAACTCCTGAGGTATTAAGCAGTATATGGTTACTAATGATATGTTAATGTTGGTTAACTTATCAATAATTAATGAACCAAAGAATCTAATTATAATACTGTAATATAATATTAACCAGACCAAACTGCAGGAGTCACATGTTTAACAGTTTACCGTGGTTTATTCTGCAGACTCTGTTACCGTTAGCTAACTAACATTAGCCTGTCAAATAACCCGCTCCAGTCATTAACTTTATGCTTCACTGCATGTGTTTACTAACCTGATTACCAGCTATTTTTACACGCTTCACAAAACATAAGACGTGAGATAAAAACGCGTGAGTTTTTAGCTAAAGTCATCTTTAGCTAAAAACACACATTAAAGAGTCATAGTTCACAGCTCGCAAATGATCCATTTTCGATCTCTCCTGTGCCAAGTAGTGAAATGAAGCATACGTTAGGCTCCTATAGTAAACACATCATAGATGTGATAAGCGAATAACAGTTTGTGGGTTAATCGTTTACTCACCGGTGGAATCCCCATCATCATCATCATCTTCATCTTCACGCACGATTCAGCCATGAAACTCCGCGGGAAATATCCAACATACTTCGTGTCATATAGGCAAGCGACAATGCCTTTGACATCTACGGGATATCTCCAGGCACAGCTAGGCCATTTTCCAGTGTTGCACAGAAGTGGAGGAAGAAGTAGTTTGTGCGACAGCTCTCGTATATCCCTCCCCCAAAAGGTTTAACGGAGAAGGTTACTACGAACTGCAGCAAGGGTGGGACATTTTGGCTCAAGCTACGCTGAAGTGGCGTGAGATTCCCACGCTAGCGACTTTCATTTGAGCCAAGATGGCGTCTGTTTCGTAACCTTGTGTGGTAAGCGTTTCACGGCGGTGACACAACCGTGCCTCTGGATCCCGAGGAAACATTACCGCGGGGCGGCACCCGAGTCCGCGTGACGTCATCACAATGCAACAATGTATCGTCTTCAGAGCTCGGATTCACATTGACATTTGGCAATGAGCTAATTAGAAATAAACAGATCTTGAGCAACTGGACGGTGCGAGTATTTAAGTGCGCATTTGTTTGATGCGATATTTCACTTTTATACATTTTAACCATACATTTAAGAAGTGGCTGCTGCAAATATGTAAAAGTATTTTATATAAATTCTGAATTAATTTCCAAATGTTGCACTGTCGTTTGTAATTGATAATTTGTTTTATTTTCTTCCACAAGTCATTTAGCAGACGCATTTATCCAAAGCGACTTACAAATGATACATCGTATTACTTTCAGAGCTGTTTGAAAATTATTTAAATTCCTGAATGCTTATGAAAAATTATAGAGAAATTGCACCAACCAGTTGCTTATTCAAAAGCATTCCAGTTTATCGATATGTAAGCTCAAATATTTAGTTCATACATAAAAATGTATGAATATATAAACCTGAATATAAACCTTTTAAAGATGTCTTAAACCGAATGAATAGAAAGGATAGCACAAAGTTGTCTGAAAGGCAGGGTTTATTGTCAACAGTGCAGTTTGCTTTATACAAGAGTGAAACTAAATAAATACAAATACGTGACAGCAATGTCAAGCGTAAAATAATGCATCTCTGTTGTACATAAATGCATCCCTAGCCTTCACCTACCGTGCTGTGGAAGACTATGCTCATGGATATTAATTAGATTAAGTGATTGGACGCCCCAGGAAGGTTACCAAGCAACGTCAACAAAAAAAGATTAATATTCATGATTTATTAACATTCGTATTATTTCCCCAGCCTCACTCTAGAGCGACACCAAGCGTTCATTGAGTCAAGTACACAAGGATTTCAATATTTATACACAGTATTTGTTCCTCTTTTAATCCTTTCTAAACTTAAAAAAGGAAAGAAAAAAGAAAACAATTAGTCTAATGTGTTTCGTTATGGAGTATGTATGCAGTAGTCACTCTGTGACAATATAACATACTACATTGCACTGCCATTGTAGGCTTACTCTGAAACAGCGAAATGATATGTGATGAGGGCCTTAGGGCCTTACTGAAATTACTGAATATCCTGCAACTAAATAAACGTGTTTAACTTGTTTAGCTTAAATCTCTGCAATTAGTAAAAGTGGAAGGTGTAAGCGACAGGCTCTTTCAAGACCCTTATGGTGTCCAAAAAATTGCATAGAGATGGGTTGTATTATTAATACCAGAAATAAAGAATTGGATGCCAGGTGTGAATCAACTGAGATTCACAAGATATATGAAACTATTGAAGAAACTGGTCTCATTTTGGAGAATTTGATGGAAGAAATCTACATTAGAAAAACACAAAATGATGGCAGAAATTAAACTGCTATAAAACTACATATTATATCAATTCCTTTTCTAACTAATAAAAATGAATGCAAGCAAACAAAGTTTGCCTTCATAAGGCTTTCAAGAGCTATGTTCCACACTCTAATTAAACTGTTGGAGGTAAATGCCTATATATATTCTGCGAAAAAAGCTTTAGAGATGTAGCCCCAGCTGTTAGTGGGACAGAAGAAGAGGATGAGCAGAAGGAAAAGCAGCATGAACACAACACTCACAGATGCAGAGCTGATATTAATCAGAAACGTCACTACAGTAACATGTTCAGCACATAGATTTACAAGGTAATGTTATATGGACCTAATTGTTGCTTGCCCTATGAGGACAGAGAATATAAAACCTTCAAAATATTTGTAATATTCATAATAATTATAATTAATGTATTCTGACTACTTTTTGATTTCTTTTAAATGACTTTTGACCTAACATAGATTTGAATGGGATTGTTGTTTACTACATTGATAAAAAAAGAGAACGAAAATATATTCTCTTCTTTGTTGTCAACATCATCAAGTTCATTAAACAGTGCATTACATCAGGTTAGGTTAATGAAAGAACTGTAGAGTTGAAAAGATAATTAATGAAATCATAAAAATGTCAAATTAAAACAGTAATAAAATGTAAAATAAAAATAAGCAAAATAAAACAAGAATATATATATATATATATATATATTTTTTTTTTTTTTTTTTTAAATCAATGTGACCATTAACCAACTCCAATGTGTTGTTAAATAATATAAATAATAATTTAAAATCTCAGTGAATATTTTATGTCAAGGGGTTTGGATGACAAAAATGTCCTTGCATTATATGAATAAATATTAATAAACATTAAAAAAAAAAAAAAAAACTGAAATTACATAATACAACCAAAGTCCTCCAGGTTTTAATAATATTTGTGCAGACTTCTAGAATCAATACTTAGTGATGATGACTGGATATAATGAAGACATTTTACATAGTATTTATTAACTTGCATAATTATTCATCTCATACATGGTCTAAATTATTGAGTTGTGCTTTTGTCCCCAAATTCAAATATCTGATTTTAAAAGGGTCTCTTTAAATCACCAAAGAAAACAGCAGATTCTATATTCATATTCAAGGTTCTTAGCAATCTGTCAGCTATTGTATTGCACAATCAATCACAAGCTCTCCCTAATGTTCTCTCTACAGCTCATTTTATGTCTGAGACTGGAATTTGTTACATAATTTACACATTAGGGTCTTCACTTTAAATTTCTCTTGCTCATCATTTGAGATCTCACAGAATAATATAAAGTACCCATCTAGAACAACAAACTAGGTTCAAACACAATCGTCGTCATTTCCTGAACCATCTTAACCTGACCAGGAGTGCTAAGTCCCCATTCAGCTAAATCAGCAAAAGCAGAACATGATACCCATCATAAACAGGCAAAAATTCAAATAATGCTGAGATTTATTTTTCTTCTCTATAGATATGGGATGCCAGATGATGGGATTTTCCCCGTGACTCTCTGACTCGTGGCTTGTGAATTGGTGAGGTAAAATTTGTTCAAAAATAAAGTAAAAAAAAAGATCAAATACACAGTAAAAACAGTAATATTGTAAATATTTCCTGTAAAGGCAAAGCTGAATTTTCAGCCTGTCTTCAGTATCACATGATCCTTCAGAAAAATATATTCTAATATGCTGGCTTAATATTTTTTGTGTAAAACGAAAAAAGTTCAAAAGAACAGCATTTATTTTGTAATGTTATAAATGACTTCGCTGTCACTTTCGATCAATTTAATATGACCTTGCTGAATGAAAGTATTAATTTCTATTTCGGACTATTTTCCCAAACTTTTGAGCAGTAGTGTACATGTCTTCTACGATTAAATCCACTGCAGTAAAACTGGTCCATACGTTAAGGATACATACTGTATATTTCACAGTAGAAGTAAAGCTAAATTTTGAGTTCAGCGTTTAGATGAAAACACTAACCACACAACAAATGAAATGAAAATATATTGAAATATTTAGATATGTGCATTTAAAAAACTGGGGTAGCATTACAAGAGAGGAGGACAAGGTACATTAAAAAGAAAATATATTAAAATATTTTCTTAAATATTTTTGTCACTGATGCATTGACACTGTTTCGTTTCAATGCATCAGTGTTCCAATGCAATAAAATTATAAATTAATGACAAGGTTTTTTTTTATTATTATTTATTTTTTACAAAATATTGTAAATACTATTTTTACACAAAATATATTATAAACACAAATATTTCATAATTATAACTGGAGTGTATAGATAAAGTGACCTTTCCTGTGTGTGCACTGCACTTCCTACGCATTGTCACACATTCTGTCGCAGTTATCTTCCATGTGCTATCACACCATGTAGAGTCAATTCAACCTTCATGCAGGCTATAAAATAAATAAATATAATCTGTGATATATATATATATATATATATATATATAAATCATGTAGCACTCACCAGAAACTGTATTCAGTTCAGAACAGTTTGTCGGTTTTAAAAGTTCAATGGGTGCATATCAACAGGTGAGTCAGTTCAGCTAAGATCCAGCAGATGGCACAGTGTTGTCGTTTATGCATCATGTACTTTCTCTTCTGTAAGTCTATGGCAAAGTGCATGGCCCTCCATTGTCTTGAAGTTGGACCATTGTTAAAATTGATTGGGCCTGTCTGGTCCATTATACAAGGTTGAAGAAAAGCCAAGATTAGAAGTCAGTCTTTCAGTCTAGCACCCCTTTGCCATCTCTAAAATGAGCCACTCCAGCTTGCCAGTTAGCAGAAGCCCAAAGTGCTTCAACACCAAACCCAAATCCTTAGAGGGCTGACCCAGACATGGCTCTGCCTGGGGCCCTACCTGCTCCCCCTGCTGGACGAGACAAAGATGGACAGATAAGGAAAATGGTGTTCGAGCTAAAAATAGTCATAGCATGTTGAAGCAGGGAAAAACAGAAAGGATTTTTACGGACGAAAATGACTGAGCTACTTTGGAAGATTACTGGGTCATCGCTGAGATCACTGAAAACACCAGCTTTGATTCTCACATGAAGTAGGTTAATTATGTTTTGCAAAAACATCAGAAATAAGCAAAACTACAGTCCAGCATCTCCACAGAACATGCTTTAATCTAGGAGTGGCGGTATGTATATTTTATCAGCAGGGCATGGCTGTAATGCACTTAAGAGAGCACCGTGTTCCCATCACTCTCACTGGTCAAATATGTCGCTATCTTCCCTTCTTTCCTGGGGAAGGAAGGCAGAGGTCACCAGGACTCAAAGTCACCAAGATGACGTGACAAATCAACAAAGATTCCGGGAAGGCAGGATATTTTCATTGAGAACTACGTAGTACAACGACCACATTCAAATATGGGAAAAATTCCATTTACGTCTTCAAGCTAAAATTTTTTCAAGCAATTTTTCTTTCCCTTTACAACTTTCACCTGTTCACTTAGCAAATACATGTTCTTTATGTGATATGAAAGTACATCTTACTCAGTATATGTTGTAAAAATAAAATTGATGTAATACATAAATTTAATTACATTAAATTACAATACATTATTAACCTATTAGTTTTGAATCAACAATTACAATAAATAAATAAATTTAAAAATAATATTAATTAAACATGATACACACACACACACACACACGTATTATATATATATATATATATATATATATATATATATATACACACACACACATACATACACACATACATATATATCTTTTATAGCATAATATTTTTTTTTGTTTCCCATGATTTCTTTTTAGTAATTAAATTACTGTGTAATATTTGCTAAACATTATATTATGTCAAGTATAGTGATATTAAATAAAAATAATAATAAATAAAAATAATATTTATAATACTAGCTAAATAAATTATATTTATAATACTAGCTAAATATTACACACACACACACATACATATATATATATATATATACATATATATATATATATATATATATATATATTTTTTTTTTTTTTTTTTTTAGGGTTCCGATGTAGCCTGGCATTACTGCATTCATTTTTTTTTCTTTGAATTATTGATTGATTGTTGACTATTTATATTTTAACATAATACAGTACATATGCAGTAGATGTATTTATTTTTGTGAGGTCAGATGTTGTAGTCAGTCCTGTGGTAAATCCTATGCCCTCATTCTTCATTCTGCAAGTCAGTATCTGCTCCTATGTGAGTGAATTCCTCAAGAGGCTTGCAATCTGTCTGCATGCTTTAAGTCTTTAAGTCTTTGTGCCAATATCTATCTGAGCCACAGCACAAGGTTGAACTGGTCGTCCTCACCTCAATGTGGAGGAGTCTTACTACGTGCAAGTAGTTGTTGATACTGTGTTCCAAGCGCTCCAGCAGAGTGAGTCCACAGCCAGGTTGGCTGAGTGTCCTGGCAGACCGCACATCCTGCGCTAGAGTCCCCAAAGACAACAGGATCTCAGCCCTCTGCTCATGCACCTGGAACACACACACAGGTGTCTAAAAGAGTGTGTGCCCGAGAGCAGTGTGAGTGGGTTGATGCTCTAATGGAGGCAGTGTGTGGGAGTGGGCTGCATTGAACGACTCACTGATTTTCTCTCCCAGGTTGCTTTGTGAATTCTGATGCATGGTAATTTAATATCAGACGGCAGAGCATCTACAGCACTGCAGACTACCTGTAAAAGGAGTGAAAACACAGCCTATCAAATGTCTCACCGCTGGACAGACAAGCAGAGATGTAGACGCTGAGAAGTCAGAGCGGCAAACTGTCAAACAAACACAGAGTCAAGTCAATAAGATAATGGATGGTGCCAAGACGGAAGAAGACAGTAGAGAATCAAGCCAGACAGTTAACATGCAAATAAGTGTAGCATGCAAACATCTAATGAGACCGAGCTATTAATACAAAAAGAGTAACTTGGTATTGATTCTAGCAGTTTTTTACTAACAAAAACACAAATATATGGTGGTGACTTGAAAAATCATTCAATAGATTGGAGGACTTTTATAGCCTAATTCAATTGAAGGTTATTTGATTTTATTTTAACACAAAATATAGGCTCCTGGAACGCCGGTTCAAGTCAGATGAATATCTTCTCAGACCTTGTGCTTAAATAAAATGGCTCAGCTCTCCTTGTAATATGATCTCTCATGAGTTACTATGGTGTAAGATAACAATTTAAACATTGTGCCACAGAAAAACATCCCAAAGGCCCATTTTATACCAAGGATGATAACTATAACGATAGAAGCATAGAGTAATAATATCACCAGAATCACTTTCTAAATGATTTTATTTATTTTTTTCTAGCTGATGAATGGTAAAAACATCAGAACAGCCAATCAGAATCTATCCTGCTTTAAAGAGATCAAGCATTTAAAGTGGAAAATGACACAACTGTAGATTGTGCTTATAAACACAATATTATGCGTTGGTGTGGACACTGATATCATTATATTTATCGTTCTTGGTGTAAATTCTAAAAGTAAAAGAACCATTTACATCTGAAGTAGATTTCACAGTCTTACCATTTCCACTTGTAAGTCCTTCACCTTGTTCATCATTATTCTGGCCTCGCTGTCACACACAAAGTCAATTGGTCTAGTGTGAACGTGAGGCAGTTCAGAGACAACCATGCTGAACACTACTACCAGCACTCCTATAAGACAACCAATCCAATGAGAAAATGTGAGTCTGTAATGTATTATGTATCTGTGGGGAATACAATAATGAATTACGGCGGTAGATCCATTAAGTCACAAATGTGCAATACTCAATAACACTTTACAATAATTACACTTACACTATTGCATTATAAAATTATTAAATCAAAAGTTAATAGTTACATGAAACGGCTCTCTTTAATACTTGATTGTGATTGGCAGTGGCACTGAGTGGTTAAATATTTTTCTATAATAAAGTGCAATAGCACCTGCACACCGTTTCAAAAACCTTGATTACAGAAGTAGTTTTCCCCTTCATTTTTCCCAAAGACATTAAAGTAATGTCTGCATTAAAAAGCTATAAGCCATGAACCAAACCAATCAGCTATGAGGTCAATCACAAGATCACAAACTTCGATTTTAAGCAAAAAAGTATCTGAAAATCGGACAAAATGACAAAAGTATGTGTACTTTAATGAGGGCTTTAATGAGGGAATCTTTCTACAATCCCATGAAGCATTGAAGACAACAGCAAATTCAAAACAATTGATAAATATCATTTATAAAACTGTTGATTTAAAGATGTGGATTATATATAAAATATATTTTGTGCTTATTGCAAAATATGCATATTATGCATACAAATATTTAAGTAGCTGGATGCTAGTGTAAGAAACAGATGCTAGTGTACTAAACGAACAACATACTAGCATGGTACACTGTACCAAATTAATTGTTTCTCTATATCATTTACAGTGCTTCATTGGAATGGGCGTTTCTTTTGGTGCAGTTTGGTCTTAGTTTTCATATTATTATTATTCAAATTATTTTAAATATTTAAAAATAATAATCATTTGAAATAATGTGGGTTGATTTTGGAGAAAATGAATGGGATTTTTACTTCTGTATCCCAACTTTTGCACTTTATCCACCTTTTTTTGCAAGTAAGCTATTTTCTGTGAATGTGGGACACTTCAGATTCATTAGCCGCTATAGGTAAATAGCTCGAAGAATAGCAAAGTGCAGTAAATGGTAAAAACTAATGTTAAAATTTTAGAATTACTACATATGATGAGAAAGACCAGTCTGCAATATCAGGTAGGCCATGCCCACTGATATAAGTTGGATAATGCGAATGTGTTAACGTTGCCCATGGCATGCTACAGTAGCCTACTTTGGTGTCTTTAGTATAACTTTGAGTTCAGTGCAAGCAAGTGTAATAAAAATTATTTATTTTAATGTATGTATAGACAGACAGGTAGAATAAAACAATTAACAGATGGCTACCCAGCAGGCACACAACGTCATAAGACATTGATATTTGGTTGAATTTCAGTTGCGATGTCGGGTGACCAAAATTAAATGTCAATTCAACGTGTAATGTCATTGTTAATTTGATGTCCAATACTGACGTCAGCTGATGTTGATATTTGTTGTTTTTAGGTTGTGTAACCAAAATCCAATGTCAACCCGATATTCATTCTCAACCAAAATGCAAAATCTGTTCCGCTGTCATTATTGACATCCTGTGCCTGCTGGGTAGAAGTTCAGGGCCTGTATTCACAAAACATCTTAAGGCTAAAAGTAGCTAAACTTGCTGATTTAGGAGAAAATCTTGGATAAAAAATGTGTTGGATAAAAAACTCCTAAATGTTTGCTCTAAGAGTATTTTACAAAGCATTTTAGTGCTAAAACTAGCTCATAAATATGTGAAAAGTTAGGAGTAGTGAAGAGAACTTCTAAGTCACTAAGACAAACTCCTAAAATGGCTGTTGCCGGCAGTTTGGTTTTCCTTTGATTATATCCTTGTTTTCATAAACCAGTTTTGGGCAAGAAGTAACAGCTGTTCTCGCATCCAGTTTGGTTTTCTTTTACGTTTGCATGACTTACTATGAAGCATACACGTAAGAGGCTGACAATCAGCTGAACATATGCTTGTTTAATTTAGTGACACTAGCCTGCATTTTAAAACCTTTATTTGAATGTGGCAATTAACCTTTTTATTTTTAAATCTTTATTTGAATATGGGAACATAATAAATCTCTGACAGAGATCCCTCCACTATCAGCCAATCACTGTGGGCATAGTTAGTAAGCGTGCTGACATTATCCATAGCAACGAGGTCAACTTTTACTAAGACTTCTCTAAGTAAAAGTTTGTCTCAGCAGCTTTGTGAATAGGTTGTAAGTGAAAACTCTTAGCTAAAAACATTTACTGCTATTTAGGAGAACTCTTAGTGGTAAGATAAAATGTTTTGTGAATACTTGCCCTGAGTCTACAAAACGAAAACACCAGAACCGGCGAGAGATGTAACAAGACGATAAGGACGTGAAACAGAGTCGTGTTACACTGTATCTAAATTTGCTAACAATAAATTAATCAATATTGTAGGCCTATTTTTGCAGTGTTCATTCTGTTACATCGGTTTCTGCGTTATAATGTCCTTTTAGCTGAAGTTTTAAGATAATCTGTCCAATATTTAATGTTCATGTACCCGTGCAAACAGCTGGTCATTACAGTAAAAATAGGTTTTTCTCAATGACCTGACCCAAAACTCAAATTTATCAGAATTTTCTAAATAACTGCGCAAAAGTACATTTTTACAGAAACAGAGAGTTTTAAAAGCCGCTAACACTTATCTTCACGACCAGTTCTGTAAAAGGTAGCAGTCATTCATGCGTACTTACTTAAATCCATGCCCTGTTACAACATGAGATCTTCATTTGCGTTGATTTCCATTGGAGAGCGTCTTTTTTGAAGAAGTCACGCGAAAACGCCCACCGAGATGTGCGCTCCTCCACTACACTGACTACATTCATCATGTGCATCGCCCCCACACTTTTTGACTTCTGAATCTTCCTTTCCCGGCTGGGACGTTTGTTATGTAGTCTCTGAACATGCCCCGACGTCCCTGCAGTGAGTCACTCACACCGGAGCCAAAATAAAAGTGAGGGTACCCAGAGGTTGTAGTAGATAGGCCTACTGATGCAATTCTAAATAAACAAACAAACGTTTTTTGAACAGACTTTTGGAAAGAAAAAAAAAAAAGGTAGGCTGAACAAACAAAAGTTTGGTTCAGGTTAATATTTTATGTGATAAGTCTTCTGCTTTCAGTGGATTGCCACATTCAGTAGGACATGCTTTGTATGTACAGGTGCTGGTCATATAATTAAAATATCATCAAAAAGTTGATTTATTTCACTAATTCCATTCAAAAAGTGAAACTTATATATTATATTCATTCATTATACACAGACTGATATATTTCAAATGTTTATTTCTTTTAATTTTGATGATTAGAGCTTACAGCTCATGAAAGTCAAAAATCAGTATCTCAAAATATTAGAATATTTACATTTGAGTTTGAATAAATGACCATCCCTACAGTATAAATTCTGGGTATGTCTTGTTCTTTGAAACCACAATAATGGGGAAGACTGCTGACTTGGCAATGATCCAGAAGACGAACATTGACACCCTTCACAAAGAGGGTAAGTCACAGAAGGTCATTACTGAAAGGTGTGGCTGTTTACAGAGTGCTGTATCAAAGCATATTAAATGCAAAGTTGACTGGAAGGAAGAATTTGGGTAGGAAAAGGTGCACAAGCAACAGGGATGACCGCAAGCTTGAGAATACAGTCAAGCAAAGCTGATTCAAACACTTGGGAGAGCTTCACAAGGAGAGAACTGAAGCTGGAGTCAGTGCATCAAGAGTCACCACGCTCAGACGTCTTCAGGAAAAGGGCTACCAAGCCACTTCTGAACCAGAGACAACGCCAGAAGCATCTTACCTGGGCTGTGGAGAAAAAGAACTGGACTGTTGCTCAGTGGTCCAAAGTCCTCTTTTCAGATGAAAGTAAATTTTACATTTAATTTGGAAATCAAGGTCCCAGAGTCTGAAGGAAGAGTGGAGAGGCACAGAATCCATGTTGCTTGAAGTCCAGTGTGAAGTTTCCACAGTCAGTGATGATTTGGGCTGCCGTGTCATCTGCTGGTGTTGGTCCACTGTGTTTTCTGATGTCCACAGTCAACGCAGCCATCTACCAGGAAATTTTAGAGCACTTCATGCTTTCTTCTGTTGACAAGCTTTATGGAGATGCTGATTTCATTTTCCAGCAGGACTTGGCACCTGCCCACACTGCCAAAGGTACCAAAAGCTGGTTCAATGACCATAGTGTTACTGTGCTTGATTGGCCAGCAAACTCGCCTGACCTGAACCCCATAGAGAATCTATGGGGTATTGTCAAGAGGAAGATGAGAGACACCAGACCCAACAATGCAGATGAGCTGAAGGCCACTATCAGAGCAACCTGGGCTCATAACACCTGAGCAGTGCCACAGACTGATCGACTCCATGCCACGCCGCATTGCTGCAGTAATTCAGGCAAAAGGAGCCCCAACTAAGTATTGAGTGCTGTACATGCTCATACTTTTCATTTTCATACTTTTCAGTTGGCCAAGATTTCTAAAAATCCTTTCTTTTTATTGGTCTTAAGTAATATTCTAATATTTTGAGATACTGATTTTTGACTTTCATGAGCTGTAAGCTCTAATCATCAAAATTAAAAGAAATAAACATTTGAAATATATCAGTCTGTGTGTAATGAATGAATATAATATACAAGTTTCACATTTTGAATGGAATTAATGAAATTAATCAACTTTTTGATGATATTCTAATTATATGACCAGCACCTGTATTCATTAATCTTCATATATTTATATACCTCAGTACATATCCACACCATATTTTACTTTTATATTTTATTGATGTCATTGATTTTGCTAGTAAATATTTGCTGTTTTATTGCGTGTATAAATATGTCATTGTGCACATAAAAAGTACAGTATTCTATTTCCTGTCATATTTATTTACAGCATGCATTACATTTAAAAAAAAAAAAAAAAAATCAACCCACAAAACTGAAAAGTTTAATTGTGCCTTTTTGTAAGAAAATCAAAGTAGTGCCAAAGTCACGACCTGTATTGATATTACTCTTAAAATATTTAATGTGCTTACTAATATCACAGAAACAGACTAATATGAAAATGTAATACGGTCAAGTGAGTAACAACAAGACAGATTGATGGCAACAAAAGGTGTTATCAGTCTACCTATTTGGATGGTAACATAATGATACAAACATGTTTAAAGTGATCTCTGTGTTTTTAAGTGTTCAAGGGCTTAAAGAAAGCAGGTGTGTGTATGAATCAGCAGAGATGAATGACTGTGCTCAGACAGCCTACTTTCATGACCAGCCTTCTGGTGTCTCTGTCCCTTTGAGAATTATCATAAATATTTGTTTTATTCAGCTCCAACATATCTCTTTGCCAGATTAAACACACACACACACACACCACTAAAATGAGCTTCAGCAGTAATTTCATTTCACATTTTTCAGCACAGATGTATTTGCAGAAATATAACAGGTATATCTTCCTAACAAAACACCTGTTGTCTGGATTTGGATTTGGTGAATTGTTGTAAACATGAGGAGATCATAGTACATGCTCTGTTTATTTGCTGCAAATGTGAACACTGAGCCAGAATAGTGATAGTTATGTTTAAATACGAGCGAATGCTTGCTCTGAACATTAGTGCACACTGAAATTAGAGGATCTCACCACCCTCTCTCTTTCACAGTGCAGAAACAATCTTCCGCTCAGTCACCCTGCAGCAGCCCACAAGTCACAGCTGTGAAAAATCAGGATAGAGCAAAAAGCCTTGTCTGCAAGCCTTGGAGTCGCTGTGATCACAACAAGCTTGGAACACCATCAGTAATGATTACAACACCAAACATAAATCTGAAACATGTTCCATAGTAGATCATCTTCCCCTTTGTAGATAGATAGATGGATGGATGGATGGATGGCTGGATGGATGGATGGGCATTAGACATCCGGATAGTAACTGGTTTCTATTATCTATTATGGCTTCTATTATCTATTAGATAGATCCGTGTGATAACTGTTTTTACAGATAGATAGATAGATAGATAGATAGATAGATAGATACATGGATGGATAGATAGATACATGGATGGATAGATAGATACATGGATGGATAGATGGATAGATACATAGATAGATAGATAGATAGATAGATAGATGGATAGATGGATAGATGGATAGATGGATAGATGGATAGATAGATGGATACATGGATGGATAGATACATGGATACATGGATGGATAGATACATGGATGGATAGATACATGGATAGATAGATAGATGATAGATAGATAGATAGATGGATAGATAGATAGATAGATAGATAGATAGATAGATAGATAGATAGATAGATAGATAGATAGATAGATAGATAGATAGATAGATGATAGATAGATAGATAGATAGATAGATAGATAGATAGATAGATAGATAGATAGATAGATAGATAGATAGATAGATAGATAGATAGATACATGGATACATGGATACATGGATACATGGATACATGGATACATAGATGGATACATAGATGGATAGATAGATGGATACATAGATGGATACATAGATGGATACATAGATGGATACATACATAGATACAGTGAGGAAAATAAGTATTTGAACACCTGTCTATCAGCTAGAATTCTGACCCTCAAAGACCTGTTAGTCTGCCTTTAAAATGTCCACCTCCACTCCATTTATTATCCTAAATTAGATGCACCTGTTTGAGGTCGTTAGCTGCATAAAGACACCTGTCCACCCCATACAATCAGTAAGAATCCAACTACTAACATGGCCAAGACCAAAGAGCTGTCCAAAGACACTAGAGACAAAATTGTACACCTCCACAAGGCTGGAAAGGGCTACGGGAAATTGCCAAGCAGCTTGGTGAAAAAGGTCCACTGTTGGAGCAATCATTAGAAAATGGAAGAAGCTAAACATGACTGTCAATCTCCTCGGACTGGGGCTCCATGCAAGATCTCACCTCGTGGGGTCTCAATGATCCTAAGAAAGGTGAGAAATCAGCCCAGAACTACACGGGAGGAGCTGGTCAATGACCTGAAAAGAGCTGGGACCACCGCTTCCAAGGTTACTGTTGGTAATACACTAAGACGTCATGGTTTGAAATCATGCATGGCACGGAAGGTTCCCCTGCTTAAACCAGCACATGTCCAGGCCCAACTTAAGTTTGCCAATGACCATTTGGATGATCCAGAGGAGTCATGGGAGAAAGTCATGTGGTCAGATGAGACCAAAATAGAACTTTTGGTCATAATTCCACTAAACGTGTTTGGAGGAAGAAGAATGATGAGTACCATCCCAAGAACACCATCCCTACTGTGAAGCATGGGGTGGTAGCATCATGCTTTGGGGTGTTTTTCTGCACATGGGACAGGGCGACTGCACTGTATTAAGGAGAGGATGACCGGGGCCATGTATTGCGAGATTTTGGGGAACAACCTCCTTCCCTCAGTTAGAGCATTGAAGATGGGTCGAGGCTGGGTCTTCCAACATGACAATGACCAAGCACACAGCCAGGATAACCAAGGAGTGGCTCTGTAAGAAGCATATCAAGGTTCTGGCGTGGCCTAGCCAGTCTCCAGACCTAAACCCAATAGAGAATCTTTGGAGGGAGCTCAAACTCCGTGTTTCTCAGCGACAGGCCAGAAACCTGACTGATCTAGAGAAGATCTGTGTGGAGGAGTGGGCCAAAATCCCTCCTGCAGTGTGTGCAAACCTGGTGAAAAACTACAGGAAACGTTTGACCTCTGTAATTGCAAACAAAGGCTACTGTACCAAATATTAACATTGATTTTCTCAGGTGTTCAAATACTTATTTGCAGCTGTATCATACAAATAAATAGTTAAAAAATCATACATTGTGATTTCTGGATTTTTTTTTTTTAGATTATGTCTCTCTCAGTAGACATGCACCTACGATGACAATTTCAGACCCCTCCATGATTTCTAAGTGGGAGAACTTGCAAAATAGCAGGGTGTTCAAATACTTATTTTCCTCACTATAGATAGATAGATAGATTAGTGAAAGGCATTTAAAACTTAACATTGTCAAAATGACATCAGCACAATGCACTGATGAAGACAAATGCGCCATCACATGGCATTAATGACAGGCAATAGGAACAGAAGTGGAGTCAACCCGCAATAACTAAACCAGTGACGGAACCCGCATTGCATCACAGAATCAATTCCTGGCCAGTGCACGCGCCCCAGGCTCTGCCGGCTTAATTACTCCTTTACCTATCAGCGCGTGCAGTGCACACTAATCCGAAGCGTTTAGGAGATGCATTAACACCGACAAGTATGTTTTAAGGGAAGCGCTTGGCTTTTTTGAAGTTTAGCTTCCAGTCTGAGGCGAATTCAAAGACGAGCGAGAGGCATCAGCAACAGGGCACTGCCAATTCACCGGCGAGGACAATTACACAGAAAGTATCTCGATCGTCTAGACGAACAATTGGAACCGAACAGCACTGACGTCATTACTCGATACTGATTGCGTTGCTCTAATTGTGTGGGGATTTCTTACATTTTTGCGTCATTAAATGGAGCGGCGTAGGTGACGTTTGGACTGTTGCGTTCAAGAGGAGCTCTTACCAAGACTAAAAGCCGGCGCGGAAAAATGTAAGTAGCCGCCAAAGACGAAATTGCAACCTGTTAAGGTGTCCAATATTGCTGCCGATAAACTGCGCTGTTAGCGCGCTTTAGAAGTCACTCAACTGCCATCAGAAAAACCCGTTCGCCGTTTTGAAGCTTTTGCATGTCAATCTTATTCCGAAGGGCATTTAATCGACTTGGTTATCTTGTGGGGCTCAAGGGCACAGTGTTATTCGTGCAGGGAGTTGAACATACGCTTGATTCTCTTGTCTAGATCCTCTAATGAGGACAAATAGGCACAATTTGGTCAGACCGAGTCAATATAAGATGATGTCCTATAGCTCCCCAGAAACCCTGTGGATTCAGTCGTTTATATAAATACATCCAATGTCCCTTCAAGGTCCTTTCTTAGTTTTGGAGGAATCTGAAGCGCAAGAAAGAAAAATGTAATTTATATTTGCATCTAAAACAGAATTCGATATCTCCACCTCTGCATTCACTTAGGGGACAAATTCTGTAGAAAGAGTTCACTTCACATTCAGAAGAGGGAAAAATCTCATGACTTGGAGAGAAACTTTATCTCCTTAACTTGATTGATTTTATATCATGTGGAGTTGATAAATAGCTATCAGTTCAAGTTTGATTTAAAAAAAATTATGTCAGCAGTAAATTTATGGTAAAAATGTCTAGACTTTACCATAAAAATACACTGAAGATATTACAAGCATTACAGGTGACCAAATTCACAGTTTCTAAGTGTATATGTCATTCGGCTATATAATGTGTTATAATAACCTATTTGATGTATAATCTGTTTGTTGTAATGAAGGCCACATAATGACTTAAAGTTCAGCAACATTGGCCTCTCCAGCAACAGTGACTAATAATAACTTGAAGACAGAGCACAGTGTTGCCCACACAAACATAAAACACCATCAGGGTAACTCACATGACACTAATGTAACGCAGTAAACATGAAATAAATAACAAACAAATGCTATTAGAGTGACTCAGTGCACAGTATTTTACAGTAATCTACAGTGAAATTATATGTATTTTATTTAATATATTTTCTTGTATATGCAAATAAGTTGTTAAATTAATTAACTGTTTAGTTAATAAATTCATTGGTTTTTATAGCATTTGTACATTATCTGTCAGTTCAAATCACAACATGCAGTGTATTTTCACCCTGAATGTATTTACACTCGTGGAATTTTGAATGAGCTAAAACCATTTTGGCTAGTATTGAGCAGAAGAGAGCCACATGCTATTGAGTTTTATACACACTGGGTTTTATTCCTGTCTGGGATGGCAATACTTGTAATCTAATATCGACCCTTGTTTCACACCCCCACTACGGATCGACGTCTCATTTTCTCACCCAGACCCATATTTAAATAGTCAATGAACAAGATGTTCTTTTGAACTCTTTCGGGCTTCCACAATTCATTAAAAGAACATTCAGAAAGTTTTGTGGAAGATGCATCAAATTGGGTCAGTGTGTTAGCGCTGAGGGCGTTGGAACACCCAATTCAAAGGAATGCACAATGGGTAGGGATGCTCACCTGTCCACACCACGTGACGTGTGTAGCCTTTGTGGACAAACATTAGTTAAGTGAAGATAGTTTGCACAGTGCAGTCTGATGTATAAAGACACAAAGAAATAAGGTCTGTTTATTTACTACGAATCTTAAAGATATTATGTCCATTCAAAAATGAAAATTTATTTCCTTCTGTGAAACACAAAAGAAGATATTTTGAAGAAGTAGTGGTTTAAACAACATTGGACCACATTGAGTTTCATGGTATGGACAAAAAAGCTTTTTGTTTTGTTCAGTTTTGTTTAAAAATATCTTCTGTGTTCCACAGAAGAAGATTCAGAACAACATTACAGTGATTAAATAATGACAGAACTGTTACTTTTTGGGTGCACTATACCTTTAAGGAGCAGTGTCTGTGAAAAACTTTTAACCATTGACATTAGCAATAGCAGTATTACCAGACATGACTTTGAAATGATATGTTTGATGACAGCTGCAAACACAAAGACATGTTGTTTCTATCACTATGTATAAGGACAGGGTTTTTAAGTTAGGTCTGTATGCATGAGCATGCATGGAGGAGAAAGAGAGCTTGAACACATATACACAAAAACACTGCAGTGTTGCAAGAAAACTGTCAGAATTCACAGTGATGCATTCATATTTCATCCCAGCCTGTGCCCCTGCTGTTCCCTGAGCTGGCAGTAGACCTGTTACTGAGCCCAAAAGCAGCCTACCAGTCTCTGTCTCTGTAGGGAAATCTGTTTAACAACCTATTGGTTTCTTTCTCTCTCTCCAAGGAATTCTGTCTTACATTCCCACGAAGCCTTTGAGCTGTTGGTGCTCGTAGGCCAATGCATCCTATATGCATTTCAAGTTTGCATCTATATTTAGTATTTACAGTAAGCATAATATTAATGAGCCGTGCAATAAACTGCCCATTGGCTCTCCACAGGCTTTCAAAGTAAAGATGTTCTGTGTCATTCTATATCAGTTCATTTAGAAGGGTAACAGGTGCATACTAATTTCAATAGAAAATAATTCAGCTCTTTGAGCATCCATTAAAGGGTTTCTCTCATTGTAAATAACAAATCTTTGCATGATAGACTGAAAACATATCTGTTCCTGCCTCGGGTCATTAAAACTTAGTCATAAAACAGGCATGCGTAATCTACGTGTTAAGTGCTTGAGTTCACTGTAGTGCAAAATAGCGATTACTCACACAGCAGTAGAAAATACATCTATTGATTTTTGACAATCGAGTCAACAGGTATGAAGTGTAACCCCTGTCTTCCCACACAAAGCGGGTTTCCAGCACGTTATTATGGCATATATTGCAGTACGCGCGCGGGAAGAGAGAAGAGTTCATTCGACAGCTGGATAGGCTGCTGGGCTGTTTTCTGCGGAGAAGGACCTGTTACTCAGTTCATGCTGCTTGTTAAATTGCGTCCCGGTGATGCACAGGTGATCTCGTGGCTTTTGGGAATACCATATAGCTTTTAAATATTTAATTCCCGCTGCATTTGCGGTTATGGCGCGAGACCGAGCCCCTCAGCGCGTGCTTCAGTATCAACAAACTCTGGTGAGTAGGCTATAGTGCTGGTCAGCGTGATTCGGAATTTTATTTATTTTTTATCGCGAAACCAGCTGCTTTATGCATAGTATGACTGAGCTGTTGGTTTATTTTAGATATGAACGAAATCACCCTTAGAATGGTTAAGTAGACGACAAGACAGACACAAGTTGGATAGCGAGAATGTAATTATTGTAGGCCAGGAGTGTAAAAGAAGGTTGATATTTCATTTGTGTGTGTTGCTGGCATTTGTAACGAACTTCTGAGCCATTTCCAACTAATTAAGTAATTTGTTTGTTGATATAGGAGGTAATTCAAGTCTGTCTAGTCCACAATAACATTTGAGGCATAACTAACGGCATCATTTGCATTATGAGTTCATCCACATTTCAAGTTTAAGGGCATCATCAAAGTCCCCTCTTCATCCCTGTTTCATCCCTCTTGTGCCCCTCCTACTTCTGCTTTTGCACTTGTGGACTAAATGTAGATCCACTCTGAATATTAATTGACTCATGCACCAGTTTCCCCCCCATTTCTGTCACATGGTGATTGACAGCTGTACCCAGGAGCACTCGACAGGGATATCTCTATATTCAGGCAGATATGAAGAGAAGGAGAACTGGAGAAGGACACGTTCAAACGGTCGGTATGGGGTACAGTCTCTTCGTTCTGCGCCAAAATCCCCTGCTTCACCCCTCCCACTAACATCCATCTATCTGAGCAAGTTTTTTTGCACTGTTATGACAAATGCGTTTGCATAATGAAGGTAGGCGTGAAGTGGCCGCACTCGGATCCATGTGTTGCGTTCGTATCTTGTCTTTTTGAGTTCAGGCTATTTCTGAGCAGCCTTTCTCCCTGCAGGGCCAGACGATGTGTTCCTCTGCGTCTATGTGTGTGATGAATGAAACTGGGACATTTTTTTTCCGGCCCTGCTTTCCTTATCAGTGAGAGGATCAATACAGCGCTATACAAAATGGTGGCTGGAGACTCATGGTTTCATTCCCTCTCTCAACACCTTTCCCTTTGACTAGGGGTTGCGCCTCGTTCTGATTGATGTCTTTATCATTTACTGTCCTCACGATGTGCTTCGCTGCACTGCCAGGCACGAGTCTGTCTGGACAAATTTGGCCAAAGGAGGATTAGTCTGTGATGTGTGTTTTTCCATGCCATGTTTGTTTTTCTTTCAGTATGTGCACAAGCTCACTCTCTGTATTTTGTTGTCTATTAATTGAATTTCTCTAGGGATATCGCAATGCTTATGCTTTTGTGACTCACGTTTTCCAAGTCTAAATGCTCAAATATGGCACTCAGTACTGTCAGTTTTAAGAAATCTGGCCTTGCTCAGTGATTTGTGTTTGCACTGAAACTCATGTGATTGCACTGGCGATATTATCTTCTCAAAGGACCTTTCAAATGGTCTTGCAAGTAAGGGCATCACAAGTGCAGTTAGTCTGCTCTTCAGTGGCCTTTTGTATCTTGCAGCTCACGATTGTGCATGCCCACACTATTTGCAATTTTCCCCCCGCTCCTTTCAATGAATCTGTTTCTCTCAAGCTTCTCATCTGCACTGGCTGGCAGTACCTTTGGAAGATTTTTCTATATTGTTTGGAAGAAGGAAGAGAACCATGAAACTTACATTTATGCTTCTTCAAGAGAGCCAGGTCAGATGTGTTTCCCTCAAGCTTTCGGCAAAAATAGCACGCCTGAGGACACTTTCCTTCTAGCGTTAGCACACATCAGTCGTCTTTGTCACTCTGCACCAACTGCATGGACTGGTGAAGAGTCTCTGCTATCACCCTGTCTGATCATTGGCAGCATTCAATCCATCAAAAATCCGTCTGCCATCTCTAGCTGAAATGCCGCAGCCCTAGCAGGGGTTTACATATGAGAGCTGGATAAGAGCTGAGTAGAGATTACAGACAGGTGTCAGTGGCGGAAAGCAGGTGCACTGTATTTCCATGGAAAATCGCACCAGTGGCTGTTTACTTGTTTGAGAGGATGGATAAATTGATGGCACTGCCAAAAGATGGATTGAGTAAAATAGGGATTGAGTGTGCTGGTGAAACTGGTTGAGTCAGAGAAGACATTAGTCAGGACTACAAGAGCAGTGGCAATTAAAGGAATAGTGCATCCAGAAGTGACAAGTGATGACAAATACATTTTGTCATTATTTACTCACCCTCTTGTCATTCCATATTACTTTTTTCTTTTGTGAAGAGGTCTGTGAGATGTTTATTTCCATGCAAAGAAAGTAGTTGGTGAATGCCAAATGGATAAATTGGAGGGGATAAAAAAGCACATAAAAGAGGCTTTCCAGCGCGTTTGACTTTACTCTGTTATTGAAAAGTTTGGGTTCAGTACATTCTTTTTCTTTTCTTTTTTTTAAAAAAGAAATTAATTTATCAAAAGTGACAGTAATGGTACAAAACATTACAATTTTAAGTAAATTTTGTTCTTTTGAACTGTCCATTCATCAAAAAATGTACTGCAGTTTTCACACACACATAATAAAATTTTTAACACCATCAAATAAGTATATTAGAATGATTTCTGAATGATGATGTGAGACTGAAGAATGAAGATGATGTGTCTCCTGAAAATTCAGCCTTGCCATCAAAGGAATGAATTACATATTAAATAGAAAATGGTAAATATTCAAAAATAAAATATTTTAAATTGCAGTAATTTTTCATAATATTACTGTTTTTAGTGTGTTTTTGATCAAAGAAATGCAGCCTTGGCATGAGAAAGTTCTTTCAAAAAAGAAATCTATGTTCCTTAATTTAAATCAATTTTCAACTTCAGATGTCAGTGTCACAGATGTCAGTAGAGAATACACAGTTACATAGTGTACTTTTAATAGCAAACAGAATTTAATTGTGAAATGGCAAGTTTGAAAAATGCAACTTGAAATGATAAACTTGAAATTTAATTAATTTCAACTATTTGATTGATTCTTTTGATATGATTATTATTATTTTGAAACTTGATCTAACATCTCCTTTTGTGTTCCGTGGAATTAAAATAAGCTGGTTTGACAAGTATTTGAGTAAATGATGCCTTTCATTTTTGTATGAACTTTCCCTTTAAACCCCGCCTTTAGCAGCGAAGATATATGACCCTTGGTTTTGACCTTTCAGTGTGTTCAGTGTTCAGTTTCTGAATTGAGGATATACAAGAACAGATGTTTTAGACAGCTTTCCAATGTCCTCCATCAAGGGGAGTAGGATTTTGGCCACTGATGACATCAAAGACTGTAGATGTGCAGAGGATACAGGTCCTACGGTGTGACATCAGCCTTCCCACACATCTCCAGCATGGTGCATGCAGTCAAAGACATGTGATTACGCTTTTAGCACCGTTAGGGGATCTTAACAGTGCAGTCACTACAGCAGGAAGATGCTAATGACCTCACACTTTACCCACAAACCATGGGCAAGAGAGAGGTTATGGTGGGAAGTCTTTAGCAGCCAGTCGTACTGCCTGCGGTTTGGTCATGCATGCACGTAAATTGATCAGCAGTGTTCATACGCTCTTGGATAAATAATATGCCGAATAGATATGCCATTCATCACTTACCAAGATGATTTGACTACCCCATTTATGATTTTTTTTTTTTTTCGCAAATGAAGCGATGAATAACCTTAAGCAGGCAAGCAACAGCTTCTAATGACAGCCATATCAACCTGATTGCAAAATGGATTAAAGAAGGCAGTTTAATCTCATATCAGCTTTTAGTCGCATGATCTCCATCCAAGCATCTGAAACACCATTTGGCCCTGAACCACTATAATTTAATACAACACCTCAAGTAAAAATATTACACAATTCTTTAATATTCTTCATTCTGGCTCAATGTCAAATTGGCCCATTCCAGGTGCGCTGGATTGCAGAGGAGTCATTAGTGTAATGGGATCAATGCCTTGATTCTTTTTTTTTTTTTTTCTTAGAAGGGATGTTTTGGAAAACAGGAGGAGCTGTGGTTGCTGACAGAGGTTGTTTTCATGCATCTTCTGGCTGTGTTAAATGCTAATCCAATACATCTTTTCCCCTACTTTTCCCATTATATATATTGAAGATGATCTGACATGGATGAGCTAAAACTTGTGCAATAACTTAATAAGCTTGCTTGCTGAGATGCGGCATCAAATGGCCTGACTAGGAGAAAGAATTTGCACAAAAAGGCTTGATAACACCCAAGAATATATGCAAAATTAGATTTTTATAGCCAAGAGCTGAGGCACGCTTTAGTTTATGGTAAGATCTTGAGAAAGGTTTCCACCTTGTTATCACTACAAACTAAAAATAGAGCTGTATTTACACTATACTTTTCACAACGTTTGGGTTCAGTAAGTGTTTTTTTTTTTTTTTTTAAGAAATTGATAGTTTTATTCACCAAGGACCCATTCAGTTGAAAAAAGTAAGAGTAAAGTCATCATTTCACTAAAGATTCAAATAATTGCTGTTCTTTTGAACTTTTTAATGATCACAGATTCCTGAAAAAATATTAAGCAGCACAACTGTTTTCAACATATCATCATTTCTGAAAGATCATGTGACACTGAAGACTGGAGTAATGGCTGCTGAAAATTCAGCTTTGCCATCACAGGAATAAATTGCATTTTAATATATTATATTAAAATATAAAAAAATATGGATTACAATTTTTTTTTTAAAAACAGTTACTATAACGATAGTATACTTGTCAGTATTATTGTTTCTACTGTATATTTGATTAAATAAATGCAGACTTATTTCAAAAACACTAGATACCTGGGCCGTATTCTTAAAGATTCGAAGAATCCTCTCAGAGAGCTCCTAATTTAGCTTAAAAATTTCTAACTAAGAGTCTTAGCTTAAAAGTGATTCAGGACCAACCTGAGAGCAACTCTGAGCAAGGAAAAGGCAAAAACTTTTATCTCAGTGGGGAGGCGGGGCTGACCCCATTGCTAGCTATGACACGGTCTTTTGAAGTGATTGGTTGGTTGTCCAAGAAGGAAATAAAAGAGCGCTTTTAAGAGTAGGGTCTACTAAAAGCCTTCACTTTGAAATTACAGGCGTATTTTTTCCTGTTTTACCGTACTCTCTCTCTCTCTCTCTCTCTCTCTCTCTCTCTCTCACACACACACACTATATATATATATTCTTATTTTTTATTCACCATGCTGACATACATATTTTATAGGAAATGAACAGTGACACAATAAGATTCTATGCTGTAATTGTTTGTGTGATCACTTTGCTTATAGAAGGTTGTGACAGACCCAGATCATCACTGCTGCATAGTTGCATTTTTCCAGTTGCTAAATATGTCAATGTAGTGATTACTTCCATTTCTGGCGCTATGGCATTTCTGTGCGGTGTCTGAGATGTTAGCATGTCTCTAATAAGATCGGTCACAAACATGATCCCTGCACCATCTAATGTGTAGCGTCTTATTAACTCACTGTCATGCATTGTATGCAACACATTTCTTCTCTCTCTTCATGTTTCGTCCATTTTCTCCACTGCTGAAGAAACTCTTAAGCCTCTTAAAAGTCCTCGTCCGTACTCCTAACAATTTTGGACCTTAAGACCTCTTTTAAGGGTTAAGATGCTTTCTGAATTACTTTTTTCTTTACTAGGATCTTTTCTTTAATTTCAAGGGGAAACACCCACATTTCTATTTTGTTACTAGGAGCAACTCTTAGCGCTAAGATTTTTCATGAATACGGGCCCAGACTTTTAAAGTGTACATTGGCGCTAATATGAGTGTTTTTCGTGAACATGTGACAAAACATTTTCATGGCATCAACATTTGTTTTTGATCTTCACAATCAGTTTTTGTGAACTATGTTCTTGTAGCCTGGTAGAGCATGGTGATAACAACACCAAGGTTAATATCACGGTTGCTTAAGCAAAGTTCAAGCACACAACGCAGGGGTAATCCAATACACAGTCTTCAATAAATCCACAGGGACACAATACATAGAAAATCCAGGAACAATCCAACACAACAAAGCAAAAGCATATCCACATTAATAACCAGTGACTACGAGGAGTATTTAGACAAATTCAAGAGAGGAACTAATGACTTAATTAACTGAACACAGGTGAACTGAATAACATAATCAAGGAAACACAGGAATAGGGCTTAGTTCACACTGCAGGCTAAAGTGGCCCAAATCTGACTTTTTTGCCCAAATGTGACCCATATCTGATTTTCTTATGACAGTCTGAACAGCTCAAATCAGATTTTTTCCAAATCAGGCCCAGGCCACTTTCATATGTGGTCCTAAATCGTATACATATCCGATGTTTTGCAGTGCGACTTCAGTCTGAACGGCCATGTCGCATTTCATGCGATTTTTACATCATTGAAATGCGACAGACGTCACAATTCTGCGCTGGAGGAAATCGTGCTCTCCTTCTTAACACTTGAACCGCCAGAGGTCGCTGTATACCTAAAAGCGCCAGCGGGTAAATATTACCCGCACACATGGCAACTGTTTTTATATGGCTAAAGAACATATTATTTCACTGTATTATGCCACTGTCTTCACAAAGAAGTGTCTAGAGTCATGAAATGATTTAGTCGTCAACTATGTTTTTACCCTGTTGTTTTAAGTTTAAGACTTTTTAATGCAGCCTACACTAATCCATAATGGTCAGTAAGCTAAAAAAAAAAAAAGCCTGCACTGACAACGAAAATTAGAAGGTAGTAAATATTTGGGTGGCGTAATATTATAATACAATGTCATTAATCAATATATTAGGATAACCCATGTTATTTAAATTACTAAAATAGCCAATAGACAATAAGGAGCAATAATATTTCTCCACACTGCATAGGATGATGCTATGACAAATTCAAGCGCACAGCTTCACCTAGGCCCAATAATTAATTTGTTTAGTTACATAATTTATAATTTGAATAAGAGAACAACAACAATAAACTTCGGGTGATCCAAAAAAAAAAAGATCGTAGATCGGATTTTTTTTTCTTCAGGAAACGACCAGAGTAGAATAAATAGCAGCACCGTACATAGCGAACAATAAACGATATGGCAAGACAAAAATGAAATAATAAAACCAAAGTTTGACCAATTATGAGTAACGTTAGGCTAAAACATCTAAATATGATGTCTGGATCACTGTCAGATGAGCCGTCAGATGCTGAGCCAACCCAGGACCCATAACTTACCATCAGACTCTCCATCACTCATGGCATTTAGTCTTTCTAATACCTACCTTCCAAAAATCGCCTCCTTTTAGCCATTTTGACTCTATTTATGAAACTGATAACGGCTAAATCAGTGAGTGAAAGGCGATGCCTAGAAATGTACAATGTTAAAACATAAGCGGCATGATAATGACAGCGCGAAAATACATGCATTATATAGCGGGTAAATTTTAAATAATTTTTAACAATATTGGGTTGTAAATTACATAATTTTAGTAAAAGTCAATGACTGGGAGACTTGAATGTTTTGTTGAAAATCTGTTATGTACATTTGAAAAACAGCCACGGGTCAAATTTACCCCATGGCGGTTCTAGTGTTAATATTCTTCTTCTTATCACTTCGTTATTTAGGCTCTGATTGCACATTAACTTAAAAATTGCTAAACACATGCTAACACGAGCAGCATCCATTTTTATTTCTGCAAACACTGTGCGCTGCGTCTGACGTCACGTCTTCTTCTGTGCATGCGGGTCACTTCAGGGCCGTATACGGTTCACACATGAGACTAGGCTTGCCACCTTTAGCAAGGCAAAATAAGGGACACCCATTCACGCCCCCCCCCACCCCAAATTTTTTTTTTTAAAAACCAAGGACCCAAATAATTACCAATAAACCATGAGAAAACATGCTCAAGTATGTAAACTTGCAACAGAACACATTAATATTGCTATTTTAAATTGGATTATTTATAATTATTAATTATTATTATTGGTCTTTTTTGACAGTTCTGCAGCTGTTTCCTGGATGGGATGCATTTTTATTATTTATTTATTTTATTTACTTAAATAAGGACTACATTATTATGTAATTATTTGTCACATTTTTTATCTACATAATGTAGCATTTTTAAACTTTTTTTAAAATGCCAAATTGTTGTAGTATGTATATGTATATTTATTATGTATATATTTGTGATTAATATAAATGGTAAATTAATAAATAGGGTCTAACATTAATTCTAACCTATTAATTCATCTGTCTAATCATGTTTAAAAATATAATAATTATGTCTACCAAGCTCTGATAATGTATGGAATATTATATTAACACACTATCCAAATTTTAATAAAACAATAGGCCTATACAATGTGTCTGTCACTTCAATGCTATATGATTCACCCAAAAATGAAAATTCTGTCATAATTTACCCAGGTCTTTATAAACCTGCAAAAAGTTGTTTCTTCTGTTGAACACAAAAGAAGATACTTTGAAGAATGTGGGTAACTAAACAGCTGCTGGTCCTCAGTAACTTCCAAAGTAGAGAAAATATACTATCAGTCATTGGGTACCAGAAACTTTTAGGTTACCCACATTCTTCAAAGAATCTTCTTTTATGTTCAATGGAAGAAATAAATTATTACAGGTTTGGAACAACTTGAGTGTGTGTAAATGATAAAAAATAAATAAATAAATAAATAAAAATCATTTTAGGGTGAACTGTCCCTTTAAGTCAGACAGTCCACCGTGAGCAAATGCTTCTCTGCAAATTGTGCGTTCATCATTAGATACAGGACAGACCATTGATAACTTTCCCATTCAGCCCTACATATGGAGAGTCTTGTGTTTAAAGGGCGGATGTGAGCTCTAGATGTTGTAAACAGCGCATGTTTAGCGCACGCAGCGCTCGTGTGAAAGGGCTTTAACAGCATGCGTTCTGGAGACTCCGTCGCTATGGAAACAAAGACGCCAAAATGCAATCACGCACAAATGAGCTTCTCTAATAGTACTTCTTATGAGACTGATTTCACTATAATTGCTATTAGTATCATAAACAGTGCAAAATACTTATTTATTTGTTAAAATGTGTTGGCCTTTGTAAAATATGGGACAAATCGCGTCCCGTATTGATTAGATAACGGGACGCATCATTTTACCTTTAAATACGGGACGATTCCGTATTTTAAGGGACGGGTGGCAACCCTACATGAGACTGATGGCTGTCGCATTTAAATGACAATGTGAACAACAGCGCAAAAAAATCCGATTTCAGCAAAAAATCCGATCTGAGCATTAAGACCTGCAGTGTGAACTAAGTCAAAGTCAAAGGAACTAAACTGGACAGGAGAACAGGAAACGGAAAACAAAGTCCATAATCATGACAGTTAAACAAACAAAGGTTAAAAAAATCTAATGTATTTTTCTTATCGCATTGGCAAAATGTTTTTCTTTTTCTTGGTTTTAAGCATAAATAATTGCCAAATTTAGTGAAGTACTTGAAAGATATCTGAAATCTTATTATTTTACTCAATTTTGCTTCTTAAGGTAATGCATCCCTTAAAGGATGTTTAGATGCATTTTACTGGAAAACAAGACAAATGCAAATACTAAGAAAAAGTTGTTTTCTTTCTCTTTTTTTTTTGGTTCTTTTAATTTCTTTATGTGCTTGATAATTGTTTCCCATGTTGACTATACAGTTGGCTATTCCAAAGACACATTCCAGAATTTTTGCCATGTTTTTGCTTATGGAGAAGATTTGGAGATTGTAAAAAAACAAGCAAGCTGTAATGGAGAATCTGCCGTCTTTAAATGTGACATGCTCAATGATGACCGATTAACTGCTTTTGCGATGAATCTTCTCTTACTGAGTTCTGGTAATGTCAAAATATGTGGGCCACATTGCTCCAGTGTGACTGCTCTTATGACACCCGTCTAATGAAGAACCAACTGGAGCACAGCAATTGATGACGCTGTATGTGTGTGTGTCTGGATAGAGACCAAAAGAGACAGAGAGAGAAGGAGACAGACATTCAGTTGAAAATCGTCTATATGAAAGGCTTAACACAAATGTCTTGTAGCCCTTAAGTTATTTTCATACTATTAAAATTATCTCTGGTGTCTGGTGTGATGACATCATCTTTAGCCTAGCCACAGACTCCAGACACTTTAAATAAAATACAAAAAACAGCTTGCTTTTGTTTGAGCAGCCCATTTCAATTTTGTGTGTCAATAAGGATGTCAGAATGTGATGGGGACTGTAAAACGCCCAGTCATGGCTGTCAATCATAACCAAAGTCTTAGCTAAGATGCACATCGTACAGTTGACAAAAGATGTCACGCAGTCTGCTGTGGGCATCACACAAGATCTCAATGGGGTCATATTGCACAGTCAGACAGGGAGCAGTCATGAAGGACAGCAAAATTCCTGCAGTATGCAATCTTTAATTGCGGTGACGATAATGTTCCATTTAACCTGCAGTGGAGCACCGCACCTGCTTTAGCGACACAGGACAGGGCACTTGATGCTCTCAGATGGCTGGCTAAAGGCTCTGAGGCAGAAGTGGTAAAAGGCTCCATTTACACTCCAAAACCCTTTAGAGAGATCTTTGCCACAGGCCACTCATATCCACCTGAAACCCTCCTTTAGATTTTGTGTCTGCAGGTCTTTTAGATTAAAATACTTGCTAGCTGTGTACCAATAAATGAACAGGTCAATGACATATTAGAGTCTCCTTGATAATGAGGAAAAATTAAAAAACATGTTATAAGTTTTTAAGAAACCTACTCTTTGTAGTAAAAAGTTGAATTGAATGCCTCTAAAATGTCATGTGGTGTAACCATCAAGTAAAAAACATTTTTTTCTGTCCGTTTTTTGGGACTATATGAACTAGCCTTGATGTGACATAAGGTCAGGTAGAGGTCTACACAGACCCTCTTCTGTAAGATTCTGTCTCATTCCGGTGCCATCGACTGTTTTTTCCAGTTTCCCCAATACACAACTCCTCAAACCTTACTTTGTCACATTTGTCACACTTTCCGTCACTGCCACCCACAATCAAAAAAACTGTGCGAAATATCCAATGCTGTGCCTGTTTATTTTTGTTGCTCAACAGACAAATAACACAAATAAGATAAAATACTTTTCAGTAGCTTTTATTTTATATTTCAGTATTTATGTTTCACAGGAGCTCCCCAAATTGCTCCATACCAAACTCTTTGCGTCACATCCCATGGTAGTTTAATGGAATTGCAGACCACTAGTTGGTCCCATCACATGATTTAGGCAAATGTTTACTTACTTTATTTATTTTTGCCAGTTATCAAAATGAATAACATTAGGGGTGGGCGATATGACCAAAATTGTATATCACAATATGAGTAATTTTATTTCACGGTAACAATATACATCACAGTATAGTTTTGCTTTAAATAAGGTCTTTAGTATATCTTTATATATCTATTAGTCTTTATTAACATTTTTAATACCATTTGAAATGTCATAATTATTGTCACCAGTGTAAATATCACAAAAAAACAACTGCTAGCCTAAATAAAAAAAAATAAAAAAACTCAAGCTCACTGAAGACAAGTAAGCAGTCAGCGTTTAAATAAGAATAAGAAACTAATTACAAGCAATAGAAAAAAAAAAAACTACTTCAGTAGAACAAATAAATAAGAAATGCTACATACATTGCATAAAGTAATCAAATGTATAAAAACACGCTGTATTTGTGTTTGTCCCTTTAAATGCAAAAGAGCTGGTGCTCCCGGCCCTCTTTTCAGAAGAGGGCAGAGCTTCAAGAGTTCATGCTCCGGCAAACTGGTAGCAACAAAACATGACAATCTCATGCACTGAAAATGTCAGAAACTCTCAGTAGCGGTGTTGAGCCTTATATGTTGCTTTGATATGCAATTTTTAACTACCACATTCCTATTTACGATCATTCTGGTAGCATGTGAAGGCAGCATCAGTGAAAACAGGCAGAGACAATGGTAGCTTTATCCATTATCCTTACAGAGTGCCAAGAAGCTCTTTCACAAAGGCAATTTGGAAAACAAAATATGATGTGTGATACTCACTTTTGTCTGGAGCTGACGTTCGCGCACGAAGCTTTAGTATTGATCAGTGTTGGGAAGGTTACTTTGAAAATATAATAGGTTACAGATTACAAGTTACCCTACTTTATTAAAGTAATGTAACTGATTACATTTTACTTTTTGATTACTTTTCTAAATTTTTTATGTTTTCAACTGTTAATCATTTTCAAGCATGTAAACCAGGCAGGGTTAACCTTACAGTAGTACTGAACACTAGTTACTGTCAGACTTTCGAAATCCTTCATCACTAGAATTAAGATTATAATATTTAAATTTAAAAGGACACATTGGATGCAAAATATCTTCATTTGCATATAAATGTGTCTTAGCAGTGTGTGGACACAGCCACCCTACAATGATAAAATTCATTCTCTCTTTTTTTTAATCCCCCAAAAACCTAAACGGTTATCAAGCCATTTTGATTTTCTGAGCAATATGATGTCATATTGCTCAGGCCCCACCCACGACTGCTGACGTACTGCCCCGTATAGGGATGTAACAATTACCGGTTTGATGATAAATCATGATAAAATTCCCCACGGTTAGTATTATTGTTTCATATTTTAATTATCATTAAAACCGTATTCGATTACCGCGATTTGAACAACTCACGATAAATAAATACTGTCTAGCATAAAGCACAGTTTTAAGTAACAGTCTCACGCGTGCACAGCACACAGAGTAGTTTCGTTTTGAGTGAAAATAGGGCAGAAAATCTGAGAGGTTTTAAAAGAGTGCTAAGGGAATTATACAAATGAATATATGAATTAATTAATTATATGAATGTCCCTTTGAAGGTTCTGACTGTCTTCAGAAATGATTCGATGGCATTTTGGCATAATACCTAAAGGAAGTGTTCTTGAAAAACAAGCTGGTTGATGAAAAACAAGCTTATGTGGATTCTACACATTTAAACAATCCAGATAAGTTATCTAGAATTATTTATGGAGCAGATAAAATATATATAGGCCTAATCATTTATTAATCAATTATCATTTTGACTTAACCCTTTTTCTTTATTTAAAGGCTGAAATGTGAGGTTTACCTTTTTATTAACATTTACATTAGATATTTGAACATGCTATTAAACTGTTGTCAGTCTAATTGTCATTTAAAATCTGAACATCATTGGTAATGTTATTGTTTTAGCGATTATGCAAACAAAAAGTTATTTTATTTGTCATTTGTTGATTTTTAAATATAAAACTTGGTAAAGTGATTTATGTGTCTGTACTTTTTGATCATCTCCAGCACATTTTAACAATACCGTGATAATAATGATAACCGTGATAATTTTGGTCACTATAATCGTGATAAAACATTTTCATACCGTTACATCCCTAGTCCTGTATTAGCATATTTCCGCCCTCAGCCAGTTGCACGAAGTCTGTCATTTTATCCCCGCTCGAGCAGCTGTAGCGACAACAACGTCTTGTAAGCAATGCAAGTGTTTTGTTGTTAATGTAGAAGAATGTAAGTCCGATGTAGAAGAATATAAGAGTCCTAATTTTCTCCCGACATCAGAGCCACTGAGGACGCAGTGGATTATCTTTTTGATTTTGATGGTAATGCACCAACAAATACACCTAAATTCATTTTTGTCTGCGCAAATCAGTTTACTCCAGACTGCTTTCTGAATGAGGGACAATTCAAGGCAGGTTTTGTTAAAAAGTTAAAACTCAAGGATGGAAAGTACCCATTGTTCGTGATCCAGCTGCACCTCCAGAAGAAGTAAGTCTCACACTTTATGTATATTTTTTTATAATTATTTGTGAATCACCTTTGCTCTTCTAGGGAAGAGAGGGGTGGGGTGAGCAGAGCTCATTAGCATGTAAAGAGGTATGCACCGAAACGAGTCGCTGTGAACAGGGCTGTTTTTGACATGGTAAAAAGGGTGTTGTTTTTCACGATCACAGAGACCATTTCAAGAAGACCCTAAAGAATCATACCAACTTGTGGAAAATGGGCATCCGATGTCCCCTTTGATGCACAGCCGCCACAAAATCAGACAAAATTACAGGAAACACTGGAATCAAACAATGGCTTTGAAAAAAACAGTTAATCTTAATAATAAAGCATATGCATGAACCCATATAGGAAATAAAACAGTTATCGAATAAGTATAAACTCCTGAAACACATTTTGTTTCATATTTTAGAGCACTCGCTGCAATTTATGAAAGAAATCAATTAAATCTGTATGTGGGAGTATGCGTGAAAAAAATAAAAATAAATAAATCAGATGTAACCCCCTTTGTAATCCTTAACAATTTCATAAGTAATTTAATTACTTTTTTTTTCAGTAACTGTAACTGATTACACTTACTTTTATTTTGTAATTAAATTACGTAATTCCGTTACATGTAACTAGTTACTTCCCAACACTGGTATTGATCCCTCTTTCAGAATCAAACTTTGTGAAAATCCAGCGTTGAACTGACCATCATTTGTGAGGCAGTCCGGCGTGAAATGATTGACACAAACATATAGGACTTTAGTCTATGAAGAAACTCCAATGTTCATGTGTGCATCCCAAAACACAACACTTGTAATGATTCTTTGGCGCTGACAAGCAGTTACAGCAAGAAAACAGTAATGGTGGACTGTTGCTTCTCACTCAGGGTTGTGTCTATACTAGGGCAGAGAGTGTTACAAATGGGTGGGATTTGTGACATCGTAGGGAGAAATCTTGAATTGCTTGTTCAGAGAGACTGTTTATAATTTATTTTTATTATTATAAAAAAATGAGTGGGTGGATTTTTACCGTTATAGGCTGGTGGTTTTCAAGCATTGTGTTCAAACACCTTAAGTGATTTTTGCATAATAGGTCCCCTTTAAGAACTAAATTACTGTGTTTACGAGGATACTTGCAAAGACGGGCATTTTGACACATACAAGTGTGTATATTTAATGGTTCAGGTCCTATATAGCGACAAAAATAACTCCGTTCAATACGTGCTCTATTAGCATGGTCTTCACGTGCTCACGCCTCTCTGACAGCCCTCAGAAACAACCTCTCAGACAGCGCACACATATAGCAAAATGAGTTCTCTTTCGCTGCTGATTGCGTTTCAAAGGCTTAACACCACTTTTTAAGGTTTTTAAACCTCAATGCTTAAAAATGCGTGAAAACAATAAGTTTCATGACTACTTAGCACAGCAATGTCACCTGAACGTGTAGCCGCGATAGTCAAAATTCTCTACCGGCTGACAAATTTCTACCGATTAATTGTGTCTACCAGTAGATCGCCCACCCCTAAATAGCATTATTAATGTCATTTTTTTTAAATCAATTAAACCTTTCACGCATAAGTTTCAAATATTCTAGCTGAACCCTCGGCATGAGTTCTTAAAGCTGACAGTTATTTACCATTTACCACTTTATTTCAAGCTTGTCACATGATGCATCACAACAACAATAGTGCAGTATGACTGGTTGTTTTATTTCATTTTTCCTTTTTATGCAAAGTTTTCACAAACTTTCTCACTATATTGTATAATACCAGGTATTGTGATTATCAACACTTGTAAGTAAATCTATTTTGTAGTTTAAACACCTTAATAACAATGTTAGTTGATCTATAATGGGCTTGGGCACTGCCCTGATAGTTTGCAGTTGATAACGTGACACACTGTACATTCTAATCACATGCTGATTTTATGTGCCAAAGGGACACTAGGGCAAAAAAACAAGATCTTCACATCTTTAACCCTTACGACAGTTACTGAACAGACCAGATTTCTAGTACCAGCTGTGTGAAGAATAGATAAATGTACGCCGTTTGACCAATAACTGCTCAGTGACAGGGGTGAAGGCGTGTGCAGCGCCCTTCTTGGTCAATATGCTGCAGCTCTGTTTGACCGCTAGGATACTGAAGGGGAACACTTTAGAGGCTTATTGTATCGATTGAGCGTGCTCTGAAGTGTTAGCAGGGTTGAGCTTGATGTGATGAGGCAGCATCTGTTGGGTAAACCTTGTTTTTCACAGCTCGTCACCTAAACTCTATTCCGAATTTCTGGGAGAGGTCAGGGGCTCACCTACGAGCGTCACATTTTGGCCGTGCGATTTGATTGGCCACAGCAGGTCACTGAATGTGACAGCTTGTGTTGCTAAGGTTAAATGTCACTCTGTTAGTAAATGATGGGGCAGTTTAATTGGGCCAGACTAATATATCAAGCTGTCCGAGAGGGACGGGTGCCAAGCCGATGAAGACGATGACTTGGTGCAATTAGGCATCGCTTGTCAGGCGACGGCTTCAGGTGGGTAGATGTTTTGAATGAGTGACAAAGGAGTGCAAAGGTTGTGTGAAACGAGGCAGACGGAGCAGAGGAGGAAGAGGAGGGTGCGGATCAATCCGCGTTGGGCTGCTTTGCTTTCTCTCTATGAGCTGCACCTGCTCATGCGAGCGAAGAGAGAGTCTGCTGGAATCGTGATGCTCATCTCAATGTGCCGCTGGCGGCTGAGCTCCTCAGATCAGAGCGCCGTGTGTTTATAGAACAGAGAGAGAGGGAGAAACAGGAGGAGGGAGTGGGAGAGAGGGATTGTGGCGCTACACAACGGACCTGCCAATATCCCTGTCTCTCCATCTTTAGTGCCGTGGGCATGTGCCTGTGTGGGAGCAGCTGACTGTAAGAACGAGGGATGGGAGAAGAAAGGAATAGGGAAAGGCAGAGGACAGGGTTACAATGGGTGGGAAGGGCTCAAAATACCCCCTTACGTCACCCACACATGAGGATTTTTTTCATATCAGAGGACAAAATCGTGTCAGCATGATACAGTTGGACGTAATGAAATAGAAATTCAGCTGGGGGATACAAAGTTGTTCAAAGCAGTATTGCAAATTTGCAATTGATTTGCTGATAGAACTGACTCCCCAAATTCTGGTGTAAAAGAAAATTGTAAAATTGATTGACAGTTTAATCAGATCACCAGTCTGGGTCCAAAATGAAACCTCGCTAAACACACTGAATATAAATTGGTGTAGGATTTACTTTGAGACAATTTTCACAAATTTTACTAATAATTACAAAGAAACTGCAAGTAACACATTGAATTATGCTTGAAATTTTGAAGTACAAAAACTGAACATGTATTTTCTTGTAAAACATACTCCAATAATCTGTTAGACTTAGAGTCATTTTTTTGAAACGCACCAAATGAGAAGTAAACTGGGTTTGGCAAGCTATAGCTATAGTCAGAAGAATCTCACTATCACTAATGGGATATGCACATTACAAACCATAGTGATTCAGATCATCTTACTAAAGTATGTTTTCTAACAGTTTTAAAAGTGGTAGAGGTTTTTTTTTTGGCTCTTTTTGTTCTCCAGTGCTCCATGTGGAGACACATATGTCAGATTTTCCCCACATTAAGTCACAAAAATTACCATAAGACTAATTCACAGTGTGTCTTGTTGTTGTTTTTTTTTGTGACAAATGCAGTTTCGTTTGAGAAACAGAGATACTGTGATTGACGCAATGCCCTACACTGTTTGTAACAAATATGCAATGAGAAACTGCTTAATAATATTGTCTTAGTGGAAAAAAATATATTTTAGTAAAAATAATGCAAGAGACAGTTTTAATGGGTGTTAAGAAATATTTAAACTCGTAAAAATTCACTCATAATGTTGATATTTATGTTGTACAATCTAGGCATTGTCTCTATTTCAAGATCTTCCAGGTCATACATTGATTTTGTCAGTCACAATAACACGTATTGAATGTGCCTCTAGTCAAATTAATTCAGACTAAGCTTTGACAATGATGCAGCTAATATCCAATAAATTGCTCAGTTTTTCATCATTACTTCATCTCCTGCTTTGATAAACTTGATAAAGTGTTTGTCTGCCTTTGAATCCCAGACTGAGGTGATGCATAAAGCAGTGCTATGGCTTAAAAACATAATTACAGATGCCTCTCTAAGTATCAGTATCCGCCGGCCTTCTGTAAATTTATATCTCTGTCTCTTTGAATTGTTTTGCAGTGTCCTCAATTTGTCTGAAAACCATAAACAGACACCTTTTCTTTCTTTTTTTTTTACTTTAAATTGATTATTTGTTTATCCAGTTTCCAGACTGATGGTTTGTGGAGTAAACAGGGACATATCTGCTCATTATATCTTTATTTACCTTTTGCCGATGTATAGCAACACAAAAACAATATAGCATCTTTATCAAATTACTAGCCATTTGGGTTCAGAGGAGAAGAATGAAGTTTCACTGCTCGTTTAAATCACATTCTCAAGATCGCCTCAGAAAACTTGTGCTGGGCAGTCTGAGAATAAAAGTATAGATTTCAGTTTGCTGTGGTCTCATGGGTCTGTGTGCAATAATCTGTAACTACTTTATTGAATAATGAAATATTCATTGGCACCAGGGTGGTTGGAAAATGCTGATGTTTAGTGTGTTTCTTTGTTTTAGTTTCAAAAATAGTTTTGGAACTGAACTTGTATTGAATATCATTCAACGAGCAAACCGTGCTCTTATAAACTACTGTTTGACATTAACGTATATCAGCTCAATGCAGCAAAATGTGAAAGTAGTTTAAATTCCGATAGTGTATTGTGGTCCTGTATCTCTTTGTAACACCAGCACTGTTTCTGACACTGTTAGCTTTAATGTGTAGAGCCCTGGGAGAATAGAAATGCACATCCTATCCAGATGCTTAGAAAAAGCTATACAATTAATCTTTTCTAGTTCGTTGTCTTCTTGAAAATGACAGATATAGTGAAGAACACATGCACTCTTTTCCAGGATCCTTTTTTCTTTGACCCAAACCAACCGGCACAGAGATGAATCGTATGATAACGTTTGATTGAAACTTTCCAAGGTATTTGAAAATCAAAAAAAGAAAAAGGAATTTGATTTTTTTGAAAATAAAAAAAGTAAAAGACTTTATACTTGCATGATAGAATGTGTTATTCATCCCTGAAGCACTGCAGATGACAAAGCAGGCAGAACATAGTATAAAACTGTAAGTACTACTATAATTAGGCCTATAATTAGGAATATAACACAAGCAGAATTACTGTAGTGGTGCATCATTCCTGAATGAATTCATGTTTTTAAAATAAATGGTTAAGTAAATGATTCAATGACTCACTCGCATCACTTGCTTCGTTGCTGAATGAATTGTCTTTGAACAAATCAGTTGAGTAGCTGAGTCACTCTTAGACACAATTAAAACAATACTCTGATTAAGAATCTACCATGTAAAAAGAGACTTTTGATTACCTTAATCTGGCTAAAGTCATACTCGAAGTAAACACAAACTGAATCAAGACGTGGAGTATTCCTATTTTAGTCTCATTATCGAAGTGCAGTATAGATATGTACACACCTTAATCACATTATTACCATCGTGTAGGACTTTTCGCCGCATTTTGCAACTGGACACACACACGGTCAGCCGTTTGACGACAAATAAAAGAGCATGGCTTCAACAACGCCGTTGTCTGTTTGCATGTATAGCATGACGAATAATTAATTGCACTTGAATATTTTGTAAAATTAAAAATGAAACACCCAAAACTGTATATGGCACCATAACGAAGAGTAACTGTATGCTGATACATGAAATTCTGGAGGGTATGTTGGATGGTGTCGCGTGGGGACATTATGACTTGTGCCATTAATCATGTAAAATAATCATTAATCATACTATAACGTGTAAAACGGGAACATGAAAGCAAATATTCTAAAAGCAACTAATGTAAACACCTTAATCATAATATTGTCTTATTCAGAATAAGGCAAATAATTAGATTACTGATGTCCATGTAAACGTAGCCACTGGCAAGACAAGACATTTGTCGCCACCTACTGGCATAACAATCTAATATGCTGAATAAGTTACAGCATAGTCTTTCTTGAGCATGTACAGTAAAGTTTCCGCTTTAATCTGACTTTTTTATAACAAAAATTTGAATTTTAAAATAAATAAATAAATAAAACTTAACCCCTGGTACCCATGTGCCCATAGTTGAAGGCACACATATTAAAAAGGTTTATTATTATTATTATTATTATTATTATTAATAATAATAATTGAATGTACAAGTATTTAGTGACTTGCTTTAACAGCTAAATTATTACTGATCTAACCAATGGGACCACACAGAAATTGCACCATGATTTAACGGGAATCTGTGTATCAGCATCTGAGGTATGAGGTGCATGAATTCAAAATAAAACACACCTGGGTCTGTGTGGGAGCATCTCTGTGCAGTTCTAAGGAAACATTACGTCAGCAGGGCAAAGGCACTTTCAAAGCCCAACTGAGTCAAGGTACATATAAAATTGCACTTAGGGCAAGTACGTAGGAAATTTCCAAAGCATACCTTGAAGAAAAGTAAAGTATGTGGGAAAAATGTGTAAGAACTGTGAATCTGCTCAGAACTTTTTTCAGCAAATTGTTTGTCAAGGTGTTCAAACTCAGTCCTGGAGGGCCGTTGTCCTGCAGAGTTTAGCTCCAAGTTGCCTCAGCACACCTGCCTGGAAGTTTCTATTATGCCTAGTAAAACCTTGATTAGCTTGTTCAGGTGTGTTTAATAAGGGTTGGAGCTAAACTCTGCAGGAACGAGTTTGGACACCCCTGGTCTAGGCAGACAGAGCCTTAATAAAAGACATCACAAAAATGCTCACAGGAACTATAGAAGTTACAGCCCTCCATAAAGGATTGAAGAACATGTGCTTGAGACAACAACATAAACAATTCATAACTCTGTGTTCTTGTAAGTCTTGTATAGACAGGAGCTCAAATCACATCTCGGGTGGACTTTTCCCAGAGGAATGAGAGTGACTGAATAATTCCCATGGTCCAATTAGGTAAAATGTGAATGCTTAAAGGAATATTTCACAAGAATTTACTCACCCTCAGGCCATCTTCATTGGAACAGATTTTGAGAAATGTTCAGCAAAAGCTCATCTGCAGTGAATGGGTGCCATCAGAATGAGAGTCCAAATAGCTGATAAAACCATAATGGTATTCCACACAACAAAAAACTGTTAGTAATTAATTGATCATTAAGACCATTTTAACCTCAAACTGTCGCTTCCAGCAAAAAAAAAAAAAAGTCCTCTATCCATAATATTGCTTTCTCAAGTGAAAAAATGATATCGTCTGAATCAGGAGAGAAATATGTGCAGATTAAGCAGTTTTAAACAAATATTTTGGTGTGTTTTGATGTAAGATGACAACAGGGGATGGACTTTTTCACTGGTGGAGTCATTATTATGGATTATGAACTCGTATTTGGCCAGAAGCAATAGTTTAAAATTAAAATGCCTTAATGACAGATTCTTTTTCACATTATTTGATGGAGTGGAGTCATGCAGATTACCTACTTGTTAATTATTGTGATGTTTTTATCAGCTGTTTGGGCTTTCTGACGGCACCCATTCACTGCACAAGATCCATTAGTAAACAAGTGATGTAATGCTAAATTTCTCCAAATCTTTTCTGATCAGGAAACAAACTCAGCGATATCTTTGATGGCCTGAGTACATTTTCAGTAAATTTTCATTTTTGTGAGAACTATTTCTTTAAATGTAAATATCACAAATAGCACCATTGCAGTGAAGCATGGTAGCTTAATGTTTCAGGAATCGTACTCCGGGCCAGGAACCTCTTGAGAGACTACCTTCATTTATTTGATGGGCTTCTGAACAGCCTGTTAAATTGCACATTATTTTAGTGAAGCACTTCTCGGCTTGGTTTCCCTTCATTTCCTTCCCAGGTAAAATCTTCGTTCTCACTTTCAGATGTATGGACGCTATACACAGGAGTTGGGGGCCTATGCCAAAGAGGAGGCAGCTCGTCTGCGTGAGGATGGAGCGCTGCGGAGGACCACCAGTGTGCGCGGCCAGGCTCCAGAACTGCTGGAGTATGAGAAGAACCCGTGTGCCAAGTGTCAAGGTGGGTGTGTTGCATACATACGTGTGCGCCAACTGTTTGCTGGCTGGTCTGCTAACGTCATAGCTTGCTATTTGCAGCAGTGGCTACAGAGCAAAGCTAGGAAAGCAGAGAAAATCCACAAGGATGAATGGCTGCTGGGATCGAAAGAGGAAAAGGGTCGCAAAGGGCAGGAGGCAAAAGAGTTAGTGAGAACATGCTGGAATTGGGGATTAGGTGAGACCGATGCTGGAGATAAGGGGGAGGGATTTGACTCAAGATCTGAGCTTTACTCGGGCGGAGTAAGGCTGATGCATCTACAGTCTTGTTCAGGCCCACATGGAATCAGTTGCAGTAGAACTTCACATGAAGATTCATGCTTTTCCTGCAGGATTGGAACAGTTGTACATTCATCTCTATCTAACACAGTGCTTATTAAACTTTTGGAGTTCAAAGCCCCCCTTTGTCCAAAACAATTTTCAGAGGCCTTCCTATCTAAGCTGATATACCTCTAGTACTTCTGTAAACTAAAACTATGATTTAAGTTTAAAGTTTTAATAATTCTTTATTATAATTCTTTATAATTAGTGGGAGTTTTTGCATTTCAATTAAGATTATGTTAATAGAATTTAAGAAATTTTAAAACTTATTAGGGTTGTGCCGATAGATGATAGAACCGTGTATCGACGATAGTCAGAGATATCGCCTGTGACTGATGCCTTTGACGAAAGCAAGATGATGACGATTATTATTATTATTATTATCATTATCAGGCTAGTAATGCTATCTAATTAATATTATGGCTTATTTGTTCTATCATATTTCTTTTTGTGCGTTTTTACAGTGTTGCACGTAGAGCTGCACGATTCTGGATAAATGGAGAATTCACAATTTTTTGTCTCAAATAGAGATCACGATTCTGAACAAAAAATAATTTGTGACAAAATATTAATTGCTCGTAAAAGAAGGGTCAGAGCATGCACATCCAAAAATGTCTTGGCCAGGTGCAAGATCAAAAGGTACATCAAATAATAGATAAAAGATCTGCACACTGTTGTTGTTGTTGTCACTTTATTAAAAAAAAGAATAAACCAATTTTTACTATTAAAATTGTGAAAAAGTGGTTTGAATGAAGCATTCAGTGACTCACTCATGAATACTTGTTTCATTACTGGATGAATCAGCATTTTTGAATGAATCTCTTGAATGAATGATTCAATGACAAATACATTTTATAACAGTCACTTGTCGCCATCTAGTGGAGAAACACTGTAATCAAGACTAACGTTATTTGAAGCGGCAGTTACTTTCACAAGGTGATTTGCTCTATTTTGATCGCTACCATAGACATCAGTGTTTATATCCACACTATAAACGTTTATCCCTGTATTTCTGTGATAATATGAATGATTGTAAGACTGTTTGTGAAGCTGTTTCTTACCTAAACATGATAACTGCTCTCTCTGTGTCAGCGGCAAAACAGATTTTAATGTTCCAGTATGATTTTTTCAAAGGTATAATAAACACGGGTGAATCGTTGTTATTTAGAAATGAGATCGCGTGGGTGTTTGAATCGAGATCGCAATATTTTAACGATTAATCATGCAGCTCTAGTTGCACGTTATAACCATCACACATGATTCTGTTGAGTTTATGATGCAATGGCCAATCAGAGGCGTTCAGATGAGCCATTGCTGAAACACCAGAGATTTGCTGTCCATTGCATGCATGCGCTGCCTGAATTCTGCTCTCGCAAATTCTCTCATCATAAACAACAAAGTGCAGATGTACGTGCAATGTATGTATAAGAGATTTGTTTATAATACAGTGTAGATAGCTTCACTGATTATAACGGGAGTGTTTTTTAAAGCGCATATACTCTTGCTAGACCAGAGGTCGGCAACCTAGCACACGTGCCACTGCAGAGGGATAATCGCTGGCACGTGAGCAATAGGGAAAACTGCATACTGACGTACATTTTAATGTAATAACGTCTAGTAGTCACATAGCCTGTTAGGAGCTAAAAATACTATTAAAGTGTGAGAATTATCCTGCGCCAGGATGCGCACGCGACCGCTACACATACTAGGCGCTTCAGATCAAATCCTCTAACATCGCTCGTCAATGTATAAATGACTGAGATGGCCAATCAAATCAAAGTAGGCGGGGTTTAACGTTCACAGATACTGAGCGCAAAGCGTCAGTTTAACGCTGAAAGAGAGCGAGGTAAGATGAAGCTGCAAATCATTTAATATTAGTCAACTGTTTTATGATAGAAATGTTAAATGAACGACAGCTATATCCACTGATGCAAACTACTTGAATTTTTTTCTCAAATATGGCCATTTTGAGAGTGTGACAGAGAGCGAGAGAGAGAGGTGTGAGAATTGTCTGTGTATGTCTCTACAAACAATAAAGCTGAGTTTAGTTGCTTAAAAAACAGAGATTTTACCCCCTCGTTGCTGAGAAATGTAATGTAGCGATTCAGTATCGATTGATAAAAGTTGCGTGGCAGCGCTGACAAGAAATTTATGAGCTTCTGAATGTTACTTTTTGCACAGAGTGATCTCCAATTTCTGTGTGCGTGTGCATCAATTAAAGCAGTGCATTAATATAGAAGGAGGACCAAACTGAACGGTTTTAACGCATTGGCCTTGTCACACACACACACACACACACATGCAGTGGTGTTCAGTACGGACACACTGTATATCTGTTATTCAAGAATCTTTTGAAAAGTTTAAAAACAACTTGCGAAAAAATCTTAAGAAACTATTTGCATGAAAATCAATTGTTTTTTTTATCGTATCATTTAAAAATGTTTATGTACTGTATAAATAGGTACAGAATGCATATTGAATGCACTGGATGGTATTGGCACAGTGGTTAACCAGAAAAATTAAAAATGGCACGTCATGCCGAAAAGGTTGCCAACCCCTGTGCTAGACTGAAGTCTTTTGGTAATGTAAATATTCTTTGCTCGTTATCTGTAGCTGCTGTTTGAATAACTGAGGGAACTGTTAGCAGTATAATTAGTAACTTACAATATTTATATTAAATTGTTATCATGTTAAATACAAATTCAGTCATATTAAAAACATTAGGCTGCTTTTGGCCTTATGCTAGAGTTGGTTCACTCTCCGGCAATGGAACTAAGTAAGTAAATAAATAAATCAGCATGATAATATTGTGTATCGGCGATCTCACAGGCTGACAATAGGACGATATGACAGTTGAGGATATCGCCCCAGCACTATTGGGGAACCCTTGGAAGTTTGAAAACCGGACCTCATTGATCTAGCACATCCCAGCAGAACTGGTCACCACTATATTTTGTGTTTTGGATGCTGATGTTAGTACGAGAATTATTCAATTAAAATTCTGCATGTCAACTTAAATACTTTTATTTAAGTTGACATGCAGAATTTTAACTGAATAATGGAAGTTTTTTTAGTATTTCTGAGAGAAATAGCTTCTTAAATGAGAAAGAATTGCGAATTGATTGGATCATCGTTGTTAATTAATGCATTCTCATGTGAGTCACAGGGAGAGGAAGGATTAATGTCTCGCCTTGCACACGTCATCAGAGAAGAGATGTCATTGCACAGAGGTCGGGGAATTTATTTTGAGTAAAAATTAGAAGGATACATGAATAAATAATATAATGACCTGTACCAATAAATTATTTATTTAAAAAAACACTGCAAAATTCCAATATTTTGCAATATTTCTTTTCGGTGACTTTAAAGAAAACATAAATGACAAAAATAATGACAGTACTTAATGTTTTGTCAATGTGCCCAGACAGCGATCAAGCAGCTGTTGCTATGGTAACCCCCCTCAGATGACACGACTTCTGTTTGTGCTCTGATTAATCTAACTTTTGTGGTTGATGAGACCCTACCTGAAAACAAATTTTTCCTCTATATGTAAAAGTTACACACATTTTTGACTTAGGGATTTTCGGGCTTGAATTAGGGGAGACAGACCTCACAAAGGGCGCCATAGTTCAAACACTGACTGCTGTTCTGACAAGGGTTGTTGACTTTCTTGGTCAATCAGCATCACCATAATACAACATGCTGGCCTACCAGCTTTGTTAGCACTGAACCAGCACTAACCAGCATAAAGCATAGCTTTTATTATATTTAAATCCATTTCACGTATTTTCCCCATCGAGGTTCATCTGGTCTGCTCATATACAGTATTTGTGGCAGTTCAGTGAGACAGGATATATGGTCTGACGCTTGCAGATGTGGCGTTTTACCTCCTGGTTTTTAGATTGCCCTCTACTGGTGGTGATTAATTGTCACTGGTTTGTGTAGCTGTGTAGCCGTTGTTTATCAATCTGTCACGCACATTCCACAGGTGTATCATCACCTGAATCTTAAAGGCATCTTCATGGTCTTCACATTTATGGTGGAGACATTTTCCCCAATAATTTTTCAAGCATTGACGCTGAGTGTTTGCTGTTGTCTAGCCTGTAAACAACAACTTGGAGCATTTATCAGCCTGTTCAATTCCCTCCGCACCTCTGTGTAGTGCTCGCCATTCACCAGCAGGGAGCATAATCAGTCTGCACTGTTTAGGGGTGATAGATGAGACGCATAGACGTGCAGTGTATCTGTAATGAGCCACTGTGTCTTTGTGTGTGCCTGTGCATCTTTGTCTAGAAATACATCACCGTTCACCAAAGGATGTGTTACGTGGACTGTTACGTTTGAGTTTAGCGATTAAAAACAATTCGCACAGCAGTGATTTATTTTTCCATTTAATGGTACGTTAAGATGATTGGCTGAAAAAAGAGAGCTTTGAACAAAAGCATTGGCCATTCATATTGGAAGTCTGTGATAAATTCCCTGAACTATTAAAAAATTTTTAGTTCTCATTAAATAGGCAACAGTGTCTCACAGTCCAATGTTTTTAGTGCTAATGAGGTATCTCATTGGTTTCTTGTAATATAAATAGACTGCTCTTTTGGCCTTGTGTAATCTCCATAGACACACAGCATCTGTCTCAATATCATCCTTCCCGCCTCCCTGTTGAGTGTGAAAAGCATGAGAAATATATCAGCACAGTGTGCAGTGCAGGTCTTCTGATCCTCCTTGACTGAGTTTGAGGGGTTTGGAGGCTTGTCAGCTCACTACCTACACACCGGTCTACAGAGCTGGCATCATATGTCTGTTTCTTTCTCTCTGTGACTCCGTCTCATTTCTATTTTATTCCTCCATCCAACGGAACTCTGTTCCAAAACCAAGCGAGCTGCCACGCTGCATACTGCCTACATAGGTGGCTACCTACTAAGGCATCCTAACTATCATGAAACCTCAAAAGTGACTGATTTGGAGCGCTCTGCATATGCAGCAACACATACATGTTGCTCTGCACTGAACCAAAGACTACCCAGCAAACATTTGGACGTGTAATGACCGTTGAAAAGACGTCCGTCCGACATGTCCCATCATGGTTGAAAAATAGTTCCAAAATGGAAGTTGAACCGACGTCTTTGACGTCATCTGGCCGTGAATTCAACGTCTCTTCAGCGCGTCCCTGGACGTCAGAATTAGTCTTCTTCTGGATGTTTATAAGGTGTGTTTATGCATAAGTGTAGGCATATAAGCCTGCATATAAAATAATCATACACTAATTGTGTTAAATCGTAAACAGGCGATTTTGACGTTTACACATCTAAACTTGACAAAGGTTCTAAAAAGGGCCAAAATCGGCCCAGCCATACCTAAACGTCTAGATAGAACACGTTATAATCACGTGTAGATCAAACAACACATTACTTTACTTATACATTTAAGTACTTAATATAATTAACTGCATCTGAATATAAGGTTAAGGTTTGATACATGCAATTATGCATAATGTATAGTTATTACAGTAACTACATGTAACAAGGTCACTGTAAAATAAAGTTATATTATTAACATTTTATTAGTTCATTACAAATGATCAAAGATAACGGGATGAACTAAAGTCACAATTTATTTATCACATTTATTTTATGGTTTTAATACAAATTCACCTGGGAAACAGGAAAAATTAACATGTTCATCACGAAACAAATTCAGTTTCATAACTAAATTTAAGGAATTGAGCTGTCACAAATATCTCCCACATCTTTTTCACCTGAAAACTTATTTTTTATAACCCCCACCCCCCGCTCTTCCTGGACCATGTTTTAGATGTTCAGCCATAGCGCCATCAATTTCCGATTCCGTTAAATTGGGGTTCCACCTCTTCACAGCATCTAAGGAAAGAGAACATTACATTAATAGTAATAAACAAAATAAAAAGTAGGAAAAAATGACATTCAATTATTTTAAAGAGGTTTTTATGGTCCTATAACCAAATTAAAAAAATAAAGCGAACAAGAATTTGCACCCATTTCATGAATGAAAAGTTAAAAAAAAAAAAGATTAAAAGTGTGCTAGATTAGTAAAAAAAAAAAAAAAACAGCATATGCCCCAAATTACCTTGAATTAAATTATACAAAGGTGTGGCTTTAAATGGCTTTTTTTCAAGCTGGCCACCACCTCTCATGTTGAACTTGGCCATTAAAGCATTGGACATCACTCTGTGAAAAAAAAAAAAAAGATTACTTAACCTTAGAAAAAATATCAAAATAAGGTCAATAAATCACAATTAACAGTATAGTGCATCATAGCAGTTGCATGCAATGTTAAAACAAACTTTCAAAACTACTCATCGATCATGTAACAAGTGCTTTGGTGACAAGTAATGAATGTCGTTCATGGTTTACACTGAAATCATGTTTTGATTTCTTGTTTTCAGTCTGGCTGACTGTCTGAGCCAGTACGGACTTATTAAAACTTCAGAAAAAGTGATGCGTGACAGATTAAATTCAAGTAATATAAATGGCTAGGTTAATTATGGTTGGTTATCATTATGGTTATGCCGCAATACAAAAGTCAACAATTCAAGAAAAATACCTGTTCATTACTTTATTCACACAGTCTCTTATTGTAGACCCACCGATTCTGGACAGTTGCTGGACCTAAATGTGATAATTGAAATAACGCTAGAAAAAGATAGATGGATATATATACACACACACACACACACACACACACATATACATATTTATGTCATAACTTACGCAGATCAACCGATTATCAACATCTTGAATTTTATCTTCAAAGATTTTTAGGTCACTCTCAGATTCCAGTTTTTTTTATAGTTGCTGTAGACCTGCCAGGGTCAAGAATGCCAGCTACTTGCTGAAGTTGATCTTTTAAATCAAACGACATAGAAAACACCTTCCTTTGAAATTCTGAAAGAAAATTGTATTAGATTAATACGTACACACATCTAGACACATTTTATGATGTAAAAAAAAAAAAAAAATCATGGGAGCTTAATGCATTTTATGTAGCTGGCCAGTGTTTTAAAACCACCACATTTATTTCTTACTTGTGGTTGACATGGGGTACGCACTCGTTGAGGGTCTGGTGCCACCTATTTAAAAAAAAAAAAAGGTTAATTCAATTGTGATAGGACAACCCCATGGCTGAAACAGACCATTAACATATATCTAACTTCTGTGCTCACTCCCCGATGCAGCTGTCAAGAGGCAAAACAACATTATGAAATCCTGTTACTAAATTTACATGCTGATTTAATGCTCAAGAAACACATTATTATTATTATCAATGTTGAAAATAGTTTTGTACAATTTATTTTTCAGGATTATTTAATGAATAGAAAGTTTAAAAGAACAGCTTTTATCTGAAATATAAAGCTTTTGCAACATTTAAAATCTCTATACTGTCAATTTATCAATTTAATGCATCCTTGCTAATAAATATTAGTCTACATTTCTTTAATCTCTTTCCCCAAAAAGATTCTTACCAACCCAAAACGTAATGTTTCTAATGTTACAAACACTATACATTTCAGATAAATACTTCTCTTTTGAACTTATTAATCAAAGAATCCTATTTAAAAAAAAAAAAAAATTTTGTTGAGCATCAAACCATCATATCAGAATGATTTGTGAAACTGAAGACTGGTGTAATGTTAATAAATTCAACTTTGTTCACTGTAATAAATTACATTTTAAAATGTTAAATTAGAAAACAGTTATTAACATGTAAAATAATATTTCTAAATATTACAGCTTATTTGTATTTGAATAAAAAAAGTAGTCTTTGTGATCAGAAGAAACTTCTTTCAAAAACAATCAAATTAGTAAATTTTCCAAACTTCAGACTAATAGTGTATATTAGGCTGTTGTCACTAAGGTAGAATGTGTTTAAAATAAGATGCGACTAAAGTTCTCACATACAGTGGGCCGTTCGACGGTGCTCGGGTGCCCGGGCGTGCTGGAGACTATTGTGACTTTTTATACTTTTTAGAAATGACCGGGCTTGTGCATCACAGATGATTGCCTTCACTGTAACTGTGTGAACCAAATTCTGGAATGAAACTCCATTTTGGATGAGCGGTTGCAACTCCTCCAAGAAATCTTGTAAAAACTCCTCAACAGGGTCAGGCTTGCTGGATCCATAATACAGAGCTACAACAAATGGCTGAAAGTTCGGAATTTGACCAAGAATGGGCCAGAAACACATTTTGCTCGATTTAAACAATGGCACGCCATCCACGTTAAAGGACAGTTCAACTTGTCCTGGCTGTGTCTTTTTTGAAATGTGTTCAAGAAGGTAACGCTCAATACCATAATAAATATACTGTCCATTGCATTTATTTTGAACTGGCACTCCTTGTGGAGTATCAAGAAGGCTTCTAGCATCTTTGGGAAGTCTATGCCCATGGCGCCTGAGCACACAAAGAAGCTCATTTAGTGCCTTGTGGGTTTGATTCGTAGCAGTAGCCCAATTAGCCAAGTCTTCGTGGAGAGAAGGAGTTTCATCAGTTGAATGTGAAGTCTCATCCAACTGCTCAGAATCTGTTTCAGTAGATTCTGTCTCATAATTATGTTCTTCATCGGTATCACCCCTAATGGACACTGCTACTGTGCTTTTGGAAGAACTACAGCCCTCCATAGTAGGTAAATCGTCATATGTTGATCCCTCCGCCAGTGTACTGCCCTCCCCCGCCAAGGCTGGCTCCACTGACCCCTCGGATTCAGAGCTGCTACCACGTTCCACTAAGGCATCAACCCTTGCCCTTCGTCGTCTCCACTTCTTTTTGTATTCGGAGGACATGTTTAGCAATTCTAAAATTACAAAATATTTTTAACGCATTTACTGACAACATACATGTCCAAATCCAGCTAAACATTTAATTTGAATTAAAATATGAATACATTTTATTTGTAACGCACTTTACATTAGCAATCTCAAAGTGCTACAGAGCACATAGGAAAACAATTTAAGATACAATTCAAATTCAGATAATTTACTTTCTGAAATAAACTTTTCAAAGACTACATTAATAGTTAAAGTAATAACTTTGACTGTATCATTTAACATACTTTATACTACATTATACTGTTGTATAAGTTCAAAGTAACTTTTAGCCTACTAACGTTAGCTAATTTTAGCCACATTCAGTACATTTGTTGACACTGTGGGCATCATTTTATTTTGGTTCATTCATGTCAAACAAGTAAAACTCAAGCACGTTAATCTAATAATACAAAATGTACTTACCCAACAGTAGATTTTAATAATCTCGATAACGTACAACTCAATTCCTCCTCTCCTTGTGGTTATTCTAAGTGCTAAAGTTCCGGGTTCCAGAGTCTATGGGAAGAACGCGTAAACATTCTCGTGAGATAATCTTTTTTAGACAAACCCAGTACTTTTCAGTTGACAATGTGAGCATAATTTCTTTCGGTTCATTCATGACAAACAAGTAAAAAACAAGCACGTTAATCTGATAATACAAAATGTGCTTACCCAACAGTAGATTTTTAATAATCTCGAATCGCAATACGACGCAAACTCCTCTCCTCGTGGTTGGTCAATGATAAAGTTCTGGGTTCCGGTCATAGGTTCCGGTCCTCCGCCAGAACCAGAAGGCGTTAACATCTCGTGAGATAATATATCCTATCGCGAGATCTTTTGTTACTACATACTAAGATTCATTCACTGTCCACTTTTAATAGGAAACATTATGTTTGGAATATTATTAGATGAGAAATGAAATTAATTTGTAATTAATGTAATGTTGATTTGGGGCAATTTTTTTATTCATAAATGTAGATATATGAAGATGAAACCTTGTTTTTCTTTTTTTTAAAGAGATTTTATTTGTAATTTATTTCCATTGTTGGAATGTATGAAAAGTAAGGCACATAAATTGTTTCAAATAGTAAGAGATTTTGATCTCTTAGAAGAGTGATTAATCTCTTATTTATTATATTTTTTTTCTATAGCCTACCTAATTTTTTCTTTCATCATTATTTATTAATTTAACTGATGTGCCTTGCGCAGTTATCTGTACCAATGCCATTATAGATGTATTTTCAGTTTTTTTAATGTTCTTGTTGTTCAATAAAAAATAAATAAAAAAAGTGCTCCAACTCAGACATAATGGTGACCGGATATATTTATGTTTTACATGTATATGCATTCCATAAAAAAACAACAACGAATACAGTTACAACAGGTTGAAATAATGACTAAAATGCAGTGGCTTTGAAATCAATTAACCACACTGACTGGGCACTTTGTACTTATAATTTATTTAAACAAGATAAAGTAAATATATTTGTGTAAAATTGTGTATTTCATAAAGATAATTCATGTTTTTAATGTTTTCCTTGACTAGACGTGTAAAGGACGTCAGTGGACGACTATTCACAGCCTTGACTATAGACGTGTAAAGGACGTCAGTGGACGTATTCACACAACTTCTTAAAACTTGGCGAATTTAATTAATTATTGCAGTATTAACCATGCAAGGATTAAGCACAGCTTTATCACAATTGATTTCATAGAGGGTCATGATGGACTATAAATGCACGTGTAAAAGACGTCGCCATGGTGACGTCCTCTCTCACCCGAAACACAACATGGTATATATTGAACTACACATAGCTAAAAGTCAAAATAACAATTACACATGCAACCCCAGATAACTGTAGACATGCACAAATGTATCTGAATGCATTTTTAGGAAATGTTCTGTGTTACATATTTTTACCGATTTATGCCGTCATACCGCGACTATTTTTGGCCAGGGACACGACGTTGCCGTCGGACCAATGTTTGCTGGGTAGAAATACAAAGACGGTTTATTCCTATACTTATGAATGGGAGACACTGTTTCTTAGGATAGTCCCACCTTCTAAATGAAAGAGCCAGTCATTGATTGGTAAAGTCATTGCATCACTGCAGCGGGCGTTAGAAGCTCCGGTTCCCATAGAAACCTGAGGCTGGACCAGCCGATGCACATGTGCAGTCATAAGCGCATTGGAACTACGCATGTGCATTGGCTGGTCTAGCCTGAAAAATAAGCTTTTTAAATTATATTAGAGCATAAGAAACAACATTCATGGGGCAGCTCATTTCAGATTTTGTTGAAGATTTGAAATATGTAATTTAATCGCGAGTTCAGCGAGCAGCTTTTGGGATTTCAGGATTCCCCCATTCATTTAGATAGGACTTGGTGTTGTTTGAGCTCCCCGGAGGCGTTGCAAATATGGCAGCCGAGTGAACGGGACTTTGACTGGACTCTCGTCTCTAATAATTTGCTGTTAGCTTGTTGCTAAGCTAACCGCAGGGTGCTCTAATAAGCTTTAAAATACATAGCACACAGAAATATTGGGCAAAATAATACATTTTTATTCACACTAAATATATTATCAATACTTTTAAGTATTGAGTTTGAGTTTGCTGTTAGCTTGATAAAATTATACACTAATTAAAGGGATTCACCCATAAATTTAAAATTAATTAAAAACTAAATTCTGTCATTAATTACTCACTCTTATTTCGTTTTAAACCCGTAAGACCTTCATTTGTCTTCAGAACACAAATTAAGATCCGAGAGTTTATGACCCTGCATAGACAGCTTTGCAACTGACAAGGCCAAGAAAGGTAGTAAGAACATTTGATGTCACATGTTAAAATCGTCCATGTGACTTTATGAAGCTACAAAAATACTTTTTGTGCGCAAAAAATTAGTATTAGTAAAACATATTAGGCTACTTGTGCGCCCTCAAACTCTGTCCTGTGTACGCGCGAATAAGTGCTTATTGTAAACATGCATTTATTAAATTATTTTATTTTGTGAAGTGCAACCCTCATAGAAAGAATTTGTGTATTACTTGGTTGGTAATGTATTTGCAGTCTGTGCGTTTCACTTTGCAAGATAAATTTTGTGTAGGGAATTCATCAAATGCACAAAAATTCAGCTTTGTACACAAAAAGTATTTTTGTAGCTTCCTAAAATTACGGTTGAACAACTGATGTCAAATGGACTATTTTAACGATGTTCTTACTACCTTTCTGGACCTTGAATGTGTCAGTTGTGTTGCAGGGTCATAACGCTCTCGGATTTCATCAAAAATACTGTATCTTAATTTGTGTTCCAAAGTTGAAGGTCTTGCGGGTTTGGAATGACACGTGGGTGAGTAATTAATGACAGAATTTTCATTTTAGGGTGAACTATCCTTTTAAAATTCATAGAAGCACACTGAAATATTGGTTATGATAATACATTTTTATTCACACTAAACAATTTTTTTTCAGTACTTTTAAGTATTGTGCAAAGGATTTTTTCACAGTGTGTTTTGGGATTGCCTTTGCTATGAAGGATATGTGTGATGTGTTGACCATAAGAGAGTATCTTGGCAGGCAGCATAATTAAGATGTCTACATTTTGGTCGAGAGCATGCTTATGATGTTTTTGAAATGCGGCCTTTGTAGGCAGCTCATTAACTTTCGAGATGAAGTCAGAGTTGTTATGCCAGTTTATTATAAAATACTTTAAGAAACTCACTTATCAATATAGGCAGTCGCTGTTTGTGCTCTCTGGGCCTGTTTCCAGAATACAACAACATATTTGAGTTTGTTAGCGCTTGACCTACACGGTACAATAGAGTAACCGACCACTAATAGCACTATAGCTGCACTATATAAAATTTCCATTTTCCTCCAGTGTTTCTGCCTGTTCCAGCTTCTTCTTTACCCCAATGTGTAATTGCAAAAGATAAATTTATTGATTGATTTAGATGGTCAGTTTTTAATAAAAGCTGTGCTTGGTAGGATTTTTTTTATCAGATTAGATTTTTAAGTTTAAAAGTTAGATTTTTAATTACCCTGACAAAATTTTCACTGGCATCAGCACACACACACACGCACAAAAAAAAGTATTTAGTTATACATTTTTATATGTTCCAGAAATAATCTAGATATTTTTAATTGAATGTAGGCTCTGTTTACAAATAGATCTGGATTTTTATGACAAATCCATGACAAAGTGACACATTTATAAACAAACTTTTTCTTAACAATAATGGCATGGAGTGCAAAACATGGTTACATTTTATTTGGATAGTCCACTTTAGACATTCTACAAGTAACAGTCTACTAATGACTAATGCTCAAATGACTGTGGTTGACATGTAGGCTAGTTGCAAATTTGCTTATAGTTAGTAGAAAGTGGAGTATCAAAATAAAGTGTAATCCAAAACATTAGTGATCTCTAATTTTGCTCCTTAATATACCAGATTATTGAAATCAAACAGTGCTCCTTGATCAACTTACTTTGATTTAAGCATATTTTGTGCTTTTGACAAAACAAGTTGCATGCTTTTTCAAATGAGATCTGGCATCATATATGCCCATAAGCAAGCAGAGCATATAAGCACATATCTCTCTCCCTTGTATAATTAGATTTTATTTGTGAATTTTAAGATGACAGAGGGGGGTAGATTTGTGACAAGCTGTCAGCATCCTGCTGTTTGTTCTCTATGCAACTTTAGAGCGAAGTCCTACCACCATAGCCGACTTAATCTGTCTATTTCAGTACTAATTGTTTTGGATCTGTGGATAAAAACAGAGAACTGGCAGCGGTCCACCAGTTCGCCCTCATGGGAAACTGTGAGGCTCAATGCAGAAAATGCCGCATAAGTTGTCATATCAGGCAGAAAGAGGGCAGATACTATTGCCTCTCACCGAACCTCCTACACCTTTCTACTCGCTCTGGGGATATAAATAGATCTTGTATATATAATACATTGTTATATTATGCATGCATGCCACATAAGGATGTCACTTCCAGTGCTGGCCTGTGACTCACTTGTCAAAGACACTAAAATCTGTGTGGGGAAGCATGGGCTCTGCATATTTATACGGTTATTCCTCAAACTCCAATTAAGTGTCAAAATATGCCGCATCTCAGCACTTCTGTCTGGCGTGGTTTGGAGATAAGCACTGCAGGTTTGCGCGTCCAAAATGCATCTTGAGTTGAGGTAAATTTGGTTCGGCTTATTGCTTTCTCGGTTGTGGATTGTTACAGGGTTTATTTTGAGAGCAAAGACATCTGTTGTGCCACTTCAGTGGGCAAATCTGCCCGTGTGCCAACTCCCGCACAGAGGAGCCGGGCAAAGGACCGCTGAGCGGGTGCTGAAGCTGGCGGGGCAGCATCTCTGTCACATACTCAGAGGTGTCCCTTCACCTGCCGTGCCCTTTCCCATTCTGCTGTCTTTCAGATGCGTCTTATCTTCACACACACAAGCCATTTCCTGTCTGGGTCTCCACAACCCTGTCCACCTATGCAACAGCGCAATTGTTCACATTCTCAGTTTTCTCATGAGTCTGGAAACATGGGATTCCAGGGGAAAACAAGCTCTTTTATGAGCAATTGTTCACTTCATTAAAGCATACTGTGCACCTACTGCTGGGTTCAGGTAATTGCTCTGGGTTGTTCATTTCCTATTCATATACAGCCTGTATCTATGTTGTGAACACAGGCTAACCTACAAAGAAGAGGGAAATGGTGGATGTTTTAGGTGCTTAATGGATTAGATCACTCATAAATGAAAATGATGACCACATTAACTCACCCCCAGGTCATTAAAAACCAATGAAACCAAAGAAATGGAACATGAATGTAAAAATGTGAAGAATTTTTCTGGTTGCTCTTGGCATGCAATTGCTATATACTCGTGCTATATACAGTGGGGAAAAATTTATTTGATCCCCTGCTGATTTTGTACGTTTGCCCACTGGCAAAGAAATGATCAGTCTATAATTTTAATGGTAGGTTTATTTGAACAGTGAGAGACAGAATAACAACAAAAAATACAGAAAAACACATTTCAGAAAAGATTTGCATTTTAATGAGTCAAATAAGTATTTGATCCCCTATCAATCAGCAAGATTTCTGGCTGCCAGGTGTCTTTTATACAGGTAAAGAGCTGAGATTAGGAGCACTCTCTTAAAGGTAGTGCTCCTAATCTCAGTTTGTTACCTGTATAAAAGACACCTGTCCACAGAAGCAATCAATCAATCAGATTCCAAACTCTCCACCATGACCAAGACCAAAGAGCTGTCCAAGGATGTCAGTGACAAGATTGTAGACCTACTCAAGGCTGGAATGGGCTACAAGACCATCACCAAGCAGCTTGGTGAGAAGGTGACAACAGTTGGTGCGCTTATTCGCAAATGGAAGAAACAAAAAATAACTGTCAGTCTCCCTCGGTCTGGGACTCCGTGCAAGATCTCACCTCGTGGAGTTTCAATGATCATGAGAACAGTGAGTAGTCAGCCAGCCTAAACATTATGCTTTTGGGGTGTTTTTCTGCTAAGGGGACAGGACAACTGCACCGCATCAAAGGGACGATGGACGGGGCCATGTACCGTCAGGGCCAGGGCATTGAATATGGGTCGTGGATGGGTATTCCAGCATGACAATGACCCAAAACACACAGCCAAGGCAACAAAGGAGTGGCTCAAGTAGAAGCACATTAAGGTCCTGGAGTGGCCTAGCCAGTCTCCTGACCTTAATCCCACAGAAAATCTGTGGAGGGAGCTGAAGGTTCGAGTTGCCAAACATCAGCCTTGAAACCTTAATGACTTGGAGAGGATCTGCAAAGAGGGGTGGGACAAAATCCCTCCTGACGTGCGCAAATCTGGTGGCCAACTACAAGAAACGTCTGACCTCTGATTACCATCAAGGGTTTTGCCACTAAGTACTAAGTCATGTTTTGCGAAGGGGTCAAATACTTATTTCACTCATTAAAATGCAAATCAATTCATAACTTTTTTTGAAGTGCGTTTTTCTGGATTTTTTTTTGTTGTTATTCTGTCTCTCACTGTTCAAATAAACTTACCATTAAAATTATAGACTGATCATTTCTTTGTCAGTGGGCAAACGTACAAAATCAGCAGGGGATCAAATAATTTTTCCCCCACTGTGTATATATATACAAGGGCATGTAAACTTATGAGCAGTTGTGCTCGTAAGTTTACATACCCCTTGCAGAATGTGCAAAATAATAATCAAAACAAAATAAGAGGGATCATGAAAATTGGTTGTTATTTTTTGGATGTTTTTTGTCCTGAATAAGCTATTTCACATAACAGATGTTTACATATACTCCACAAGACAAAATAATAACTGAATTTATAAAAATGACACCATTCAAAAGTTTACATACCCTTGAATCTTAATACTATGTCTTTTCCTGGATGATCCATGACTGTTTTTAATATATTTTGTGATAGTTGTTCATGAGTCCCTTGTTTGTCCTGAGCAGTTCAAGCAGTGACTGTATGATTTTGAAATCCATCTTTTAACACTGAGGACAATTGAGGGACTCATGCATAACTATTACATGAGGTGAAAACATGTACTGATGCCTCAAGAAGGCCACACAATGCATTTAAAGACGGTGGGTGTTATATATGTGACCCTGGACCACAAAACCAGTCATAAGGGTACATTTTTGAGATTCATACATACAATAAATTAGCTTTCCATTTAAAGTATGGTTTGTTAGGATAGGACAATATTTGGTCGAGATACAACTATCTAGAATCTGAGGGTGCAAAAAAAAAAAAAAAGTCTAAATATTGAGAAAATCGCCTTTAAAGTTGTCCAAATTAAGTTCTTGGCAATGCATATTACTAATCAAAAATTAAGTTTTGATATATTTACGGTAGGAAATTTACAAAATATCTTAATGGAACATGATCTTTACTTAATATCTTAATGATTTTTGGCATAAATCATAAAATCAATCATTTTGACCCATACAATGTATTGTTGGCTATTGCTACAAATATACCCATGTACACACACAAACTATTAAGTACACAACTGTTATAAAAAATATTAAGCAGCACAACTGTTTTCAACATTAATAATAATACAGCCTGCAGAAGAGACTACTTTCAAAAACATTAAAAAACTTACAGACCCTAATCTTGAACAGTAGCATAAATTGATTTTCATGCTGCTTTTGCATATTTTTAAGCTTCAGAGCGTTGGTGCTTATTACTCAGAACTGTTTGGACAGGAGCAAACAGCATATTATTATAATTGACCGTTTGCGTTCATCAAAAAAAAGAAGAAAGTAATACAGGTTTGGAACGACTTTAGGGTGAGTAAGTTGTCATGTTGTCATGTTTTTGGTGAATTATTTCTACAATGTCTGTCTGCAGTCTGTACGTCACGGTGTCAGAAGTTCTTGATTTCCCGTGTGGGTGAAGACTGGATCTTTCTCATCCTCCTGGGGCTTCTCATGGCATTGGTCAGCTGGGCCATGGACTACACTATTGCCTTCTGCCAGCAAGGTGAGAGAGAGAAAAGAATGAAAAGAAAGAAAAGGACAATTTTCTGCTTGACAGGGTTCCGTGAAAGTACAGATGGTGTCATTTAATCAGTCAAGTATTGTTTTTTTTTTCAGCAGGATATCGTCATCATGTGTATTCTGGGATGGAAGGTACATTAATGCCTGAACGAATTGGTGCCAACTCACTGACCTCTTTTTACAAAAGAATGAGTTTATTTACAAGGACTGGGGTGTGGCAGTTCAGTCAATTAACAAAAAGGCACAGAATTGTCTTAGCACATTTCAAGGGCAGTTTTTTTTAGCGTTGCAGCATTAAGCGACATCTAGTACTTTCACATATAAAATATAAAACATAAAAGCACCTCAGAAATATACAAAAATGACAAATAGTACTTTTAGATAATATGTTAAGACCGATATGATAAATGATGTACACTCACATGAAATCAAGACTCCAGTCATATCAATGGCCCAAAAAAAGCTATTTTATTTTACACAGGGCCTGTTTCAAGTCCACACCTTGGTCTCACATGGACTGTTGGTGGAAGTCTGCTGTGGAGTCCACATTAGGAAGAGAGCATTTAGGGTGCACAATGAGAACCCTACAGACTCATAAATTGACAAATAGCAAACGACTGGCATTGCAAATGTGCAAGAGCAACAAAGTGTTCTCTACAGGTCAGGGCCATTAGAGTAGGTCACTCCCTAATGTTGGTTGCCATATTGAAATCATAGGGGAAAAAACTAGGGGGCCACTGATATCATTTGGGTCCTCTTATTTGTGTGTACTTTTGATTCAGTTATGGGCATTTATTCAAGTAAAAAATAAAAAATAAAACTTGTCTTTTTCATCCACACCAGTAGGTGTCAGTATAAATTCTAAGTAAATTGTCAAATCAGGCAGGAAAATGAAGTGAAACATTTAACAACTAAATAAAAGTGCACAAGTGAATGTAGCTGTACAGTATATAGTTTGAATAAGTTAATGGGCATTTCTTCAATTAAAACTCCTTCACTTTTTCATCCACACCAATAGGTGTCAGTATAACTTCCAAGACAACTGTCGAATTGGTTAGGAAAATGAATTTAAAAATGAACAATTAAATAACAAGGGGACAAGTTTAATTCAGATATGGGCATTTCTCCATGTAAAATAAAAAAGTATGCTTTTGCATCCATGCCAGTAGGTGTCAGTATACATTTTAAGACAACTGTCTAATTGTTAAGAAAAATGAATTGAAAAAAGTAACAACTAAATAACAAATAAATTTGATTCTATCTAAAAAATCTTTCTTTTTTTTTCATCCACACCAATAGGTGTGAAATTCCAGAACATCTAGGCAGAAAATTGGGCAGGAAAATGAACTTAGACATGAATAGTACATAAATAGTCTATAGCTGTGTACCAAATGACCATACATTACGCAATTTTTACTATGTACTATATTCATACCATCTAGTGTATGAATTTTAGACAGTTGAGTGAATGTTGAGTACATTAAGTTTTTTTGGTTCATTAAGTGCACCATCTGGGCATATGAAGTGTGCTTTTTCCTTTTGCAATTTTCAATATGAACACACCACTCACTCTATTTATACTACAAATGGCATAGAATAGCACATAAGTACACCGATTGGAACGCATCTTATTCTTCTACAGAGATGTAATTATATGATGTGTGTGTTGTGTCTGCAGCACAGAAGTGGATGTATGGTGGTCTGCATAGTAACATGATGCTGCAGTACCTGGCCTGGGTCACTTACCCAGTGGTTCTCATCACCTTCTCCGCCGGCTTCACACAGATATTGGCGCCACAGGCAGTGGGTGAGATACGCACACACATTCACCCATGCTCACATAATCAATTTAAGCCAAATGGCCTTTATGTGTTCTCAGATCTCTTTGCAACCCCCTTCGTCTATTCTTCCTCTAGGCTCTGGGATCCCAGAGATGAAGACCATTCTCCGAGGTGTGGTGCTGAAAGAGTACCTCACTTTCAAAACCTTCGTCGCCAAAGTGATTGGCTTAACTTGTGCCCTTGGAAGTGGCATGCCTCTGGGCAAAGAGGTGCATGAGAGGGAATATCTGATCCTAGATAAGCGTTCTAATGCTAAAATACTTTAAGCCTTCGCCCTGTGATCACATCTGTTATTTCTATCTCCTCTTGCGTCCTCTAGGGACCATTTGTTCATGTTGCCAGTCTGTGTGCTGCTCTGTTGAGCAAATTCATGGCCTTGTTTGGAGGTATCTACATGGTGAGACGCTTTCTACTAATGCTGTCTTTTTTCAGTAACTTTCTGACATTTCATACTTTGGTAACACTTTATAATACCTTCCACTAACAAACATAATAATAATCAATTAATAATCAAATAATCAGAAATGCCATATACAGTAGCTCCATTAAGAATTTGTACCCTTTTGGGCACTTAAAATTGTATGAATTTCATTGCATTGGATAACAAATGTGAATATTCTACGACATTTTGCTCTTTTGTGCATACGGTGCGAGTTTGAATCTATCTGATATTTTCTGACTCTTCTTGAAAAGGAAAAAAAAAATGAATTAAAACAAAAATAGTTAGGGTACCATCTACTGATAATATTTGACTGTATGTTAACTATTGATCAATTAAACATCATATAACATTTGTTAAATGCATCTTAATGAAATGGCCTATTCATAATGACCTATTAATGAGAGATATTACAAAGCGTTACCAATGACTTGTGTTTGTATCATCACTTTACATGTCACTGCACTTGGAACGTCATGGCCTTGTTCTTCCAGTCTCATCTGCGTGTATCATACAAACAAGCAGCTGAGGGTTCTCTAGGGTTTTCTGTTAGTCTGTGATTAGTCAGAGTACATAAGGTATCAGTTCTCAAGGGAACTGCAAGCGCAGTGAAAGGAGCCGTTTGTAAATCATGCTAAAATGAGTCAAATGGCCTTCGTGTGATACCATATCAACCCTCTGGACTTTGCCCACAAAGTAACCTAAGAAATCACACTACGCTGGGGAATGGATCAATAACATGTTGTTAGAGCAGAGTGAATCTGACAGAAAATCGGAGACCATGAACATTCCGGCACATTTGAACTGTTTCACTGTAATTGAATGCACTTTAATTAGGCAAATGTCAATGGCATGTTTACACAGTCAGTGAGGCAGTGGGGTCCGGGGTAACGGGCCGTGCTGATAATTATTTGTGTGACACCTCACACCTGTGGGTGTTACTTTGATATTGGGATATGAATGAGCACCAATTATTGCCAGGGTAAAAGAAAATTACTCTAGTAGCAAGATAAAGGGGATTATGGAAGCCTGTTTCTGCCACTGAATAAAATTTTTTAAAAGGTAACGAGTATTTTTCTCACAATTGTGAGTTTACATCGCACAAGTCTGACTTTTTTTCTCAGAATTGCGGGATATAAACTCACAATTCTGAGAAATAAAGTCAGAATTCTTTTTTTAACCGTTACCCTAACCCTCTCAGAACTGGACATTATTAATCACAATTACAAGTTTATATCTCACAATTCTGAAAAAAAGGTCAGAATTGCGAGAAAAAAGAATTGCTAGTTATAAACTCAAAATTGCAAGAAAAAAGGCAGAATTGTGAGTATATCATGCTATTCTGACTTTATAACTCGTAATTGTGTTTGTATCATGTAATTCCGAGAAAAAAAGTCAGAATTGGTAGATGTACACTAAAATAAATAAAAAATAGAGAGATAAAAACTCATAATTACCTTTTTTATTTTTTATTCAGTGGTGGAAATGGGCTTCTGAAATATGGCATGATAATGTTGCCATATTGAGGAAAAATTCGCCTATGATATGGTGATTGCAGTTTATCAACAAGACTTAATACACGACTGAATGATTAGATAGACAGACAGACAGACGGACGGACAGACAGATACAAAAATATGAAGATTCATTTTTAATTAAACTTTATTTTTTGTAGATACAGACTTGAAACAACAGCAGTGTAAGTACTTAAAGTATTGATAGGTTTTGAAAGAATAGAGTGCAGATACTCACATGTATGTGTGTTATTTTGATTTACTGCTGAAGGAAGAGCCCTTTGAGGGAAACAAGGTAAGATGCAGGTATTATTATGTTTGGGTGTGTCCATGTGATCCGATTGATTGAAAGTGTTATAATGAACAAAAAGCGAGTTTTATTTTTTTAAATCTCCATTTGTGATTCCTTTTTTCTGAAGTTTACCATTTTTTCCATTGTAATTTAGAGTCTTACCGGACTTCATCCTCCCTGGCCGTAGCAAACCGTTCACAAAGATAGCATATAGTGAATGAAAGAGCAGTGTCCATTTTTTAATTGTGTTCATAGCAATACCTTGTTCCGCATGTCTTTGCCATGTATCCGTCAGTGTAATTACCCTGTTCCACTCTTGGCTGCCTGTAAAATGCCACAGCGACAGTCGTTTGAAACAGGATTTGCATGTATTGGGTTTTCTTGTTAATCTGACAGAACGAGCTGAGGAACACAGAGATGCTGTCAGCCGCCTGTGCAGTGGGGGTGGGCTGTTGCTTTGCTGCCCCTATTGGAGGTAAGTCCAGACATTGTGATCATAGCTGGCCACTGGAGATAACGCCATATCACATTTACGACAGTGACGTTCCCCTGTATACTTCCAGCTTTGAACAGAGTTGTTTGTCATATGATCTGCTGTGTTGTGGCAGGAGTGCTGTTTAGTATTGAGGTCACATCTACGTTCTTTGCCGTGAGGAACTACTGGAGAGGATTCTTCGCTGCAACCTTCAGTGCCTTTATCTTCAGGGTGCTGGCGGTGTGGAATCAGGATGAGGGTGAGGGAGAAATCCGTTATGATAGCCAGCACAGTCAGATGATTCATTCGTCATAAATTTCTGACTGTCATTCTCTCTTCGCCATATTGCAGAGACGATCACGGCTCTCTTTAAAACTCGCTTTCGGCTGGACTTTCCCTTTGACCTACAAGAGCTTCCAGCTTTTGCTGTGCTCGGGTTTGTGTCTCACCTTTGCCATCTTTCTCCCAAACACAAGTTTGATTTACATAATTTAAATGATGGTAGTCATGCAAACCAATATCCTTGTCCAAGAACATTTGTGCTAAAAATGTCTAAGCTCATTAGAACTGTGTATTTGCAAAGCTTATACTTCTGCTTTCAAAGATTAAGAGTTGTGTTCTGGTTGACAGGCCAGGTTCACACGTCTAGTCTGTAAATCCAACTAGCTAGTTATTCTTAGTTCTTAATACTTAGTTCTTAGCTGTAAAATAGAAATGTGCAGTGATCATAGTCAAGGTCATTGCACACTGAGTCTGGAATTTATGCGTGCGTTTTTCTGTTTTTTCGTATTCCTCATCCTTTCCTATCAAAATATGTATGCTACAGATGCGAAAACGCAGAAAATCGAACCTGATCTGAATTTTTTCATAATGGACGAACATTTCGGAGGCAGTGTGTAAACGTGATTGATACAACGTGAGGTCGTATTTATTTTTTAACGTGTGAAAATTTCGGACGAAAATTCCGGACTCAGTGTGCAATGACCTTTATACAGTACCTCTTGTCATGTTTTATGAAATTGGTGTTTCAGTTCTTCTGTTGTTCATGTTTTTTTTAGGATTGCCAGTGGTTTTGGAGGGGCGTTGTATGTCTACCTGAACAGGATCATAGTGGAGTCTATGAGAAAACAGAAAACCATCAACAAGTTTTTGCTAAAAAAGTGAGTTGTTTTTTTTTACCGCTTCTCTTACATTAACAATAATTCTCGTTGTACAATGTATTTTGTTTTGGTACTAGCTCAGCATAAAATTTCGTTTCATTGTTAAGAATGTTACAAAATTATTAATTATATTATATTATAGTAACAAATGTAATTTTTTAATATATAAAATGTAATTATTCTTTCTCATGTTTGGCTTCCCATAGAAGACTAGTGTATCCAGCAGTGGTCACTCTTCTTATCTCTACACTCACCTTTCCTCCAGGGTTTGGACAGTTTATGGCAGGCCAGGTCTGATGTTTGAGATTAACTGTGTCTCATTGAAATTTTCAAATTTCCCTCTCTATGTCTTTTTTTCTTTCTACACAACCAGAATGTTTCAGTCTTTCAACTGTGCTTCATGCTGATAGATTTATTTGTTCCAGATCAGTAATTATGCATTAAATAACAAACTGCGCTGCCTCCTCATTTAGCTGACTCAACATGAGTCACTAGTGGCACTGTTTGACAACCAAACCTGGTACAAGCAAGGTGTTGCTGAGGAGTTTATGTACTCAAGTCATGTACCTCAGGCCTGGAAGCACCCACAAGTCAGTGTGTTCATCACACTTCTCCTCTTCATTGTCATGAAGGTGTGTCTCACCTTATTATATAAAATGTAAAGGAAAATATAAAGGAATAATTCAGCCCAAAATTTAAATTTGCTGAAAATATACTCACTCTCAGGCCAGAGTTTGTTTCTACATCAGAACAGATTTGGAGAAATTTAGCATTACTGCATTTGCTCACCAATGGATCTTCTGGAGTGAATGGGTGCCATCAGAATAAGAGTCTAAACAGCTGATAAAAACAGCCCAATAATCCTCAAGTAATCCACGACTGCAGTCCATCAATTAACATTTTGTAAAGTGAAAAGCTGCTGGTTTGTAATAAATATATCCATCATTGAGATGTTTTAACTTTAAACTGTTGCTTCTGGCCAAAACAAAGGTCTATAGTTTAATATATTGCTTCCTCCGGTGAAAAAGTCCATCCCCTGTTGTTCTCTCAAATCAAAATCTACCAACATATTTCTTCAGAACTGTTTTTAACTTGTAAATGGTGCTTGATCTGAGCATATTTATCCTTTATACCTTTTCACTGGAGAAATATTATGTATCCCTAATTTTATAATATTATGGATAGAATACTTGTATTTTAGCCCGAAGCAATGGTTTGAAGTTAAAAACATGTTAATGATAGATTTGTTTATTATAAACAGGATTTTAACTTCGATAGACTGGTGGGTGTGGATTACTTGTGGATTATTTTGATGTTTTTATCAACTGTTTGGACTCTGATTCTGACGGCACCCATTCGGTATCCACTGGTGAGCAAGTGATGTAAATTTCTCTAAATCTGTTCTGATGAAGAAACAAACTCATCTACATCTTGGATAACCTGAGGGTAAGTACATTTTCAGTAAATTTTTATTTTCTAAAATTTTATTTTATTTCTTTAACAGCATTTTTAAACACTGGGCAATGTGTGACAATATATTAATAATGTATGTAACATTGTATTATACTGCTTATTTTGTAATTGTTCTAGTTGCAAAAACAAAACATCTTGTCTCTGACATGTCAATTACTCAGTATTAACTTTATCGAACTATGGACCTTTTTCACATTTCCGGGTTTCTCAGCTGCGGAATTTGTCATAGTTGGGTTAACTTGAAGATCAGTGAATGGGAGAGTACCACTAATATATTTGCTGCATTCCCATTTGCTCAAATATCAAAAGAACTCCACGATAGTGTTTTCATGACTTTCAAAAAAAGGAAAAAAATTGAGAGAGACTGATAACGGCAGTCAGAAGAGAGAACAATGTCAAATTTACCATCCCTCCCATAGATGCTGCATTAGAAAAACCCTCGCATAAGCGTTAACTAGTTTTTCTGTAATTTGATGCAAAGGTGATATAATACAAAGTATAGTGTTAGAAATGTACATACATTTTTTAAAAATATAAAAAACTTTCAAGAATTTATGATGCTGATGACCGTTAAACGTGTCATCACAGTCTTGTGAAAAAATTCATACATTGTGTATGTTGAATTGTGCTGATGTATTAAAAACCAGCACAGTTTTGGTGAATCACAGCCGTCCTGATTTTCAGTACAGCATCACGATTGCGAGTGTGATATTGCTTAATTATTAAACAATGTCTTTGTCCAAGTGTGTGACCTTGTGGCTTCTAAATGTTTTTCTCAGTTCTGGATGTCAGCTGTGGCCACAACAATGCCTGTGCCTTGCGGGGCCTTCATGCCGGTTTTCCTCATTGGTATGTGATTATAGTGTGCGTGTGTTGTTTTTTTAAAGTCTACACTGTGGGATATGCTTTTTTTGGTTTCCATTTCAATTCATTATTGTATGAGCGAGCACTTTTGAACATTATTTTGCTCTTGTGTTCATACCAGCCATCATACTTTAGTTTGTTTTTAATGGTTGTTTTCCTTTTCCCGCAATCATGTTCTCCATTTCCATCCCTCATCACTGTCTGACTCACTAAAGCCTGTGTGTAAACACGTCAAAATCACTGGAGTCAATGTTTGTGACCTCATGTAAGTATTCGTCAAGCACGTGTTGGCGTTTTTTTTTTTGTTGTTTTTTTTTCAAATTTGGTGTTTTTGCCACCTCCAAAATGTCATCGAATCTACTGTATGTTGTGAATTCTGTGTCGTACAGGGGCTGCGTTCGGTCGACTGGTCGGCGAGAGCATGGCAGCCTTCTTCCCCGAAGGAATACACGCCGACAGCACTGTATATCCCATAGTTCCCGGCGGGTACGCAGTTGTAGGTGAGAGCATCGATTGTGCATGCCTTCTTGCGGATGTCCATTTGTTTTCTTTCAAAAGCCATCAGTTTCAGCCCGTTGTAGCTATATCTTATTCACACACGTAATTGAACCTGCAGGGTGTTGTATGCAAGAGTCATACATTTTTCATTAACCCACACAGACCAACAGCCAAATTAGATCTTGCCTGTGGAAATGGCTTCAGCGGTAGCGCTGCATTGTGCAGCGGAGCAGAAAGCTTGTCAGGAGCACAATAGGAAATCAGATGGCTTGCAGCGGGTGAATGCTACTGTAATTTGATGCTGGACGAAATGGTGATTCCCACAGGGGCGGCGGCTCTTTCTGGCGCAGTCACTCACACCGTGTCCACCGCCGTCATTGTGTTCGAGCTGACCGGTCAAATCTCACACATCCTGCCCGTGATGATCGCTGTGATATTGGCCAATGCCGTGGCTCAGAGTCTGCAGCCTTCCCTCTATGATTCCATCATCCGGATCCAGAAACTTCCCTACCTGCCAGAGCTGGGCTGGGGACAGGAGTGAGGGCTATTACGTAACTTCCCCAAATTATCACTCTCGTATCATTCCCCTGGCTTTTTGAATGCTTACTCCCGTCTCTCTCTCTCTCTATTTACCTGTAGGAAGTATAATATCCGTGTGGAGGACATAATGGTGAGAGACGTGCGGTATATCACTCTCTCGTCCTCTTACCGGGATCTGCAGGAAGCTCTCATAACAGGCCAGCTTAAAACCCTGGCCTTGGTGGAGTCCAAAGGTGAGACATAAAACATCTGTTTAAAGGTATATTTCGCACAAAAAAATCAGTTGTTCTGCACATGTTAGGAATTTTAAGACAAAGTCTTCTTCTCAAAGTGTCTTTTTTCCCCATTTTGCTCAATATAGAAAAGTGACTCGGCTAAAATAACTCTGCAATATCAGCTTTTGATTGCTGAACCATTTTTGGCAAGAAATGAGCTGCACTCAAAATGAGTTTTCAATGACTGATGCCAGTATCTAGAGAGCAAAGTTGTGTGTGTGCATGTGTACATAATATACATATATATATATATATATATATATATATATATATATATATATATATATACATATATATATATATATATATATATATATATATATATATATATATATATATATATATATATATATATATATATATATATATATATATATAAAATGTGTTTTATTCATTTCTAAAAAAGAAAAAGAAGAACATCTGACCACTTGTACAAAGAGTCAAATCATTTTAATTATTTGATTAGTGTAGAATCTGAAACATTTTGTATAATTTTTTTTTTTTAAAGCTTCTATTTAATTTTTTTCAAAGTCCTAGACATTTGATTATTTCAAGGTTTATTTTTAGATTTTTTTAAATGTGTAAAATATGCCTAATAACGATTTTGAGTTAATATATTGCTTGAAAACTAGACATGTACAGATGTAGATGCCTGGAAAGTAAATGAGCTTCTGAATTAATTTGAGAAACGGTTTAGTGTGCTAAAAAGTAAATAAGTGTGTAAAAATGAGGCTGTAAATATTTTTTTGACATTTTACTGATTTAAGTACAGTTTCTTTTCCAGACATTTTCTTGATGTTCCCAAATGAAAGCTCACAGTTGGAAATGTAATCCCACAATTCCACCTCATACCCTGTGACGGACACATTCTTTACCTTCTCCATCTCCTTTCCCGCCCTCCCACCATTTCCCTTTGCTATCCCCCATTCCTCCAGCTGTCCCGCTGTGTCTCTCTCACTTCTCTCGTTCTCTCTCTTTCCCTCTCTTTCTGGTCTCTCTGCTGTCTCCCTTGCCTGTGTCCCCACCTGGCTCCAGAGTCCATGATCCTGCTGGGCTCTATGGAGCGCTCCCAGCTGCAGTCCCTGCTCTCGCAGCAGCTCAGCCGAGCTCGCAGGCTGGAGTACTTGAGAGAACGCGCTCAGGACAATGGCACCCATGTGCCCACCTTCCCCCAAGACTCTCCCCCCAGGACTGGTCATGGTGTACGTTTCCTGGTATGAATTTCAGAAAGAAGATTTTATATGATTACAATTTTATATGATCATTATAGACATAAATCAGACACACCATTCAAAAGTTTGGGGTCACCCTTTTTTATTTAAGGTCCAGTTTTCACTATTAACTATGAACTATGACTTCTTCCTCAATAAACTCCTAATTACTGCATATTAATATTTAGTAAGTTTATGTATTGGGTAGGATTAAAGGATGTAGAATACGGTCAGGGCTCTAATTGAGGGGGGATGGCATCCCCCTGGTTGAAAAAAATGACAAAAAGCATCCCCTCTGTAAAACCACCATCCCCCCTTACCATCCCCTTTGGATTATTAATTTTGTGTATTACGTAAAACTTATCATGCACAAGAAATGTTAAAATTATCTACTTATGATCATTTACGAACTAAGTAACGGAGATTGGCCAATCAGAACTTGGCAACATTACTGTAACAAGCTGCGCACAAGCAGAATCAATTTCGTCATTTTCCACGCAAAATGGTTCAAGCGCAACTTTTGAAGTTCTTTAAAAAGAAGAGAACAGAAGGTATGATTTTTCTTTGATTAGAATTTAAAGACATTCTCCTGACATAATGTATGTGTGTCTGTAGGAGAGCTGACATTATCCAACTATCCAAAAACAAAAAAAAAAAAAAACGTCTTGAGAGTCCAAAAGCATTCACTGCGCGATGAAGCCCATTAGAATACAGTTAGAATGCCCTTATAATTCCAGCAATTAAACAAAAAATACTCATGTATATGAGTTTTTAAATTTTTATATTTATTGCACAAGCAATGTACTTTTCTGTATATCAACACATGTGTGCGAGGCCGCAAGCAAAATGTGCTATTAGTTTTATACAACAGTGCATAGCAACATGGTGTTTCATTCCGTGAATTAATTATTTTTTTGAACGAATCGAGTGAGCCAGTGATTTAGCGGTCCAATTAGATGGTCTTGCTTGTTTTGTTTCTGTTGAATTAGCCGTTTTGGACGAATTGTTTAATATGAATGATTCAGTAAGTCATTTATTAAAACAGGGACTTGCTGCCACCAACAAGTTTTATTTTCATATTTATTTATCCATGACAGACCTAAATCAGCCAAGGTGACAGCACAAAAACACATTCAGCAAAATATTGTTTAATTATCAATATTGACCAAAATTTCTCTATTTCAGGCCCCAGAAGGGAAAAAAAATGTATAAATAATAGTTCATTTAATAAGGCAAATTTTTCATTAAATAGAAATGAAAAACCACACCATCACCACCCCCGACCACACCATCCCCCCTGAAAGTTTTTTACAATTCGACCACTGAATATGGTCATGCAGAAAATGTGCTTTATAAGTACTAATAAACAGCCAATATGCTAGTAAGATGCATACTAATAAGCAACTAGTTAGTAGTGAGAACTGGCCCATAAACCAAAGTGCTACTATTTAAATATTTATTTTATTTTATTTTATTTTAAAGAAATTAATAGTTTTGTTCAGCAAGGATGCACTGACCCTAGACTTTTTAATGGTAGTGTAGACATCAAAAGGAATAATTCAACAAAAAAATAAAATTGTTGTCATATTGTTCTAAGCCTGAATGCTATTTTCTGTGAAACTGAAATATCATATGAACTTTCTGATTGCACCAGGTTTTAGATGGCAAAAAGCTGTTAGGGATGCATTGATATTAACATTTTGGCCACTTATGATTAGCCGATAATTATTTTCATTTTATGAATGGTAGCTGATGAGTTCTTATCTGTAGTTTCTACATTATAGAATATTTGTCTAAATCAAGTTAAAATGAAACACTAAAAAATAAATTAAATGCTACAAGTGAATTTAGCATCACAGCAATATAAAAATAGTAAAGTATAATAGTACATGAAATTTTTTAATGGGGTCATGAACTGCCTTTGTTTTTTATTTGTGCTGTTCTCTGAGGTCCATTTATAATGTTATCAAGATTTTTTCCACAACTTGGCACTGCACAGCATCTTCAGTGCATCTTTATCGTTTGGTTTCTGTGTAGACCTGCGCGTTCGCCTCTCTCTCGTAAACACTTTGTGCATGAATTGGTGGGAGGGGCTGAACAGACAGTGATGTCCTTCTTCTGAGGAGGAGGCGGTGCTTATCCACACTATTACATCACAGAGTGCTACATTCCACAAGCTGTTGTTTTGGCAGACTGCCTTCAATATAAGCTGTTTTTAGACTAACGCCAACGTTTTGAGTTCTGAAACTTACAGGATGTTTTTATAGTACAATAACCTCTTATATGTCAAAAGATCAAGGGAATTTTGGTTTCTTCGTTCATGACCCCTTTAAAGATTAATTTCAAGTGAGTGTTAATTGATTGCATAGATGTTAAAATAAAAGAAGTGACAATTAACAATTAAATATCCAACAAAGCAGTAAATGCAAAAATATATGATATATCATACACATGGTAAGTAAATGCTGCGCTTGAACATGCAAGATGAAGAATAAGATTTGAGAGCTGCAGTGAAGAGGCACATTTTAATTAAGGACCTAAATTTCAGTCTGTGTAGTAGAGCCTCAGAGGTCTTGAAATATAGCAAATGAGGCACATGGACTCCTTTTATGGTTCCCTTACAGTTTTTATTGGTCATTATGAGCTTTCGTACAAGACGAACCGCATAAACATTTCTCCTTCCGTGTTCAACTGAAAACGGCATATGGGCTTGGAACAACACAGAGAAAGTAATAAATAATTTTACATTTTGGGTGAAGTGTTTCTTTAATTATGTTCAATGTTAGTCTGACATTGTTTTTGGAGTCTGTTTTCCCCAGTTGTCTGTTTATTCCTCAAGAAGAATAAAGCATTTTCAGATCGCCGTCAGGTTTTTTTTCATGTTTTCTGTTTCATCCCAAAGAATTCCTTCCTGGCAGGCTGTCATCTCTGAGTTTAGTAATACAGCTGGGAGTATGTGAAGCCTGTGTTAGTAATCAACCTTACTTATAAGTGGATCTAACAGACTGTTTTTCTCCAGATCTCCACTGAAGAGTCCTCCTACAGCCCCACACTGACTAACTCCCAGATCCCCCTCAAGTCTGCTCTGAAGACGGTGTCTGCAATCAGCAACACAGAGTCACTGAACAGTGTGTATATAACACTTACTCACACATTTCAACTCCTACTCATGTATGTCATGTTGCAAACTGTCTGCGACCCCCTGGTACGCACCCATCTTGTGCTAATCTAATCACTCCTCTTCTGCAGGCTCTCCAAACCTCTCCTCTGGCGAACCTGTGAAGGAGCTAGTAGAGGTACGATGGCTCTCTAGGGATCGTGGGTGAAACGTGGCACTTATGTAGCTGTAGATTTTACAGGTGCCCAGAGACTGAATATGGGATGAGAGACTCAGGAGGAACCATCTGCCGAACCAGCCTAACAATTACCCTAAACATCTTGTTTGTTACTTTTTAAATGTTTTAGTGCTTGTCTTAGTATTTGTTCAGACAGGCCTATCTTTTGCCGTATTCAATTCGCTTCTGTTTAGTTATCTCTTATTTTAAACATTTTTGACACATGTGATTCAAAGCACATAAATATGTGGATAAAAACCTGATGTTTAATTCAAGTCAAATGAGATTTATTCAACATTTGTAGTGCAGAATATCCAAATTCACTCTTTACACTCACATGTGGCATTTACTATTGAATGCTGAGCGGATCTGATTTTTTTAATTAGACTTAAATATAGATCAGGGGCCGGATGCACAAAAATCTACTTAAAAAAAAGAAATTTCCTAAAATAGATTTGTAAGAATATTCCTACATGCAAAAAAAATGTAAAGTATTTCTCAAATATCTTCTTAAAGGTCCCATGGCATGAAAATTTGACTTTATGAGGTTTTATTTAACATTAATATGAGTTCCCCTAGCCTGCCTATGGTCCCCCAGTGGCTAGAAATGGCGATAGGTGTAAACCGAGCCCTGGGTATCTTGCTTCGCCTTTGAGAAAATGAAAGCTCAGATGGCCCAATCTGGAATCTTCCCTTTATGTCGTCATATGGGGAAAGGTTACCTCCCCTTTCTCTGCTTTGCCCGCCCATGAGAAAATGAGCTACTACCGTGCGAGGCGAGCGCAATATTTTTTTTTTCCTCGAAAGACATCATGGCTTGCAAACGAGCGAAGCATGGCAGTTGCTCAGTGTTTGGATGTACAAATGAACACCAAAGTATTTTTTTAGTTCCTTCATACGAGCCTATGGCTAGCATTAGCTACATGATAATAACTGTAACAGCATACATAAACAAACCAACTAAAGTACCGTATCCAGACACAATATTTTAAACTAACCATTCGGAGATGTCCTGCTGTAGCTGCTGAGTTGCAACTTCTTCTTCTGGTGCTTTTCCATCCGGATCAGATTCTGGGTCAAACTGAAAAGCTTGAACGACTGCATGTCTACGAGCCATTGCGATATATCCACTGTCAACATTAGCGCATGGTAGCGCAAACTGGTTAAAGCCACACACCCACCCTCCACCTTGCCCCGCCTCTCTCCTCCTCATTAGCATTTAAAGCTACAGACACAGAAATGGCACGTCCTAAGGAAAGCTCATTGTGGACTGGCTCGTAGTGGCTGAAATTCTGCACCAAGGCTGAATTTCGGGAAAGAGACTTCAGATACAGTACTAGGGACCACTTAGGCCTATATAAAAGCATCCAAAAAGCAGCATGTCATGGGACCTTTAACAACATCTAAGTTTTTCATTAAAAAAACAAAAAACGACAAGCTTGTCATGTTTGAATCAGTCGTATTTTCCGTAATGAACCAAGTATTTTAAATGGTTTTTTTTTTCTTTTATTACATCCTACTTCCTAATTTTAAAAGGTTATTTCAGATAGTTTTTTCTTTTTTTCTAAATTTAGTTTTGTCTTTAAATTACTCTAACACAGATAACATTAATAACATTCTTAAGAAATGTTTTTGGGAATACAAAATATTCTTAAGAAAAAAATCAGCAGTTAAGCAGTTAACATTCTAAAGAATGTTTCTTGAATCCAGCCCCAAATTTTAGGGATTAGTTCACCCAAAAAAAGGGATTAGTTCACCCAAAAATGACAATTAGACCATGTTTTACTCACCCTCAAAGCATCCTAGGTGTATATGACTTTCTTCTTTTAGACAAATCCTATCGGAGGTATATAAAAAATTATCCTGGCTCTTCAACAGTCCAAAAGTAGTCAAATAAAGCATGCATATCCATAATAAATGTGCTTGACACGGCTCCTGGGGGTGAATGAAGGCCTCCTGTAGCGAATCGATGCGTTTTTGTAAGAAAAATAACCACTGGATTCATCTGATAGAAGAAAGTCATATACCCCTAGGATGCTTTGTGGGTGAGTAAAACATGGGCTAATTTTCATTTTTGGGTGAACTAACCCTTTAAGTGCAGTGTGAACAAAGCCTTAGTCTGTGTTTCTTTGGAGCATCACCTCATGCTTAAGTAGACTCCCACAGGACTTCTCTTATCAAGCGATATCTGTTGACCAGCACAAAGTGAGCGTTCTGTCAGCCTGGCATTAACATGGGATTTCGGCTGCTGTATGCTTTCTGCCTTTCTCTTTGGAGGAACGACGGCTCTAACAGTGTCCCTTGATAATAGTCAGTGTTGAAGGTGCAGCTGTTAAGAGACCGTTGCGTTAGAGTTACATTAACACTTTATACTCCTCCCTTTTCTATCTGTTCTGTCTGGAAGAGCAATGCTGGCCCCATGGCTCCTAAGAGGAGCAGGAGGCCCAAGCGTGTGAAGATACCCATGGCGGTAAGAACGCAGCCGCAGGGACTCGTTCCGTTCGCCCACAAACATGCATCATCGGGGGTGGCAGTGGCACAGCCAATAGGGCCTTTACTCAGAGGCCTTATTGCGTTCTGCCTGTGTGCTGTATTGATACACTCCTCCAGCTTAGTACTTCCCCTCTAGGGAACAGGGAACAAGCTGACTCATGAGATGATTCATGCCATGTTATGAAGTGTATATTTATCTCTCATGGGGTTGAGTGCGTTTGTGTGACGCATGGTTTGGTTTTGCGGTTGTCAAGATTCAGAACAGGCCCCAAATGTTTGCAAACTTACAGGCGGACGTCAGGGGATGTTGCAGTTGGACCCGTTTCTTTTGAACAAAGCTTTACAAAGTTGATTCAAGTCCAATTTTGAACTGGAGCCTTAAACTCTCCAATCAAATTAAAAACCTTTCGAAAAGCTATTCCCTGTCTTAGTTCTTTATTGCCTTCGTAATGGCATCCAATCTACCTCACCCTCCCCTGGGCTGCGTCTAATGTATTGCTTAAGCTTGCTAATGTTTAGTATAGCTTGAGCCGCTTCGGTAGATTACATTAGTATGTGTAGCTTGTCTTGTGAACTGAGTGAATTGCATGACCGTTTGTGAGGACAAGAAGGTATGAAAGAGACATCTGTGCATTTCTATGTCTAATTCTTGACTTGATGTCTTCAGGATACACCTGATGTTGAAGATGACATGTCAACAGCAGAGGTATATCAGTTAAATACTATACTTGCCTCTTAATTATGTTGTAACTCTATCATGATTCTTGTAGTGAGTCACACATTCTGAGGTATTTTCCATTTCATTGTAACTAATGTATATTCTAGAATAAAGAGAGGAGTTTGATTCGGGGAATTCAGAATTCTATTAAAACTCAAATGATGCCTTCGCATTTTTGCTTGAATTATTTCTTTAATATTTAATGGACCGCTTATGGAGAGGATTATTTTATGATCTTGCATAAATTGTATAAAACCTAGGATAATTGGCCCTGTCAGTTTACATTAAATTGTTTTTTTTGTTTTTTTTTAACCTTTAGTAATTTTATTGTCTTTTTCAGATAGCAGAGTGGGAGGAGCAACAGTTGGATGAGGCTGTTAATTTCAACAACTGTAAAATAGACCCCGCCCCCTTTCAGCTGGTGGAACGGACATCTTTACATAAGGTAAAAGATCTGCTGTATCTGCCAAGCATAGCACGCTGCAGTGATGACATATTTTTGGAGGCCAGCTTTGTTGTTTACATCACCCTAGTTCTCTTGACAAAAACTCGTTAGGATTTTTCCATTGGCTTTTGGGTTATTACGGAAAATAAGCTCTGTAACCAAGTTAATCTTCACAAATTAACACAATTTTTATGAATTTTGAAGCCTAAATACAGTCCCTATAAGTGAAAAGCTAAATGTACAGTATGCACGCAAATTGCAGCGAAGTACAACAGTTACCGTATGGTGTTCAGCAGTGGTTAAAAAGGATTTAAACTTTGAATTTTGAATCAATTTCTTCTCGTAAACAGAGATGTGGATTCGGACAGCCATTAAATTACCACACGGCCTTGGTGTTTGTCAAAAAACAGTAGATAATTTGGCCTGGGATTTTATGCAGGTGGTGAGAGAGAAAAACAGACATTCTGTATTCGGACGGCAATAAAATCACAGACTACCCCCTCTAAATGGTGAAAATAACTTGCGTCCCCATGAGAAACAATTACCGTATGAATAGGGCAAGAGCCCAGTTATTTAACACAATGAGGCTGTAAAAACAGACTAGTGAGTAGATGAGTTTACCTGTTCGGCATGATGACTTTTAATGTCCCTGACTATCTCTGTAGTTCCATTAGGCCACTTGTTAGCAACCGCCTTTTTCAAGACAAGTAAAAGCTTTTAAAAATTACTAGGGCTGCAACAACGAATCGATTAAATCGATAAAAATCGATTACTAAAAGAGTTGGCAACGAATTTCAGAATCGATTCGTTGTGTCGCGCGACGCGGAGACGTTTGATTATTAAAAAAAAAAAAAAAAAACTTTAGTTGAGCGCGGAGCGGAGTGAACACACTCGGTCTCTCTCGCGCACGGATGCTAGCAGAGTTCGGCGCCTCATAGACAGGCGGAGCAAAAATTTTAAAAAAACGAGCGGAGGTAGAGGAAAGATACATGGCGGAGGCAGAGAAATCCGTGCGACCCAAGTCATCCAAGGTGTGGGAGCATTTCACACTAAAACAGAAAAAGTGTGTTAACTGCAAAATATGCAAAAGCGACATGGCATGACACGGGAGCAGGGGCGGCGTTTCCGTATGGCAGTTGCCATACCCTAGCCCAGTCAGGTGCTGTGAAAATTATCCAAACTTGAGTTATTATTATTTTAAATCAGAGGGTTTTAAAAATAGATAACCAATGATAAGCATTAAAAGAGCTTGTCAGTAAAACTGTAACGCCATTGGATCATCAAGCTCTCAGCGAAACCTCGTAACTTCACCCGCCTCCGTTCAGATGGACGCGCGCGCACAGCCTGGAGACAGATCTCCGCTTTTATAGCGCAATTACATTGCAAGACTAAAGACACGTTTTTATTCACTCGCCTTTTTTGGACCATTCATTTTTCAATCTGTTGTCATGTATAGCTACACTGCAATAAAAGCTTTTCTTACTTAGTAATTTTGTCTCGTTTCCAGTCCAAATATCTAAAAAATGGCATGAGAAAATTAAGTGATGCTTAAAACTTCTGTTTGAGATTATATCTCATTAAGATTATTTTTCTTACCCCATTGGCAGATAATTTTGCTTGTTTTAAGCAAACAATCACTTAATTTTGAGGTGTTTTTTCAGAAAATAAGACAATTTCTTATGCTATTTCATGTGTCTAGTAAATGTATCTTGATTTAAATTTTTTTAGATATTTGGACTGAAAACAGGACAAAACTACTAAGTCAGAAAAGCATTTTTTGCAGTGTATATTCTGTGCTTTGTCCCATATAGGTTATTATTGACAAATATATTTGTGTGTTGTACTTTAATTTACTTTTAATTTAATTTTAAAGTTCTTTTATAGCACTTGGTCATCTTAAGCTGTGTTCAAATGTGGTGTATAAATGAACCTTGCACTTACTACAATGATGGTAATAATTTAATGAATAAGCTTCAAGTGAACTTGAGAGAGAGTGTGTGTGTCAGTGTGAGAGTTTGTGAGTGTGTGCGTCTGCAAAAGTGTGTGCGTCTGCGAGTGTGTGCGTCTGCAGTGTAGTGTAGAGAACAAGTTCTGACATTCAAACAAATCCTGTTAAATTTTCTGATTTGTATTGTTCTTTATTTTTTATAAATTATTTATTGTTCTGGCAGCTCAGGTGGCACTTTATTTTAAAAAAAAAGTGTATATATTTGGCAGATGTAAAGTATACATGTGTATGTTTTTTGTGTTAGTCCATTTTTATTTTAATTTATTATTATTATAACAGCTCAGGGATGTTCAAGGAGCAACATGTTTGTGCACTTTCTAAAGATTTTTGTTTAAAGGGTTGGAAATGAATGCTTTTCTTGTTTTTAAAAAAAAAAAATCCGATTCATCGATTAATCGATTATTAAAATAATCGTTAGTTGCAGCCCTAAAAATTACAAGCATTACTGATGTATTTTATGTCATAGAATAAAACATGAAAATTTCTTGAACTTGTGTGAACCACAGACCTTATTTCAGTCATTTAACAAAAAACCCATTTAAAAGAAAAAGAAAAAAAAAACTGTGACTTGCGGAAGATGAAATGAAGGAAACAGAAGTGTAAAAATGCTTGTTCCTGGGTTTAGACCTAAAAACCGATGTCATCCCTGCAGCACTCTATTATTCAGCCATATAAAATGACAAAAATTATCATAACATTTGCAGAACATTTGTATGATATATTCTGAAGCCACATGGCAGGTTTTGTTAGGAACAGATTGTATTGTAAGCCGTATGGAAAAGCAAAGGTAACGCTTCAGTTTAAGGACCATTTCTCACCCTTAACTGGTAGCTTAGCATGCATATTACCAGCATACTGGCTATTTGTAAACTGTTGACTTGCAGAGCACATATTAATGCCTTATTCTGCATGACCATATTTTAACCCTTACCAGTGCCTACAGTGCGTGCATTATTATTATTATTATTAAGTTGATATTCTGGTATTTTTTTCAAGCACATTTTTACCAATTCCAAACCACATCAATCTTAAAGCTGCAGTCCGTAACTTTTTTTGGTTAAAAATGATCCGAAATCAATATTTGAGCAAGTACATAATCAGCCAATGTTCAAAACTAACGCCTTACTTTAGCCCGATTCTTATAATAATGTTTTCTAATTTGAGTGATACAGGTAGGTTTTCGCGGGAAATTCGAGCATGGCACTGCATCATTACATCACGTCTGTAAACATTAAGAAGTTGTCCCGGCTACTAGGCTATCGCATGTGAGGATCCTGCAGGTGGTGGATCGTTTATAGTAGGGCTGCAACAACGAATCGATTAAATCGATTGCTAAAAGAGTTGGCAACAAATTTCATAATCGATTCGTTGTGTCGCGCGATGCGGAGACGTTTGATTATTAAAAAAAAAAAAAAAACTTTAGTTGAGCACGGAGCTCTCTCGCACACTGATGCTAGCAGAGTTCGCCAGCTCATAGACAGGACGGAGCAAAAATTTTAAAAAACGAGCGGAGGTAGAGGAAAGATACATGGCGGAGGCAGAGAAATCCGTGCGACCCAAGTCATCCAAGGTGTGGGCGCATTTCACACTAAATAAACAGAAAAAGTCTGTTAACTGCAAAATATGTGTTTACTCGTTATCCAGCTTGACAAGCATGACAAGTTAGCGTTAGCTCGTTAATAACAGTAGTAAAGCAGGGTGGTATAGTTACTTTGCACTTTGCATTGCAAGACTAAAGACACGTTTTTCTTCACTCGACTTTTTTGGACCATTCATTTTTCAATCTGTTGTCATGTATAGCTACACTGCAATAAAAGCTTTTCTTACTTAGTAATTTTGTCTCGTTTCCAGTCCAAATATCTAAAAAATCTTAAATCAAGATTACTAGACAAGAAAAATGGCATGAGAAAATTAAGTGATGCTTAAAACTTCTGTTTGAGATTATATCTTATTAAGATTATTTTTCTTACCCCATTGGCAGATAATTTTGCTTGTTTTAAGCAAAGAATCACTTCATTTTGAGGTGTTTTTTCAGAAAACAAGACATAATTTCTTATGCTATTTCATGTGTCTAGTAAATGTATCTTGATTTAAGATTTTTTAGATATTTGGACTGAAAACATGACAAAACTACTAAGTCAGAAAAGCATTTTTGCAGTGTATATTCTGTGCTTTGTCCCATATAGGTTATAATTGACAAATATATTTGTGTGTGTTGTACTTTTTAATTTTTAAAGTTCTTTTATAGCACTTGGTCATCTTAAGCTGTGTTTAAATGTGGTGTATAAATGAACCTTGCACTTACTACAATGATGGTAATAATTTAATGAATAAGCTTCAAGTGAACTTAAGAGAGAGAGTGTGTGTGTGTGTGTGTGTGTGTGTGTGTGTGTGTGTCAGTGTGAGAGTTTGTGAGTGTGTGCGTCTGCAAAAGTGTGTGTGTCTGCGAGTGTGTGCATCTGCGAGTGTGTGCGTCTGCAGTGTAGTGTAGAGAACAAGTTCTGACATTCAAACAAATCCTGTTAAATTATCTGATTTGTATTGTTCTTTATTTTTTATAAATTATTTATTGTTCTGGCAGCTCAGGTGGCACTTTATTTTTTTTAAAAAGTCTATATATTTGGCAGATGTAAAGCATACATGTGTATGTTTTTTGTGTTAGTCCATTTTTATTTTATTATTATTATAACAGCTCAGGGATGTTCAAGGAGCAACATGTTTGTGCACTTTCTAAAGATTTTAGTTATGTTTTTGAATAAAGGGTTGGAAATGAATGCTTTTCTTGGGTTTTTGTTTTTTATCCGATTAATCGAAAAAATAATCGACAGATTAATCGATTATTAAAATAATCGTTAGTTGCAGCCCTAGTTTATAGCCATCTATATCATTATTTATATATATATATCATTTTGATGGCGAATTGTAATCTAGAAAGGATTATGTGTTTATGAAACACATGTGAATGAAATTAAATTATATTCCAGTTTTAAATGTGCTTCTGATTACAGATAGCCTGAGTTTACACAAGATTTGTATTTTAAAGAAAACCAGTTCGAAGGGAGCATAGTTTGCTTTTTGGGTTAAAAGAATTTCTTAATATGAAATTCGAATGGTATGACAATTAGATATTAGACTATACAGAAATTGAAATCTACACGCTAATACACAATATACTCATAGTCACGCAATGCTGATGTTGTTAACATTAATAATTTGAGAATAAAGTATAAGAGTAATAATACTTTGCACGGTTCGATGTAATATGAGCTAACCGATCTTTAGATTAAATCACCATTGGTAGTGCGGTTTATTGTAATGCTTTTTTCCTCAGTTGGTCAGAACAAACATGGCAGACTTGTTAATTACTTTTTCAGATGGCAATATACGGTGAAAATTCTTATTTGGGTCATATATTCCAAGACATAGGCTAGAATCTGTGATTGCGAAGTACAGTAAATATCCACACCGGTGCTGTGACTGACAGCTACACATTCACCTCAAAACATTAGATTCATCTGTGCTGAAGCCATGCTGGAGCACACCCACACAAGCAAGATAATTCTGCACACAGCTGCAATTCCAGGTTTTCCAATAGAGATGGCAACAAAGAGGCAAAACATGCGGACTGTGGCTTTAATAACAACCATTAAGTTTGTATTTAATCATCTATAAGTGATATATAATTATCCATGAAAGCTGGAAGTGAAAAACTCCTTATATTCAGGTGTGCATAATTAAGCAGGTTTTCTTTTACAGATAAAATTAACCAAAAAAGAGATTTAACTCAGACTGAAAGTCAAAATGTATTAAATGCCCATGAGAAGGAAGCAATACTAGAATTGCAAAGATAAGGCATGACCATTGGACAGCGAAATGCTCATTGGGTCAGCACAGTCAGAAAAACAGGTGGAGAAGAAAAGACACATGTTAACTGCATCTCCATCTCCTATCCTGAAAAGTCTGTCTTGCAGAGATGGACTAAAATGAACTCCCAAAACTTACTAGCAGATTCTGGAAGATAAATTCTTGAAACAGTGGTACAAGAGGATGTGGTGCTGGTCCTTCAAGAATCACTCTCAACTTATCTGTCTGTAAGGCCTATAAAATCAGTATTTCACAACACTTCAGCATGTTATACTTATTAAGTGAGGGTAATTTTTTTTTTTAGGATTTTTTACCCAAGCAAAGTCTCTGAGAACCTGACACAATGCACTTCTGGAGACTCCAGGTAGGTTGCAGTTCTGGAAAATGGTGGCACTGGAGACTAAATGGTTCCTGGTGGTTTCACACCTAATTCTTCACCTTAATTCTTAATTCTTTAGCAGTTAATGTGTTTTTCTGACCGTGCTGACCCAATGAGCATTTCACTGTCCAATGGTCATGCCTTATCTTTGAAAATTCTAGTATTGCATAAGTACTGCATCCTTCTCTTGGGCATTTAATAATTTTTGACTTTCAGTCTGAGTTAAATCTATTTTTTGGCTCATTTTATCTGTAAAAGAAAGCCTGCCTAATAATTATTCACATCTGAATACAAGGAGTTTTTCACTTCCAGCTTTCATGGACAATTAAATGATTAAATACAAAATTAATAGTAGTTATTAAGATTAATGCGGTGCGGTTGGTTTGGTAAAATGTGTTTTGAAAAAAAAAATACGATCAGAATATCAACTTATAGCGTGGCAAATGTCATAGTTAATAGTTAGATATTAGAGAGAATTGGTTCCCAAACTGAAGTGTGACCAAAACAAACAGACCCGTTTTATTATCAGAGTTGCCTTTTAATGAAACATGAATGTCAGTCCTTATCTCTGTCCCTTTTCTTCAGACACACACCATTTTCTCACTGCTTGGCCTGGATCATACCTATGTCACCAGCACCGGACGTCTTGTAGGGGTGGTCTCTCTAAAAGAGGTGCGTGATTGTATTCTTTTACTAGCTCTTCTTTATAGCAGAAAAACACATTTTAAAAAAATTTCTGTTTATAGCTGCGTAAGGCCATCGAGGGCTCTGTAACCGTGACCGGCGTGAAAGTCCGTCCCCCGCTGGCCAGCTTCCGCGACAGCGGCAACAGCAGCAGCGTCTCAGAGGTCACCGAGCTCCACAAGCTCTGGAGTCGTCACAGGAGCCTGTCGCTACCACGGGAACCTAACCTCCCCGACCTGGACGACCAAACGGAGCAGCCGTCCGAGGGCAGCCTGGTGAACGAGACCGAGTGCACAGAACTGTCCAGTCAGAACAGTCCATTACACACAGACGACCAAACAGAGCTGCCCTACGCCGATGCCACACCCCAAGAGGAGCACCTCGCGCAGCTCCCCTGTGACTGTACCCACCCTCTGGAGGACGGAGGCTCGGAGGCCGTCGGCGAGCAGAGCCCAGCTCCGGTGGAGGAAGCAGTGAGCAAGGGAAGCCCCTCACCCTCAAAGGGTCAGCCGGAATGACAGCTGCTTGCGGTCGGCAACGCACACTCCATTTACACCATAAACGGGATTGTGAAGTCAGGTTGAGGAGAACCTGGAGGAAGTCTTTAAGCAGTGAAGCACACTCTCTGCTCCGTACTAATCAAACCAACCCTAATCTCTGGTCCTGCCTTCACACGAAACACGCCGTGTGGGATGTCATAGATACGCGCTGCAGTGTGAGTGCCGTGTGGCTTCGGATGGGCTTGTGAGCGATCGTCTGTATATTCCTCATAAATTTGGATGTCTGTTGATTTGTGGCTTCATAGCGCGTTACAGTGTTGATTTATGTTGATGAGATTCATTTAAAGAAGTTTATGTTCGATGATGTCGCGGCGGGTTTTCATCATAAACGTGTTTGTTCATTGATTTGTGGCACGCTTGTGTGTGTGTTTCATCGTCTTTGCGCAAGCGACAGAGTGTGCGTAAGAAAAGCCGAGTATGTGTGCGAGAGTGACTCAGCTGCACCTAGCCAACGCACCCATCTGGTGCCGACACTTTAAATCCAAATAAAATTGTCTCTGAGAGCCAAACTACAATTTTGCTCTAAATATAGCCCTTAATTACCCACACTGCAAGGAAACATGGAGGGAGAGAGCGGGGGAAAGAAAGGGAACGGGTGGGCAAAAGAGGACACTGAGAGAACAAGGACATGATGCAAAATGAGCAAAAGACAGGAAGGACACAGGAACAAGAGTCGTGGAAAGGCAGGAGAATGAATGGGAGAGTGGGGTAAACTGTGCCGCTTTTTACTTAGATTGTCAAGCAGGCAAGAAGAACTAAATCACCAGGGAACTGAATATACCTGATTATATTTCAGAACAGATAAAGGCACAGAAATACGACTTTTTAGGAAAAATGGCCACATTAGGGGTAAGACGTGCCATGGATGTTGAGTCATTAGGGAATATCTAAACTATTTCAGGTAAAATATGAACATTTAATGAACATTAGTCTTATATTTTGATGCTCAATATTCACATCTTAACCAACCAGGAAAAATCCAGTGTATTTGCATGTACTGTAACAATTTTCAAAATTTTTTGATGCAAGTATACATATTATTTTTCCTGCATTTGAATTTGCATCTGACACACTTTTTTTTGTTTTTTGGGAAAACAAAATATTAATTTCTGATTTCATTGCTAAATGTATTTATTTATTTATTCATGATGCGATTTAACAATTCATAGCATCTTTTGTTTTCTACACTGGCAATTCACCAAAATGCATGATAAACATTTTTCGACATGGATAAATTTGTTTTGACATCAAACTCATTTTACCTACCATGCGGAAAATTTACTTTGACATGCTTTTTTTTTTTTTCACACACCAAAATTGACATTGTGATTCACAGGCAGCTGAATACAACAGACCTTTTTTAAAACATGGTCATTTGACAAAAATCATCCAGGTTGCTAGATTACAGGGATGGCATATCTTACCCCACTCTCCCCTACAAAACCAACAGCGACTCATGCAGAGGAGTTTCCAGCCAGGGTAGTTTTGAAGCACATTGTAATTACCATTCAAACAAAACACAGCAATACCCAGGCGTTTTCCATACTGACAGCATCAGAAAAAAACTCCTTTAACAAAGCATCGTTGAGCACACGGTTTGGATGGTGTTGCCTGTAATTACGAGTAATGATATCCCACAATATGTAGGCACGTTAAGCATGCGCAGATCTGTTTCAGGACCAGTTTGTAGCATAGCTGCCTGGCCATTTAAAATGTATTAAAGCATCTTCCCTAACAGCTCGAAATACTCAGAGACTCCAAGTGGAGAAACGGAGCCTCTTCAGTTCTTTAATTATATGCATGAACCCCGATGCAATCATTCGCATGCTCACACACGCGCATAAACAATACGCTTTCCAGCCAGCTTAAATAGACTGCATAGGCCTGTTTCACGTTACTTCATCAGGTTTACTTCCACGGCCTTTTGCTTTTTCTTCAAGGCCAGATTTGTTCAGAAATTCAATGCGCAATACTTTTCACACATGCTCACGATATGTCACAGATTTGGACGGCAGTGTAGATTGAGGGACGTTTTTCGACTGCGTTAGAGCCAGCCTTTGTATAAATACCATTGCAGGGAGTTTATGGTCACTGTGCAGATCTCATCCAGCAATCATCAAAGTATTAAAATGTAATTCCTTACAACAATGGATATTCTGTGTACCTGCGATCGTGTCTTATCTGAATTGTTTGCATATGCGCAAAGCTTTTTACATTTGATTTTGAGCTGCTAACTGTGCAATAATGTCGTATTAGAATTACTGCTTGCCAAATAGGGTTATTTTACTGAACGCTGGCTCGATTTCTACAGTGCATATTATTTTGAAACTGTTGGCAATAATGCACATCATGAACAGGACATGCGTTGAAAGGTAAATGCCTTCAGATTTTGTTTACTGGACCTCGGCGGTGGAGTTTTCACTAGTATCAGCCTGAGAATGATGCATAATGTTCTGTTTGCATCAAAACTGTGGCTGAACGACGCTATGCAGTATGGTCCAGAACAGCACAACTACCCCCAGACACAGCCTAAGCAGAGCGTCTCTTGTTCTTGTGCACTGCAGAAATGGGAGGCTACGGGTTTGATTTAAACGGATCAAGGCAAGTGGACCAAAACCATAACCATGACACTGACTTCCTGACACAGCCTATTCTCATTCGCTCAGAAACGACGAGCCACACGACTGAAATGTTTCCTCGCCATTCATCCGGCTGCACTAATCAGCTGTTTTATTAATGTTTGTTATGAAATCCAATCCTGACGTGGGACAGGAGTAACTTAAGCTAATGATGATCTTTAGATATGTTGTGTCACGTTTTGTCTCTGTTTGCCGCTTGTGCAGTTTAAGTCAAGCCCACGGTGTGTAAAGTGTCTGCTAATATGCCGCACATTCAGTGTAGAGTTAAGCAATAAGTCTGCTCCCATATCCGTAAATGGTTTTTATAAATCATTTGCTTGTACAGAATACAGGGTAAAGCGGTATGTATATGAACTCTACTCACATACCCTGTACATATAGAGATAAGCATATTGAATCAGCTGTTACCATTATTTTTCAGAAAACATGGAATTGTTTTGTACATCAGTAAATATTAAATTTCAACTTTAAAGCTTTCTGTTTTATGCAACTCAATTTTTGTGGGAAATACTGTAATGATTATTATTTATTTTTTTTTAAATCTTGAAGTATTTTTGTCTTGTTTTCCAGGAAAATGTATGCAAAAAAAAAAAAAAAAACTGACAAAAATACCCAAGAAGATGTGTTTTTGCAGTTTAAGGTTTGCATAAGACACAGGGAAACATATGAATATACACATAACTTTAATGCAATCATAATTCTCACATTTGACCTCAGACATTTTCTGTACAAACAATAAAAAAAAAAAAAAAACTTTTTTGGAGGGGGATTCACACATTCACATCAATGAACATCATGACATTACCGGTTCATATTGAGGATAATGATGACAAATGTGGTTGGTTATGAATTTACACTGCCCTTCCCCATGCTTCTGCAATGAATGAATGCAGTCTGGAAAGGCAACATATACGTTCTGTTTACTGTTTTACTGTAGCTGCATGTCAAGGTTGTATTAACTAGCTTCAAAAAACCTGTTCATTCTGCAGCCAATCACAAATCAAACATCTATTGAAGTGCAGATAGGGAGGAAAAAGAAAGAAACATGGTAGAGGATTCTCACTCAGTTTGGTATGGAAGCCTATTTCTGCCACAAAAGAAAAAAAACTTGCCTTGGCAATCATGACATAAAAGTCAAAATTATGAGAAAAAAGGTCAAAATTATAAAGTACACATAATTATGAGGTAAAATGTGTAATTCACAAGTCAAATAGGACTAAAAAGTATTTTATCTCTTTTTGTCTCATAAATGATGAGAATTTTTTTTTTCCATTTCAATTTAGCATTTCAATTTTACATTAAATGTAATCATTTCTCTCATAATGTTTTTACTTTTTGGGTCTTAAATATGACTTTTTATGTCATAGGTAGGACTCATGTTTGTCTTATAATTTTGGCTTTCGATCTTATGCTCTCCATGCCATAATTTCGACATGTTATAACATGACTTTATCTCATAATTCTCTGTCTCATAAATAACTTCTTGTCATTTTTTTATTTCATAGGTATGGCTATCATATTTTAGACGTTTCATTTGATAAATATGACTCAAAATGATAAGATTTTATGTCATAAATGCGTCAGAAATGAGCTTCCATAGTTTGGTAATATACATCACACAGTGATCATAATAACAGGCACATTCTATTCATAGTCACAACGCTCCGTCAAAGCAGAACCCTCCTGCACCTCAACCCTTCTGGAGCAAGCCGAGATACACAAGCGCTTGCAGCGTGACATCTAAACCCAAACAAAATAAACAACTGGGGCTTTTCTGTCCCTCAGGAAACCCCCGATCCTGAAGTATTGACAACATTTTACTATGAGCATTACGTCACTTTTGAACAGTCACAAAAGGAAAACGTTTGAAACCATGTTCCTCACAGAGATTTTCCAGTCTCTTGATGTGTCGTCACAGATACGCGACAAGGCTGCTGAATACACAGAGAGCGCAGGTAATGAGCATCGCATCTGTATTTCACTGGATACTGCAATCAATAATGTCACTATCATCCAACTCGCTGCTTGAATGAGGAAACAGTACTGTGGTTTTCTTGAACGCTCATTTCAAATGAAGAACATGTAGATCAAGAGGAAGAGGGGTAGCTGTCTCAACAAATGGAAATCCTGTCGTCAAGGGTTAGTTCACCCAAAAAGGAAAATTCTGTCATTAATTACTCACCCTCAAGTTCCAAACCTGTAAGACCTTCATTCATCTTTGGAGCACAAATTAAGATATTTTTGATGAAATCAGAGAGTTCTCTGGCCCTCCATAGACAGCAACGATATTACCACGATCAATGCACAGAAACGTAGCAAGGACATCGCTAAAATAGTCCATGTGACATCAGGGGTTCAACCGTAATTTTACAAAGCTATGAGGATACTTTTTGTGCGCAAAGAAACCAATAATAACACAATTTATTGAACAATTCTTCTGTCTGAGGAACCGTCTTCCACCATTTTGGAGAGTTCCCGAGAACGTAATCAACGTAATCAGCGTTGTTTACGTTCAGTATGTGCGCGCTTTCTACTGAACGTAAACGCCGCTGATTACGTAATTTTGCTTCGTAAAATTACAGTTGAACCCCTGATGTCACATGGACTATTTTAGCGATGTCCTTGCTACGTTTCTGTGCATTGATCGTGGTAATATCGTTGCTGTCTATGGAGGGTCAGAGATCTCTCCGATTTCATCAAAAATATCTTAATTTGTGTTCCGAAGATGAACGAAGGTCATACAGGTTTGGAACGACATGAGGGCGAGTAATTAATGACAGAATTTTCATTTTTGGGTGAACTAACACTTTCAGTTATCCAAATGGAAGTTGTTCATGCTGCTCTTTTCTATACAATGAAATTTTAAACTGGAAATGAAAGGGAAACTTTAAATAAGCACCATTAAAGTATCATAGGTGGTCCACATGACTTATGCGCTATATTTTTAGTGTTCTGAAGCCGTACTATCATTTGTGTGGCTAAAATTTAAGTCGTCGTTCCTGAAATTCTTGCTTCTTTGTTTGCATTCATTTTCACTGTTTCGAAAAGAGCAGCTTGAATCAGGGTTATTATCGTTAAATAAAACTAAAACCATATTGAAAAAAATAAAAAAACGTCGCTTGAAATAAACATTAACTGAAACTAAATAAAATATATAAAATCATATTTTATTTCAGCTAGTTGCGGAGACACAATTTCTCGTTTTCATTATGTTCAGTCAAAACTTGGTCAAAATTGAGACAGAAGTTTAAGTAAAATAAACTAAATAAACTAAAACTTAAAAACTAAATGTACATATTTTTAAAAAACTAATAAAAATGACAACCAACAACATTATTAAAACTTAAATATTAAAATATAAAAATATAAAAAATTAACAAAACTATAACAGTATATCAATGATACTTAAATAACACTGGCTTGCACATTTTTGTCACATTTTTCAGTTTTATATTTCATTGAATATTTTCCATTTTCCATTACATTCACTTACATTTTAATTTGTTTTTATTTAATTTTATGGTTTTAGTTTTTTTTTAGTACATCAAGGTAAACCAAATTAAATGAGAAATGTTGCCTTGGCAAAAAGCTGAAATATATATTCAAAGTGTTTACTGGACATATAAATTATTACAGTTAACTTGTTTTATTAGAATTTTTAACTTGGTTTTAACTTTAGCTTCAGTTTTTAACTATAATAACCCTGATTCTGCATTATTTGTGTTCCACAGAAGAAAGATAAAAAAGATTTTGATAGACAAGAGGGAGCAAAAATGATGACAGAATTTTCATTTTTAGATGAACTATCCCTTTAAAAGTATGGAGAAGAAAAACAAGTCATTGTCTCTGAATGCATAACAGACTGGACAAACACTTCACAGAAGGGTTACTACAAAGGGACCGAGACAAAAGGGCGAGCGAGAGCACAGCGTCACTGCTTGGAACCTTCTTCCTGTTCATCCTCTTCCTCCTCCTCCTCCTCCTCCTCCTCATCATCAAAAGACACAGCTCCAGAGGTATCAGAGATGCTTCGGCAGTGTCTGTACCAGCGGATGACTTCCTGAAAGACGTTGTCCTCCCCTTCCTCCACCTCTCTTCCATCCTCCTCCTCTTCGTCCTCAGGTGAAAGGCCAGACTCGGAGTAGGAGGTGGAGTAGTAGCAGGAGTCTCCCTTACTCCACAAAGGCCTTCGGTCTGGTTTGTGAACCGCACATATGGCCCTGTCGCCCTCGCCTTCTGAAAGCTGGAGTTCTTGGGCGTGTGGTGGCACTTCTTCTGAGATGAGTGGCTCGTCTGGGTCTGATTGACTGAGTGTGCCGTCGGAGCATGGGATTTCAGCGGTGTCTGTCTCAGCCTGACTTGGCACTGGGCAGCTTTGATTGGATAATACAGCGTCTAAGGGAGGAGCAAAGTATAAGAATACCTATAGATACAGGTCAGACAGGGCAGAAGTGGGCAGAGACAGAAAGATGACATGAAGCACAAATGGTACCAAAAAAAAGAGAATTAAGGCAAGAAGAAAACACAACAGAAAAGGCAGATGATAAACAGCAGAAAAGATTAATGAAAAAACAAAATTGCAGATGTTCCACATAAAAATAAATTCATTGTGACAAGAAAAATGCAGATATACAGGGTCCAAAAAATATATCTGAACACTTTCTGAATCAAAATGTCTGAATATTCAGTCACTGCACTACATAAAAAATATCATTTTGTGATATCTATAGATCACTTTTTCATTTTAAACAATAGATTTCTAGTTCCACATTCTGAAATCTAAAGTGTGTGTGTGTGTGTTATATCTTTCAAATATACACTACTGTTATTAAGTAGTGTATTAAGTTGGTTGTTAAGGTTTTTTAAGAGTTTCTGACACTTATGCTCACCAAGGCTGTATTTATTTGATCTAAAATAAAGTAATATTGTGAAATATTATCACAATGTAAAGTAACTGTTTTCTATTTTAATATAAATTAATATGTAATTTTTCTGAATTTTCAGCAGCCATTACTCCAGTTTGTTACATGACCCTTCGATTATGCTGATTTGGTGCTCAAGAAACATTTCTTAGTATTATAATGATATGCTACTAGTATGTTGTGCTATCTAATATTTTTGATTTTTTTTCAGAATTATTTGATGAATAGAAAGATCAAAAGAGCAGCATTTACAGTATTTCAAATGAAAATATTTTGTAACACATCCACGCTCAATTCATTTCTTTCAAAAATTCATCACTCAAATTCATTCATATGCTTTTTTGTGGCTCAATCTCCAAATACTGTATATTGACGTGTGTGCACTCACGCTCACCTGAACTCAGAGTTGTTGTGATTGGCTCGTCATTTAGAGGAGGATCCTCTTCATAGGACTCTTCATCCATCTCCTCCTCATCTACAGAGGTCCAGGCACGAAGCTTCGCCTCTGCAATGGCAAACTGCTCAGCCACACCTAAAAAAAAAGCAGAATCGTATCGAATGACCCTGGAGTTTACACAATGACGCTAATTAAACAGATGGCAGTGCAACAAAATCTCTTTTGACACAGTGATGACGTAGAAGTTTACTCGTGGTGCTTTTGTTCTGATTGAAAAAGCTCTGCTGCTGAGAGACTCAGGTTTTGCTATTAAATGCCACCCTAACTCAGCAGCCACATTTACTGCAGTCAGGAAACTGATGACAGCCAAACATGTAGCAGAGTATAAAAGCAGCCGGGAAAAGTAAAGTCAAAGGAGGAGAGCCAGAAGACAGGAATGAAGTAAACTGACATGCAGGATCAGCAGGTGTTGCTGTGTGACTGTGTAATCTAATTTAACACCATCTGCTGAGTCTAAAAGCCTTCAGCTGGCACATCACAGACAGGCTAAAGTTGACTGACACTTGATAAAATTCATTATTGTTACATTACATATTAATGCTAATTATATTCAGTATAACATTAATGGTAAAATAATAGTAATAATAAATACTATTGTAAAATAGAAACTATTTTCAAATTTTTAAACTTTAAAAAATAATTCACATTATTATATATGTAATGAAGTATATATATCAGACAGACAGACAGATAGCTAGATAGAAACAATTACTACATTAATTCAAATGATTATTAATAATTATATTATTAATTAAAATGAGGTAAAAGAAACTGTGTGTGTGTGTGTATATATACACAGTTTATTAACAGTTAATTAACAACCTCATTTTAATTAATAATATAATTAATAAACATATATCATATGTAAAGAATATATTAGACAGACAGACAGATAGATAGATAGATAGATAGATAGATAGATAGATAGATAGATAGATAGATAGATAGATAGATAGATAGATAGATAGATAGATAGATAGATAGATAGATGATAGAGTGATTATTAATAATTATATTAATTAAAATGAGGTAAAAAAAACTGCACACACACACACACACACACATATATATTTCAGAATTATGAAATGAATCTATAATTTTATTATATTTTAATCTTTAGTACTTCTATGAATGCAGTTTTTGACCTCACATTAGTTGATTATTACTATTAGTAATAATAAAAACTTGAAAACCTTAAAATAAATGCAAACCAGAAATATACAGATTACCTTATACATTCATGCACAATTTTACATTTTAATGTTCAAAAATGAATTTCATGTACACATTATTTGACAACAGGCCATGTATAAACTCCCACGCATCAATATCTTTGTACGTCAACAGTTATCTCCTTAACACTACTTTAGCAGTGAGAGATTTACAGCTGTACTGACAGGGTGGAAGGAGACACCCACCTGCTGCAAACCGGGCCTCCTGCTCACCCTCGCTGAGATGGGAGTAAGAGTTAAAGTGGGACTGCAGTGTAGCAGATGGAGGGTCTAAGGGCTTAGACCAGCCCTTCCACTCAATCAGATGAGCCACCCGACCCTGAGCCATGGCTGTGGGTTTGGTGACGTGATCTTTCACCACCTGTGAGATGCCTGGTGGGGAAAACACAGGGGACTGTTAAAGACTGATTAACTCAGTGTGTCGCTAACATGCATTAATGTTCATGATCATGCTACAGTTGTTAAAACCCTTACCATTAAATGATGATCTGGCCAGAGCTGCAATTTCCTGGATGCTAAGGGCTTTTCTTGACTTGGGGAGCATATCAATAGGGTCATCAACCTGAGGAAGCAAGTTCAAAGACAAAATGGACTGTGTAAATATTATAACTTCACAGGAACAAGCAGTTTAAAATGATTTAGTCATTAGTAATCAACAGTGTTGGGGAGCAAATAGTTACATACAGACACCAATGTTTCAGGAGTTCACAGAATAGGACACATGCATATTTGGTAACTGTTTTCATTTCTGTTTGGTTTTATGTTAAAGCTTTATTTTAGCTTTAAGACTAACTGAAGATTTGATCTCAACAACAGTATATAGCTATTAAATCTTGTTATGATTTTGAATCTGTATTTAACCTCAGAATGATCTCAAAGTAAAAAGAGGTGTTAAAGTTTAATTTTGTGGTAATAATTTACTGCCATTGTGTGAATAATTTGTAATCATGTAATCCATAGTAACTGTAATCTGATTATGGTCATTTTAAAATGTATACATCTATATATATATATATATATATATATATATATAATTAAAGTGGGTGATAAAATTCATTACATATCAAATAGATCCATCTATAAATGATATCCAAACATTTACTTGGGAATTATTGACAACATGGCTAAAACAACCATCAAGGAATTAACGGCCAATCACCAATTAGTTCTCTTACCTTATGACATCCCCTGACACACTTCTCTCGCTGTATGAATGTACCCATCGCAAGCATTGATTTTTCCAGTTAACACACAAGTGGTACTACAAGAGCTCCACATGAAAGTAAATGCTCTAAAGCCAGTGCTGACTCAAGCTCCACCTCAGAAACAGATGCCAAATCCACAATTAACCCTTTGACAATTCACTTGCACTCATCCAAGCTGAAGCATATGTTAGTTGCACGGGCTGCTCAAATGGATCTGTGAGAGATCAACCACACTGTGGCATTAATAATCAAAGCAGCTTATGGCTCAGACATATTTGGCCAATCAAGCCTCTTCCTGTGGCTTGTTAATTTGCAAACAGCATTCACTGCCATGTCAGATAATATTAGCCTGCAGCCCTCAAGATGATAATAAAAAGTCTGGCCACAGCTGGGGGCTAATGACCTCTGGCATTTGACATTAATGGGTTACATGACGGAAATCTGAATTGACAAGTGACATCCATCAGTTTAAAAAGAGAATTGACGTGTCCGATGAGTGATGAGGTGACTATTTGTAGTACTTGTACTGCAAAGCTTTCTGAAACACAGATCCAGTTTCTATTAGGTGAGATGGAGTATTCGTAAACCACCAAAACAAAAGTAGGCCACTGTGTCATTCATAACATGCAGCATTTAAGCTATATCCCTCCCAAAACCAAATCACACAGGTGGTTCAGACATAGATGTGCCTGATGTTGAAGTCTAGAACGCCGGTAGATATGCTTAAATCAGATTGCCCTCTAAAGCCCATAAGAAAAAGCTGCTCCTGAAGAAGATTGCAGCGGCACCAGCTGCCTGCCATGTTTCAGTGCTGTATGTGGGTCAAATATTTCTGCTTGATTTGGGGTTAGCCGTCACAGCAGAGAGACAGACATGGGCCATAGTGATCGTAATGAGGTCAATTAAGCCTAAACCAGACGATTCGGGCATAATTTACTTCATTACCCTGGTATTATATGCTAATACCATGGTACTTTGATTTGGTAATGATTCAGTACCATGGTACTGAATAACACACACCCTGCTCATCACACCATTCAGCAGACGCCTTCCAAGAAGAGCTGCAGAACAATTAGAAAAAGAAATTCCAGACACACCTGCAGAATGCTTTTTTTTTTTCTTCCACAGACCTCGGTCTATATATCCAAAACACAAAACATGGTGTTATTATGGTACTATGTGCAAAAAACACAATATTACTATGATACTATGTAAAAAAAATAACAACATGCTTTTACCATGGTATGTTCAAAAAATGTGGTATTACCTACCAACCAACCAACCAACCAACAAGGTAATACCATGACCCATACCATGTCCAAAAAAAAAAAAAACATGATATTGCCACACTAATTTCTCAAAAAAAAAAAAAAAAATATATATATATATATATATAATATATATATATATATATATATTTTGTATTACCATCATGGCACTATGCCTACAACATAGTGTTCACATGATACATACACAAAAACATGGCGTAGTACATGGCCTAAAAAATAACTATGGTATTATTACTAATACCATAGTAAAATTATTACTATGGTACTACGTCCAAAAAAGCAACATAGTTACATTTCCATGGCACTATCTCCAGACACCGTATTAGAATGGTACGTGCAAAAAAAAAAAAATAGTATTACAATATTACATATCCTGAAAAATAATGTACATGGTACTACTGTCAAAAAAATACAAAATAAATAAATAAAGTGACGTACTATGATATCCAAAACAAGTATAAAAACATAGTATTACCATGGCACTATGCCCATAAACATAGCATTTGCCCAGAAAACATTGTATTTGAATAGTACATTCTGCAAAATAACTTGGTAGCAAATAAAAAAAATAAAAAAATAAAATAATTTTACTTTCAGAAAGCAACATACCATAATTTATGTCCAAAAACACAGTAGTAGAATATAGTATAGTATAATATAGTATAGAATAATATAGCCTATATGTCCTAAAAAGAACATGGTAGCACATGGTACTACTTTCAAAAAAGGAACAAAATGTCCAAAATGTCAAATGTCCAAAAACATGGTATTTTGGTATATACACGTCCTAAAAAATAACACGAGAGTAGATGATACTTATTTAAAAAAAAAAAAAAAAAAGATCCAATCATTCTGCATGGCCTATAGAACATACAAAGATTTCGCTATAAACAGGAAAAATTAAATACAGACAAATTGTCACGGAGGGAAAGAGGTCACGCATTGAGATTTGTTTCATCTCAGTGAAATGTGCTGCAGCGTCTCGAGCAGCGTGTCTGCGTGAAATAAATATATAAACACAATTAGCCGTGTAAGGTCAAATATATTACAGCAATTGCAACAGAAAATGTAGTTGCAGTGAAGGAAAACGCATCTAAAATAGGCCACCTGAGCTCAATTCATGGAAAGCAACACAATGCAGTTAACGCAATATAAGGGACGGTCGTTATAGCAACAGGTAACCCGTGAACCATCTGTCCCTGAGCATCATTAATTCCCATTGACCATGCACAACACGCAGGCACAGCTCTATGAAATGTACCGCTGTATCAGAGCTACGATTTGGTTGGTTCGATTAGATTGATTTTCCTCAATCTGTTTTTTTTTTTTTTTTCAAATAAATATAATAACTGGCATCATTCCAAACACGATCAGTGATCTGAAATGCCCATCTGTTTCTACGCAGTCCCTGCACGACAGTAATGCCACAAATAACCGGTTAGTTACAGATGTATTTTGCGCTTTAGGTGATGGATCAGGCCCTAATAAATGAATCCCATCACAGAAGTGAGGGTGACACGACAGGACACAAGAAGTCCATCAGCTGCTCAAAACTGACTGATTGATTGACGAGCAGATCATTTTCATAAACAACAGTGTAACAGCAACAGCACTCAGCGCGTTTGTTTCCTGGCAACAGGCGAGCGCTGATATTATTCACGCGTTGTACGTGACGGCCTATTGCCATCTCAACAATACCAGCGCAATAACACATGCATTACAGAACAAAAACATTGATGGTGCGAGCGAAAATCGATGTGCATTTGGTCACTGACACTCAATACACACGTACCTTTAGATTTAGTTGGGGTAAAGCTGTCAAAAGCATTGCACATGGATACAGCATTAGCGTTGGGACTGGAGAGAAGAATCGCGGAGCCGTCTTCGGCAGTGAATAATAGACACTACCTTTTCTTGAGCATCAGAGACAGGGGCAGAAATGAGTGCTGTTAACCCACGAAACGCATCGTCCCTACCACACCGAGTCTCTCAGACAGCGTCATCCCACCTGTAATGCGGCTCTCTTAAAGACACACGAGTCTCTTTCACACGTACAGAGCTTGAGCGATGAGTGCAACTTACTATGGCAAGCCTGTTTAACATTTACAACTTAAACTAACAGCTATTTTTATGTTAGTAGTACCAGTGGCATAGCAAGTCAGCCCTGAGCCCATATGCAAAAAAATTGTACTTTATTCTTAAAATAGTATGACGTTAATCTTATTTAGCTGACACTAAAATGCCACTGTAGGGTATTTGTACTGCATGCAAACACAATCTTGGCACAGCGGCCCAAAAACAAAACTAACTAACTAAATAAATACATACATAAATAAATAAATAAATAAATAAAAATAAAATAGTATGAAGTTGACGATCCTGATCCCCATATCTCCTCGGACGCGCCTTTAGAGAGAAATGCATCTTTATGGATTACATAGGCTACTGAAAGAGTTTTAAATTTTTGATTTGAATTATTTCATTGTAAAGTAGTCATGTATAGACCCTTTTTGCGCCGACGTCACGATTACGTCACAGCGCTAGCTGGAGGCAAAACAAAGGGAAAACTGGAGGCGGCCCATTCAAACCAGCGTAGATTCGGCTACATAAGGAGCTTAAAATATCGTCTTGTTGTGATGTTGGATGCAAGAATCTATGTACTACAGGCCCCAATTTGAAATTTTAATGCATACCTGCTGCCACTCCCAGACAAAAAAACCGACGACAGCTGTGTTTAAACGAGATAAAACGAGCGGACTGGACAGAAACTATCGTCAAAAATGCTCGCGTTTGCAGCGCACACTTCTGATCAGAAAAGGTTAAATAAAGTATTGTCTTTTGTTGTTATGGATTATGGTTTGTGTTACGTGTCTAAAGATTTCTTATGCATCTCACAACTATGAAATAATGTCTGTGTGCATGTGTGTAAAACAACAAACTGATGAAGTATATGCTTAATAATCTGTAATATATATTATTGTGATTGATAGTGGCTGGACTTTCTAAGAACTTAGTAAGAAATAATAATCAAATACAGAAAGTTCAAAATTAATTTCTGGAATTTTTATTTCCAGAAAATATTCACATCTTCCTTTAAATGTACTGTATGTAAAGTATTGTAAATTTAACTTACATAATTTACAGGATGTATATATTTTAAAATAACTATTTGGCCATGATAAGTTACATACATCTTCAAATAATATATCATCACATTGAACGTTTAACTTTTTGTATTTTGGCCCATGCAGTTCACTCTCACATAACGTTAGCTGTAAAAATAGCCTGCTGAAGTTGAAATGTATATCTTCATGACTAGATAGACACAGGTGAGTTTCTCTTTACTACTCGTTAGGTTTCTCTAACGAGTCACTCAATCGGAGGTAACATCCTGTCAGATCGTCCATCCATGAGCATAGGGTCGGCCAATCTGACTTTGTCCGTTAAAGTTAACTTATTTAAATAACAATAATGGTCCTGCACAGTGAGTGACCTTACATATGCAGGTAAAATCGGATTTTCTCCAGCCATTGTTAAAAAATCAAGGTAAACAAACTTCATAGCTAGCGTTACTGAAGCGGTCAGTGGAATCTTTCTGCCTCCAGCTAAGCCCCGCCCACAGAAAAACATCACATTGTTTACTAACAGAAAAAGGGTCTATAGCATTCTATAAGTATATTTATCATGTCAGTGAGGCAAGTATTTGCTGAGTTTCGGTTCAGTTTTTGTGAAGTGTTCCTGCTCAAGATCAAGACAACCCTTGTTTTCTTTATTTTACAATAGCAAAACGTTTTGTTGATATTGTGAGTGCACACAGCTTCGAATGATGTATACTCTTACCTTTATGAGGAAAAATTATGGTGTATTTTAATTTTCCACTCTTATTAAGAAAAAAAAAACGGACAAGGGCCGGGCCCGTGCAGGCTCTATATTTGTTCCCTTGTTTCAATTAAAAGTTGCCCCTCGGTTCGGCGGGACCCAATCTGCCCGGGCCCATATGCACCTGCATACCCAGACGCTATGCCCCAGAGTAGTACTTAGCCTACTACTAGTGGGTACTCAATTATACACATATCTAGTAGGCTACCTTCTCCAATCAATAGGATGTTCACACAGCAGCAGAATACAGTTGTAAGTCCTGTATTTGAGACTTTAATATGGTTAAGTTCACAAAAAGTGCAGTTATTGTGGGAGTGACAACTGCATTCTCAACTTCTTCAACTTCAAAGTCTAACCAAACTCACACCCATAAATTTTCATGACTGCATTCTAAAAAACACCTGCACTACTTGTACAGAACCGAACTGGACAACTAGTTGTCTATCACATCCCACAATATGAGAGAGCCCCTCTGCACTGCACAAACACATCATACGGTAGCCGAGAGAGCTCAACACACTGCAAATAGAAAGAACACCTCCAAATTAAGAAAACAACTTCATCAATTTGACAACACACGCTGCAAATACTCACAACTCAACCAAATAAAGAAATGTGCTGCAAATAAAATTCTTTATTTGTTTGTGTTGTGAGCATTTGCAGCACCTGCTGTCAAATCGATGAAGATGTTTTCTTGATTTGCTGGTGCTTTTTCTATTTGCATGTGTTTTCTGAAGTTGCAGAACGTTGAGCTCTCTCGGTCACCGTACATCTAACTAACAGTGGTGGAGATGTGACATTCAGTCACTGTTCTTCTCCACTAGAGCTGCTCCCTTCAGTCTTGTGTTCTACACATTTGTTGACTCGAATGCTCCGCTGTCCACCCCAATATAAAAGTTGCTGTTGCCGTCGCACATTTATTCAGACAGGATTCGAGACTGTTATTTTGTGTGTGTGTGTGTACAGATAGATAGATAGATAGATAGATAGATAGATAGATAGATAGATAGATGGATAGATAGTCCAAATGCTCCATTAAAAATCTTAAACATGTAATGTTACTATTAAAAATCTATATTAAAAAAAAAATATTAGTGTATATTAGGAGAATTGGAATGCATCCCACTAAGTATTTGAACATGTACAACTAAAGAATAAGTATTTGTAAGTAGATCATGGTTACTAAACAGATAGGATAGGTTTAAGTTTACATTAACATTCCAATAATACAGTCCCTGTGAGACTAATAGTAAACAAATAAGTGACTAACTTCATAGATGTAAGGAATAGGCCTAATTGACAACTTCATCAATTTGACAACACGCGCGCTGCAAATACTCACAACACAACCAAATAAAGAAACGTGCTGCAAATAAAATTCTTTATTTGTAAAATAAAGTGTGCATTATTTTTCTAATACTTCAACGGACCGAAGTCAATTATTTCCGCTTATACTACGGTTGCCACACCTCAAGACATCGATCAGATGATATATTTCAAGGCATTCGTCCGGTATTTCTACTTAAATAGCTATTGTGAGTAGGATTATTTCTTCTGCATCTCATCCAACTCCTTCCGTTCCTAATTCCAAAATGTCATTTTAAACCTAACGGAGGCTTAAGCCGTTGATAGCAGATTAATGCAGTTAATAAGTAAGTTATGAGAGAGAGAGAAAGAGAGACAGATTACCTCTGTGCGTCTCTCAATAGTGTTCGGCAGCAATGTCTCTAGTTAAAGTGAAACTTATTTCCTTTTGTTCACGAACAGCGCCGTTAGTTGTTACCTCCTTGTGAGAAGTCATGTAGTTTCTAAGTTGTTTACTGAAAAACTTGTCAGAGTAGCGCTAACAACATTAGCGCCATGTATGCTAGTGTGTGTGCAAACTGTAACTTATGTGTGGTCTGTGAAGTAGAGAGAGCGGGAGAGATAGAGTATGTGCTTTTCGTACATGGACATGGTCTGTCGTTTTTATCCTTTTGTTTACTATATTTATTTGTTTGGCCAGTGTCCTTGGTTATTTTGCTGTTGTAAGACTTTTGAAATAACAGAAATCATTTGGTGAAGTGATATGGTCATGTAATGCGGTCAAGAGCTGCCTGGAAATACGTTCGCCGTGCGTTTCCATGAAAATAATTGCACACCTTAGAACGTTCGTCAGCCAATCAGATTCAAGCATTCAACGGCCCCGTAGTAGAAACCAAATTTAATAGTTAGGCTTAAACTAGTCACTAATTGGTTTACCTACTAATAATTTAAAAAACAAACAAACAAAAAAACAACCAACATAACTATTTTTAAAGAATAAATGTTTAAACGGCTTGCCATACTTCACAGCGTGTGGCTGTTTCCTCAATACATTTTCATTCCCTGGGTTATGAACCTGTCATTTGCTCGCTTCTAATGCAGTCAGTGGCACCTGAGATAATACAATGGAAAACATATTATTCATGCCATGGATACTGCTGCTTAATAAGCTTATAAGGCTTCCTAAACCTGTAAGCTGTAGTCTGAATAAGTGGTTGCCTTTATATCTAGCGTATAATCATGCCTATATGGATCATAGGTTCTGTTGTCTCAGACAGCCAATGATGCATCAATTTACCCTGTTGTAAGGACATTAAAACCTCTACATTTCAAGGTCAAGAAGCTACAACACTGATGCTTTTTTATTCAGCACATCCAGAAAAAAAGAAATAATCTTTAATTCAGCAGCAGTCAGAAACCATAACTGCAGCTGTGCATGTGATACATGGAAAAAGTGTAATAAGCTAGTCGTGTCTCAAGGGTGGGCTGTGGTTTAAAATAACTTGTTAGAAGATGTCTACCTTCCGTGACTAGGTTGCCTCTACTGACAATTTGTCCTTATGCACACGCTGAAATATTTCTTGAAGATGAATAGCTATTCATATATAGTTCCTTCTGTAGACGAAGACTTTAAAAAATAAAAGCTAACATCACATTTCAATAAAAACCCAATAACCCTATTCATCATCTTTTGCTTACTCTGTTAGAAAATATGCTCATTTTGATTAGGGAGAAAAGGAGTCCACATCCAGCAATAATAAGCGTTTGTACTTTGCCATATAAACAAGTTTTCAGCGGGGGACAACTTAGTGCCATGATTTTTTCTACAGCATGTGAAATTATTAACATTAAATTCTCTAATACAAACCTTAGCGTCATGACCTTGAGCAAAAGGCTCATAACGAACAGTAAGCCCTGCCTTAAGCATATCCATCTTGAAATATTAAAATTCAGTCCCAAGTTCCCAACACAATTAACACTTTCACTGTCTGATACAATTCTTAAATTCTTATTTAATTTAAAAGCACCTTTTTAAAAGGCACTCATTTTATGGAATGACCCATAAATATTACACAGTGGATAGCAGGATATGAATCAGCATAAACGTCATTACTTTGTAGCATCTCTACACATGCTTTCTGAAATAGCATGTTTCCAGCCGAGACACTGCTCATCTTCAAAATTTCATACTAAAACTGAAAGCTGAATCCCTTGCCATCTGCACTTTTCTTCCGTTTAAAAAAAAAGAAAAGAAATAATGCTCAAATTAAGCACTTGAGCAAAGCCATGTCACATTGGTTTAAACAATCTGTTCAGCAGGCCCTCTCCTGGCAGAAAGACTCATTACAACATTAAAGCACTAACAATGAATTTCTCCACAGGGAAAACACGCTGTACCTTTTCCATGAACACCACAATGTGCATGCTCCAAAAAAAAAAAAAAAAATCAATAAAAATAACTGACCCCACATCCCTCAAACACTCTACTTAGCAACTTGATAATCTTTTATTATTTGCAATGTTTCATCTCTCCAACGTTTTCCAGTTTGATGCGAAAGCATTTAATTCCTTAAATAATAAAGAGCAAAAAATATTTACACTTTTTTCCAATAAAACTAATCAATGGATCATTGTAAGCACCTCTTACCATCTGGAAGAAAACAAATCTTAAATACAGGGAAACTGCCATTTCTGTTGGAAAAAAACTAATGGCATTACATCAGATTTTTTAACTTTTAATTTCTGGAAAAAAAAAAAAACATTTCCGTATGTATGTACAGAACGCTCCTGAAATGTGTTTCCACTTTGCAAGTAGAAAAGGCTTTAGGATCATTACTGTCATTTCATCAAGTTGATTTTTCTATATGCTTCAAGTTATGATTTCTCTTAAAATTCCACCGCAGGCTTGCTCAAGTAGGGCTTCCACAAAGTCCCCCATCAGTTCTTCAAGAGAGGTAAGACGCAAAAGTGTGGGCTAGGAAGCAGGACAAGGATGGCTTAGTAGGAAGCATGTTGGACCCCCACCTCATCCAGCAGCACTAAGGTCAAAAAGGTCAAAGTCCATCCAAGACCATCATCCTGAATTTCAACAGGTCCACCCCTTTTCTAAAGGATACAGGAAAGGAGAAAAAAAAAAAAAAAGCGCGAAATACAAACGCTACTCAAATTTCATTCGTCACTCGTCGAGAATTCATCAAATATTACGCTCATGTATCAGTCTCTGTAGATTTGTAGATCTTGCACGCACACGAAAGAAAACGCCTGTAAGAGCGCCTGCATTTGATCTGACATTACAAACCTAATAATGACATGATCGCCTTCACACCCTCTACACAATATATGACACCATGTCTGTTTCGTCATATACCACATTGCATATAAATCTATATTAACATGTAAGAGCAGCGTTGGTTTGTACTTTTTTCCCCAAGAATTTCTCGTTAAAAATAAATGACGATGAATTGGTAACACGTTTAAAGCAGTCCTGCAGAGTTTTTTTTTTTTTTTTTTTTACATTTTATTGTTTTTGGTGGACATAAGCCACAATATATATAGAGAGCAAAAGAAATGACTGAGAAATGATTGTAGTTTATATCTGTCAAGAGCCACCCTGAACAGATAAGATTGGCTTTATGAGGATCAAGTTCAACTTGGTTGCCAGACATCCTCCTCTCATTAGTCCCTGGCAGCAGATTCTCTCCAATGCTACCTGGGCTAGCAAAGTTCAGGATTAGCTGTTGTCCGATTCGGACTCTGCCTCCCGTAACCAAGTGAAGAAGGCAGTGACAGACTTCAGGGCCACACCCTTCCCCAGCTGCTCCGCTGGGTCTTTGCTGGACTCCCATTTGTAGAAGGCTTCCTCTTTAATCACGTCCTCATCGTACAACGCGTCGAAAAACATGCGCAGTAAATCTGGGTAAAACAGAGACAACACTTATTCAGCTACACTTCCATCATTGTACTTTTTTGTTTTAAAAAAGTAGGGAGTGTATCCATTTCCACAGAAATATTACCATCTGTTTTCAACATTGATAAGAAGCGTCTAGTGAGCAGCAAATCAGCATACTAGCATGATTTCTGAAGTATCTGGTGTAAAGGCTGCTGAAAATTCAGCTTTTCTCCACCTTTTTCTTGCAATAAAAAAATCACCATTTGTAAATTCTATGGGTCTAGCTTCCGGTCTCATCCACGTCCAGCTATTTTTAGCTGTACAAAAACAGTTCATTTTGCTGCTTGATATTGAAAATTTGTGTCTTACGATATTATTTTAATGTATTATCTTAATTATGAACTCACTGGTTTGTAGTGCAAAGTTTTACCGTTTACTGCACGTTGTTATTCTTCTCGTTATTCATCTATAACGGCTAATGAACCGGAAGTCTCACCCATAGGCTTACTTTCGCGTTGAAGAAAAATGTAGATATCACAAAATTCAATTACGTCTAATCAAAATGTTAATACATTTTTTAAATTATATTTTACAATATTACTGTTTTTACAGAATTTGATCAAATAAATGTCGTCTTGGTAAGCATTTAGTCTTTTAGTGCTAAAAATCTCACTGACCCCAAAGTTTTGAAGAGCAGTTTAAATAAAAAATAAACACACATTTTGCAAAAAGATTAACAATAAAATTTTAAATACTATCATTAATGCTGAGAAATTACTGAAAAAACAAACAAAAAAAACACTAGTCCTTTTGGGCATTAAGAATGCAATGTCATCTGTGCACGTGACTGAAAAGGCGGAAGTGTGTAAAAAGAAAGAAAGAGAACTCACTGGCAGGCTGCTCCATCTGCACCATGAGAGCCTGGAGAGCATAGAGTGCCTGCAGCTCCTTTGTTTCATCAGAGAGGTACTTCTGCAGCAGCTTGGCCCTTTGGGTAATCTGCTCCACATCCACCTTGTATGGGTTCTCACCTATAACAGTTCATTAATGCACACAATTAACATCAAGTACAAGTCAGTGCAAGTTCAGGTCTGAAGTCAAAAGTGAGGGATCTAAAGTGAGGGAAGTGGATTGCGTCTAATAGATTCACTCACATATAATGGCAGACTGGCACACAGACGTCATCAGGGCCCGGACAAACTGATTGGAGCCCATCTTCTGCTCATCTAGGTTGGCCTTTAAAGGAGAGAAACGCCAGTCAGTACACGTCCCATGTGCATAATGTTATACCCATAATGCAGATCGCTGCAATACCTTAATGTTTGATTAAAGAGCCTTGAATCACAGCCAAAGCACACACACTCACCTCTACCCAGTCATAGATCCTCTGGTTGTTGGCTTTTTCCTGTAACAACCTGTCCAAATGTTTACTCAGCTCCTCAGCAGTCAGTTCCTTCTTACTGGGCTTCTCAGACTCCTCACCCAGAGTGAACTCCATTTTCTGCAAATATAACATCTTAATGACCTTCAGGCTCACAAAGACATATGCACAGTACATATGCACTATAAGTACAAATTATATACAAAATTATATAAGTACAAATGCATGTAAAATATACAAAAACACTACTTTTTTTTTACACTACATATTTCAGAAATTATGTTGACCCTGTCAATACAGTACAAAACAGCTTTTAGTACCTGCTCTGTAACAAACTTATTGACATCCTCATCTTCAGGCAGAAAGTCTTTCCAGCTGAGTCCCGCCTCAAACCACATCACTCCAGCTTTTTTGTGGCTCTGAGAACATTACAGAGAAGTAAAAAAAATGTAAAACTCTGAACATGCAACATATGCAAATATTTCATAAGCATTTGCCACAGGATGATACTTACCAGTCCTTTGCAGAGAAGGTTAAGTATTTCAACAAGCAAGATTGCTGCTTTGCCCATAGGGAGAAGAGGTTTGGACACTTCCCTGTGGATGATTTAAAAAGATCAGATGGTTTTATTTAAAGGTTTATAATCTTTGCATATAGGTATCTGAAAACCAAGGTTCATTGCCTAACCTGAAGAGCTGGCCCATGGGGATGCCTCCCTCTTGCAACATGGGTGTGATGATTTCTGCCAGGTAGAGCCAAATATGAGGAATGTCAATGGCCATGTCATCTGCTATCTCCAGAATCTCCTGCAGTCTAGAGTGGGTGAAATCAAACAATAAAATAAGTGCACAGCCACAGAGAAACCATTTATATAGTGTAGAAATCAGCGTTGAAAAATGGGTATAATGTTGAGATGTCATTATGTGCATCCCTGACATACTATTGCACAGAATAATAAACTGCAGCGGCCTATGAACTCACCCCTTGTAGTACTGCTCCGGAGGTAATATTCTAGCACTAACAAGCTTCTGAAACAGCAGGCCCACATGCTCTCTAGCGATGGTGCTGCGCTCCAGTGTGGACTCAACACCGTTCCGTACAAACACGAAGAGCAGAGAGGCGCTGTTCAGCTCCTGCACGCACTGCAATGCCTCCTACAAAAGAATAACATAAGTGGAAGATGCCAGGTTGAAAATAACCTGTAAATTCACCATGTTTTCTGGGTCAATAATATATACAGATGTACATACCTTCATGTCGTTGATGTGGAGATACTCTTCAATGATGGATTTGGATTTCTTGTCCAGCTCTTCCTCACTCAGGGCGGGTTTGGCTTGAACAGGTGGTGGAGGAGCAGGAGCCGACATTGGCTTCACTGAGAAACCCAACAGGTAAAGTGTTGATCAATTTATGAATTGTCAACTCAAAGATCTGTACTGCACAGTTCTTTAAGACTATCGACTCTTACCTGTCTCCTTGCTTCTATCACGCTCTCGACTGCCTCGATCACGGTTCTCTGTCATGCTGGACACACGGCGTACAGAATCTGCTGGCCCACGACTGTCGCTTCCTCTGCGCTCATTTTCACGGCTGAAGCTGCGTTTGGTGATGGCCTGACGGGGTCTGTCGAGGCCTCTGTCCCGGTCTTCCCGCCTACTATCGAACCGGTCAAAGCGATCCCTGTCTCGGTCGCCGCGATCTCTATCGCTACGGTCCCTACTGGAGCTGTTCCTGCACAGCAGATTTGTAATTAGAACTTGTGTAATTAGATTTCTTGCAGCGTTGATGTTAGTACTCATTTACCCTTCAAAACAAAAATAGCACTATAAAATTACCTTTGAGGCACTCTACGATCAGAGTCAAGTGAGGAGGATGATGCTGATGAAGGGGGTCCAGACTGCTGCAATGCAGAGAAGCGGTTGAGCGTGCTAGTGGCCGGTCTCCCCTGGTCTGCATGAGATAGAAGGACAGCATTAGACTTGCATTTATCACAAAAAACACAGACAACCATATCTTTACATTCTCTGAAGAAAATGAGTGATGCTTGCAAAACGCGAGCTACAACTTTGAGGGTGATTTCTATGCTGTTGTTAAGATCGCTAAGAGTTGTTTCTACAATGTTCTCTGTGTTTAAGACAAAAATAAATCACAGTCTCTAAGTCACTCTGACAGAGGGACACAGATTCATCGGTCTGTATTTTTAATGTCAGTTTTATCATCCACCACAAAAACATAAGTCTGATTTCAATTAAATGTAATACCACTTTCCTAAAGTCACATGATTTGAGGTATCACTCATGCCCACTGCCTTGGTAAACAGCAGCAATTAAAACTAACAGTCTATCTATGACATTAGTAAAAAGCTGAGCTTCTCTATGTTGTGTGAGGTCCAAGGTAAATAAGACTGGGCGATTGCTCACCTTGATCTCCAGTGGACTTGGCTCCTGTGCCTCCACTGCTCCCTTTACCCCAGCTACCCCATGAGCCCTTTCCTCCCGGGGCCAGCAGCTGGTTGTTGAAATCACCAGGCTGAAGAAAAAAGACAGGAGAAATATAGCTAAGCACATCAAACATCTGAAATCATTATGCTATGAAAACGTGTAATTTTTAAAAACTAAATTCTTAAAAGTCAGTAATTCTAAAATAGAAAAAGCCTCACCTTAGTAATTTTACTGAGGCGGCTGGTGTCAATCGGTCTGTTCTTAGTGGAAATAGGCACTATGTTCCAACCCTCATCTTGGGTCTGGCTACCACGGCCCCCAGAGGAGTGCGGCCCACCACGGCCACCTCGACCCTGACTGGAGTCTTTCTTAGACAGCAGCTGTTGCTGTACTTTGATTTGCTCTCTATGTTCTTCCATCTCTGCTTCTTTATGGATCTGATCGATGGTTTTGGGACCCAGATCTCCTCTTCTGGGCACCCAGTTGTTCTGTGACAGACCATATATTATACAGTTAAAAGAATGAAGATATAAAGTGAGAAGAACTGAAACTCACCAAGAAATGTAAATGAGGTTACTGACAAATACTACAGTGGCAAATGCCACTGTTATGAAGAAAATTTGCAAGCACGTGGTTACCTTTCGGAGGTCTAAAACATCCTGAAGCATGAAGCGGATTCTAGAAGACGTCTTCTTCTCTTTAATGATCTTCTCCATTTGGTGGAAGTACTGATCCATTCGAGGCTGCATACAATAGAGTAACATTAAATCTGACTGTAACAAAGTAAACGACTGTCTAAAATGCTATAAAACAGAAAAATATACTACACGCAAAAGAAATGTAGACCTAACATAATTGTGATAATTTGATGGGTATTTGATTGGTCAATTGCAGCATTCCGCATAAATACAAATGGTGCTGTACCTTGGCCTTCTCAAAGTCTAGATCTTTTCCAATAGTGGAGAGCAGCCGGCAGAGGCACTCTAAGCTCTCCTCATCATGGTTCTTCAAGAGCTTGACAATGCAGTCATGCATGATGGGTTCTGTCAGCATTTTCAGCTTGAACAGCTCTCCGATGAACTTGATGTTTCCAAGCGACCGTCTACGTGCCTTGTCCTTGGCATCCTCCAGCTCCTCCTTCAGGCGCTGACGTTCTCCCTAAGGTAAAAATAAAACCGCTTTAATTTCAACAGATCTATTTTATACACCTTGCACAGAGTTGATTGTTTACAAATGTGGCAAGACGTCACCTCAGTGGCAGCATCCAGCTCTTTCTGTTTCTGCTCAAAGATCTCGTCATCATCCTTGTCCTTTTCAAACTCCTTCTGACAACGATTGAGTAGTAGTTTACGGAAATTCACAGTGACTCCCGGTTTGTCTGAAGTGGGGACTTTAAGCTGGAAAAGCAAATCAGTAACAATATTTCAAATATTTCCCATTTACAGTTTTTAAATGAGCAATTCAGGTAATTGTGTCATCAATTACACCAATGTGGTAAACACAAAAGCACAGATTTGTTGCACGAGAACCAATGAGGTTTGTTTACACAAACAAGGACGATGAAGCCTCTGTTACAATACATGTATGTGAATAAAAGGCTCAATTTAAATCAGTTCATCATATAAATAGATCGAGTCTCTTCAGAAGACTTGGATTAAACAGCTTCACATGGATTTTTTTTTTTTAACAATGTTTTTATTAACTTTGTGAAGCAACATTTTTAGCAAAAAAAGGACTTTCACTCAAGCGACAAATCTTTATGTTTTTTTGTCATATACGAAGACGAACTAAAGTATTATGGATTTGAAACAACATGAGCTTGACAAGTGGATAGTTCACTAAAAGGTGAGAAATAAATCTACATTTGCAACTGAGGAAATGACAAATCAATGAAACATATTCCAGACAAACACTATCAAAAGCTCATCAGTTTCTAAATCCCATCAGAGTATATCAGTGGCCAAGACACGTGGCTCAAATTGGAAGTCGTCACTGGAGCCCACAAATGCAAGCCAACATACAGACGAACGTTACTTACCCCCATAAGGCAGCGGCACATGTTGGCATAAGCTACAGAGAAGTTGGGTTCAGAGATGGCTTTCTCAAAGATGAGGTCAATGACACCCTTGAGCCTCTCTTCTGTGTCTATGGTGAGCTCCGTCACTTGCTTCATCAGCTGCTGGAACATCTGTGGCGTTAGCTTGTTAAGGACGCTGCGTACGCGGCGGAACAGCTCCTGCGTTTTCACAGCTTCTGAGACTTCCTCTTCCTCCTCTCCTCCACGGACTCGGACTTGTTTCTTCACTGTAGGCGTCCAAGCATTCTCAGCCTGGTTGAGTTCCACATTGTCTTTAAGAGACAAGCTGGTGATGATCTTGGGGTTGCGACTCATTTGGTCTTTGCCTCGACCTGGCTGAGGGCGCCGTGCAGACTGAGAGGAGTGCAACTTTTAAAAATAAATGATCGATCTCAACATACAGCCACATTACTTAACAAAATTTTGAATCGTGAGAGTAAAGAAAGTCAACTTACCGGTCCTCGCCCTCCTCCGCCAGATGACTGTCTACCCAAGTTAGCATATGAGGGTGTGAAATCAGGCCCACAGTTCATCAGACTCCTGGGATCCAAGGGCCGCAAGGGGGTTTTATTTGCCTGTTGTCCAGCAAAAAGCAAGAGGGTGATTATCATTTTTAGCAAGAGACAGGTTAAACCTTTTGGGTCCAGATAGAAGCCTCACCTTGTCCAAGACAACATCACTGATGTGCGGCAAACCCTCTGGCTTGTGCATGCTTGCACCAATGAACTGGAAGCCAAGCAGGAATTCTCGATCATATCGTTTCTTCTCCTCTGGGTTGATGGGCTTCCATTGCTCTGCAAAAGGAGAGTGAAGAGAAAAAAGGTTGCAAAACAGGCCCACAAACATTTAGAATAAGACACGGTGAATTTGCCTTGCTCATTATGTACCAGCTTTCCAAGTTTTTTTTTTTTTTTGCATTCCCATCTTATATCAATTTAAAAACATTAAATTTTATTCACTGCTGAACACACAAAATAATGAAAATCTTTTTTTTTTTTAATAAGGTAAAAAATATTTTATCAAAACATGTCAAATGCATTAATGTAAATGTATATTTAAAAGTCTGTGGTCAGCGAGACCACCGTTTACAACATTGATAATACAAAATGTTTCCTGAGCAACAAATTAGCATATTAGAATAAGTTCTGAAAGATCATGTGACAGACAAAGTAATGGCAGTTGAAAATTCAGCTTTGCCATCACAGGTATAAATTTATATTTTAAAATGTATAAAAATAGTCTATTAATATTTCACAATATTACGGATAAACTGTATTTTTGATCAAATTAAATGCAGCCTTGGTGAAAATAAGAGATTCGAAAACATTTAAGAAATCTTACTGACTGAAAACTTTTGAACGATAGTCTATTAACAGTAAATTGCCCTTTAAATAAAAGTACTCTCATATATTGCTATAATACATAAAACAGGATGAACACTACCAAATGAGATCCAAATAATCTAACCTTCTTTATATTGATACTTCTGTTCCACAGGTTTAGACGCCTCAGGCTCAATATTTTCTGTGTCAAGCTTGTCCTCTTTGTCCTCCCATGTTTCGTCTGACTCTTCAGCTATTGGGGCAGGGGTTGGAGCAGGGGAGGGCTCTTTCTGAGCAACCTCTGGCTCAGGAGTAGGCTTTTCCTCCTCAGGCTGAAACAGATACAGAAGATTTATAAATGCACAAGTGTACTCTTCACAGCAGACACCGAAGTCCTACTGTAATAAAGCCAAGATGTGTCATAAAATACAAACCTCTTTGAAGGCATCTAGGACATCTCCTACATCTTTCTTATTCAGATCCTTGATCTTCTTTTTCTTCTTTGGCACGGGTGTCGCGGCAGCTAGGAAGAGAGAAACCAAAAGTCAAACTTCATCCTGAAGGAGAAAAACCCCCCCAAAAAAACAATATGCTAACTGTTCCACAAGACCTTATTTCCCCACCTTGCATATTCGTTTCCTCAACAGGGCAGACTGTTACAGGGGCAGGCGTCTCCTCTGGTTTCTCCTCCTCTGCTTCCTCTACAGGTGCTTCCACAGCCATAAGGCAGCTCTGTTGGACCTGAGGAAGCGCTTGTTCAGCAACCGGATTAGTGGAGCTCTCTGGCTTCACTATTGGAGCCTCTGCCGAGTCCTCAGGCAAACCGTTAAGCAAAGGCTGTTCCTTTGGCTCATCAACGACTGGCTCTGGAACGGGTGTCTCCATGGATAGAGGGGTGGTGTCCTTAGAAGCAACCTCAACATCATTATCTACAGCAGGAGGCGGCTCCACAGGTGTGGAGATGATCGCAGCCGAGATAGATTCATCAGAAGCGGCCTCTGTTTCGGCCACAGGTTCAGGCTCTTTCTCTTTGGCTACCTCTGACTCCTCTTTCTCAACACCAATAGAAGTTGGCTCCACTGGAGGGGTGTCCTCAGGCTCCTCCTTTTGAACCGGGGCATCAGGGAGTATTGGAGCATCCACACGGTCACAAGTTTGAGGATTTGAAAGTTGGGGATTGTTTGCAGGAGGAGGAGGAGGAGGAGAAGGTGTGAGCGCTGGGGATATCACTGGGTCTTCTTCTGGAGTAATGGGAATCTTGCTCACAGGTGAAGCAGGTCTGATCTCTGACACCGGTTTAGAGTCAGCTGCTGAAGATGCAATGGGGGCTTGCTCTGGCGTCTTTGGAGGAGGAGGGGTGGACACAGCTGGAGGAGGGGTGGACACAGCTGGAGGAGGGGTGGACACAGCTGGAGGAGGGGTGGACACAGCTGGAGGAGGGGTGGACACAGCTGGAGGAGGGGTGGACACAGCTGGAGGAGGGGTGGACACAGCTGGAGGAGGGGTGGACACAGCTGGAGGAGGGGTGGACACAGCTGGAGGAGGTGCCATGGACTTCACTTGATCATCTGAGCATTAAGGACAGGAAACAGTGTACACAAAATAAGCACAACCCACAAAAATATGTGTAAATACACCTGCCGTTTTATCTTTCAAACTGGCCTGGAACACATTCCTGGGGCTGGATTCTAGTGCTGTATTCGATACATCGATATGACGATGTATCGTCACAGATATTTGACGATATGAGTATCGATATTGTGGCAAGTGTGCAGCAGTGGACTGCGCTTAATTTGAATACAAAGCGTTTAAAATAGAGTAGAAAAGTGCGAGGTTTCTAATAAATAATGAATAGAGCATAATATATAGGCTGCTACAACAAGGTTTAATCTGGCCGCAGAGGAACACAACAGGGTTGCCTGATATAAACAGACATAATCCCCGAAACGGAGCATCCCACTTGCGCAATACGGAAATATCTGCTACGTGTGTTACTTACCTTTGTTAACCTGGAAACCATGTGTATGCGCACTCTCTCCACTGTGGATAAATGCTAAAGATAATGTAGCTCTTGAGCGATTAAGCTATTTTATTGATAAAATTGCGGGGCAGTGCTAAAAAGTTTGTGTTGCTGAATTTCTCAGTGCCACCGCAACGTGTCGTGATCTGTTTGTGAACGCGTGTGCTTGAAACAGTGAAGACAGTGTTTTAGTTTAGAACTCTAATTCTTATTTTTTAAATGTAGAGAGTGCGTTAATTTGTGCAATGATAACCTACCAGCAATGTTAAGTTGATTTTTTAAAATATATTGAGTACATTACAATATAAATTTATTAGAACGAGTACATTATGTGCTTAAAAACAATCAGAATATTGTACCTACTGGATTTTTTTTGCTATTAGCCATTTTCCTTATTTTCTAAAGAATGTTTTTTTATCCTAAAAACAAAAATGTTTTGATGATCTCTTTTCTTACAAATTTGAACTCCTGGTAGAGTAAATAACATCTAAAGTTAAGATAACCTCAAACATAAGATGTTTCACAAAATTATTTTTGAGTTGTTTTAAACATTAAGTATTACAATATAACACTACATATACGTATTACTTATAGGACTGTGAATGAAGTGACAACTTATAGAGCGAAACAGTCAAGTTATGCAAGACGTGACTTCTCTCAATTTGCAGGCAAATTAATAAAACGGAATACTCCATCTTCAGACAAGCACTTTATAAATAACTATTTTTTTTAAAAACACACAACATATTAAAAATGAAGGTACTGAGTGCTGAATTCCAGTCAAGCTTACTGCGACAAAAAAGGAAGCACAAAAAGATGGCCTTTGAGGTGTTTTTGATTCTTCAGCAAAAAATGTCAATCAGATAACACCAAAGCCTGTCATTTCCACCTTGAGAAAAATTTCACTTTTCATAATGAAATAATCTTCCAGTGTATAAAAATCAAGTACTGCTCCAAATAAAATGCACTTCTTGCTAACACTGCCTCAGGTCGATATTGTTTGTATTTAGATGGATTTAAAACTTCTGGTGCCAAAATTTTTATTCCTCTGACATTTTGAGCCATGGAAATCACTTTTGGAACTCCCTGATTAAACGTCAACAACCTGTTTGGGTATTGTCAAGAAAGCACACTCACCAGCTCTGATCACAGCAGCAACAGGCAGAACACTTTCACCGTTGGTCTGGACAGGACCTAACACATCTGGACCAGTAGTCTGCGTAAGAACAGGAATCCGTTAAAAGCAGCATGTAATTTTTGCCATGCTCATGTCATTATAAACGCATAAAGCTATCAACAAACCTGTGGAGGAGTGGGTGTGGAGGTCGTTCTTCCACCAGACATGATCTCTTCAGTGATGTCACGTCCACCCTGGTTGGGGTCACGTATTCTGATCTGTAAGGAAACAACTGGTAAGTCACAGACAAATGGATCAAAATGAAAACACACCAAATGTTGTTTCCACTCACCTGTTTGCGCTCTCTCGGTTTGACTGGTCCTGTCTGCTGAGGCGGAGCTTGCTGTGGCGGTGGAGCTGGTTGCTGCTGAGCGGGACTCATCATGACAGACGTGGCGGACACTGACGTTGGGTACTGCTGTGTTGCAGGATAATAGGCAGCCGCTAGACAACAACAAAAAAAAGAGACCAGATTAGATACCTAAATAAGAGACAGTCAGCTTTAATGGGAGGGGGATACACATGCAAAGTATTCCCCCTCCCGCCAAAAACACTTTCTGGTGCGCTGGGAAGAACAACATTTCATATCATTCTTGTGATAAATCACTTAATGATAATCACAGATCGATCCCAGAACGTTTGCAGTTGTTTTTTTGGCTAGGACACCGAGTCAAAGGTTACATGCTTGCCGTGTTAAAACACAACCAGCCAGGCTAAGACAAAGACGAGGTGTAACAGAAACAGCCCTGCGCTTCAGACTCACCAGGATAGCGCTGGGAGGTGAGAGGAGCTCCATGCAGCGAGAGACGTCCGTTCTCTCTACCTGCACCTCTCCCCCCACCCCCCTGCCTCTCCCTCCCTGCCAGAGAGGGATCTGAACTCAGCCAAAGGAGAAGGGAAGAGAGGAAAGCAAGAAAAGACAGAAAGAGACAAAGGTCGAGAGTGAGTAAGAGGAAACAACAAGCAGCAGATATAAGTGCTGAACACGGTTAGTGAGGCAATAATATGAGCAGACATGAAGGGTAGAACTAGGCGTTTAGTAATTAGTTATGACAAGGATATTATTTAATGTATATGACTAATCTAAAAGTAATAAGTCTAAGGTGAAGTTACATAATCTATCCAAAACATACACAGGTGCATTTTATATTCCAAAAGAAAAAAAAGAAGTGGAATAAGCAGTCACACAAAGTTTTGTGGTAACGCAGTCATTTCTGGAGTAATTAGTGTGATCTGGAATTTCATGTGAGGGTAATAGATTTCACAACAGGTTCAAGTTCAAAAAGAATGCAGTTTGGATTGAAAGTAATTTCTTTGTAATGAGTGCATTCACATACTATTGACAAAGGACCAAAATTATTTTGCTAATGTAACTGCACATTAAGCACATTATCTTCATTCTCTAACAAAAAAATAATATACTGGTACATTATGAAAAACACTTGTAGAGTCATGTAATTTGTATTAAGTAATCAGGAATCCGATGTGTTCGACAGACTAGTGCAAGACCAATTTTGAGTGAAAAGAGCAAGATATACAAGTAAGAAAAAAACAGTGTTGTGTGGTTCAAATAAACAGGGGAGGCCCAGAGCAGAGCCTCTTACCATATGTACCGTATTCAGCTGGACTGCTTCCAGGGTAAAAGCCTGCAGAGTACTGCTGCGTTGGCGGCATGTAGGGGGCGCGGTACTACAATAGAAAACAAAAAATTGTTACATGCACGAACAGCCTCACAAAAAGTGCACAACTTGGCTATTAAAAGAACAATGTGCTACCTGTCCGTGTAGGAAAATGGCATGGCCCTGAGTGTTGGCGAATTGCAACTGTTGCTGGGGAATCATCATAACCTGTGAGGTAGGTTGGTAGACGTGAGTGGGTGCAACAGACCGGGGGGTGCTGCTGGGTGGGACCCGAGGGGCACTGCCTTGCATGTTGGGCCGATTAGGGTAGTACGGCTGTTGACGAAATAAGAGAGATTCAGAAGTCACGCAAGACCAAACTTCACATGTTCTGTTACTTTTGTACTGTTATTACATCCACATCCATGCAAACACGACAACATTTTCAGCTGCCTTTACTATGTCAATGTCACATGATCTTGAACAGTAGTGTAGACTATATTTTAAGATTAATATATCTGACATGAACAATTGACGCTTATTTATTCTAATTACAAACAGAAGAGCAGAAGTGTGACATACACTTGCCACATTCATTCTTTAAAACTTAAATGTTGGCATGTTTCCTAACATGCATCAATTCACAGCAATAATTATGAATAAACTATTATCCTTTGTGGTCTTTCACAAAGTCAAAATGACCCCAACACAAATTTCTAGTCTTACTGTACAAACTTCATTAGAATAACTTGTAACTTGCTTTTTCTTTAAAATGTTCATGTACAATTTGACATGCATATATGACAAGAACTCTGGACGGTCTAATTATGTTGGCTGTGGACAGATGAGAGGGCCAGTTACCTGCAGTGACCTGAATCCACCCTTCAGCCACACAAAATAGCAGAAGAAATAGAGTGGAGAGAAGGTGTGAGAGAGAAACAGACAACAAGCAGCAGCAGTAAACATTAGCCTTCAGCAGTGAAATCAAGCTTCCAACATGCAGAGTTAAGAACAGCCTGAGAAATACAGTTCAAGTACAACAAAGGTCAGTGGCACACAGGGAACAAGCAGGCAATGGTGAAAGGATGAGACTCAAAATGGCTATTAAAATGCATGCAGTCTGTGACAGTTAGGGTTGAGAATTGACAAAAAAAAATCGTCAGTCTACATAGAAACCATTGCATTGTTCACAATATCACTCAATTTAAAATCTACTGATTCCAATCCAATTTCAGATTCCAAAATTTGTTTAAATGAAGCCAAAGCATGGCAGTCCAATGCTCATTTGTTTACATGTATTGATAACAAAACTACAGTGCACACATAGTGCCCAGTCATCATGTTATGAACTGAAGAAAGCATCCCAATAATGTTACCGGTGCTACGGCAAGTGTAACTGATTTTGCCTTGATGACATATCCAAAAAGACAGCTGAAGAAGAGTCAAATGTCATAAGTAAATATTAAATATACTAGTTTGTAATATATAAATAAACGTGTGCATAAAAATTGGGAAGTGAAATTTCATTTGGCTTGAGGCGTTTATAAGCTTTTCAGTCTGAATCACCCATCAATCCAATTACTTACGGATTATTTGGTTGAATGTAAAAGTAACTTGGTTAAAGAAAGCATTTAGTACCACCAGTAACTAATGAGCCAACTATTTATAAAAAAAAATCAATCAGAAAGACTAATTGGTTTGAAACTGTCTTAATGACACTGAATAAACCAAAGAGACAGTATGGGGTTCATGTCATCACTTTCATCAAGTCTAAGAACATGATAATTTAAACATATGGATTCCCAACCCTACTGACAATGGTAATGAAAACACTGAAAGACCAGTGAAAGCAGCACCCAAATGCAAGAAAACCCGCAGTTTATTACAGACTAGTTGTGTGTGTGTGTGTGTGTGTGTTGGGGGGTACAGACAGAAGACTTTGGAAATCAAGCAGGCTCCAGTTCATGAAAATTGGTAGTACCTGTTGGTGTAAAGCACGAGGCCCTGGTGCAAACTGGGAGAAAAGTAAAGAGTAAAAGGTCAAAGTTGAGATGCAAAAAGGAGGCAGACTTTGCCACACATGCAGTTTTTCTTCAAACACAAGCAGGAATTAGGACATCTAGCTAAGCCACAAAACGCACAGAAAGCTTTGTCGGTCGTGGAGAGTTTCATAGCTTGAAGATGGTGTACCTGTCTGGGTTGCGGTGCAGTGTTCATTTGTGGAGATGGCCCGGGAAAAACAACAGAGGAAGGCTGACCTGGGGGATAGGCAGCCTGTGGAACAAATGGAAACACCGATATTATTAAACGAGACTCAAAAATGCCTGATCATGATTGCAGGTTTCGCCGATTCCGCTTTCACCTGTGTCAGTCCTGGCGATTGGGCGGGGTGGGGAATGGCAGGGGGTCCTGTTATAGGCTGAGGTGGTTTATTCATTTCCTGTGGTTCTGCATGAAGGGGCCTCACACTTGCCTGCCAAACTAATGAATCAGGAAAACATGATTTTATGATTAATAAATCACATACAACCAACCATATTTTTAAAGTAATATAGAAAGATCGAGCTTTATAATGCCAACTAATCAAAATTAATTTTACAGCCATGTAAGTGACGTATACAATAATGTGTGTCTTACATAATTTGTGAAAATCATACCTCTAAATTAGTATTATGAATCTCTGGGGTATCCAAATGTCCTCAGGGTGAGTCCTTGTGTAGTGTGTCAGCAATTCACCCTGGAGAGAAAGAGGCAATTAGTTTAATATTGCACAGAAAAAAAAACTTACTAGCATCAGTAAATCAGTTAACAGGGTAGGAATGCTCATTTTACAACCAAAATCAGATTTCTTAGTCAAATTCTGTCTTGTAATGTAGGTACAACAAGAATATGATCCATCCTGTGAATAAGTACATTGTATGCAAATGCAATTCAAAAACTTGATTTAAAAAAAAAAAAAAAACAGACCTGATTTGTCAGACTAAAATAACTTAAAATGTAAACACTGTAGTCACACTGAAGCCACACCCATCTCTTTTTTGCAAAGTGGGACTAACAATATGCAATCATAGCTAAGTTTCATTCGACAAACGAAAATCAAGCTACAAATCAGCCTCATGATGTACGATGTGTAATCCTTCAAATATTTGATTACGTCACAAGCTATCATTCAAACGTCACCAAGGCTTTTTGGGGTTAAAAGACAATAAAAAGCACAGTTTTCTGTTTTAATATATTTATCAAGCTCAAAGCTGAATCACTGAAGCTTCAGTTTCACATGCTTGAAAGTCATTCTAATATGATTAAGAAATCATTCTATGATTTGGTACTAAAGCAACATTTCTTATAAACGTTTAAAACAGTTGTGTTGTATAATGTTTTTGTGGAAACCATGACATTTTTTCAAGGATTCTTTGATGAAAAGAGAGTTCTAAAGAACAGCATTTATTTAGAAAAGAAATCTTTTGTAACATTTGTAAACAAACAAACAAAAAAAAATAAATCCAACCCCAAACTTCTGAACAGTAGTAAAGTAATAGTAGCGACAGACTATGCACAAGAGTAGGAAACATTCCACGACTAATACTATTCATCTTAAAACACTTCAAAGAACACAAGTTAAAGTTTCAGCTGCATCAACAAAAGGAACCAAGTTCCATCAGTGAAAAACATGACGGCAGCAAAGACGGGAACTATAAGACGCACCAATTACGCTGTAGCAATGTACACTGTGTACCTGATTACGCTCGCAGAAAGGCCTGAATGAATGCTCTCTGCCAGCAAGTAAAGAACGGGTGGGGGTCTAGTGTCAACTGAGATAAGACCACACCCTTAAGATCTCAAACACACAGAGCCAGACCAGGCATTTAACAATCACTCAGCTCAGCTGAGAAAGGATGGGGAAGCCACAGGAGAGCAGCTGGAGAGCTCAGACCATGGGTTATAGAGATGTAGGCTCTTCATTCTGGGAGTGTCTGTCTGCCCCCTGTGACCCTCACACAATAGGGCAGGACTTACCATCCAGCTCTGTGTTTTTGATCCCAACAGATGGCAACCAATAAACACCCTCAGACCCTCTCAAAAAGACCTGAATTTCTAGCAGAGGGCAGACGGGGGAGGTGAGCGATGCTGGGGAAAGTGAAGCACGTGGGGAATGTGCTTCCTTCAGAGGGAACATGAGAGCATTTGACAGACCAACAAGGCAAATCTACATTTATGAATTTTCTCAAAAGGGAAAAAAAATAAGGGGGACAACAGGTCAGAAAGGCATGGTGTCATGGGTGTAACTAAAGTAGGACGTAGAAAACCTAGAGATGAACGAGCTAAACATGGGATGTTTATGGCACGAGGGGGAGGGTAGGCCACGCGCGTGTTCAATATAGCCCATTGCCCAGCCATCCGTGACATCCAGATGAAGTGTGTGTGGGGTGGTGGGGGGAGGGAACACCAGTCTCAAGTTATGATCAATGCATTTGGGAGAACTGGTAAGACACCAGTGTTTCCCATACATTGATTTATTTGTGGTGGCCAGCCACAAATAAATTTCCAAAAGGCTTTGACTTCGCTGAATAAAAATGAGCACTGCATGTTTCAAAATCAAACCCGGTGCAGATGTTTTTAAATCACTGTATTTCTCAAGGAAAACAACTGTCTTCAGAAAATTTTGGATGTCATTTCATTTCATCTTGGACACCCATTACTAACTCACACAAAAGCCACCGGCTTATGCAGCACACAATCGTAAAGTCCATCCCTAAATTTGAGGTAGGGCTGTGCAATTAATCAAATTCGATTATCATGCGCATCTCATCAGTAAAGCCGGATTCTTGATTAGTAGTTAATCGCCATCACCTGCTTTCAGATGGAGTGGCAAATACTACACAGAGCCGTAGTTCACTGACAAGCTAGGCAATGTCGCATTCATAATCGAATGTGATTCGTCTGCGATTATGAACGCGATATTGCCTTGCCTGTCAGTGAACTTCGGCTCTGTGTAGTATTTGCCACTCCATCTGAAAGCAGGTGATGGCGATTTACTGCCAATCACTGAACCGGCTTTACTGACGATTTGTGAATGATAATCGAATTCGATTCATTGCAAAAATTTATTTTATTTTTATACGCGTACACTATAGTCGAAAGCGTAGCCTTTCAAAGTGTACTCCATTTGATGTTGTGCACAAATGCAGGCAGTCAACACATCACCTCTTAAAAGCTTCATCCATGTCCAGTGCCATTTTTCCCCATTAGTTAAGGCCGATAAATATTTTTAACTCTTCTAAACCAAAGATGGGCTATCCCATACCCTCTCGCTCACAAGCGCTTGTCAATGCGTGCATCTGTTTTTGTTGCAGTTCTGTCTCTTTAGATTTGTTTTCTACTGTGAAACAACGGCCCGGGACACTGTTGCACTGTCGCTCCGATACTGGCATTTTCTACCGGATCGGGGTATCGGTCAGACGAGACCGATCCAAATCTGATTGTGCATATGCTATTGTGTTATTGTTAAGCCACAAACACATTATAAAACATCAAAATTTTTGTGCACTATATTTCAAGCGTTTTTTTTTTTTTTTTTAAATCCCTACGTTAAAATCCCCTTTCTTAAACCAGGCTGTTCTGAGGTTCCTGTCGGAATGACGTAGTTCTGCATAGACCGTTCCCACGATAGTTGATTGACAATGCTGTCTTACCTTAGACCCGCCCTGAGTGAGCTGAGAGCTGTCCGCCATTGTGTCGACTCCGGTGCAGGAGAAGACAAGAATGTCTCCGATTAAGCGATTGAGGTGTTTTGTTGTTGCATGTAAAGAATATAGCAGTCGTCGTTTACTCACAACATCTGAGCCGCTGAAGATGCAGAGGATTAACATCACTTTCGTTTTGAAGGGAATGCGCCGATCCCGATCTACATAAATGCGCCTATGTTCGCACAAATCATTCGTGATCCAGCTTCATCAACAGAAGTGAGTATAAGGGTTTTATGAATCTTTGCAAATCGCCTTTCCTAATAATGTGCTAGTTAGCCAGTTTGCCGGCTGAAGTTTACAGTCTGCTCATCACTACATGGAAGAAAGGGGCGGGGTCAGCAGAGCTCATTAGCATTTAAAGCAACATGGACTAAAAAACAGCTCACTGAAAACAGAGCTGATTTTGGCAGGGCAAAAAAAGGTGTTTTTTAAACTACCATTGAGAAATTTTAACCAAAGTATGTTATAGACTTCTCATTAAGACCCTAAAGAATCATATCAACTTGTGTAAAATGGGCATCCGATGACCCCTTTAAGAATCTGTTCAACAACACTCAAAATTAAATAAAATAGGCTAAAACAATCAAGCAAATCCTCCCATAGCATTTAAGTAATTGAGAACAGATCAAATTTGTGTTTCTTTAATGTTGGCAGAAAGAAGGTAAAGGGGGTTGAACTGAATTAATCTTAAGCCGTTACACTGTTGTCACTGGTGTTAGTAGACAGCCCAATGAATTCCCTGCGGGAAATGCTGGCATCGTCACATTTTTTTTTTTTTTTTAAACAGTAAAAGTCGCTACTTTTGACACCCTTAGTTGCAACCTTGTGGAACAACTGATTACTGCAAAAATCTTTCAGTGCACATGTGCGACCTGCATACACAAAATATATATATATATATATATATTTTTTTTAAATCAGGTGGTGCGCGTACTATTCTGATGACGAAACACGCGTCACGCGCACTGTACACTGCCCTTGCATACGCATAAAGCTTGAGGCCCAAAGTATACTTTTTTTAGAGGTTGAACGCTCAACCTATCAAAGTATACTCCATTTGATGGCATGTTCGAACACAGGTGTTCAACATACATGTGAACATTTCATCCTTGTCCAGTGGCTGCGCCATTTATCTACAAAAATTATGAGCACTAAAAAAAAATGTCTTTAATCATTTAAACTATAATTGCAGGAATAAACTCACTGAAATAAACTGAGTTTAAACTCGGCGTTTGGTTCTAAAAATGGAGGTCAATTTCAAGGTAAGTAGCCATAGCAGCAACTTCTCTGAATATAACCTGAACAGTTTACGTTTTAGGTTAGTTTTACTAGAGAGCTATCAGCGGATACATGACCTATTGACAAGACTCTAGTGAGGGAGTTTACTAAACACAATGATATATTACAATAGTTTTTTATTATATATATATATATATAGAGAGAGAGAGAGAGAGATGTATGTGTTATAAAGCACCATTACAAATAGATAATATACTAACATGGTTATTTATTTTGTCATAATAGTTATTAATAACAAGGTAATGTTTATATTGTAATATATCTATAACACTGTCATATCATGCATCATGTAACTGCATTTTCTATAATGTATTTTATGAATTGAATTGTATTGTAATGTCTTATGTAATTAGCATCAAACAATAATAATTTTCTCAGAATTTAAATATTAAGCAAAGTACATAAAGTGTATAATATGTGTGTGTGTGTGAATGACTTTAATGCTCTCTGCAACAACCATTATATATACCTTAAATGATTGTCACAGAGCCATATTTCACATTCAAAAATGAAAACTCATTTACTCACCCTCAAGTTGCTCCCATCATAAATTACTTTTTTGCATAACTCAAAAGTAGATGTTTCGCATTTGCCATCCACTTCCACTGCATCTTTTTCCACACAATGAAAGTGAACGGTAACAGAAACTGTCAAACTGTATTACATTTTGTTTTCCACAAAAGAAAGTGGGTGAATATACAATGAAAAAGTACATTTTGGGGTTTAACTACACCTTTAAGCAACTAAACCCACTATGGCGGTTCATATGACAGAGCCACGAGGAAATAAATTAACCAAAAAGGCTGATTCAATTATGAAATCCTTCATATACTGAAACTCCAACATCCAAATAGCTTTAAACTCATTGCAAAACACATAGGTACAGCTGAAAAAAGAAACCACTAGGGTAACATTTTCCAAATGTTGAGTTTTGTGCACGCTGAGTTCCCAGAAGTGCGAGGAAAGCAGCGAGCTGCTCCAACAGACGTGTCACAGCGCAGCCATGATGCACTGCCGGTGTGGCTAACATCGCTAGCCTCCATATGGCACCGACACGTTCAGATTCATTCCACTTTCTATACCATAACAACATCGTTTTATTCCCAAACCAAGATTTAACGACCTCAACACGCCATGTGACGAAAACTCACCTCGACAACCATCTGAGAAACCTATAAAATCAAGCCGGGCCCAAAGCAAACGTGAAGGGAAGTGTCGATTTCACCGCACTAGCTTAATAGCTAACCCCCCTCTAAATCAATGACATGGTGAAAGCCGACGGTCAGTGAAATCGACGCTCCGGTTCGTTTACAGTATCGTGTGTAACACATCGGTAAAGTACAGTTTATGGAGGAAAAACTCGGTCAAACTTATTCTAGCGTCCGCGTGCCGACATTGCTTCTACACGTCACATGAGACATTTAACGGTCACAAATGCTCCTCAAATACCAGGGAACAAGCCATCCACAGTCGACAGGCCAAATAAACCTCAACGGGACAAAACTGTGCCGAGTTTGTATGTTCCCCAAATTTCAGAGGACCGATTCCCAGAAATACGAGCAATATGAATGTGTGAAACTAAAAAAAAGCCAAGTGCTGGAAAATAAAGCCCCAGAAACACATAACCGGGTTATCAGGGAGGAAAAATGATTAAATAATCAGTGAAAAGTTAAAAGAAAAGCGTTTCACGAAGAAAATGTTTGATACGTGAGCACACATCAACATTAAACCCGTCGTGAGGATCAATCTAGGCCCGCTTGGCCCCTACGATTATCGGTTTAAACGCGGCTATCAAAGTTAGCATAAGCAGTAGGATTACTCACCCGGCTCCGCAGACAAATGGGAAAACTTGAGGGCGAGACTCCGTCAACGTGTTTCTTGAAAGTTTGTCTTTTTGTTACAGAGGGCGTCTTGGTTTCCACAGGAATATTTGAGTTAATCAAGTGAGAAGTGTTGGCTAGCTGCTGACACTTTAGGTTTAAATCCCATGTAGCGTGCAAAGGCTAGAAAAAGTGACAGTATGGGGGGAAAAAATAATAAATACAGTTTCCAGATGTTACTACTGACAAAGTTGATGCCTCCAGGACAAGCCTCTTGACTGGAGGTCCATGTTTAAGGCGCGGATGGTGACGGATTGCCGGTAAATTGATCTCACTTCTCTTAATAAACGCGATTAGAACAGAGCCATGGTGCTTCAGCGTTTCTCCCCTTGAGCCCGCAGAACCGGACGGAGTGCTCAGTGAGCCGCGTGGGTACTTCCGGGTTAATCAACCTGAGTACTGCGGGGTCATTCGCCAAGGGTAGAAATAACGAGCAATAATAAAAGTCTCCTCCACTTACACAGACTTCAGATTATGAACGTTAATTTATAAATTCGCATACGAAACATCCATTCAAAACACACGTGTTTATAAAATTAAATGACGGAATGTTGTAAGAAATAATGAATAGATATAAAACGAACCGTGAGCATAAATCAATACGGCACTGAATTTTTAATTATTAAATAAATTAATCCATCTGTCTGTCAGTCTATCTATCTATCTATCTATTCATTTTTTTTATTTGACGAAATACTACATGCGAAATACGGCATTCAATGGTCCATTCTTCTTCTTCTTCTTCTTAGTTTTATGGCGGATTGCAATCATGATTTATCAGGTGCATACCGCCACCTACTGTACCTGACTATGCAACATGGATTATATCTCAATGAATCTATTTAAAGAAAAAACAAATAAATAATAATTTCAAAATTTTACCCCATTACTTTCTAAATCCTATAATATACCCCTGTATCCTTCAGATATTCCACAACAGCATCCTGTGCATCTTTACCCTTCTCCTGTTGTTCCCAAAACACCCTCAAGGTTCCATTTTCTTTCTGTCTGACTTATCTTTTGCTTTAATCTAATCCTTTCTTCCCTATACTTCCTACAATGCAACAGTATATGTTCTGCATTTTCTGTGATTTTACATTCATACATTCATCTGATTTAATTTTACCTAACAAAAACAATGTTTTATTTAATCCTGTGCGGTCAAACCTTAGCTTTTTATGTATTGACTCGCCACGTATCCTTTCCCACTTTCTTCCCATTTATCGTTTAGTTCCATTATATTTATATCTACCTCGGTTTTTGGAAACAACCAAATAGGGATATTACTAATAGGAGTATGACTGTTAAAACAGATACTTACATCTACTGATCCTATGTCCTTCCTTACATACAATCACCTGAAAAACTAAAGCGAAATACATTGTATTTAGCATTTATGGTAACGATGATGACATCAGATGAACGATTCTGTTAAACAAAGCTTGTATCAAGAGGTTCCTGCCAGTTCCTGTTCTCTTATTGTAAGTCAAATGAGCCAGATAACGGAGACTCTCACCTTTTGTTTGTAATGGCTCTTGGTGCCCCTGCCCCAGTCTTTGGGCAGTTATGCTGATTGGATTAGGACTGGTTAAATGGGGCAGGTTTCTGTACCTGAATACTTCATTTGCATGCTTTGTTTAAGGTCGTCAACCCAGGCGCTTTGACTCCATTCCTAAGCACTGCCCCCTAAATGTACAGTGGTGTGAAAAAATGTTGGCCCCCTTCCTGATTTTTTAATTTTTTGCATATTTGTTACACTTAAAAGATTCAGATCATCAAACAAATTTTAATATTACACAAAGATAATGCAAGTAAATACAAAATGCAGTTTTTAAATGATGATTTCATTTATTAAGGGAAAAAAGCTGTCCAAACCTACCTGGCCCAACGTGAAAAATGAATTGCCCCTCCTATTAAATCATGAAAGAACTGCGATTAACCACATTATTTTAGAAAGCTGAGTTAAATTTCACTATCCAAACCCAGGCCTGATTACTGCCAGACCTGTTGAATCAAGAAATCACTTAAATAGAACCTGTCTGACAAAGTGAAGCATGTTTAAAGAGCAACACATCATTCCACGATCTTAAGAAATTCATAAACAGATGAGAAACAAAATAGTTGTGACCTTAATATGAAAAATATGACCTTAAACAGTCCATTCATGCTCGAAAACCCTCCAATGTGGCTGTATTAAAACAATTCTGCAAAGAAGAGTGGGACAAAATTCCTCCACAGCGATGTGAAAGACTCATTGCCAGTTATCACAAACGCTTGATTACAGTTGTTGCTGCAAAGGGTGGCACAACCAGTTATTAGGTTTAGGGGGCAAGCACTTTTTCACACAGGGCCATGTGGGTTTGGATTTTGTTTTCCCTTCATAATAAAAAACTTCATTTAAAAACTGCATGTTGTGTTTACTTGTGTTATCTTTGATTAATATTTAAATTTGTTTGATGATCTGAAACATTAAAGTGTGACAAACACGCAAAAAAAAAAAAAAAATCAGGAAGGGGGCCAACACTTTTTCACACCACTGTATATAAACTACAATGTAACACTGCCTTGGTTAGGCCTGTGATGACTGCAGCGCCACGCAGCGCGTTCTCAATAAAGAACTATGCTGAAGATACCTAAGAGTCTCCTGGTCTTCGCTTCTGAGTTTCCAACACTGTCTAATCTATATTCCTCTGATTTAGCCTTTGTTACCCATCCAAAATCATTACCTTGAAAAGAGTTATACTCCCAACATTCTTTAATCAATATGCCATTATTAATTTAAGTAAAATATAAAGACTTACATGGAATACAGAATATATATATGCCGTGGATAACTCCAGCATTATAATGTCACTAAGCTGTATCAGCCACTTCTAAATATTTAGTGCGTGTAAAGAGAGTGAGTTTTGCCGTAGCATTTTTTAGCAGATGTAAACCGGCAAGACAAACATTCTTTGTTCAATCAGAAAGCATCAGTATAGAGTCGTCATCAGTGTTGGGAAGGTTACTTTGGAAATGTAATAGGTTACAGATTACAAGTTACCCTATTTAAAATGTAATAAGTAGTGTAACTTTTCAATTACTTTATTAAAGTAATGTAACTGATTACATACGAATTACATTTTGATTACTTTTTTCCGAAACATGTAAAGCAGACAGGGTTAACCTTACAGTAGTACTTCATCTTTCATCACTTGAATTAAGATTATACTATTTTAATTTTAAAGGAGACATTGCATGGAAAATATCTTAATTTGCATATAAATGTGTTTAAGCAGTATGTGGACACAACCACCCTACAATGATAAAAAGTAACTCCTTCTTTTTTTTCCACCCAAAAACCTAAACAGTCTCAATTATCAAGCCATTTTGATTTTGGAGTGAATAACCAGCGCTCACTTCCACCTTCAATACCACGACTGAGGTAAGACCCTTGAGCAAGGCACCAAACCCCCAACTGCTCCCCGGGTGCCGCAGCAATATATGGTTGCCCACTGCTCTGGGTGTGTGTTAACAGTGTGTGTATTCACTACTGTGTCTGTGCACTTGGATGGGTTAAATGCAGAGCACAAATTCCGAGTATGGGTCACCATACTGCGCAAATCATTTTACTCCAGACTGCTTTCTGAATGAGGGACAATTCAAGGCAGGTTTTATTAAAAAGTTAAAATTCAAGGATGGATCAGTACCCATTGTTCATGATCCAGCTGCACCTCCAGAAGAAATAAGTCTCACACTTTATATTTTTTATGATTATTTGCAAATTGCCTTTGCTCTTCCACAGAAGAGAGGGGCGGGGTGAGCAGAACTTATTAGCATGTAAAGAGTTATGCAGCGAAATGAGTTGCTGTGAACAGAGCTGTTTTTGACATGGTAAAAAGGGTGTTGTTTTTCACGAGCACTGAGACCATTTCAAGAAGACCCTAAAGAATCATACCAATTTGTGGAAAATGGGCATCCGGTGTCCCCTTTGAAGCACAGCCACCACAAAATCAGATTTACTTTTAGATCATTCTGAGGTTAAATACAGATTTAAAATCATAACAAGAAATAGTTTAATAGCTATGATACTGTTTTTTTTTTAATCAAATCTTTGCATAGCTATGACAGGAAACACTGGAATCTAACAATGTCTTGGAAATCGGATAAGCATGTTATAAACTTCTGAAACATTGGTGTTTCATATTTTAGAGCAGTCACTGCAATTTATGAAAGAAATCAATTAAATCTGTATGTGGGAGTGTGTGTGAAAAAAAAAATCAGATGTAACCCCCTTTTTAATCCTTAACATTTTCATAAGTAACTGTAATTTAATTACACATTTTTTCTTAGTAACTGTAACTAATTACAATTAGTTTTATTTTGTAATTAAATTCCGTAATTCCATTACATGTAACTAGTTACTCCCCAACACTGGTCTCATTCAGTAATAACACAAAGGGGTTCACTGATATGGAGTAGCCAATGATTTTTGATAAATAATCACAGATGTCGGTCCAATCAAGTGTCTGGAGGGAAAGGTTTTAAACCAAGCAATGACTGGACTGAATGAGAGGGGAGCAGATCCCCCCGTGGCACTCCTAAGGCCTTCTTCGCTGACCCTGAGGTGTAGCTATAAACATAAGGAGGAATGAAGCGAACAAAATATGATGAAACAATGAAATGCATCATGAAATGTTACAATTAATACAATAAATGAGCACAAAAAGAACACACATTGTATTTATTTGTTTTTGTAAATTTAAAAGCATCATGAAATATACATAGAAATTAGAAACAACATGAAGTACAACAAATGTGTGAAATGTGAACTGTTAGCCTAATAACTAGCTGAATATTTTACAGAAACACATCCAGCGGCAAACAAACTTATGTTGTTTTGCTTCATACCATGTGGTGAAATATTCTTTCAGGTTCTAGTCAATTTACATTATTATTTCTAACTGTTAAAGATTCAAATGTAAGTATTTTAATTCTGAAAAACATCTGGTAAACATAGCAAGCATCTGAAAAATAAAGAATATCCCCTTCATCTGATTATTTAGATCTGCAGATACTTTGGTGGTACCGCTTGTTTCTGATAGCTTTCTGATAGTTTTGCACACACAGCCTTTCAGTAGCTATGTAATATGCTATTGATATGTGACACAAAGGTAAAACTAAATAGACTACCACAATTAATAATGATGAACTACACATTTTATTATAAATGGCAAAATTACTCCAAATTAAACTTAAACAAACCAATAAAGTATTAATAAAATACATCATTAAAATGGTAAATATGTCCTGTGTATTTGATTCCAGCACCAACATTGCATAATTTTTTTTATCACTTTTTTTTTGTTTTGTTTTCAGTTCATTTTAGTGACATTTCTCTTCTCAGAATGACAGTCTAACATATAAAACCGGTCGATCTTCTCATGTCACTCAAGAATCCATATGTGTACTTTTGGGACTGTTGCTGTTATACTGTTTTCCACAATGCTCTGTTTATACTGTCAAGAATTATACATAAATGCTCATTGTTACTGTTATTTGTGTGCCATTTATAATTATATTATGTGCTATATTATGCAATGCAGTCTTTTATCTGTAATGTGTCAAAGAGACAAAGATTTTTGTTGGTGATGGTGTTGTTGGTGTTACTGTGCCAAGTGCATGCCTTCACCATATCTGTGAAGAAAAACATTAGAATAAATGGTTTCACTTTATTTTGATGGTCCCTTTAACACATTCTATTGACTATAAGTAATGTTGCACCTACATTTCTACTAACTCTCATTAGAGTGTTAGTAGTGTATTAGTTGACTGGTAGGGTTAGGGTTAGATTAAGTTGACACGTTCTTGCAAAGTTACTTATAGTCAGTAGAATATCTGTTGGGAGACCAACACAATAAGGAGTTAGCAGATATGAAGCAGACAGTCTACTAATACTCTTATGAGAGTTTGTTGACATGTAGTTGCAACATTACTTAGTGTCAACAGAATGTTCAAAAGGGACCATCAAAATAAAGTGTTACCAAATAAATCTCTACATTTTTTACCTAGAATTTACCAAGCATTGTAGGAAATCAGAGACACTGTTTACCTGGTTGACCCTGGCCAGTCTCGTAGGTCCTTTCAATCATGGCAATGTACTTTCTAGTCAGGAAATCCTCCAGAGGTTTAGTATTCTCTTGAAGGCATTTAGTGGAATCAGAGAAAAGGAGGTTTCTTTCACCCACTGACTCGAACAGCTTGTCTGAATAGGCCTGAAACATAGAGAAGAAGATTCAAAACAAAGACAAATTACTTTGCAGAAAAAATGTAGAAACATATTGAGGTTAAACTCGGGCTTGGCAACACAAAGTAATGAAAGAGTGAACTGGACCAGAGTTACTGAGATGTTACCAACCTGTGCTATCAACATCACAATAGATCAGATGCAGAATGTGTGAAAGAAAAAACTGAAAATGACAGGAAGATCTACACAGAACTGCACTGAACTCACCTGAGTTAACAGTTAACAAATTCAGTGTGAGGAGAACTGGCCCCCTGACTGAGCCTGGTTTCTCCCAAGGTTTTTTTCTCCATTCTGTCACAGAGAGAGTTTTGGTTCCTTGCCGCTGTCGTCTCTGGCTTGCTCAGTTGGGGACACTTCTAGTGATTATCGCCGATTTGATTGCACAGATACTATTTAAACTAAACTGAGCTAGACAATGTCATCTTTGAATTCAATAATGAAATGCCATTAACTGAAAATTGAGTGTTTAATCTTATCAATATACATTACTGACACTCTGTTTTTCAATTTGATACTGTTAAGTGCTTTGACACAATCTGTATTGTTAAAAGCGCTATATAAATAAAGGTGACTTGACTTGACTTGTTTTACTGATATGTCTGGTGATTCTGGACAGATCAGTTCAAAATCATCAGACTTCAGATCCTTAGCACAGTCCTGTCTTTTACCTAAGCAGATATAAACACAGAGAAGGAACCATATCAGAAAAATAAAAATTTCAAATTTGACACTATGAAAGTGTGAAGCTTTATTAATTAATGCAAACCACACTAACCATCTGTGTACTCCCCAACAATAGTGTGCTTGATAAAAGCAACATCACCAGTTTTTTCTGCAAGACACCTACAAGAAGAGTGAGATCATATTCTGCTTTAGATTATGAAGTGGAGTCAGAATACAAATCTAATAAAGCACATCCCTTTTAATTACAGTGTGTGGGATATGGTCCAGTACCTGAAAGCCCCATCATAGCCATAATAAATCTCATCAGAAGAGGCTTTGCACTTGCTCTCATCTCCTACCGCCTTCCCACTGCCTTTACACAGTTCACACAGGTTTGATTTAGGGTCAGCACCAGGAGCGCAGCCTTTACTGAAGAAACTGTCTGAGAAATAAAGAGAAAATGTGCTATTTTATGCAATTACAACAACTTTGTGTGATTGTTCATAGAAAAAATTCATCAACTGTGAGTGCACAGTTAGTAATACTCACATAGGGTACAGTCCGGTGTTTTGCCACATATGGCTGAATCTGGGACTTTCCAGCCAGCATCAGTGTTCAGGCCAGTGTGGCAGGACGTCTTGCCTCGCAGGTTATCCCAGGTTACACCCGAACCCTTACGCACCACGGCCACGACATAGTAACTTGAGGCCTCTATGCACAGAAATGAGCACAATAACTATAAAGATAACTATAACAAGTTATAAGCATGCTCTGAAGGTTTGTTGTCTACCACAGCTCTTTAAAGCAGGGTAGATTCTGACTGGCTGTCAATGTTTTTATAGTTCACTAGCAGGAAACAATTGTCTTGAAAGTGATTCCAACTATATCTTTCCTTTGTGCCATTATGGTTTTGGTGTGGACACAACCATTTAAATTTAGAACAAATTGTAAAATTATATCATATTATATCCTTGGTGTGAACAGTTGTGCTTTAAAGGGACAGTTCACCCAAAAATTTAAATTGTCGTCACTCTTTTGTACTTACCCTCATGTCATTCCATGTCCTGTATGAGTTTCTTTCTTATGTTGAACATGAAAGAAGATATTCTGAAGAATGCTGGTAATCAAACAGTTGATAGTCCCCATTGACTTCCATAGTATTTCTTTCCCTACTATGGAAGTCAATGGAGACCAACGACTGTTTGGTTCTTCAAAATTCTTCAAACTATCTTCTTTTGTGTTCAACATAAGAAAGAAACTTATACAGGTTTGTAACGACATGAGCATGAGTAAATGATGACAAAATTTTCATTTTTGGGTGAATTTTTCCTTTAGGGCAGGATTAGCAGACCAGTTTTGAGTACAGACCAGTGCTTCACAAATGTTATACTTACCTCCACTATCATCACAGTTTTCTGCAAGGAAAGAGTGAATAGAATTAGGGAGTGAATAGGGGGATGTGGATTCCGTTTTTTTTTTTCCGCTTACATTTTTCTGGACTCCTTTTTAATGGTTAAATTCAATTTTATTAATCAAAAAGCATGTCTAGCTAATTAAAATCATGAAACCTGAACAATTTAACATCAATTTATTAAAAGTTTAACAAAAATTACATGTTTAGGGCACTGAAATGTTTTATTTTTTCCAACCTTTTGTTTTATTGTTAACAAATTCTGTGTTTTGCATGTCTAATTGTTTGAAAGCATAAAAACAAGTTTCATTTATTCTTACAATAGCCCAATTATTTTTTTTCCTCAGAAATTCTGTGGTGTGTATTGCAATTTTTAAGGCATAAAACACTCTTTTAATTAATGAAAATTAAACAAATTAAATTTTTTGGAAAATAAAGGGGATTTAATATTACAATTTAAAACACTGAAGAAATATTGTATGATTATCCCTTAAAAATAAGGTTTTAATAATTTTAGTAGTAGCCTATTACATACATACGGTGACGCATTGCTGCCACACATATTATTTTTTCCACTCAAATATGTCGATAGGTTTTCCCGTTATAATAGATACATGGTAGCCTACATTATGTGAGCGAGCTGATTGTCCTCGCTACTGTCGCCACAATCCTGACATAAACGAGGATCTGCAGGCTGCTGAAGTCATGAAATACACTGTTTTAAATGTATTTTAATGTAATGGTTTTAATTTGTAGCCGCATGTTTTTTAGGATTAATCTCCAATCTGTCTACAATATAGTGCTATCCAATAACTGCACTCAGACCCATGACTCATTTAAGCTATCCACCTTTTTCTTCAAAGCGGAAGTAAGCCTATGGGTGAGACTTCCGGTTCATTAGCCGCTATAGGTAAATAACGAGAATAACAACGTACAGTAAACGGTAAAACTGTTTGCACTACAAACCAGTGTGTTCATGATTAAGATAATACATTAAAATAATATGATAAGACACACTAATTTTCAATATAAAGCAGCAAAACGAACTGTTTTGTACAGCTAAAAATAGCTGGACGCGGATGAGCCTGGAAGCTAGACCCATAGAATTTACAAATGGCCGCGCCCATTTTTACGTCAAGAAAAAGGTGGACAGAGAATGAGAATGTGACGCCGCTTAGAATTCTGGGAAACTGCTTTGTTTATCGCCATATTTGCAGGATAGCGCTGCCTTTCCGCTATTGAGTTTAGGGCAGTATTTTATTTGTTTGTCGTGATTGTGAAAAATGTCACCATTGTATGTCATTCATGCTGCATTGAGAATTGCAATAGTAACTCAGATCATCGTTCTGAGAGAAAACTGGATAAAACAGTATGTTTTTTAGCCTTTTTTCTATGTGTAAACACATCAAAGGAAGCAGGTCGCAGAGAAGACGCCGAATAGTAAATCTGTTAGTCACTGATTAAACCCACTGCCTCTCACTCAATAAAAGAATCACATTTCTGTGTGTTTTTGAAAGATTTGGTTTTGTTGGTTTAATAATTAACGCTACTTTCTTTGCAAGTATGACTCGCTTGTGAATTTAGTAGAACTTGAACAGGGGACTTTCTAAACTGCTTAAAGTGGCTTAATGTACCAAGACAGTGATAAAGACAAAATTGTAAAGCATATACTATGTGCAGATAGGCATATAAGCTCAAAATGTGAAAGCAACGCGTTTATTTACATTAAGCATTTTCCTCTCATAAGAACAAATGCACCGAGACAGTGATAGTAAAAGAAAACATTCTGTACACACCTTACTAATAAATCATATTGTGTGCAGAAAAACAGATGAGCCCCAAAATATGAACATTAAATATCACTGTCTTAATCCATAAGCGCTTTCTACATTACGGTTTTCTGAGGGAAACGCTTAATGTTTAAACATGTCGCGTTAATATTCTGGCTCACCTGCATGTCTTTTAGCATCACTGTCTTAGTACATTAAACCAGCATTTAAAAATGCTACAAAACTGTTCACAAGCTCCTAGGGATTTGATTTTGCTTGTCATTGGCTGAAATAAATATAAAGAGTGCAGTGAGTTTGTGACTGTTCGCTGAATGTGACCCAAAATCTCCGATTCTCCTCCGTGGCGTGGAAAAAATGAATGCTTATAATGACAACAATTATACTTTATCATTTAAAAAAAAAAGTTTCCAACAAAGAAATGGATCGACTTCTGTCAGCTTGTTGAACACACTTTTATTTGGATAATTTAATATGACGGCTGAAGCAGCAAGCGTCCAGCGGGTGACACTGTTTTCACGGTAATCAGATCAACATTGTAAATGAAATTCTACAAAACCTAAGAGAAAAAAAAAATCTAATTATCATGCAATGCGACAAATTAGCTTCTCTTCCCTGCAAATGATACAATGAAGAATGAATTATTGTTTAACTTAAAGGCAAAAACAAAACAAAAGATAAGCAGTTATCCGTATAGAAAATGAGAAGTGACCATGGGAACGGACAGCCTATCCTGCTAATATGGCGGCGCCTTCCCGAAATGCAAGGCGGAGTGAAAAGACTGTGGCTGTGTTCGAAATGGCATATACTTGCTTACTGCTTACTGCCCAGTACACAGTGCATACTGCCTACTTTTTTTTAAAGAATAGTGTGTGAAACAGTATATAATAAGCAACATATGTTTCAGAGTAGTATGCTTAATTGTCACATGACAAACACAAACATTAATTCAGCACAGCTGTCAAGGTTGTTACCTTACAAACAAATGTGCTAACTATTCTTTTTACAAAGGCTTGTTATAAGGCTTCATATTAGTAAACAATGCTATATTGCCCAATTGAACTCACTCATAATTGAAGAACTTTACATAGGCTATTGGACAGAACTGAATCAACACTGAGCTGTCTTTAACTGAACATTGATATTTTTGGCAGTTACACTAATTGGAAAAAGTGATATATTCTAGTTACACTAAGTGCAACTAATGATAAATTCTGTTTACACTAAAATAGCAGCATTTTCTTTAGCAACAAGTGTGTAAATAGTAGTTAGGTGGCAGATATTTATACTTCAGTACTGTAGTACATTATAAAACAGTGTGTAATAACTTATTGAGCGTAAATTATCATACATTTTATTTGATGAACGCCACTTTATTGGGACAAAAACCTACCTACAGCTAAACAGTGGTATTATTAATGAGGCATTTAATTTCCACTTTTCAAATATTTACTTAATTTTTTATTGAAAACAAATGCCTTTCTGATCTGGTATGTGATGGGAAAAGGAGTTGCACGAGATTGACAAAATGCAGACTCGAACTCGGATCGCTCGCATCAACTGCACACATTTCACGTCTTTTACTCACTGCGCCACTGATACTATAGAAATACACGTGTCTTCTGCAGTGCTGTTTATCGCAGTCAGGCATTGGTGGGCGGAGTTAATGTAAAAATCCTCGGTTAACAAATTGGTCCTTCGAGTAAATGCATTCCATTTCTTTTTAGAGCTGCTTGACAGCATAATTTAATTATGTTTGCATAATTGAAATATTAACTTTATTTATATATTATATTACTGCAATATTAATATTACTATTTAATATCTTTGAAACAATGTATAAAGCGCTACAGAGATAAAGGTGACGTGATTTGACTTGATCGGAAAAGTGCCGTAGAGATTAAAGTACAATTTATGTCCTACTAATGATATTGTTTTTACATGCACAGCGATGTAGTTTACATGTATATACATACATATACAAGTCTTACATTTATAACTATTACCCGCCTCCAGTTCACTCACGCGTTTGAAGATGAAACGTCACATGGAGCGCGTTGCTTTCTGGGAAACAGTATCCCATGCAGTGTCTTCAGATGCATACATCAAATTTCAGCAAATGTAGCAGGTAATCCGGGCATTCCATGCATACGGAATATTCACATACTATTCACAGTATTCATACAGCATACTGCAGTATAGTAGGAGTTGTATGATAGTATGCCATTCGGAACACAGCTTCTGTACTGATTAGTGTACTTGAGTTATATTTAGCAGATTTTGGCAAATATAGTAGGTCATCCGGGTATTCCATGCATACAGAAAATTTGCATACTATGCGCAGCATACATACTGGATACTGCAGAAATAGTAAGAGTAGTATGATAGTATGGCATTTCGAACACAGCCTCTGACTTAATCCTCATTCTCTATATGATCAGATCAAAACAGTTATTTTTGAATATGACTCTGGGCTTGGAATATTTGTTTATTTGAATGACTGAAGTTTGATTTAACAACAAATCGAAATAGATTTAATCAGCTCGCTCACATAATGTAGACTACTATATATCTATTATAAAGGGAAAACATTTTTATGACATAATATGTCGTTATTACGAGAAAAGATGTCGTTTTACCGAGAAAACATCTAGTTTTTAGAGAAAATATGTCATTAAAATGAGAAAAGATGTTGTTAAAAGGTCCGTGTACGTTGCGTTCATTCGTTTTTTGATTAAATATTGAAAATAGAAACATGAGAACAAGAAATCGCCTTGATTTGCCGTTTTTACATTCAGGGGTTGAAAATGGATAAACAGCTCGAATGTTCGATTTTCACGTGTGGGAGGGAATGAAACGGCCCATTTCACTGATTGGTCAAGCAAAAATGAAGCGGTGCCGTCATCATGTCGTCTTCAGTACTGTGTAACAGAAGACGAGTCCTCCGCTGTTAAAGTGTTTATTGCAACTCCTGCATGTCATCTCTCTCTCATCAAACAACCAGACTAAGAAATGAACGGGGTTTACTTCTGTGTAGGCATAAACTCTATATGGCAATTATTAGGTGCTTATTGCAGAAATATGTATGTAGCTCGGATCTGCAGTTACATTACCCTTTTAGTCTATTTCTTTGGCGCACCGCACATTTTATTTAGCTGTCCAGTTATCAAAATCTGTGTGGCAAGGCTGCGTGACGCACTGGACAACACTGGACGAATGCATTTACTTTATAGTAATTTATAGTATGTTTTTATAAAACAGTCTGTTTTATTTGACTTAAAACACAGGCGTTTCGTTCTTGAATGAATCCGAGTCTTTGAATGAATCGTTTGAGTGAGTGGTTCAATGACCCATTTGCTTTGCTCCTGAATCGGTTGAATTAATGACTCTATGACTCATTCATCAACACAATGACTTGCCGCCACCTACTGGCGATCTAACCTTCATAATTCAAGTAGCCTATCCAGTTGTTTCATTTTGTCACTCATTTCATATTTCTGTAGGCTACTCAAAATGTTTTTGTTTAAAACAATCTCATTCCATAATGAAATTGTTGTGTTAATACATTTACTACTGTCTGAGCAGCACTAATTCTGTAAATACATTAACTTAAGATGCAGCTTCTGTGCCACAGTGCAAAGATGGCTTTGCCTGGTACTGATTTAATTGGTAACACCTATAATGTCACATTTTTCAAATATTGACTAAATTCAGGAATTTAATATTAAAGGTGACAGACATATTTTATAAAGTTAGAAAAATGCCCTTTTCTATAAAAATAGCATGCATTATATACATGTGTAACATGCCATTAGATAATGACAGTATCATATAAACTTCTCAATGAAAAAAAAACTCACGCTAAAATCAATACTGGTCTGCACTTCACTATAATGTAAATGTTCACTATAATGTAAATGTCACGCAGCTTTGCCACACAGATTTTGATAACTGGACAGCTAAATAAAATGGGCTGTGAGCCAAAGAAATAGACTAAAAGGGAAACGTGGCGGCAGATCTGAGATACATACATATTTCTGCAATAAGCACCTAATATTTGCCATAGAGAATCTATGCCTACACAGGAGTAAAGCCCTTGTCTAGGCGCTGCCCCAGTATGGTTTGTGTCAAGCCACTTGTTAGTCTGGTTGTTTGATGAGAGGGAGATGAACGCAGGAGTTGCAATAAATGCTTTTATTCTGTTGCACAAAACTGAAGACAACATGATGACGGCACCGCTTCATTTTTGACCAATCAGTGAAATGGGCCGTTTCATTCCCTCCCACACGTGGAAATCGAACATTCGAGCTGTTTATCCATTTTTCAACCCCTGAATGTAAAAACGGCAAATCAAGGCGATTTCTTGTTTTTTCATTTTTTTAAAAAAAACGAAAAACGAAAATGGTGCCGTTTTCTCATGTTTCTATTTTCAATTTTAAATCAAAAAACGAATGAAAGCAACGTACACGGACCTTAAAACGACATAACATCTCGTTATTACGACATAATTGAGTGGAAAAAATAATATGTGTGTGGCAGCAATGCATCACCGTACCTGAACAATAGTAATGTTGGCTATTTCTGCCGCAATGACTTCGTAAACCGAACTTTTATTTTGACAGGTTGCCGTGAATACCTTTATATTTCTGTGTGTATACGATATATGATGAGGATAGTTTCACTCAAATTAAATGGTCAAATGCTCATGAAGTGACTCTCAGAGTAGTTCTGGAGATGTCGTTCATGTATTTATGTCCAAGTGAGACGGCAGACGCACCGGAAGCGTCACGCTCTGTTCGGTACAAGTAGTAAACAAAACTGCGCGCGAGTGCGCCATACATAACTTAGAGACACGCAGAATTCATATTTAAATAGTCTTTTTGCGGTTTAATATTTACAAATACGAGTGGGAGTGTGCTCACTTGTGTGTGCGCGTAGGTTTGTGTGTGTGTGTGTGTGTGCATCGGGGCTGAACTCAGCGCGACTATGTAATGTAGAGACCAAAATGAAATAAGGCTATTTAGTTTGTTTAATAAATGAACACGGTATTGTACGGAGCCCTTTAAGGGACATTGTGGTGGAAAAAATTCGGGGTGGGAGGAAAAAATATTTTTCAAATGTTTTGCGTTCTCTCGCAAAACGTTTGCGTTCCCTCAACTTTGCGTTCTCGCAAAACTTTTGCCTCTCTCGCAAATATTTTTGCGTTCCCTCGCAAAACCATTTGAGGACAACTCTTCCTGTTTACTTTACAGCTTGCAGTGGTTACAGCTCGTATGTTCACAATGGAGCGGTTCATAGAGGTTTATTTTGAACATGGACTCAAATAAATTAATAAGTCAGTGCTTAGTTCAAGGCACGGTTCTGGGACATAATAAAACGCTTAATGTGGCTTAATGTTTTAAAACAGTGACTTGGAGGACCAAATTCGATAATAATAAAAGCTGATAAAATTATTAGGCTAATATTAATAACCTTATTAATAATATTACTAAGCAGAATAGCCCAGAATAGGAACGCAACGCCCTGCACGTAGCCTAAGCCTTTTCTCCCCCATAAAACGCTTAAGGTAGGCTAAAATGAAAACCGTGATTTAAAAATACCAAATCCGTTGGATTCATATTCTGGGCTATTCTCCTTTATTAATAGTAATATTATTAATAAGGTTATTAATATAAGCCTAACAATTTTATTAGTATTTATTATTATCGAATTTGGTCCTAATCCCAGCAAACACAGAACGTTCCCCTAACGTTAGTTTTTGGTTCCCGTTTGGTTATTTTTTTGGGAACCAAATACTAACGTTAGGGAAACGTTATTTTTAGGTTATTTTTTTTTTGTAACCATAAAATAACGTTCCCAGAACGTTGCAGGGTGGTTATTATTAAATAACCTAAAAATAACTTACAGCGAACGCTCCCTAATGGTTAGTTTTAGGTTATTTTTTTGCAACCATAAAATAACGTTCCCAGAACGTTGCAGGGTGGTTATTTTTAAAATAACTTAAAACAAAAATAACTTATAGAGATCAATGGTTAGTTTTAGGTTATTTTTATAACCCTGTAAAACTATCTTTCCAATGAAAACGTTTCAGATGTTTTTTGTGTAATGACCTATACAGAGCCCTGAAATTCGTTTAAGGCAGCATTTATTAAAATAGAGAAATTATATCAATTAAAACAAGTTTTAATTTACAATATTAAGTCAGGATTAAGCAGGGAGTGATAACAGAAATCATAACTTCGTTTGTTTCATCTTCATATACTACGTGCGCGCCTCTGATCCGCACGCGGCCACGCGCTGCTCCATGACGCGCTTTCATCTGAAGAGAGCCGCGCGCTCACGTAATTTAAAAATTAATGGTCATTTCATTTTACTTGTTTACTCGTACTCGCTCGATTATCGATCTATTTATTGAATGCTACTTAAAATGAATATAGTTATGACAGTAAATATGATTTCGGAGGGATTTGACATGCCTAACGGAAGAGAACATGATATTAAGCGAGAAATTTTTTGTTTATGGATCAAAAGAGGAGTGTCCCGCTGTACAAACTGTATACTAGCGGTAAGAAATGAATGTACTGATATCCTACTTTAAGTCAAAGAATTTTTTGTTATTTGTTTAATATCGAATTGTGAATCGAATTTAATTGTGAATAAACGTCATATTTTATAAACCATACATTGTGTGAAGTAATTTTTATTTGGTGCTGAAGAAATTAAATATTGGTAACTTAGCTACCCCGTAATGGACATATTTAATCTTAATTAATCTTACATATGATAGTTGATGTGCTCAGATTATTTTTTTATTAATTAAACAATAGATAAAAACAAGATATGGTTTTATAATGCTGATTAGGCGTCCATATGGATAATTTCCATGCAATTTGTTACACTGGGTCGTGTGTGCTAAATGACCTACAGCGGAGTGATCATACTGGAGTATACAGGTTAGGGAAACGTTGTGATAACGTTAGGGGAACGTTAGAATAACGTTCTAAAAACCAAACACTAACGTTCTGGGAACGTTAGAATAATGTTATACAAACCAAAAACTAACATTCTGGGAACGTTAGGATAACGTTATGGGAACGTTCTATTTCCGTTAAGAAAACTCCTGGCTAACCAAAAACAAACCATAAAAAATAACGTTCTGGGAACCAAAAACTAACGTTCCCAGAACGTTCTGGGAACCAAGAATTGTTAGTAGGGATGTCACTGTTTTAATACATTAAAGCGTTTTAGAATGTCCCAAATCCGTGCCTTGAACTAACCACTGTCTTACTGTATTTCTTTATACTTGAGTCAAAGTTCAAAATAAAAACTTTATGAACCGCTCCATTGTGAACATACGAGCTGCATGAACTTCATTATAGCCTACCTTAAGCTTTTTCTATGGGGAAGAAAAGGCTTAACGTGCAGGGCGTTGCGTTCATATTCTGCTTTATGAATAGTAATATTATTAATTGTTATTAATGTTAGCCTAACAATTTTTATAAGGATTTAATATTATCGAATTTAGTCCTCCATCACTGTTTTAAAACATTAAGCCACATTAAGCGTTTTAGAATGTCCCAAAACCGTGCCTCGGAATAAGCACTGTGACTGTATTACTTTGAGTCCAAGTTCAAAATAAACCTCTATGAACCGCTCCATTGTGAACATACGAGCTGTAACCACTGCAAGCTGTAAAGTAAACAGGAAGAGTTTGTCCTAACTCAAATGGTTTTGCGAGAGAACGCAAAAGTTTTGTGAGGGAACGCAAATATCTTTGTGAAGGAACGCAAAAGTTTTGCAAGAGAACGCAAAACATTTGAAAATAATTTTTTCTGAATTTTTCCCACCACAATGTCCTTTAAAGGGCTCCGTAGCGGGCCGCCTATTATAATGGCAGGGGAAGCGCAAGGAATGAATGCAAAATAATTTAAATAAATGTTGTTTAATGCATGATTATTTGTGGCTTATTTGTCCTAATACTTTTAATACTTTTTAGGGACCCTGTACATTCAAATGCAAACTTAGCATAATTGTGTATCACCTCTAAGTGCACGCGTGGCCTTAAAGTAGCCTAATCTTCTCTCAGGTAGATGAAGGAATCTGTGCTCTCAGCGAGCTCCATCAGTTCAGATGCAGAGACTGAGAAAATCATGTCTTTACCCCCAAAAGCAGCAGAAAAGAAAATATCCGAATCCTGTTGAGCACAACATTTGAATATTCAAAGCTGGCTTTCAATGTCTCCTTAATGTATTGTATTGTATTATATGGATAAATATCTAGAATTAGATCAATATTTCTCCCTTTCTTAAAACAATGTAAGGGTCTTTCTTCAGTAATAATGCAGTCAAGTGAAATTAAAAGTTACTGATGCGACATTCGTTTGAACTGGCATACCCGAATCTGTTTAAGGACTTTATAAATGTGCTGTGAATCTGCGTCCTTGCGGCCGATGACAGCACGGAAAGGCTCTTTGGCGAGGTAGCAGTCCTTGTACTCCTCAACGCTTTTCCTGCTGCCATTCATGCACAACAGCTGGTAGCTCTGCATCTCACTCGCTTAAGAGTTCAGATTGGACAAGAAGCTTGTAAATCAGCAGCCATGGAATCATAACCTCCTGCCACAACTCTAATATCTTTAACAGTTTTAAGACAGTCAATAATATTTTAGACTTTGGCAAAAGATGTTACTCACATGGGATTGCATCCTGACAAACAAAGGCAACTTGTCCATGACCATTTTTCAAGCACCTGGAGAGAATGCAGGAGTTACATTGTTGTTCATTTGTAGAGAAGACAATGGAATATGAGAGTGTGTAAGTGTGAAAAAAGCACAACTAAAAACCTGATATTGTAGTGTGAACTTGTTGCATCCAGCTTATCACATGGCCTAACTTTGTTAGGATAAGGTTAAAATATCTATTTATATCTATCACTAGCACTTTTCATGTTTATTGTCTCTTTATGATGAATCATTTGTTATATTTTGAATAATAGCATCTGCTAAATAAATACATTTCAAAGTCCATGTAGAAAACAATCAAAAGTAGTGCCACTTTCAGTTACACGAATGAGCTGACTAATATCCACCTGATTTTTCAATGCAGAAGTAAGCTATTTCCTGTAAATGTGCAAGACTTCTGATTCATTAACTTCTATAGATAAACAACTAGAAGAATAACAAAATGCAGTAAAAAAGTACTCATGATTATGATAATACATAATGACAAATACCAGTTTGCAACATCAAGCAACATATTGGACTGTTTTAGACAAAATTGGAAGCCTTGCACATTCAAGTTAAAAATGTTCATGCCTGCTGTTATATGAAAAATAAGGTGGATGCAGAGTTGCCATGGATGTAGGTCAATATTAGCAAATCTCAGTATTCTAGAGAGCCATGTAATAATAATTTACACAAGAATACTTTAACCCCTCTCAAGAGGCATGTCATCAGGACCATCCCATTGAATCTTATTTCGTGCAACCAGTTTTCCTATGGGTATATTCCAGCCTCCAGGTCTTTGATAACAACTGTGGCATGAAGTCTTTCCTTTGAGATCATTGATGGTAAAGTCAGTGTCCTTCTTTACCACAGCCACAGCATAACAGTATTCTTGAGAAGAAGTGGAGAAGAAAGAAGGTGAAGAGAATCAAAAACACCTGTCATCTGTCAGACAAGATTGACTTATACAATGAAAAATATTTAGCAACAGTTTCATCATGTGCCAAATGATGCATCTTCCAATACAGTATTATGAGAAAAATAAAGAAAAACTCTCACTAATTTAGTTGTTATAGCACAGAATTGAAAATCATAAAAAGGAGGCCATCTTGCCTCACTACTGGGCTAAGAGGAACCCCCTACATAGAGAAAGAAGCCCCCACTGCGTAAACTCAATTGATTTTTGCAGAATATGTCAAGTATAATGTGACATCATTATTTATTAATCTGAAAAACTAAATCAAATATTGTCTATTTCGACAATTTAGTTAAATAACTGAATAATGAATTACAAATAAAAAAACAGAATCACAGTTAAAGAGATCCATCTGTAATACAATGCATATTCTATGTAATACATTTAATTGAATTGTCATATTAGCAATAAAATATCTATTTACATTGAATGATACTAATCATTTGGTCTAATAGGTTCTGATGTAATAATAATGAAGATGTTTGACATGTGTATCTTATACATATTTTGAAATATATTCTTGTCATCAACATAACAATAAAATAATAAAATATTTACTTACTGTGATGACAGAACGGAGGTCATATGGACGTAGTCCAGCTTGATAAATATGTTGTCCATCTGCAGTCATAGCATCTGCTTCACCTTTCTGTGAATCATAGACAATTTAATAAAAATGTTATTTAGACTAAACAAAACAGTGTGTGTGAGGTAAAGTAATAAGCCGTTTTATTACCATGATGCTCCACATGCACTCAGTTACAGAAGATTTGAGAAGACACTCAAGCTCTGGTGCTTTGGTGGCGAGGTATTGGCATTTCATCAGCTCATTCTGTGACTTCACACAACATTTGACTTTTTGAGCGCCGGCTGAGGGCAGTGCCACAACTGCAAAGAAAAAGACACAGTAATAGTTAATAGTCCACTTGAGCACAATGATTAAATAAGAACTGAAGAAGAAAATGTCCAAAATATCAAACATGGCAATTACCAAGGCACCCCAGCAACGAGATGAGCAGGATGTTCGTATTAGGCCTTCACCAGGGATTTCTGGCACGAGGAGACAGGAGAGACAAGGCTTTTATAGGAGCTCTGGAAGCACAAGGGGTTGGATCAGACAAACACAAGACTAGATCATCATCATTATCATCATCATCATCATCGATTGCTCAGGATTTCTCAATATCTGCTTGTGCAGGATATGTGCCAGTTCACATTTTACAGAAGGAGCCATTTTCTATGATGGAAATTCCCCAGTCAAGTTAATGATATATTCAAACATTTATTAATGATAAACATTAGCTGTCTTTTTTATATAAATTAATAGTACCTTGTATGCACCTAGAAAATTAGGTATCGCATTAGATCAGGGAACACCATTCACTAGTTGCTTATTAGCATGTATATTACTAGCATATTGCTGTTTACTGTACTTATTAAGCACATGTTAATAATGCCTTATTCTGCATGGCCATATTCTGGATCCCTTATACCCAATACCTAAACATAACTCCTACAAACAACTACCTTACTTACTATCAATAAGCTGCAAATTAAAAGTTTATTGAGGGAAAACTCTTAGTTAATGGTGAATATGTGTTCCCTAATCTAAAATGTTACCAAAATTACATTAAAAACAAGTGGCAACTTGCCCTTAACATAACATTTATGGAAAATACACTGAATGTTAGTGTCATTTTATTGTGTGTGTGTGTGTGTGTCTGTTTTAATATGATGATATTGAAATCAGAAACTTATAGCTAAGGTAAAGTCCCTGTGGCAATAGTCCTGATCTCTGCTGCTGTGTGCATCAGTATTAAATTGTATGTTGATGTATTGCAAGCCCAACACAGTCAGCATTTAAATTCCTTACATGCTCCTTAACATGATTGACTCATTTTGTGGTGGAGGGCTGCATTCATAAAGACATCAGTAAACAGTGTTGTCTCTGTTCGGAGACAGTTGTGTTTTTGCGCTTGGAAATCAGTGGACTGTTCTGTATTTGATTTGTGTACATTGTAAATATTACTCAATGCAAGAGCGTAAAGTACAAACTGATGCAGGTTCAGCAAAATAACCAAAAATGGGTAATTAGTGAAAGCATTTTTGACTGATTAAATGTATTATTTTGCATTCCATTTGCACTATCCACATCAATTCTTTTTAGTGTCAGTTTTCAATCTAGAAAAACATTCGATAAAATATTTTTTTGGGAAAAAAAAAAAACCCATTTCATAGATATAGACCCATAACTGAACCCTGATCCTAATTTGTATTGGGTCAATGACCAATAAAAGTGTGTTCACCTAAAGGTTTTCAACGGCCAGTGTCAATAAATCTAGATTTAAATTTAAAGATACAAGATAGTCTATGCATGACCTGACGTTTTATTCCAAAATGAGTAAATGTGATCATTATGGAGAGCTTAACACTCCCATGTAATATGAAAATAATTGTCCATACAATATCTGTGACTGGACAAATGACCCTGTGGAATGGTAAGAGGTGTCATTTCCTGATATTTTTAACTGATTACCTGATTGAGACAGCTAATCTTAGATCAGAGGTCGGCAACCTTGTGGGCGTGAAGTGCCATTTTTACATTTTTCTAGTTAACCGCTGTGCCAATTAAATACATGCTGTTTTTATACAGTAGGCCTACATACTCTTTTTTACATTTTCAGATAAAAATCAGTTTGATTATCATATCATCTGAACACCTCTGATTGGCCATTGCATCCATACGATCAAGAGAATAGTGTGTGATTGATTATAATGCGCAACACTGTAAAAACGTGTAAAAAGAAATAGAAATGAGATATGAGCATATCTAAATTTAATGCCGCAATCACACTTTTCATTTAATTTTCACTTCATTCGTGACAGCCATGAATTAGTTTAATTGTGCAGGGCATTTTTGTCTAATTTTATGGCATTTTTGCCACTGTTAACTTCCGACTTGTGCAAGTCTTACTTCTTAATTATCCTTTTTTACATGTTTTACACATGCTAGTAATTTGTATGTTCATGTATTTGAGCCATTATTGTCATGCATGCAGGATTTTTCTTTCTCACGGTCACAAAAAACATTTTCTTACAGTCACAAAAAAATACTTTGTTACTGTAGGCAGTTTTTGGTAAAAGTTTACTGTAAACATGGCATGCAATAAGTTAGTCACCTTTATGTCTCTCTTCCATCACTTTTATAGTGCTGTTGAAGTGATCTACAGTAAATTTAAAGGTGATATTATGTTGATGTTGACCTTTTCCTTTGTGTCGAATAGTTTAAATAAAAAAAGAAAGAAAATCACAAGGTAACTGTCAGACTCCGTGTCCTGTGTTTTCCCCTCCTCCTGTGTCCATATTTGGAAGTTCCTGTCCTAGTTTGTCATCATTAGTTAATTAGTTTCCAGTCCTGTGTTGTTAATTATCTCGTTTTCCCCAGTGTACTTAAGTCCTGTGTTCCCTCCAGTCTGTGTTTGGTGTTACATGTCAATTTATGTCTATCGTGTATATCAAGTGAATGTTTGTTTCATTAAAAGCTTCGTTCTTGTACTCTGCGTCTCCTCGCTTCCTGCTCCATCAGCAATTGTGACAGTAACACTTTTTATGAAAGTATAACTGAACAGACAGTTTCATTTTGGAATAATTAGATTTTCATTTTCATTTATTATTATTTTACAAAGTCAGTCATATTTAAAATATTTTATTACATGATACCCATATCTAGTAAGTAAAAAGTGCTTTTCAGGTTCTGGTCAATTTACATTAAAATATTATTTCTAACTTTTAAGAATTCAAATGAACCTAAGTATTTTAGCTCTGAAAAACAGATGGTAAACATAGCAAGCATCTGAAAAATAAAGAGTAGCCCCTAAATCTAATTATCTGATTATTTGCAGATTCTTTGGTGGTTCTACTTGTTTCTGGATTGTTTAACTGTTGAAAGTTTAATAAACAATGGTTGTTTAAGATTTTCACACACAGTCTTTCAATATGTAATGTGCTATTAATATGTATGTGACACAAAGGTAAAAAATAAATAAATAAATAATGGACTACTACAATTAATAATGATGATCTATCTATGTCTGTCTTTCCTAAGAAATCATCTCATATCACTCAGGAATTCATATGCATATTTTTCAAGAATTGTTGCTTTTTCCACTATTTTCCACAATGCTCTGTTTATACCGTCAAGTACTGATTTATACATAAATGCTCAGCATTAATGTTATGTGTGTGTGCCATTTATAATGTTATTATGTGCTATCTTATGTAATGCAGTCTTCTGTGTGTAAGGTGTGTGTGTGTGTGTGTGTGTGTGTGTATTGTCTGAAAGCTGACACTAGTTTTATGTTACAGCAGGACCTGCAAGAGAAATGCAGTTTTATTTCTCCGTGAATGACAATAACGCTTGATATGACATGAGTTGCACAGCTCCACCAGAAGGGGGTGCAGACATACAACTAAGTTTTTATCTCTATAGTGGTTACACTGTTGCCTTTCAATACTCACAGACAAGGTTTTGAGTAATTTTTTTTTCAACCCCTGTTGTAATATCACTGATCCTGAGTGTGAACAGTTTGATATGGTCACAAGATATGAATTTTTACCGACACTGCAGCATACACTCTTAGAAAAGATGTTAAAAAATTACACATTTTATGTGTAACACTCTAATTTACACATTTTGTGTCAATATTAAATAAAAATGTGTAGAAAAGAATAACTTCTTTACACATATTTATGTGTAGTTTAAAAATCGACACAACTTCTGAATTTACACACAGCATTTAACACAATATGTATAGACCAATGTGCTAACACTTTATCTGTAGTTTTTTAAAGACGTCCGTTAGTTAAATTAGCTAGTGTGGACCAATAGGGACTAACGTTACGTCTTTGAACAGAATCCAGTCAGCCCATAGTCATTTTAGTTATGACAGCGACATGCCATTTCGTTTTATTTCTGTATTGTTGTAAGTAAAATATCGCATTTATACCATAATCGCTTAATTATGTTAATTGACTAACCTTAGAGTCAAACTGCTCGTCAAAACCACCTTTTTACTAGGGAGGAGACGGTTCGCGCTGGAGACTGCTAGCAAGATTCCTGAGGTAATATGTAGTTGAAATCATATTTTGCTTACATTTATTAACAAAAGCAATGTTTCCTGCTGCTGTTGTTTTAATACTGTTTTAAACGTGCGGTCACAGCGAAATTTTGTGGGCAAAACCCGGTCATTGTCAATAACATTAGTTAGCTGAAGCACATTAGTCACGTAACTTTACTGTAAATCAAGCAGCTTTCTGTTAGTTAGCGCGGCGAAAACGCGTTGAAAACTGATTTCAAATAGACAATCTTTTCTCACTTTCACTCGAAATTCCCGAGAGAGAACCTTTACAAATGACTGAATTTAGAAAAGCGAAATTTCGCCAAACAGTGGTAAATATAACTGCACTTTTAGACTTTTTTTTTTTTTTTTATCAATAAAGAAATGGTGCTAGCAATGCTCTTTATTTATTATGTCTAAAGTATTTAAAAGTTTGCTGAAATGATTAGCAATATGTTATAAGTGCTTTGGAGCCACTGGTGCAGACTAGGTAGCTTACAATCTAAATTTGCTAACATTATATCAAATAAGTGATGTCTAACATTATGTTTATTACACAGCAAATGAACCAATCAGAAGATGGACCATTTTCTATGTTCACCATTCAGGTAAGCACTGCAATAAAACTCACACTAAATCATTCATTCATACCAAATCAAGCATTTATATTTTAGCATTATTATGATCTTTCATTTGGCAGAAGACTCTCTGCCAGAAGGTACCTAACATCAGCGCACAGGTGGGTTAACTACTGTAGGAAGGAGAAAGATCATCACATAGTGATTTCTTGCATGTGTCTTAGTGTGTTTTTGTCTCAAACAGCTACCCCTTCACTGCAGATAAGCTGAAGGCTAAATCCTCAATTGGAGTCTTTCTCTCTATGGATCTCAGCATTTTTGGACAGAATTTAGAATATGTAAGTATTAAAATCAAATCTGACATAATTTAGTTTACAGTTCAGCTGAAATGTTTGTATATGTTATTGACAAGCTGTTACTTACAAATATATTCTTATGTTAGAGTAAAAAAGGTTTAAAAATGTAGGTTAAATATAAATTGACACTAATGTGGAATTTTCTCCTCCCACTCTGTCTTAATATAGTGTTGGAACCAGGGATCTCTACTGAAGGACTGAGTACATTTGTGTTTGTGGACACGCATACAGACCAGGGAACATTCTGATGCTGTCAGTCAAGTTCTGAGCAGGATCCAGTCTTCGACGAAGTTCATTTATTCCCAAAGGTGGACAAAAACATTGTGTTGGCTTTTAAAAGGCTATTTTGATAATGAGTTTTACTCCTATGCTGTGGAAAAGATGGAGGACTACAGACATTGCTAATAAGAAATATTTTTGGAGCATCTTTCAAAATACTTTTGGCCACCAGTGTACATCAATCCAGCAAAGTTTGGAAAAAAGTGAAATGACTATGAAGGTGGGGTTATGTGTCATGTTACTTAATGACATTTCCTTTTTGACTGCTTAAAATTGTATGCATATATATATTCTGCAGTTATATGTAATTGTTGATATTTCATCATAATAAATGTTTTGACAACAAGCTAAACAACCAATGATTTTTCCATTCATTTTGTCAAATGCGAACATTTTGTTTAGAATTTTATGTATGTTTTAACATAATGTATGTAGTAAAGGACAGCACATAATGTGTTAAATTATACACATTTACACATCTTTGTGATAACCTTTCTGACACATTTACTGTGTTAAAACCATCACAATGAATGAGTAAAAAGTAACACAAAAAACGTCCCAGAACTCACCCATTAATGTGTTAAAATTTAACACAGGTTGTGTCATTTTTATCGCATCTTTTCTAAGAGTGTATGTCTCCCTCAAAGTGCAGGCCTTCACCAGATCTGTGAAGAAAAATATTGGAATAAATCACTACATGGAAGTGGACACCATTTTGTAAGTCAAAAGCAACAAGACATGGCTATAAAACCTATCACTTATAACAAAATCCATTTGTTTTTTTGTTTTTTTACTTTCTTTTTTTTAATTTACCAGGCATTGTAGGAAAGCATGTTTACCTGGTGGACCCTGGCCAGTCTCGTAGGTCATTTCAATCATGTCAGTGTACTTTTTAGTCAGGAATTCCCCCAGAGGTTTAGTAATTTCTTGAAGGCATTTAGTGGAATCAGAGAAAAGGAGGTTTCTTTCACCCTCTGACTTGAACAGATGAACATCTGTATTGGCCTGAAACATAGTGAAGATTTTCAAAAACAAAGACAAATTGCTTTGCAGACAAAATGCAGAAATATGTTGAGGTTAAAAATCTAGTCTGGTAACACAAAGTAATGAAAGAGTGAACTGGACCAGAGCGTTACTGAGATGTTACCAACCTGAGCTATCAACATCACAATAGATCAGATGCAGAATGTGACAGAAAAAAAAATAGAAAATGACAGGAAGATCTACACAGAACTGCACTGAACTCACCTGAGCCTGCTTCAGAACGTTTACCACATCGGTGCGTGCATCTTCCCGGGTGATCACAGCATGAGCTGGCACCTTGGCAAGGTTACAGTTAACAAATTCAGTGTGTTTTACTGATATGTCTGGTGATTCTGGACAGATCAGTTCAAAATCATCAGACTTCAGATCCTTAGCCCAGTCCTGTCTTTTACCTAAGCAGATATAAAAACAGAGAAGGAACCATATCAGAAAAATATAATATTTAAAAATGTGGCACTATGAAAAATGAGAAGCTTTATTTATCAATGCAAACCACACTAACCATCTGTGTACTCCCCAACAATAGTGTGCTTGATAAAAGCAACATCACCAGTTTTTTCTGCAAGACACCTACAAGAAGAGTGAGATCATATTCTGCTTTAGATTATGAAGTGGAGTCAGAATACAAATCTAATAAAGCACATCCCTTTTAATTACAGTGTGTGGGATATGGTCCAGTACCTGAAAGCCCCATCATAGCCATAATAAATCTCATCAGAAGAGGCTTTGCACTTGCTCTCATCTCCTACCGCCTTCCCACTGCCTTTACACAGTTCACACATGTTTGTGTTGGGATCAGCACCAGGAGCGCAGCCTTTACTGAAGAACTTGTCTGAGAAATAAAGAGAAAATGTGCTATTTTATGTGTTTACAACAACTCTGTGTGATTGTCCATAGAAAAAATGTATTAACCAACTGCGAGTGCATATTTACTAATACTCACATAAGGTACAGTCAGGTGTTTGGCCGCATATGGCTGAATCTGGGACTTTCCAGCCAGCATTGCGGTTCAGGCCAGTGTGGCAGGACTTCTTCCCTTTCAGAGTTTTCCAGGTTACACCTGAGCCCTTGCGCACCACAGCCACAACATAGTAAGTTGAGGCCTCTGTGCACATCACAGAAATGAAGTTTAAACATCCAAACGATGATGTTCTGTTTATAATAAGCATGTGTTTTGTTGTCTACCACTTTATATGGACAAGCTCTTTAAAGCAGGGTGGATTCTGATTGTCTGTCAATGTTTTTATAGTTCATCAGCTGGAAAATATAGTTTTTGAAAGTGATTCCAACTATATCTTTTCTCTGTGCTGTTATAAGGTGAGTAAATGATGACAGAATTTGTATGTTTGGATGAAATATCCCTTTAAGCCAGAATTAGCAGACCAATTTTCATAGAAAACAGTGACAGACCAATACAAAAGTGGAAGTATGTTATACTTACCTCCACCACTATCATCACAGCTTTCTACAAGTACAAAGTAGTGAATAGAATATTAGGTTTTATCAAACATGTTAATTCTGACAAACAGGTGGCTTATGAACTAATTTAAAAAACATGAGATAAATAGCATTTCTCAGTTTTAGTGGATGTAAAGTATGCAGTCAGTACCAAAAAGTTCACACAAAAAAGGCTAAATAATATACATATATTTTTAGCAATGGATGAAATAATTAAAATAAATGTTGTTTGATGCAGGATTATTTGTGGATTAATTGTCGTAATACTTTTTTGGGGACACTGTATACATTCACATGTATTTTTAGCATGTGTGTCACCTTTAAGGGCACGCATGGCCTCAAAGTACTCTTCTCTCAGGTAGATGAAGGAGTCTTAGGGAGCTCCACCAGTTCAGATGCAGAGTCTGAGAAAATCATGTCTTTACCCCCAACAGCAGCAGAAGAGAAAATATCTGAATCCTGTTGAGCACAACAGTTGAATATTCAAAGTTGGCTTTCAGTGTCTACCGAATATATTGTAGGCGTATTATATGGTTAAATGATTTAGATCAATATTACTCATTTCTTAAAACAATGACAGGGTCATTCTTCAGTAATAATGCAGTCAAGAGAAATTAAAAGTAACTAATACAACATTCGTTTGAACTGGCATACCGGAATCTGTTTAAGGACTTTATAAATGTGCTGTGAATCTGCGTCCTTGCGGCCGATGACAGCACGGAAAGGCTCTTTGGCGAGGTAGCAGTCCTTGTACTCCTCAACGCTTTTCCTGCTGCCATTCATGCACAACAGCTGGTAGCTCTGCATCTCACTCGCTTAAGAGTTCAGATTGGACAAGAAGCTTGTAAATCAGCAGCCATGGAATCATAACCTCCTGCCACGACTCTTTATCTGCCTAATATCTTTAACAGTTTTAAGACAGTCAATAATTATTTTGATTTTGGTAAAAGATAATACTCACGTGGGATTGCATCCTTACAAACAAAGGCAACTTGTCCATGACCATTTTTCAAGCACCTGGAACGTATGCATGAGTTATATTGTTGTTCATTTGTAGAGAAGACAATGGAATATGAGAGTGTGTTAGTGTGAACCGTACTGTAAGGCTCCTTCATCACCGTAGTATTTTTCATTTTGTGAGCAGCTGCAGTCACCCTGGCAAGATTGGCACAGGTTTGGATATTGGGCTTTTGATATTCCAGGAATGCAGCTGCTTGAAAAGAACTGTGACACAGCTGGAGAACACAAAAAAGCACAACTAAAAACCTGATATTGTATTGTAAAACCTATTATTGTATCCAGCCTATCACATGGCTACTCATCCTCATCCTAACTTTGTATTACTAGCTCTTCACATATTTATTGCCTCTTTATGATGAATCGCTTCTTGTATTTTGGATGAACACGTCTGCTAAATTAATAACTGTAAATGTAAAAGTCCATGTTCAAAACAACTGAAAGTAGTGCCATATCCACCTGATTTTTCATTTTAGAAGTAAGCTATTTTTCCTGTAAATGTGTAAACCGTTAACTGTAAGCTGTAAACTGTTATAGATAAATTACTAGAAGAATAACAAAGTGTGGTAAAAAAAAAGATTATGATAATACATTTTATGATAAATACTAGTTTGCAACATCAAGCAGCATATTGGACTGAGATAAAACTGGAAGTCTTGCACATTCGAGTTAAAAATGGCCGTGTCTGCTCTTATATTGAAAATACAGTGGAAGCAAAGTTGCAATGGATGATGATCAATATTAGGAAATATGAGACCTCTGTATATCAATATTCCAGAGAGTTGTGTAATAATAATTTACACAATAATAATCCAGCCACACTAACCCCTCTCAAGAGGCATGTCATCAGGACCATCCCATTGAATCTTATTTCGTGCAACCAGTCTTCCTATGGGTATATTCCAGCCTCCAGGTCTTTGATAACAACTGTGGCATGAAGTCTTTCCTTTGAGATCATTGATGGTAAAGTCAGTGTCCTTCTTTACCACAGCCACAGCATAACAGTATTCTTGAGAAGAAGTGGAGAAGAAAGAAGGTAAAGAGAATCAAAAAGACATCTGTCAGAAACCACCGACTTATAAATTGAAAAATATTTAGAGACAGCTTCATCATGTGCCGTATATATTATTAGGAGAAAAAATAAGGAAACATCTGCTAATTTAGTTGTCATAGCACTAAATTCAAAATCATAAATAGGGGCAATCTTGTCTCACTGCTGGTATTGGAAAAGTAAGACCGATTAACCCTTGGCAACTGCTAGTTGGTCAAACTAGTTCTTAAGACAGTCTTAACATGGTGGCTAAGTTTATGCAACTGGCCCCTGGGCTAAGATATATGGGGAATGAAGCCCCCTCTGCGTAAACTTATCCCAGTTGGAGAATATGTCAAATATATGTTAAGTTTAGGTATTGGGTAGGATTAGTGATATATGAAATGTGAATATGTGAATATGTGTCACGGATATGTGGTTGTAGTCAAATTAAATAAAGGTCAGGAGAACGAAGTAGCATCAACACACTTTTCCATTTATTTAACATTTAGCTGAGACAAAGAAAAGGGGGAAAACTGAGGACTTATAACATGAAGAGAACAAAATAGCGTTACAAGATAACACAAATCAGGTGAGGATGATAAACGAAGATTAATGACAAAGACCTGAACAAAACCAAATAAGGGCAAACAGGAAACTAGAAGGGCAGGTACGTGACAATATGTGGTTTATACATATTGATAAACAGCTAATAGGCATGCTAATAAGCAACTAGTTAATAGTGAGAATTGGTCCCTAAAGTGTTTCTGTAACAGGGCTGACGAGACGTGCGGATCCAAGTGCAAGCTTTTATTTACAGGCATTGTCATAAATACAGGCTGGGTCGAGCAATGGCAAACAGGTATGGCAGGGACAAGACAAAGAGTAATCCTAGGGCAAGCGAAGGTCGGTAGACAGCGAACAGTATCCGAAGGGGTTAGGCAGAGAGATAACCCAGGTACAAGAGCGATAATCCAGGCAAGGGAAATAATCAGAGTCCGAACAGGGAGACAGGGGTAAACACTAGGAACACAGACTAGAAAACAACAAAAGTTCCGTATCGCAGCTAACACTAGGGGAGTGAAAAACGCAGAACAATACAGGAACTAAAAAGAAACACAGGGTAGAAATAAACACAGGTGAACAGGTAATGCAAGACTAGGGTACAGACAAGGGCTCTATAGAGTAGCTACAGCTAGGGGAGCAGTAAACACATACAATACTCGGCAACAAGGGAAACAAAGTCCAGGGTTATATAAGGTGTGTGATCAGTGTGTGTGTGTGTGGGATCAGGTGTGCGTGTGATTAGTGCAATGAGTGATTGGTGACAGCTGTGATCAGTGTTGGATGATGGGAAATGAAGTCCAGTGTTATGTATGGTGTGAAGTCCATGTGGTGAGCGAGTGACCTCTGGTGGAGGGTGAATGGAAGTGCAGACTGGATTCGTGACAGTTACCAATAATTTACATTTAATTGTCATATTAGCATTAAAATATCTGTTTACACTGAATGGTACCAATCATTTGATCTATAGGTTATGATGAATAATGAAAATGTTTATTATATATAGTAATATTTATTCTTGTAATCAACACCACAATAAAATAATAAAATATTTACTTTTTTTAGATTTCTCCATGATGATAGGTCGGAGTTTATATGGAATTAGTCCAGCTTTGTAAATATGTTGTCCATCTGCAGTCATAGCATCTGCTTCACCGTTCTGTGAATCATAGACAATTTAATAAAAATGTTATTTAGACTAAACAAAACAGTGTGTGTGAGGTAAAATCAGGGATCGGTTCTTGGACCCCTCCTCTTCTCCACATACACTACATCACTGGGTCCCATCATACAGGCACATGGATTCTCCTACCACTGCTATGCTGATGACACACAGCTCTATCTCTCTTTTCAACCAGATGATCCAACGGTAGCTGCAAGGATCTCAGGTTGCCTGGCAGACATCTCGGCATGGATGAAAGAACATCACCTCCAGCTCAACCTGGCAAAGACTGAGCTTCTTGTCTTTCCTGCCGCTCCAACTCTACAGCATGACATCACGATCCAGTTAGGTTCATCAACAATTACCCCATCAACTTCGGTCAGAAATCTTGGTGTAATCTTTGATGACCAGCTGACCTTCAAAGACCACATTGCAAAGACTGCTCGATCTTGCAGGTTTGCACTACACAACATCAGAAAGATCAGGCCTTTTCTGACGGAGCATGCTGCACAACTTCTTGTCCAGGCCCTTGTCATTTCTAGGCTGGACTACTGCAATGCTCTTCTGGCTGGACTTCCATCAAACACAGTCAAACCTCTACAAATGATTCAGAATGCGGCGGCACGACTGGTCTTCAAGGAACCCAAAAGAGCCCATGTTACACCTCTCTTTATCTCATTGCATTGGCTACCAATCGCAGCTCGCATCAAGTTCAAGACACTGATGCTTGCTCATAGAACAACCACAGGCTCAGCACCGCCTACATGCACTCACTATTAAGAATCTACATCCCCTTCAGAAGTCTGAGATCTGCTAGTGAGCGCCTCGTGGTACCATCACAAAGAGGCTCAAAATCACTCTCCAGAACATTCTCGTTCACCATTCCTGGCTGGTGGAATGATCTTCCCACCCATATTCGGAGTACTGGATCCCTGTCAATCTTCAAGCAACAGCTGAAAACTCATCTCTTTCGACACTACTTGACTTCAACCTACACATAAAAAAAAAAAAAAAAAAAAAAAAAAAATCTTTCTCCTTACTTATTCCTTCCCTTGCTAGCTTGTACTTATTTAAACAATGCCTGAGACTTGGTGTTACAAGCACTTCCTTTGTCGGATTGCCTCTTCAAGATGAATCGCTTCATGTGTTCCCCAAATTGTAAGTCGCTTTGGATAAAAGCGTCTGCAAAATGACTAAATGTAAATGTAAATGTAAAATAATAATCCTATTTTACTACCTCAATGCTTTTCATGCACTCAGTTTGAGAAGATTTGAGAACACACTCAAGCTCAGGTGCTTTGGTGGCGAGGTATTGGCATTTAGCGAAGCAAAATGATTGACAACACAAATTGACTTTTTGAGCGCCGGCTGAGGGCAGTGCCACAACTGCAAAGAAAAAGACACAGTAATAGTTAATAGTCCACTTGAGCACAATGATTAAATAAGAACTGACAAAAAAGTCAAAAAATCAAACATGGCAATTACCAAGGCACCCCAGCAACGAGATGAGCAGGATGTTCATATTAGGCCTTCACCAGGGATTTCTGGCACGAGGAGACAGGAGATACAAGGCTTTTATAGGAGCTCTGGAAGCACAAGGGGTTGGGTCAAACAAACACATCCAGACAAATCATCCTCATCATCGTTTGCTCAGGATTTCTCAATATCTGCTTGTGCAGGTTATGTGGCAGTTCACATTTTGCAGAAGGAGCCATTTTCTATCATGGAAATTCCCCAGTCAAGTTAATGATAAATTCAAACGTTTAATATTGATAAACATTAACTCTCTTTTTTGTATAAATTAATAGTAGAAATGTACAATTATACTGTACACGCACCTAGAAAATTAGGTGACACTTTAGATTAGGGAACACCATTCTTTGTTATTAGCATGCATATTATTAGCACATTGGCTGTTTATTAGTACTTATAAAGCACATATTAATGCCTTATTCTGCATGACCATATTCTGGACCCCTTAAGTCTACCCAATACCTAAACATAACTACTACAACCAACTATTTACTATCAATAAGAAACACATTAGGGGTTTATTTAGGCAAAACTCTTAGTTAATAGTGAATACATATTCTCTCATCTAAAGTATTACCAAAAATTGCATTAAAAGTGACAACTTGCCCCAACCTGACATTTATTTGATTTGATTTTTATTTATACAGTCATATTGAAATTGTATTTTATGCAACTGGAATTTTAACTCAAAATCTTATAGTTAAGATAAAGTGTCAGGGTTCTGTCACTTCGGTCTAGTTTATTCGTGGTATTGTGACAGAGCTCTGACACTCCCTTCTTGTCTTGTTTTCTGGTGAGCGCGCGGCTTCGAGTGTGCTCAAGCCGCGCGCTCTCTTGTCTACGTGCTCTGTTTCATGTTGGGGCGTGGTGTTCGGATCCCGGCACGCTGGCTTGCTCAGGCTCTGTTCTGGTTTTCGTGTCGGGATTCGGACACTCACGTTCCAGGTCTGTCTTGCTGTGGGAGCGTGCGGTCTCGAGTTCGCTCGGGCCGTGCGCTCCTCTGTCCGTGTGTGTTGTGTTTTGTTCGGCACACGGTTCGGGTTCGGCCGCGTGCTCTCTCTTGTTCTGTGTTGCACGCAGCTTGTGTTTTTTCACTGGCTGCTTGCTTTTATGTTGTCATGTCTTGTGTGAACACGCGGCTTATGAGTATTCTCATTAGCTGCGTGTTCGTGTCCTGTTTAGCACATGGCTGATGATTGTTATTGCTGGCCATGTGCTTGTGTTTTTGTTTTGTGTGAGCACATGGCTTTTGTCCTAGTTTTCTGTCTGCCATGTGCTCTCTCATGTCAATTTGTCTTGACCCCTCCCACCTTGTTTCCTGATTATTGGTTAATTTGCCCCACCTGTGTTATCTCGTCACCCTCCTCATTTGCTCCCTAATCTCCTTGTGTTTGCAGTCCCGTGCGAGTTCGTTGAATGTCAAATGTGGTAACCGTGCCTGGTGTCCTGTCCTGCCTAAGCCTGATCCAGCCTTGCCAGTCTGTTTTCCCCTACGGGGTAGTTTTTATTTATATTTTTTGCTAAGAAAGCTCTTTTCCTCCTGCGTTTGAGTCCTCGCTCTCATCCCTTCACCCAACCCTGACATAAAGTCCCTGCATGCGGCAATTAATCCTGATCTCTGTGTGTGTCAAGTTATTGCAAGCCAAACACAGTCTGCATTCCAATTCCTTACATGTGCTCACGGATGGACGATCTGACAGGATTAACGTTACCTCCGACTGGGTGACTCGAGTCGCATATAACGTTTGAGAAACCAAACGAGTAGTAAAGAGAAACTCACTTGTGTCTATCTAGTCATGAAGATGTACATATATTTCAACTTCAGCAGGCTATTTTTACAGCTAACGTTATGTGAGAGTGAACTGGGTCAAAATACAAAAAGTTAAACATTCAATGTGATGGATATATTACTTGAAGATGTATGTATCATGGCCAATGTCACGAATCTGGTCTGCACTTCCGTTCATTCACCACCAGAGGTCACTCGCTCACCACATTGACTTTCACACATAGACTCAATGGACTGCGTTTCCCATCAGCCATCTCACCAATCACACGCTCACCTGATCACACGCACACAGCTAACCAATCACACTCAAGCCATGGACTTTTTCCTCCCTCTGGGTGAGTATTGAATGCATTATCGCTGCCCTACAGAGCCCTGTTAGTTTTCCTCGCCTCGCCTTTGTTGGATTGTGGTTTCCCCTGCCTGGACTATCGCTGACGTTTTGGATTACCTCTCCTGTCTCGCCCCTTTGGATACTGTTCGCCGATCATCGACCCACGCTTGTCTTAGTTTACTCTTTGTCTCGCCCATGTTATACCTGTCTGCCATTGTTCGACCCTGCCTGTTATGACCACGTCTCTCTTCAATAAAAGTCTGCAGATGGATCCGCACGTCTCTCAGCCCCGTAACAGCCAAATAGTTATTTTAAAGTACATCCTGTAAATTATGTAAAGTTAAGTTTACAATACTTACACACAGACATTATTTCATAGTTGTGAGATGCATAAGAAATCTTTAGACACGTAACACAAACCATAATCCATAACAACAAAAGACAATACTTTATTTAACCTTCTTTGATAAGAAGTGTTGCAAACGCGAGCATTTTTGACGATCGTTACTGTCCAGTCCGCTCGTTTTATATCGTTTAACCACAGCTGTCGTCGGTTTTTTTTGTCTGGGAGTGGCAGCAGATATGCGTTAAAATTTCAAATTGGAGCCTGTACTACGTCGATTCTTGCATCCAACATCACAACAAGATGGTATTTTAAGCTCCTCATGTAGCCGAATCTACGCTGGTTTGAATGGGCCGCCTCCAGTTCTCCCTTTGTTTTGCCTCCAGCTAGCGCTGTGACATAATCATGACGTCGGCGCAAAAAGGGTCTATAAATCGTAATATTAACGTTATTGTAACGGGGCTGACGAGACGTGAGACGTGCGGATCCAAGTGCAAGCTTTTATTTACAGGCATGGTCATAAATACAGGCAGGGTCGAGCAATGGCAAACAAGTATGGCAGGGACAAGACAAAGAGTAATCCTAGGGCAAGCGAAGGTCGACGATGGGCGAACAGAATCCAAAAGGGCAAGGCAGAGAGATAATCCAGGCAAGGGAATAAACAGAGTCCGAACAGTGAGACGGGTAAATACAGGGAACACAGACTAGAAAATAACAAACGTTCTGTAAAGCAGCTGACACTAGGGGAGTGAAAAACGCAGGACAATACAGGAACTGACTAGAAACACGGAATGGCACGGAAAGAAACACGGGCTAGAAAACAAGCACAGGAAACAGGCAATGCAAGACTAGGATACTAACTAGGGCTCTGTAGAGTTGCTACGGCTAGGGGAGCGGTAAACGCATACAATACTCGGCTGTGAGGGAAACAAAGTCCAGGGTTTAAATAGAGTGTGTGATTAGTGAGAGCTGTGTGATCAGTGCGTTCAGCTGTGTGCGCAATCAGTGCAATGGATAATGGGAAATTGAGTCCAGTGTGATGTGTGCTGTGAGAGACAATGTGGTGAGCGAGTGATCTCTGGTGGTGAATGAACGGAAGTGCAGGGACAGGATTCGTGACAGAGCCCCCCCAAAGACCTCCACGGAGGCGCAGACAGAGCAGGAGCCAGCCAGGGCGGAGCAGAACACCACCAGAGCCAGATAGCAGACCACCACGGCGGCGCAGACAGAGCGGGCGGAGCAGAAGACCACCAGAGCGGAGCAGATAGAGCAGGAGCACACCATGACAGATCAGGAATCCACAGCAGAGACTGGGACCTAGGGAAAACTGAGACACAAGGAGGAGAAAGAACAGACACAAGGACAGAGGTGGGGAACATGTGAAGTCTATGAATATCTTCCCTGGTGGCAACTGAGCGGGCAAGCAGTCCATAACTAAAAACATTGATGGGAAGGGGACAGACAAACTGTTGATCAATAATTTCGTTGGCAGTGACAGACAAGACAGACAGTTCACAATCAGCCACCATGGCTGGCTCAGAATGGGACGAGAGTTCAGAGATGGCCTCCTTGGCTGGTTCAGAGCAGGGCAAATGTTCAAAAGCGGCCTCCGTGGCCGTGACAGGACATGACGAGAGTTCAGGGACAGCCCTTTTGGCTGCGACAGGACAGGACGAGGATATGCAGACAGCCTCCGTAGCCGTGACAGGGCAAGACAAGAGATCATTGACGGCCTCCATAACCGTGACAGGACAGAGCGAGAGTTCACCGACGGATACCGCTGACACCTCTGGAGGTTCTGCAGCAGTTGCCACCACCTCTGGAGAAGCTGTGGCAGCAGTCGCCACCTCAGACAGTGCTGCAGTGTAGTGATGGGAAGTTCGGATCATTTTACTGACTCGGACCTTTGAGTCTCGTTCAGCAAAATGAACTAATCTTTTTTCGAGTCATTTCGTTCATTTTAGCAAAATATAATTAAAATGTTACGTGCTACTTCCCTAACACATCTACTACTTATGCAAACATTGATCACACTACAAACAATACAAACTATAATGCTATAAGAAACAGAAAAGATTAATTAATCGTTTACCTGGGTCTTGATTAGCTCACCTCACCTCTTATCTGACAAGTCTTCGGGTTTGAGTCGTTCGTTCATCACGTGACAGCCTCATACACTAACCAATGCAGTCAGAGCCCGAAAGAGAATTGATTAGTTCACCTCCCGAGTCTTTGAGTCATTCGTTCTTTTTTCACGTGACCACTTGCCGGATCAGTAAAATACTATAAAGTAAAACTGTATTTTTTTGTATGTTGGATCATATTTAAGAGTTATCATAAAATTATCAAAATATGTGTAATAAGCATTTTCCTAGAAATAAAAATGGTCTGTTCATTTCTGTCACTATGTTTTTGTTACTGTTTCTTGAGGATCTGTGTTATTTTATAAATAAATAAAACCCTGTTATAAATAAAATATTGATTGATTTGTCCTTTCACTGTCTATGTCTATCAATAAACATATAATATAACTATATAATAAAAAAATATTTTTTACAAGCCTAAAATTACAAAGCACTTATAGTTTGTTAATTTTTACTCCAATTCTAACTTTGCTGGTATAATTGTTTTTCCTAGGCAGACTTGACATATTGGTCTAATATTTGTATAAGAAGATTGGTCAAAAAGGACACAATGACATAAAGTGAAAGCAAATAACATTTTGAATATGAATGACTAATGTTAGTTTAAAATATTAAGGTTATGATCTGGCTCTGTGGCTTTAGTATATTTTAATTTTCTTGTATTTTTTATTTAAATTGTTTTAATTAATTTTGGAATAGTTATCCTCTTTGGTAAAGCTTTTTCTGGCACAAAAATAAACAATAAAAAACAATTCAAGAGTGTGTACACAGTGTTAATGTCTAAAGTGTCATATGTTACAAAAGTATAGTCAGTAACACTATAGTCTAATCTAAAGGGTTAACTCAAAAGACATAAATACAACAAGGTATTGTATTTTATGAAGATTAGACTCCAAAAAATAAAATTTAAATTAAATTAAATTAAAACATAACCAACTCTTTATTATCTTTATTACTACATTCAGTATTATGGAAAAGAACCATCCTGACAGAAATTAAAAGCAATAATTTGAGACCAGAAATGCATCACATAACTGTACGAGTAAATAATAATAATAATAATAATAATAATAATGACTGTGCACCCGTTTGTAAGGAAGACTACTACAAGAAAAACTACAAACGTGGCGGATGCGCGCGATCGACCCTTACGAAAATTAACCATGGTTTTACTATAGTAAAACTGTAGTTAACCATGACTGTAGTACCCGTGGTTTTTTGGTGCAAACCATGGTTTTAAAAAACCATGGTTCTGATACCATGGTTTTACTACAGTTATATTGTAGTAATACTATAGTAAAACTGTAATAAACTATGACTGTAGTACCCGTGGTTTTTTGGTGCATACCATGGTTTTAAAAAACCATGGTTCTGATACCATGGTTTTACTACAGTTATATTGTAGTAATACTATAGTACAACTGTAGTAAACCGTGACTGTAGTACCCGTGGTTTTTTGGTGCGAACCATGGTTTTAAAAACCATGGTTCAAGTACCACAAATGAACTATGGTTGTAATACCATAGTTTAACCATGGTTTTACTAAAGTACCTCAAATTACATTTAAGCCTAGTTATTCAACAAACATCTACAAAATAAAAACAGAATGACAAGTTACTATTCTATGATACAGGCTTTATTATAGCAGTTACATAATCTGAAACAAAATATTGTTGTCACATGTCAAAATGATTCAGAACTATGAACTATAACTTTATTTAAAAAATAGTGATAAAGCACTGCAGTGGTAGAGATGGTTTTCTGCTAATTTACAAAATAAAAATAGCAAATTGTTTCACTGTAATAATGCATTATCTCTATAGAAATTAATTACATGTTGTACAAATAAACATGACTTCGTGTTCATAACATTATACCGCTGACCTCTTTAACAATATCTTTTGTAGGGCTGCATGCAACTAACAATTTTTTTGGATAACCAATTTATTTGTAGATTTCTTTTTAATTAATACTAGTAATTGGATGACAAATAAATAAATAAATAAAATATATACCAAATTTTTTAATTAAAATAATTTTAATCCATTATTTTAAAGAACGTCATTTCACATCCTGCCTATGAAAACAAATATAAAGAATGTATCCATGTAGGCTCTGCTGTACATTATAAGCATTAAAGTGTTAAAATACAAACATTACATTCTAAACCTAATAACAACAAAGCTTGTTATTTAGAAACAGAATCTAAAACAATTTAAACAAAAAAACACAATGTTAACTTGTAAGAGGTACGAGGAACAAACACAATCATTCGTCTGAACAGAGCATTTATATTATATTATATTAATGGACAGTTCCAACAATAGTGCCTTTACTGTTACTGCTCTCATAAATATGATTACTTGTGTTACATGTAGGGTTTTAAACCTACACTTAATTTCTAACAAAAAAATATTTTAGTAAAATGTGTATTTTAGTTAGAATTATGAGCGGTCTGTTTGTTTTGATGCACTATTCAAATTCGTTGATGATTATTTTAATTATCGATTAGTTGTTGCAGCCAGGCCTAGTTTTATACAACCTGTAAACACAAGCCCAACACAGGCAGATGTGTGCAGTCCATAGCATTAACAACCTTGATTACAATATCAATGAAGGTAAAAAAGGTTCTTTTAGTGGAAAAATTTTACACATACAACAAAATACATTCACAAGAAATGAGAAGTACTTTAAAGAATGTTTAAAATGATATCAACTCACATGAGAAGATTTCAGTCATTTCAGGCCTAAAGCAAGCTGATTTATTCTACATCGAGTCACCTCATGGGGGCCGATGAAGGTCAGATGAATCCTCCACACTTTTACTTGGTGAAGGAAATGCCCCTCTTTTCAAAAACTTTTCATGCTGTATACATGGCAGTAGTGGTCAGTATGAAGTTTATCATATAGTCCAGTAGGTTACAGTCCACCTTTGGTTTGGTTGTCTTGATCTTCACCCCATATGGTCTCAGGACCTAAAAATGAGAAGAATATATACACAATATTAATAAACAACTTGCTGGAATACTCAATTGTTATTGGTCAGTTGCACACTCACAGGGGTGTGGACTCGAGTCACATGACTCAAGACTTGACTCGGACTCGAGTCCCAAATTTGATGACTTGTGACTCGACTCGACATAATTAAAGAAGACTTGAGACTCGACTTAGACTTTGACAGCAATGACTCGAGACTTGACTTGGACTTGAGCCCTGTGACTCGGAAAGACTTGATCAGATCAGCGTCGTTATCACTCTAGACGGGTGCAGCATGCTTGCGCTTGACTGGCAGTAAGCCAGAGACTGCGTTCAGGGAGCGCTTGATATACAGTATATGCTAGTATAAATTAATGGAGTAATAGCATAACTTACAACAAAAGAACCGAGATACGAAAAAAAAAGTAGTTGCTATCTCCGCTCGTGAAAAGCGCTGCCCTGCCCGTTTGAGCGGCAGGGAGGAGAGGATAAAATATAAAAAAACCAGGGAGGATCACTGGTGCTCGCCTCATCATCACCGTAACCGCTGCTGTGAAATGCTAAACATATTCCTCAATTCTTTTGTTTGTCCGACGCCGAGGTGGACCATGAGTGACGGATCCGCATCCCACGACCCCTCGCAGCTCTACCAAATCGATGTGCTTTAATTTTCATTTTTATTGGTAAACACCTCTCTGAGACCCTTTTTTTTTTTGTTTTTTTTTGTCAGATCTCCACTGTTTTTGTTCAATCAGTTGCATATTTTAATGGCATGTGCATTTTATTTTTCATTTATACCTCAGTTAAGTTTAAAGTTAATCCATAATCAAGATTTAAATATTACTTAAATCCAGGATCAAAACGATGGGTTAGAATGTAAACCTGCTTATTTTTAAAGGTTTAAAGTTTGGTGCAAAATAATTATTAGATAAACCTTGATTTAAGCTAGGTTTAAAATTAATTATTGCAAAAAAATTAGCTATAATTTGAAGAAAAATAATAAAGGAGCAATTGGCCTAATGATAATTTTAAAATATAATTTGAAGAAGTGTTCTTTCACAAAATGATTTGTGAATTGTAGTCTATATATAACTATAAAATATACTACATTTTTCTCCCTCTTCACCAGGCACTCATTTCACTTTTATTTCTTTCAGCATAATTAATTGAATTCACGTGTTGTAAATCAGTCTGTAGCCTATAGCACATATAGCCCCTAAATTTAGCGATCAACTATGCATATTATATACTTAACATTTAACATACAACATTTTGTCTTTGTTACTCTTAGTTATAAAGAATGGTAGCACAGCATTTTTGAATGACTGTCTTCATGAGTTTGTCTGCATCCATATTGCAGGTTTCCTCTCACATAAATTATGGTAGCAGTTATTTCTTCTAGTTCTTTCAAAGCGGTTCTTTCTGAGTTTCTGCTCACATGTTTTTAAATCTGTTTCATTGAGGTTCCAAATAATGGCTCATTGGCTTAGATATAACAAACACCTAGCATATATTCTTCTTATGCACACATGCAAAGTATTTCTAAAAAAAAGTATTTCTTTTAATTTTAATTACTTTTGAAGTATTTCATGTAATTTCTATGAAATTATGTTGTCTTTGATATTCTGTTACTAATAAAATAGTTTATTTATTTATTTTTTTTCCACTGCTTGTACTATTTTGGCACAATCCCTAAATTGAACTTGAGTAGTTTTACTAAGGGCACCCATCTCACATGAAATTAAACTATGTAAAAACATATTCTACCTGACTTCCTGATATAAATTACTATAAATTTGATATGGGAATTAATACTGAGACACTAATTTGGGCAAAGAGCACTAATGACTTGTTTAAGACTTGAAGTTAAAAGTTGAGGACTTGCAACTCGACTTGGACTTGCCTATTTTGACTCGAGACTTGACTTGGGACTTGTCTGTCTTGACTCGGGACTTGACTCGAGACTTGAATGCAAAGACTCGAGACTTACTTGTGACTTGCAAAACAATGACTTGCACATAATATAAGCCTTCTGATTGGTCAGATCTCATGTCAATCAAGCTCTTTGCTAACGGTCAATTCTCGCGTGTTTTCATGACAAAATGTGGTTTAGGGACCGAATCAAGTCCTTGGGTGACAGAGTTGTTGTCAGCTCGTGTAGTGTGTAACCCCTGGTTGCAGATCATTTACACAGAGTCACGTAGTGTGAACACCACAACGACTTAAAAACAGACAATCAAGTCATGTAGTCTGAACAGCACAGCGATCTCCCGACGTGTAAAGTCGTGTAGTGTGAACTAGGCTTTAGAGATGTTGTCCGACAGGAGACTCTGCGCTCCTCTGCTGCACGGCCATCAGCATATAATCTAGAAACATAATATGCAATTTATCACAGAGCCAACGATATTTAGCTTTATTTAAAGGAAGCAAGTGAAACGCAGAAAAGAAAACGGTACATGCACACACAAACAATTTCTTTAAAAAAAATTATTAACATTCATGTATTTAGGTTTGTGTCACTACCTGTCAAAACCTTCCTTTAATGAACTATAATATAACAGATGCATGGTGATATAAGAAAATATGTTGTGAAAAACAAAAATGCATATGAATGCATATTTCTTCTATGCTCACCTGTGTTTTCTGCATTTCTGTCAGCAGCTCCCTTCAGTAATTTTGAAATCTTGGAGCTTCTCTTCCTTTGTAGAAAGATTATATTATCACTCCTGAAACCACAGAACAATTTAAATTTATCAGTATTTGTTTACCATGAAAGATCAAAGCACTTTTGAACTAATGTTAGATTCAGTTAATTCGTGCTTCATGTAAGTGACGTCACCCATTAACAGTATACAGCACATATTTTAGGTTAAATAACTTAGACAACTTCCAATAAACCATTGACAAACTGACAGCAAACCCTTTACAAAGCTATCAAAACCTCTCATCTACACATAAAGATGTGATTAAAAGCCCAAACTTTCATAAATAAGAGCTCAGGCTTCAGCGTTAGCCTATAACACACCTCGCCTGAAAACAGATGCTAGCAGACTTTTTCGAAGACTGTAAAACATTTATATGAAGTAAATATTCAACAGAAACATGTCAGTTACATGTAAGAAAGTGTCTGGAACAGTTGTATGTGATATTTGTGTGATTTTAGGGACTAAACTCACCTGAAAGCAGTGAAAACAGCAGCGAGAGACGGAGATTTACTGTTCGTCAGTTACAGTGTTGAGCACCGTTTCCATGGAAACTCCCGCCGCTGCAGTGTTTGAATGAGCGCGTGAATTCAGCGCGCGAGTCCATTTAAACACGTCACAGTCATGCAGCATTCATAAACCTCTTAAAATCTTTCTTTAAATCGCGAATTTGAAACTCATTTTGTAGTTCTACGACCAATACATTGGTGCAAAATGTATGATAGTGGGATAAATAAAATAAAAAAATATATATATATTTTAAGATTTGTATCACTCAGCCTTTTTATTTCATTTTAAAACATGATTTTTAAACTAAACTTTGCTTTTGCTAAATAAGCATAATACATTTTTTGAGTCATGCAAAACAGCATTAAAATAGGAGTAAAAAGTATAAAAGGACTGATCTACTGGTGTTTTTTTAATTAAACACTATTTATAACTAAAAATTAATACTTTATTGAGCTTTAATTGAACACAACTAAAAGAAAATGAGTCTGGAATGAGTTCTGGACCAGGCAGCTAGGAACATTTAGCTCACTTGATCTCACTTTCCAAAAAAAAAATAATTACAAAATGTTGATTGTGAAGAACCATTATATAGTCTAAAGAACCTTTTGTGCAATAGATAGGTTCTTTTGGATATTAAAGGTTCTTCATGGAAACATACACCCTGCCAAATAACCATTTTTTAAGAGTGTATTTTTTGTAATAACTGACAACTTTGCCAAATTTGATTGTTTCATTTTCAGAAATCATGAGATTAATTATGATTATTTTATTGAGCCCTATTTTTTTTTTTAAGAGTAAGAAATAACTAAATATGTAGTTAATACTTTTGAAAAACATGGGTTATTTTGTAATGGTTCTACTAAAAATGCTGTGGTAAACCATAGTTCATTTTGCAATTACTATGGTTTTCTACAAAAACTATAGATAAATCATGGTTACTGCAGTAAAACCATGATTAATTTCGTAGTTACTATGGCTTTACTACTAAAACCATAGTTAAACCATGGTTTATTATGTAGTTACTATGGTTTTACTACAAAAAACATAGTTTAACTATGGTTACTGTGGTAAAACCATGGTTTATTATGTAGTTATTATGGTTTTACTACAAAAACCATAGTTAAACCATGGTTTATTATGTAGTTACTGTGGTTTTACTACAAAAACCATAGTTTAACTCTGGTTACTGTGGTAAAACCATGGTTAATTTTGTAGTTACTATGGTTTTACTGCAAAAACCATAGTTAAACCATGGTTACTACAAAAAAAACCATGGTTAATTTTCGTAAGGGGACCTTAGAGAGGTTTACAAAAAGGGGTCTGAGAGTTACTATAATAATCAACATTTAAATTAGTAAAAACTATTTATTTATTGTTATCCGTATTATATTTCATCTGCAACAGCAATGTGAACTTTTATAAACATCCATTTGGTCGTTAACTTTTAAATGCATCATTATGCAGAAAATAGCAGAGTTCTCTGAATACAAGACCCGCGACTGGCAGATCAACGAGCTACTTCTTTTTTCTCCAATATGGTAGGAAGTTAAATTAAATTAAATGTGGAGGATGTTAACAGTGACAAGATGATTGACAGGCCAGTTTACAGTGACGGTGCGTGTAACAGATGCGACATGAACGGTCCGTTAAAGACGCAGTTGTGTGACGTGATAATACAGTATGTCCCAAAGCTTGCCTACTCTTCTGCTACACACTCAAAAGTGTGTACTTTTTCTTCACCAAAAGAGTACATACTTTAAGGGCGTAGTATAAGTATGCACATTGGGACGCAGCATATGGTTTCGAACACCACTTAAAATGGCTGTCCACTCAAATAGTGCATTTGAGGGTATAGGTATGGAGCGAATTTTGTGCCAATATTCATCAAACAAATCTAGTGTTTTCCAAATAAACACAATCTGCTTTGCAAAGAAAAACCCGACTTTCAAACAAACGCAAAGTGATTTGCAAATACAAAAGTCTATTTGAGAGAAAATGCAGAGGTATGGACAAATATATGTATTGTGTGTTACAACTGTGAGACTCATTTGCCTTTTTATGAGGAAACATCTTGGTTATGTATGGTAACTCTCATTCCCTGATGGAGGGAACGGAGGCGTTGTGTCGAGTGTACAACACTAGGGGTCGCTCTTGGGAGACCAAACACCTCTGACATCTTTGAGAAAAGGCCAATGAAATTGGGTGTGCAGAATTTGCATAGCTGGCCACACCCGGATATCCGGGTGTAAATAGGCCAGCATAGCATCTGCTCACACGTTCTGTTCTGAGGAGTCAAGAAGTGTCTCAACTCACTCAGAGGCAGTTCGGGATTGTGGCAAGAAGGACACAACGTCTCCGTTCACCTCCATCAGGGAACGAGGGTTAGCATACATAACCAAGACGTTCCCCTTCTGTCGTTCATTTCGACATTGTATCGAGTGTATGACTCTAGGAGTGAGTTGCACCAACAAGCAAAGTTTAGAGCTGATTTGTTGATCTGGGTTTTATTTTAAATCGAGTTGTGTTGCACCACTTAATTTTAAACTTAGATGAACAAATCGGGATTAGAATTGTAACCTGCGGTTAAAACCTCCATCTACGATTAATTTTCTCCGGCATGGATTAGTCATGTAATTATATAGCAACAATGTTAATATCCTCTGTCTCTGACATAAGTTGCTTTTGTCGATAAAGGAAATAAACTTTCCGCTACGTAGAGAGACCATTGATCAAACGGCTGATCAAGCAAGCAATGAAAACTTGCAGTGCATAAGGATTTCATAATCTTGGAAATATAAATATAGTATTAATTAATGGGTATAGCTTATGACAAAACAACTGAGATAAGAGAAATAACTGGCATGATTCGCGGAGTGACTACCTCCGCTCGTGACAGTGCTGCACACGTGTGGAACGGCCGTGAGAAACGAGAGGCACGGATGCGATCCTGTCTTCTTTTCTTCGTCGTATGCTGAGATGCACCGAGATAAGTCAAGTCAAGTCAAGTCACCTTTATTTATATAGCGCTTTTAACAATACAGATTGTCAAAGCACTTAACAGTATCAAATTGGAGGATAGAGTGTCAGTAATGTATAATGATAAGATTAAACACTCAATTTTCAGTTAAAGGCATTTTATTATTGAATTCAGAGATGTCATTGTCTAGCTCAGTTTAGTTTAAATAGTATCTGTGCAATCAAATCGGCGATAATCGCTAGAAATTAAGTGTCCCCAACTGAGCAAGCCAGAGGCGACAGCGGCAAGGAACCAAAACTCCCTCTGTGACAGAATGGAGAAAAAAAAACCTTGGGAGAAACTAGGCTCAGTCGGGCTAAGTGATGGATTCACATCCCTGACTCAATAGCAGACGCAAGTTTACTACGGGCTGTCACGATCCTCACAATTTGCTGGTTCAGTGCGCTTTAATTTTAATTTTTATTTATAATAACCACCTCTCCGAGACCTGATGACACACCCACTGTTTCTGTCTTTGTTCAATCAGCCACTATAGTAATGTTATGGACGGACTCGGACACAAAGGTGATGGGTGAGTATAAGGTGGTTTATTTAAACAGGTTCAGCACACAGGTGAATCGAGAGGTCTTGAGAGGTGAGTAAATGTCTTGTGAATAGCAATGCTAGTGAGGATGATAAGGTGGTGATAACTCTTTTCTTCTTCCAGGAATACAGGTAGACAAGACAGGTTGAATCCAGGGAATGACACACACACACTTCATGCTGGGACTTCTGCAGAGAGAGAGAGAGGGCGACACAAGGAGGAGGAACACAGGAGGTAAGTCATACAAGGTAAGCGGTCTTAGAATATTGGAAGGATATAGTCTTCTTCGTTTCAGGATGTTGGGATGTCTGAGTCCACGTAGCAATGACGAGATCGGACAATGAAGTGTGTGTGTGGTGAGCTTTTGTAGTGGGTGTTGATGAGGGAGTGATCAGGTGCAGGTGTGTGTGATTAGAACTCCAGGGATGTGGAACGTTGTGATTGGTGGAGTGAAGGGCCTGACTGGTCTGTGACAGTACCCCCCTCTCCACGGCCCGCTCCTGAGGGCCGACCTCGGCGTCGTGGTGGTCTGCCCCTGCCTCGGGGTGCTGGGCGATCTGGGTTGGCGGTGTGGAACTCCTCGAGTAGAGTTGGGTCTAAGATGTCATCTCTGGCTACCCAAGAGCGTTCCTCAGGGCCGTAGCCCTCCCAGTCCACGAGGTATTCCAATCTACCACCACGACGCCGGGATTCCAGGATCTCCTTAACTTGATACACCGCACCTTCGTCTAGGATTTGTGGGAGAGGGGTTTCTTCATCCAAGTCAGGCCCTGTGGTGAGAGGTGGAGAGAAGGGTTTTAGTAGTGAGACATGGAACGTGGGGTGAATTCTGTAGTGTTGTGGTAATTCGAGTTTGTATGTGACGGGATTGACACGTTCCAGTATGGTGAAGGGGCCAACGTATCTGGGACTAAGTTTCTTACAGGGCAGGCGCAGACGGATGTCCCTGGTTGACAGCCAGACCTTTTCCCCTGGTTGGTAGTTCGGATTCTCTGATCTGCGGGCGTCGGCTGTCACTCTTTGTCTGCGCACTGCCTGTTGGAGTTGATGGTGTGCTGCGTCCCAGACTCTCTCGCTATCCCGGAACCAGTGATCGATGGAAGGGACGTTGGATGGTTCACCTGACCAGGGAAACAAGGGAGGCTGGAAACCGAGTACGCACTGGAATGGGGTAAGTCCAGTGGATTGTTGTCGTAATGAGTTTTGGGCGTACTCGGCCCAGCCTATGAACTGGTTCCAGGAGTTCTGGCGGCTGTGGCAGAAGGTTCTCAGGAATCGCCCTATCTCCTGGATTTTGCGCTCGGTCTGCCCATTGGACTGTGGATGATAACCGGATGAGAGACTGATGGTCACACCTAGGAGGGAGAAGAAGGCTTTCCAGACTCGGGAGATGAATTGGGGACCTCTATCGGACACTATGTCTTCGGGGATGCCAAAATATCGAAATATGTGATTGAATAGGAGTTCAGCTGTTTGGAGAGCTGTTAGGAGACCGGTGAGGGGAATGAGACGACAGGACTTGGAGAATCGGTCTACGATGACTAGAATGCATGTATTTCCGTTGGATGGTGGTAAGTCGGTGATGAAATCAACTCCTAGGTGTGACCACGGACGTTGAGGTATGGGTAATGGATGTAGTTTGCCTGCTGGGAGATGACGGGAGCTCTTGGAGATGGCACAGTCCGGGCAGCCTCGCACAAACCTTCTGACGTCCTGGGCCATGTTGGGCCACCAGAAGCGGTCTCGTAGCAGCGAGAGAGTTGCGTTGGCCCCTGGGTGGCCAGTACCAAGTGATGCGTGGGTGGAGTGGATTAATGGAGTTCGTTGGGTCCTAGGTACATATTGGTGGTTTGGTGGACAGCCCGGCGGATTGGCGGGAGGTGTGGAGGAGGCGACTGGTGGAGAGGTCCACTGTATAGGACTGGTGATGATAGTTGTTGGGAGGATATTTTCGGGTTCCTGGTCATCATCTTCGGGAGTATGGATTCTGGATAGGGCATCAGCCTTAATATTCTTGGTTCCGGGTCGGTAGGAGATCGTGAATTGGAAATGAGTGAAGAATAATGCCCATCTGGCCTGTCTGGGATTGAGCCGTTTGGCTTCTCGGATGTATTGCAGGTTTTTGTGGTCAGTAAGAACAAGGAAGGGGTGCTTTGCCCCCTCCAACCAGTGCCTCCACTCCTCAAGGGCTAACTTAACTGCCAATAACTCCCGATTCCCGATATCATAATTCCGTTCCGCCGGGCTTAGTTTTTTGGAGAAATAGGCGCATGGATGGAGTCTGGGAGGCTTCCCCTGCTGCTGAGAGAGGACGGCTCCTACGCCAGTGGTGGCTGCGTCTACTTCTACAATGAACGGTTTTTCGGGGTCTGGGTGAGTAAGGAGTGGTGCGTTGGTGAATGCTTGCTTGAGATCTTCAAAAGCTTTTTGGGCTTTCGGGTTCCAGGTGAGAATCTTTGTTTTTCCTTTCAACAGGTCGGTGAGTGGGCTGGTGGTGGTGCTATAGTTGGGAATGAATCGACGATAGAAGTTTGAAAATCCTAGGAATCTTTGAAGTTCTTTAATGTTGTTGGGAACTGGGCAGGATGTGACTGCTTCCACCTTCCCCTTGTTCATGCGGACGCCACGATGGTCTATGATATACCTGAGGAAGTGTACTGAGGGTTGGTGGAAGGTGCATTTTTCGGCTTTGAGATAGAGGTGAAACTGACGGAGTTTGTGGAGGACCTCCGCAACGTGGTGGCGATGGTTGGCCAGGCTCCGGGAGTAGATGAGGATGTTGTCTATGTATACGATAACGAAGCGGTTTAGGAACTCCCGTTGACAAGCCCATACGGCATTACCCGGTATTCGTAGTGACCAGTAGGGGTGATGAAGGCAGTCTTCCACTCATCTCCCTTACGTATGCGGATGAGGTTGTAGGCGCTGCGGAGGTCCAGTTTCGTGAAGATGGTGGCGCCGCGCAGTTGTTCAAGGGCTGCTGGAACAAGGGGAAGGGGATACCGGAATTTGACTGTGATTTCGTTGAGTTTACGGTAATCAATGCAGGGGGGTAGGCCACCGTCCTTCTTTTCCACAAAGAAAAAGCTGGAAGCAGCAGGGGAGGTAGATGGCACAATGTATCCTTGGTGTAAAGCCTCCTCAATATACTCCTCCATGGCCTTTTGCTCCGGTGGTGAAAGTGGATAAATTTTCCCTTGTGGTACTGGCTCACCCGGAAGCAGATCGATCGCACAGTCCCATGGCCGATGTGGGGGTAGCTGGGCAGCCCTCTTCGGACAGAAGACGTCACTAAAGTGGGAGTAGCATGAAGGGATGTCGACTGATAGGTTTTCTTGAGGACTTTCTATGGATGTTGTGCCAATAGTTATTTGAGGTCTCTCTTGTTGCCTTGGTTGAGGTAAGTTGGGAAAACAGCGAGGGAAGCATTTCTCACCCCACTTTAGGACCTCTCCTGTCCTCCAAGACAGATGTGGATCGTGCTGCACCAGCCACGGTCGACCCAAAATGATGTCCACTGTCGAACCCTCCAGAACCAGCAATTGAAGGTCTTCCCTGTGTAGTTGCCCAATCTGTAGTTGAACTGGCTCGGTGCATAGATGGATGGTCCTTTTGGTGAGTGATTGGCCCGTTATGGATTGTGCCTCGTAACTTTTCGGGGTGTCGAAAGTGGGGATGCGGAGCTGTTGGATGAGTTTACCCGAGATGAAGTTCCCCGCGGAACCAGAATCGAGGAGGACGGTGACTGTAAATACATCAGAGCAGGCAGTAAGCAAAGCACGAGTGGAGAGGGGCTTAAGCTTGGGAAGAGGAGTGAGGACAGAACTCACCAAGACCCGTTGTGGTCGTAAGGGACACTCCAACACTCGGTGTCCATCGTCTCCGCAGTAGAGGCACAATCTTTGAGAAATACGTCGTTGTCGTTCTGTTAGTGGTAAACGGGTAGCATTAGTTTGCATGGGTTCTGGAGGGTCATCCTTCTCTGGTCGGCGAGGGGGAGGAGTAGCGATGGCGATGGCAGGATCCGGAGAACAGGACTGGATGCGATTAGAACAACGGATAGCGAGTTGAATAAACTTTTCCAGAGCGTAGTTATCGTCGTAGGCACTGAGGTGGAGGCGGAGGCGAGGGTTGAGTCCTTGTCGGAACGCTGTGATGAGTGAAGGTTCGTTCCAACCACTGGCGGCTGCCAGGGTTCGAAATTGTAAGGCGTATTGGTGGATGGTGTTGGTACCTTGACGGAGTTGATACAGTTGTTCACCAACAGTGGAATCTCCAGGCGATACGCTAAACACTTCTTTGAAGTGATGGATGAAATTGTTGAAGCTGTGGGTAGTGGGTCCAGCCTGGTTCAAGATGGTCTCTGCCCATCTCAGAGCAGGACCGGTGAGCGAGGTGACGATGTATGCAATTTTTGACTGATCTATGGTGAAAACGTGTGGGTGGAGGTTTATATTCAAGGTGCTTTGGAGAACGAAGCCATCGCATTCCTCCGCCGAACCAGAGAAGGGCGCTGGTCTGGCCACAGGACTGGCGAAAACGATCGGTGAAGGAGTGCTCGTAGTGGGGTTAGGCGGTGATTGTGGTGGTGGTGGAGCTGGTGGTGCCGTTGGTGCGGGCGGTTGCGAAAGCAACTTCTTGAGAGTATCCACCAGCTCTTGAAAGGGGTCCGGCGTGCTCATCCTGTAGTGACGGTGTTGGTCCGATCTTCTGTTATGGACGGACTCGGACACAAAGGTGATGGGTGAGTATAAGGTGGTTTATTTAAACAGGTTCAGCACACAGGTGAATCGAGAGGTCTTGAGAGGTGAGTAGATGTCTTGTGAATAGCAATGCTAGTGAGGATGATAAGGTGGTGATAACTCTTTTCTTCTTCCAGGAATACAGGTAGACAAGACAGGTTGAATCCAGGGAATGACACACACACACTTCGTGCTGGGACTTCTGCAGAGAGAGAGAGAGGGCGACACAAGGAGGAGGAACACAGGAGGTAAGTCATACAAGGTAAGCGGTCTTAGAATATTGGAAGGATATAGTCTTCTTCGTTTCAGGATGTTGGGATGTCTGAGTCCACGTAGCAATGACGAGATCGGACAATGAAGTGTGTGTGTGGTGAGCTTTTGTAGTGGGTGTTGATGAGGGAGTGATCAGGTGCAGGTGTGTGTGATTAGAACTCCGGGGATGTGGAACGTTGTGATTGGTGGAGTGAAGGTGTCACGGGGAATGAGACAAAAGGATTCAAGTGCGGTGAAATACAGTTTATTGACTGAAGACAAGAAGTAATTGGTCACAAGAGGTTCGCTGGCTGGGTAGCGCAGGGACCACAATGGGCAGCCTAGCCGGACGAAGACCATCAGCCGGAGAACGAGAGGTGAAACTGGTCGAACAGCGAGAGGAATCCAGGAACACGCGCCAGCCGATCCCAGGAACTAACACAGAGGAACTGACGAAGACAAGACAGGTTAGCGTGCCATAAATAGCCAGAGAGATACGAGCCGCACCTGACTCCAATCAACTCGTATCTCTGACACACCCACCACTTAAACACACACACACACCACAAGCAAGAATGAGATACCGAACCCATGAAACGTGACAGTACCCCTCCTCTTAGGAGCGCCTCTTGGCGCTCTCAGCCAACCTGCCCTGTTGATTGTAATCATCAATAAGGGAGTGATCCAATATGTCCCTGGCAGGTACCCAACTTCTCTCCTCTGGGCCGTAACCTTCCCAGTCCACCAAGTACTGGAATCCGCGTCCCCTCCGTCTCGAGTCCAGGATACGGTTTACCGAATAAGTAGGTTCCCCGTCTACGAGACGCGGCGGTGGAGGAACCGGGGTAGGCGGATTAAGGCGAGAATGAAAAACGGGTTTGATTTTGGATACATGGAACACGGGATGAATTCTCCTGTACGCAGGAGGGAGTTGGAGCCGGACTGTCACTGGGCTAATGTTTTTAGTGACAGGAAACGGGCCAATGAATTTGGGAGCTAACTTATTACAAACGGATCGGAGAGGAATGTTCTTAGTAGAAAGCCACACCTTTTGACCCACGACGTATACGGGAGGCTTTGACCGGTGGCGATCAGCCTTAGCCTTGGTGCGCGCCCCCACCCGGAGGAGAGTCTCTCGGGCTCTCGTCCAGGTAAGGTGACACCTCTGGACGAAGGCGTGGGCAGAGGGGACCGTGACTTCAGATTCCATACTGGGAAAAAGAGGTGGCTGGTAACCTAAACTACATTCAAACGGCGAGAGGCCCGTAGACGACACTGGCAACGAGTTATGTGCGTACTCAACCCACGAGAGCTGCTGACACCAGGAAGTGGGATTCTGAACGACCAAACATCGCAACACCCTCTCGAGATCCTGGTTTGCCCGCTCAGTTTGACCGTTGGTCTGAGGGTGAAACCCCGAAGACAAACTCAAAGTCGCCCCCAGTAAACGACAAAACTCTCTCCAAAATTTGGATACAAACTGGGGACCCCTGTCGGAAACCACGTCCATCGGGAGGCCATGAATGCGAAAGACGTGATTCACGACAGTAGCCGCTGTCTCCTTGGCTGAGGGTAATTTGGGCAAGGGAATGAAATGGGCCGCCTTCGAGAACCGGTCCACTACGGTTAAAACAACCGTATTGCCCAGGGAGGGCGGGAGGGCAGTAACGAAATCTAACGCTATGTGGGACCAGGGTCTCGAAGGGACCGACAGCGGCTGAAGTAACCCCTCTGGCGGTCGATTGGAAGTCTTACCTCGAGCACAGACTGAACAGGCCAAAACAAACTCTCGGATATCGCGAGCCATGGTGCGCCACCAGAATCGTTGTTTGACCAAAAAGATGGTGCGACCAATTCCTGGATGACAAGCCACGTTGGAGCAATGACCCCACCGAATAACGTCTGACCGTAACCTCTCCGGCACAAACAATCTACTCGCTGGGCATTCAGGCGGAGGCGTTACCCCTTCTAAGGCCGTGCGGACCTTCGATTCGATCTCCCAAGTGACTGCAGAGACAATCAATCTCTCAGGTACGATGCACTCGGGAGACACCGGGCGGTCTGATCGATCAAAAATGCGTGACAGCGCGTCGGGTTTTATGTTCTTAGAACCCGGCCGATAGGAAATGGAAAAATCAAAACGTCCGAAAAATAGTGCCCAACGAGCCTGCCTGGAGTTAAGACGTTTAGCGGACTGAATATATTCAAGGTTCTTATGGTCGGTCCAGACAATAAAAGGAACCCCCGAACCCTCTAACCAGTGACGCCATTCCTCCAACGCTATTTTGACGGCCAGCAACTCTCTGTTACCAATGTCGTAATTCTGTTCGGCAGCGGATAAACGATGAGAAAGAAACGCGCAGGGGTGCATCTTGTCGTCCGAGACGGAACGCTCGGCTGCACTCGACCACCTGAACGTCGTCTTGGTGGAGGTCAAGGCAGTCAGAGGAGCGGCTAGTTGGCTGAAATTGCGAATGAAACGCCGGTAAAAATTAGCAAACCCAAGAAACCTCTGCAGGGCCTTGCGGGAATCAGGGGTTGGCCAATCTACCACAGCCTTAACCTTGTCAGGATCCATACGAACCCCCTCCGGCGACACGATGAACCCCAGAAAAGGAACCGTCTGTGCGTGAAACGCGCACTTCTCCGCCTTGACAAAAAGCCCATTCTCTAGCAGTCTCTGGAGTACTCGTCTGACGTGTTGAACATGCTCCTGGAGAGAAGAAGAAAAAATCAATATGTCGTCCAGGTAGACATATATAAACTGATCGACCATATCTCTCAACACGTCATTGACGAGTGCTTGGAAGACCGCGGGGGAGTTGGATAGCCCAAACGGCATAACCAGGTACTCAAAGTGCCCCCTGGGGGTATTAAATGCGGTCTTCCACTCATCCCCCCCTCTAATGCGGACCAAATGGTAAGCATTGCGTAAATCCAATTTGGTAAAAACGGAGGCTCCCTGCAACCGTTCAAAGGCTGAAGACATCAACGGCAAAGGATAGGTATTCTTAACCGTGATGCTGTTCAACCCCCGATAATCAATGCATGGTCGCAAGGAACCATCCTTTTTAGCGACAAAAAAACCCCCCGCCCCCGCTGGAGAAGAAGAGGGGCGAATGATCCCCGCTGCTAGAGAATCAGAAATATATTTCTCCATGGCCTCCCTTTCCGGAGCAGAAAGCGAATATAACCTACCCTTAGACGGAGAAGTACCTGGGACTAACTCTATGGCACAGTCGTAGGGACGGTGTGGAGGAAGAGAAGCAGCCCTGGACTTACTAAACACCTCCTTCAGGTCGTGGTACTCCCTGGGCACGTTAGACAGGTTCGCCACCTCATCCTGCAACGAAACACAAGAGACAGGGGAACACGCAGACACAAGACACGAGGCATAACATCCTTCACTCCACGCCGTCACACAGTTCTGTCTCCAATTGATCGTAGGGCCATGTTGGGTGAGCCAAGGATGACCCAACACTATAGGGGCCAGAGGAGAGTCAGTAATATAAAACTTGATACGTTCGGAGTGATTGCCCGAGGTGACTAGAGTCAGTGTGGGCGTGGAGAAAGTGATGCTGGGCAGCGCTACTCCACAAAGTGCCCTGACAGAAATCTGCCGACCCAGAGGAATTCTGGGGATGTGAAGGTGTTCGGCTAGAGCCGTGTCCATAAAATTACCTTCAGAACCAGAGTCGATGAGGGCTCTGCCAATCTGCATGGGCTCGGTGTCCGTAGAATGGCTGATCGCATTCCTGGTCTCCAAGGGAAACTCGGGAAAACTCACAAACGGCTGGCTGTGGGCACGTCGATTCAGCTGGTGCAAACGTGAATCCACACGTAGCGTTAATACTACGAGATCCTCAAAACTGTCTGGTAACTCCAGCAGACCAATCTCCTTCTGAACGCGATCAGCCAGCCCATGCAGAAAAATGTCCCGCTGCGCCTCCTTGTTCCACTCACACTCCGCCGCCAGGGTTCGGAACTCGATGGAATAATCAGAAACCGACCGTTCACCCTGGCGGAGATCGGCGAGTCTTCTGGCCGCCTCACGCCCAGTCACGGCACGATCGAAGATGGACCTCATTTCAGTAGACAGGCGGTGGAACGAGGAGCAGCACGGATGTCGGTTCTCCCACACCGCCGTACCCCATAGTGCCGCTTTACCAGTTAGGAGTGTTAAGACCAATGCCACCTTCGACGTCTCCGTGGAGAACGTAAATGGTTGGAGGGAAAAGAACATCGAACACTTGGTCAAGAATGCTCTGCACATGTTGGGTTCCCCATCATACCTCTCAGGAGTGGGTAAACGTGGTTCAAACTGTATAGAGTCAGACGCTGGTCTCGGGGGCATCGGCGGCGTGGGTTGCGCAGCGGGCAGTCTCAGCTGTTGTAATTGCGTGGAGAGCTCGGACACCTGCGCTACCAGCTCCTGGATCGCCCGTCCAGTTATCCTGATCTGATCATCCTGAACGTCCATACGAGAAGTGGTGTTACCCAGGAAGTGCTGAAGATCGGTTGCATCCGCTGAATCCTGCATGGTCAGTTCCTATTGTCACGGGGAATGAGACAAAAGGATTCAAGTGCGGTGAAATACAGTTTATTGACTGAAGACAAGAAGTAATTGGTCACAAGAGGTTCGCTGGCTGGGTAGCGCAGGGACCACAATGGGCAGCCTAGCCGGACGAAGACCATCAGCCGGAGAACGAGAGGTGAAACTGGTCGAACAGCGAGAGGAATCCAGGAACACGCGCCAGCCGATCCCAGGAACTAACACAGAGTAACTGACGAAGACAAGACAGGTTAGCGTGCCATAAATAGCCAGAGAGATACGAGCCGCACCTGACTCCAATCAACTCGTATCTCTGACACACCCACCACTTAAGCACACACACACACCACAAGCAAGAATGAGATACCGAACCCATGAAACGTGACAGAAGGGCCTGACTGGTCTGTGACAAGTAACTGTTGGTGCACTTTATTTTATTTAAACCTCCTCACCTGTAAATTTAAAGTTAATCCCTAATTGAGATTTAAATCTGAGTTTAAAGTTATGAAGCAACAGGATTAAAGTTAATCTATCTTAAATATAAAATAAATCCTTGTTGGTGCAACCCACCCTAGGGGTCCCTATACTAAATGCCACAACCACCGAACTGCGTCACGAGTCCACGGGGGCGCAGATGTTGACAAGCCAACGTGTCACGACCAAACGCACCTCTCCTCCTCGTAACCATCCAACGCCCAAGACTTAAGACCTCACTCTCCAACATCCAGTAGAGCCGCCATAAAGGCAAGGTCCCCTCAGCCAGTTAGCCTTTTCCCTATAGTAATACTCACCATAATATTTCTAGCTGAAAAGTCTTGGTAGTTCAACCTCCGGGCGCCTCTGAGGAACCTGATAATCAGGTCGGGCTTTCCCACCGATTTGCCTTCCACTGTGTCGTGGTTAACCTCAATAGCGGCCACATACACCTTAGGTGTTGAGGCAGACAGGTGCCTGTCCAGGCCTCCCTGGAGGAAGGAGAGCTCAGACCCAATACCACATCTCCGAGGGTCCTTCCCCTGGGAAGAACACCAATTTACGAAAATGCGCCACTTCAGGTCATTCAACCGCCTCGTCGAGGGGGCTCTGGCCTGAGTAATGGTATTCACCACTGCTGGTGAAATGTCTCTGAGTTCCTCCTGGTTGCGTCCAGGGACCAAACATGAAGGTTCCAGCGATCCGGGCGTGGATGCCAAATCGTGCCCCTCCCCTGAGAAAGAAGGTCCCTCCTCAGGGGGATTCGCCAGGGAGGAGCTAATGCCAATGAGCACGAGTTCTGAGAACCAGGTCCGGTTGGGCCAATGAGGGGCCACAAGCAGGAGCTGCTCTCCATCCTCCCTGACTTTGCACAGTGTCTGTGCAATGAGGCTCACTGGGGGAAACACATACTTGAGTAAGCCCCTGGGTCAATGCGTCCGTGCCGAGAGGAGCCTCGGACAGGGAGTACCACAACTGGCAATGGATCGATTCCGACGAGAAAAACAGGTCCACCTGTGCCTGGCCAAACTGACTCCAAATCAGCTGAACCTGATTTGGGGGTGAAGCCCCCATTCGCCCCTAAGCGAGACCTGTCGTGAGAGGAGATCCGCTCCCCGATTGAGGTCGCCTGGGATATGAGTGGCATGCAGAGACTTGAGTCTGTGCTGGCTCCAAAGTAAGAGATGGCGGGCAAGTTGTGACATGCGGTAGGAAAGAACACCACCCTGGTGGTTGATGTACGCAACTGTCGCTGTGTTGTCCGTCCGGACCAACACGTGCTTGGCTTGGATCAAGGATCGAAACCTCCTCAAGGCTAAAAGCACTGCCAACAACTCGAGGCAACTGATATGCCAATGCAGCCGAGGTCCTGTCCAAACCCCTGATGCTGCATGCCCGTTGCACACGGCGCCCCAGCCTGTTTTGAGGCGCCCCTTAAATGCGTCTGGACACTTGCTCTAAGGGCACTCCTGCCCGTAGAAAAGAAATGTCCTCCCAAGAGCTGAATGCACACGACGGTGTGATGTTCACACAGTGTGAGCCATTGTGCCATGCCCATCTCGGGACCCGGATACGAAGCCAGTGCTGAAGCGGTCTCATATGCATCAGGCCCAGCGGTGTGACCACGGCTGAGGATGACATATGCCCCAGAAGCCTCTGAAAGTTTTTGAGAGGGACCGCTGTTTTCTGCTTGAGAGCCCTCAAGCACTTCTGCACTGACTGGGCACGGTCTTGAGAAAGACGTGCAGTCATCGTAACCGAGTACAGTTCTACACCGAGAAAAGAGATATTCTGCGCACAGGAGAGTTTGCTTTTTTCCCAGTTGATCCAAAGTCCCAATCAGGCTAGGTGGTCGAGGACCATGTCCCTGTGTGTGCAAACCAATTCCCGCAAGTGAGCCAAAATTAGCCAGTCGTCGAGATAATTGAGAATGCGAATGCCCACCTCCCTGAGAGGGGCAAGGGCAGCTTCCACAACTTTCGTAAAGATGCGAGGAGACAGGGACAGCCCGAAGGGAAGGATTGATATGCTCGTCCCTCGAAGGCAATCCGAAGAAACGGTTCTTTGCCTTGGTAGGATTGAGACATGAGATATGAAAGTACGCATCCTTCAGGTGTATTGCCACGAACCAATCCTGATTTCTGGCACATGTAAATATGTGCTTGAGGGTTAAAATTCTGAATGGAAGCTTGTGAAGGGCCCGATTCAGAACCCTCAAATCTAGGATCGGTCTCAGCCCTCCGCCTTTCTTGGGTAAAATGAAGTACGGGCTGTAAACCCCCTCTTCATTTAGGCTAGGGGGACAGGCTCGACTGCATCCTTCTGGAGAAGGGTTGCAACCTCCGCTCGAAGGACAGAAGCATTCGTGCCTCGAACCGAGGTGAACAGAATGCCTATGTACTTGGGCGGGCGCCTGGCGAACTGAATCGCATAGCCGAATCGAATGGTTCTGAGAAGCCATCGTGAGGGATTGGAGAGGCTTAGCCAAGCATCCAGATATCCTGCCAGTGGTCTCAGGGGAACCAGTTTCGACATACCTCGGGCAGGGTTGCTGTGGCTGATCGGAGTGGTCCTACAGTGGTAGGAGGTGAAACGTCCTGTAACACACACCGTGCCTTGTCCATGGTACCTGTCACATGCGCCACCGACGGATGAGGGAACATGAGTTTCCCAGCATGCGTCAAGTGGGCTAAGTGACAGATTTCCTGCATCTGGACGTGAGGAGACAGAGTGTCTGTATCCAAGCAGGTTCTGATGCATGGTGTCAGCGTTAGGCCCTCGCACATGGGAGGGCCAATAACACTGTGTTTGTGACCCAGAGAAGAAGGAAATTGCTCTTTTATTGACCGTGTTGGAGCCGAATCCACCTCCCATCCCCCCGTCGGGCTGGCCAGATGGTCCCTCCTCCCTGGGTCACCTGTCTCAGGAACATTTTGTGGCCCTACGAGGGTTTCTAGTGGCCTGATATGACGGGCTGGCGGTGCCACCTTTTCCTGTGAGTGGTGGGCCGTTGGTCAGGCTTGACTGAAGGCCCAGGCTGTTGCAGGGCCTCTTCAGTCCTCGCAGGGGGGCGTCCCCGGCGACGAGCAGACGGAGGGTGCAGGGGCAGGACTTGACCCACACCGAGGCAGGATGTGGCTGATGGCCTCCTTCTGCTTTTTTACTGTGGAGAACTGCTGGGCAAATTCTTCCACAGTGTCACCAAAGAGACCAACCTGTGAAATGGGGGCGTCAAGAAAACGAACTTTCTCGGCTTCCCGCATCTCGGCCAGGTTGAGCCACAGGTGGCGTTCCCGGACCACCATAGTAGACATCGCCCTTCCCAGGGCCTGCGCCATGACCTTCGTAGCCCGGAGAGCATAGTCGGTCGCCGAGTGCAGTTCCTGCAGTATCTCTGGGTTGGGACCGCCCTCGTACAGTTCTTTCAATGCCTTGGCCTGGTAGACCTGCAGGATGACCATAGGGCGGACGCAGCTTGTTCAGAGGCAGAATAAGCCTTTGCCACTAGGGACGAAGAGAATTTACATGCCCAGGTGGCGGCGTTTTGCAGGCAGAGATGCACCGTAATCGCTCTCTCCGTATACCCACTCGCTGGAGCCCCGTTGAGGGCAGTAAGGGCAGAGGAGCCGGTGTACCATGTTTTGGACGAAAAAAGGGCCTTCCATGATTTCGTCAGCTCCTCGTGCACTTCCGGGAAGAAAGGCACTGGGGCCGAATGCGGCTTAGCGTCGCGCTCAGCACCCAGAAACCAATTATCCAGCTGCGAACGCTCGGTGCAGAGGGGGGGAGACCACTCCAGCCCGATGCTCTTGGCTGCCAGGGCAAGCACTGCTGCCATCTCAGCATCAGCCTCGGACTGAGGCTCGGCACCCATAGGGGCCTGCTCAGCTGAGTCATCCACTTCCGATGGCTCAAGCCCGCCCTCCGATGCTGCGATCGACAGTTCGTCTTGCTCACGAGTCCCGAACAAGAAATTGAGCCCGCCCACAGACGGGCTCTCAAGCTCATCTGGAAACTCGACCGGTAAACACGAAGCTAGGGAAGAATGAGAAGCTTGCGGGGATTGACCTGTTGAAACTCTCCCATCCTCCCGCAGTGCACATTGCTGTGGCCTCATACCCGGAGGTAGAAGGACTAGAACGGCAAGCAGCCGCGGTGACTCAGGGTCTTTTGGTGAAGAACCCGAGCTGCGAGCGCAACATGCCGTTAGGAAGTGCCTCGCAAGCGGGGCACGAACCATCCACGAGCGCTGCCTCAGCATGAGCGTGGCCCAAACACTGAATACAGCGGTCGTGCCGGTCTTACTTTGAGACATTCCAAATGCACCCAGAAACACACGGATGGAAAGGCATGACGAATCACACAATCCCACCGTGTTTTTTGCTCTTTTAGAAGTTTTGCTCTTTTAGAGGAAATTGCTTCTTCCAAAGATCGCCGTCGAAGCACCCAGGGATGCTCTCACAACACTTAACCGTGCTTGAGAAGGGAGAGACCGCTGACTGTGCCATAGATCCAACGACGAGGCTTCGAGAGGTGAATGACTTCAACTTACCCTTGAAGAGACGCTGCATTCAGCTCTGAAAAACAACGAATGAGCAGATGCTACACTGCCCTATTTATACCCGGAAATCCGGGTTTGGCCAGCTATGCAAATTCTGCATGCCCAATATCATAGGCCTTTTCTCAAAGATGTCAGAGGTGTTTGGGCTCCCAAGTGCGACCCCTAGTGTCATACACTCGACACAACGTCGAAGTGAACGACAGAAGGGGAACTTGGCTTGATTTTCTCACACGCGTGCGGGCAGATTTTCTCACATGTGCAATTGAGCAACTTTCTTTTCCAAAAACAGCAGATAGTGCTGTCGGTCAATTTATGCTAGTCTCCCGAGATCGAAACACATCTTTACCTTTTCCAATATGAGTGGGGTGTTCCATATCAGAAAAATAAAACATATGGACATCAGTATTTTGGAAGCGTGGACTGTTTAATCACCAGCGAGTAGTTATAACATGGCTAAACATTTAACTAGGCAGTCTTCCCCATTCTCCGTACCTCTTCTGTTGGATCGCGAGCAACAAATTAACTCATGAAGTTAAGAATAAAAGGCTCTTTAAAATGCAAACGTTCATCATCTGGATCACTCCTAGAAGAGTCCTCGCTGTCCAGAGTGTGTCTTCACCCATGTAGCACGCTGTTTATTAAACCACTGTTTATTAAACCACTGTTTATTAAAATGCTGAATTTAGTATTACATCAGCGTGAACTTGATCCTTCTCCCCAATTCACAGGACAAGAGTGACACCAGAAGAGAAATATTCATAAGTTAGCTTAGCTAAAAAATACGTAATTATTTTAGACAAATGACTGCACAGTGTTGCATCATTTAAAAAACGTTTTAGATATTGTACTAAATAATGTGATTTGTTTTCATTTTTCTACTAATAATGACTTCTGAGGTGATATTACTATATCTGATACTAAATTAAATTGTCTAAGCTTTCATTTTTGGTAACAATATTGTCACTATCCACTAGCCTATACAATTGCATTTTAGTAGACTATTACAATATATTGTGACACGATATATTGTTATACCCCTGCACTGTTTTGAATGTTGAACAATTGTATCAATAAATATGTATATTCTATATCCCGCGATCCAACAGAGGATAAGAGGTATGGAGAATAGATCAGTTTTTATAGGGAAAGACTGCCTAGTTAAATGTTTAGCCATGTCACTCCTGATTTTTGAACTAATCAATCATGTTAACAACTTTACAGCACTTGTTGTGAATTTCACTGACACATAGTAGGGTCGCTTTGTGAAAACATCTAAATAGTTAATTATAGAGATGTAAGAGAAAAGAAAGAAAGTTGCTCAATTGCACGTGTGAGAAAATCAAGCCAAGTTTCATCATAAAAAGGCAAATGAGTCTCACAGTTGTAACACACAATACATATATTTGTCCACACCTCTGCATTTTCTCTCAAATAGAGTTTTGTATTTTCAAATCACTTTGCGTTTGTTTGAAAGTCGAGTTTTTCTTTGCAAAGCAGATTGCGCTTATTTGCAAAACACTGGATTTGTTTGATGAATACTGGCACAAAATTCGCTCCATATATAGGGGGCGATTTCGGATACAGCCCTGGTTTATACTCGACGCGTCCGTACGTTTTTTTTTTTTTGTTTTTTTTTATTGCTGAAATCAAGAACATACAAAATAGTACAAAATGCAAAATACCCACATAACACTTGAACAGACAATAATAAAATAAAAAAGTAAAAAAATACATTAAAAAATAAATAATAAAAAAAGAATAATAATATAATTATTCCAAAAAAAAGTTACATGTGGACCAGAACGTCTCAGGTTACATATGTCAGCGTGAGTGTGTCGTTCCCTACTCAGGGAACCATGGTTACATATGTTCCCTTTCGAGGGAACTTCGAACTGCATCCTCTAGGGGTCGCTATGGGGAACGGAATACCCACGCCACCATGCTGAGGGGAGTGCAAGCCAAGCACACAAAGGCGAGCACTAAGTACCAACTCTACCCGGCTAAGGGAGTTGCCCCTGGGACGGTTCGACGGCTTTCAGTGACATTATCCCCTTTGGCCAAAAACCTGAGCTGCATACCCCAAAACTTACCTGTTAGGGGCCGGGCCTCCTGGACCCAGGGTAGAGCTCAAAGGCTTGGAATCAGAAGCAGAGATTCCTTAAAGGGGATACGACCAAGCGCCTAGGATAGTAACTAGGTCTTGGCCTGTCACCCAGGGGCTACTGCTTGCTCTGCATGAGTTCGCTGAAGGAATTGCCTCAACAGATCCTTGGTAGCAACACCCTGTTCAAGTCAGTATCACTGGGGATACATAGGTAGAGTGGGGCCCAAGGTAAAAAACGGGACCTGACCGACTCAAAGAAAGGGCACGAAGCCGCAGCGCGTAACCCATACCATACAGGATTTTAGAAAGATCGCAAAACAATTGGTGTGCGATCTTACCACAACCTGGCTTTCAGAAAGTGCACAGAGACTACCGTGCGCACTTACCATAACATGGATTTGAAACACTGTTCTGAAGAGCGGAGAACCCAACTCTCAGCACGAGAGGGAACTCAGACGCTCAGAAGGGAGCGGCATGCTCATAGGTGACCCTCTAAGGTGAGGGGAGCAATGCTAGCTCGACCAACAACATAGCTCTGGAGAGCGGAGAACCCAACTCTCAGCATGAGAGGGAACTCAGACGCTCAGAAGGGAGCGGCATGCTCGTAGGTGACCCTCTAAGGTGAGGGGAGCAATGCTAGCTCGACCAACAACATAGCTCTGGAGAGCGGAGAACCCAACTCTCAGCATAAGAGGGAACTCAGACGCTCAGAAGGGAGGGGCATGCTCATAGGTGACCCTCATGGTGAGGGGAACAACGCCAGCTCGACCCACAAGGAGAGCATATGGGACACAGAGCTCTAGGGGAGCGGAGAACCCAACTCTCAGCATGAGAGGGAACTAAGACGCTCAGAAGGGAGCGGCATGCTCATAGGCGACCCTCATGGTGAGGGGAGCAACGCCAGCTCGACCCACAAGGAGAGCATATGGGACACAGAGCTCTAGGGGAGCGGACAACCCAACTCTCAGCATGAGAGGGAACTCAGACGCTCAGAAGGGAGCGGCATGCTCATAGGTGACCCTCTAAGGTGAGGGGAGCAATGCTAGCTCGACCAACAACATAGCTCTGGAGAGCGGAGAACTCAACTCTCAGCATGAGAGGAATCTCAGATGCTCAGATGGGAGCAGCATGCTCATAGGTGACCCTCAATAGTGAGGGAAGCAATGCCAGCTCGACCAACAAGGAGAGCATAGGGCTGAATGACGGAACTCTGGAGAGCGGCCACTGGCCTAAAAAGCCGGTAAGCCCTCCAGAGAAGCTGCCACAAAACTATTGGGCTCTACTTAAACCCTAGCAGGGGAGATGCACACTCTAGGCAAGGGCTCAGGGCGATTGCTACTTAAAAACCCTTGGAAGGGGAGCAGTCCCTAAGCTAGCACATAGATATCCTCAGATAGCCATGCACCTTCTCAAACCAAAGAAACTGAAGTAAAAAGACCCGCAGGTCCTGGAACTGCAGCGTTGTCAGTGTGGAACACATAAATACCAGTAAACAGTAGAACTGGATCGTACTCACCCATCCATGGTTCCTGCGCATGAGATCAGTCCCGGAGGCAAAATCCGAAGAGTCGGGTCCGGACCATCAGTAAGGTAGTTTCTATGAAGCATAGAACTTAACCAAAACATCATAAGTCCAGCATAGAGACTGCAATGATTTTAAAGCGCAGGTTTCTATCTTGGTCCCCACCCAACCTCGGTCAGGTGGAATAAAACGGTGGTTGCAGGGGAATTAGAGAGGGGAAGATAAGGGCAGATGACAGGCCCCCCGAGGAAAGGGAGTAGATGTTTCAATTCTTACTCTGGTCCGGACGAGAGTGTTGAGAACGCTTCGTCTGGATCACCTCCCTCAGGTCTTGCCTACCTCTGTTTGACCCGCACCTCCCACTAGCCCTACCCGCAGGCAGGGGAGGGGCACGAGTCGTGACACTAGCCTTCTGTGCCCATCTCTGATCCCCAGATGGAGATGGGCCAGGACCCCTGCCTTGTTCGGGCTCAGACCTGGACCTTCTTGGAATGAAGGTTTTGAAGGCCGCTGAGCGCGCCTTCGCCTCCCTAAACTTCTCGACCACCGTCTCAACGGAGGTACCGAAAAGCTCGGAAGGCGAGACTGGAGCATCGAGAAGAAAGCCCTTCTCTTTCTTCCCAACATCTGCCAGATTCACCCACAGATGTCTCTCCGTTACCACCATGGCCGCCATAGACCTGCCCATAGCAGTGGCGGCCTGCTTAGTGGCACGGTGAGCCAAATCCGTGGTGCAACGCAGCTCAGCTACTTCATCAGGTGACAAGCCCTGACCCTTATCCAGGTCCTTCAGCAGATCAGCCTGGTAAGCCTGAAGCACCGCCATCGTGTGCAACGAAGCGACAGCCTGACCTGCTGCTGCGTATGCCCTGCCATTTAAGCGAGATGTTTCCTGAAGGGGCTTAGATGGCAAGGAGGGAGCCTTGAGAGAGGATGTCTCGCCCACAGAGAGATAGCTGGCCAGCGTCTCTTCCACAGGGGGCATCCCCTCATAGCCGTTTTCACGCATCCCCTCAATGTTAGCATAACTGGTATGCTGAAACCTATGAATGCGAGAGGAAAATGGCTTTTTCCATTCCCTCTCAACCTCCGCATGGAGATCAGGAAGAAATGGAAGGCTCACTCGAGCTGGGGGGCTATGGCCAGAAAGATAACGCTCATCGAGACGACCCCGCGGCGCCACCATCTTGGCCCGCTTCCACGGCAAGTCCAACAGTTCGTCATACGCAGGACAGGAGGATTGAGAGGGCTCAGTCTCAACTTCTTTGCTCTCAGACATCTCCTGCTCTTCCTGGGCATAACCCAGCAGAGCACTAGCCGCTGGATCAGATGATGTCAGAGAGATCGCATTATAGTCATCCAGCGACTCACTCTCGTTCGCGGCCGACGAGCGCGAGAAGGAAAGCCCCCTCTCTAACTCACGAGCCAGTTCCGCCTGCGAGCCCCACGAGCTCATTGTCCTCCGTGCCTCAGCAGCAGTGGGTTTCGAGCCGCGGGAAGCAGACGGCTGTCCCTCCTTCCTCGAAAAGTGAGACAGACGAGAGCGCAGCTTTCTCATAGAAAAAAGCTCACAGTGCACGCAGATTGCCCCCTCGAGAACATCGCGTGCGTGCTCCTCGCCCAAACAAAAGATTTCGCGCAAAGATCGTGTGTGTTCTAGGAACGTTCCCTGTAGGTAATTTTTTTAATAACCTAAAGAGAACGTTCTGGGAACGTTCCCTGCAGGTAATTTTTTTTTGTTTAATTTTACAACCTAAAAAGAACGTTCCCAGAACGTTCCCTGCAGGTTATTTGAAATTTTTATTTTTATAACCTACAGAGAACGTTCCCGGAACGTTCCCTGCAGGTTATTTTTAGGTTTAATTTTATAACCTAAAAAGAACGTTCCCAGCAGGTTATTTGAAAGTTTTATTTTTAGAACCTAAAAAGAACGTTCCCAGAACGTGCAGGTTATTTTTAGTTGTCATAACCATGTAAACTAGTTAAAACTTTGCAGATTTTTGGGATTAGTCTAATGCTGAAATGTGTATTTTTTTAAATCATAAACAAACTATTTTTGCAGAATTTCATGTCTGAAATAAGCTTTTAATAAAGTGTAGACATCAAAGTAGTCAAATCGCATTATAGTGATAATATAATTCCAATTTTATAGCTGAAATTAAGCTGAGGTTGAGCATAGTCTGAAAAGCATAAACACTGGGTTTGTTTGTATGTTTCTTAACAGCCGCCTCTGATCTGCACGCGCGTCCAGCACGCGCTTCCCCAGCACGTGCTTTTCTCCTGTGTTCCATATAAAGCCGCGCACTCGCATTTAAAAATTAACGGTCATTTTGTTTTACTGACTGACTAACACTCGTTTATTGATCTCTTTACTGAATAATTACTTATAATTATTAAATATTCGAGAGTAAATATTGTGATTTCAGGGAGATTTGACAAGTAATTGAAGAGAACATGATAATAACCAAGTTTTTGATTACGGTCCAAAAGAGAAAATTCAGTGGTAAGAAATGAATGTAATATTAAAGTCAAATAAATGTTATTAATTTTTAATGTCTGTAAAAATAAAATTCGCATTCTTAAAACCCAATATTTTGTTGAAGTCAGCTAACACACGACGTAACTGTTACGTAACCTATTGGTAATTTTTGGTAATTTCATGACTTACCAACTGGCAACGTCGGCAGTACGTCCTCCTAACGTAACAGGATAACCAAGAACGTCCCAGAGAGGTACTCTAATCGTAATATATTGGTAACTTCATGACTTAGTGGCAACGTAACTGCAACGTTGTATGCACGTAATTTCATTACCATAATTTTTGTACGTTCTTTATGCTCTCTGATTACCATAATGCTATTTAAAAAGTGTGATTAAACTAACTTCAGACACAAGATTGAACGTTCCTTCTTATAAAATGTGTTTCTTTTCACCAAGTCAGAATATGGACGATTGCTTTTAATATGCCTTTGTATAGCCCTATTAATAAATTCACATCAATTACACCCATACAGCACTGTTAAATATGTTGAAATATATTTTGAAAATATATTTTAAAAATACATAAAACAAAGTTAAAAAATTGTTCCTCACGATACATGTGTAAATATGTGTACGAAAAAATTAATTCCTATGCCCTAGTTTTTAATGAATGTTTTTTCAATGTTGTTTCTACACCACGTTTACCATTTCTAAAGCTATTATATTATATTATTTACGTATAATTCTGCGTGACTTCTACGTGCTTTAATGGGCGCGCGAGCTGAACTGGAGTGGAGGAAGTCACCATGGAAACGGGGCGGCAGCTCAACTGTCAAGCAGCAACTTCGTCTTTCACTGTTGTTTTTACTAATTTCAGGTAAGTTTAGTCTCTAAAATTACACAAATAGTACATACAAGCGTTCCTGACACTTTCTTTCACGTAAATGACACGCTTCCGTTGAATATTTACTTTACAGAAATGGTTTAGTGTCTTCAGAAAAAGTCCGTTAGCATCTCAACCGTGAGCTAACTATAAGAGATAACGTTAACTATAGACTTGAGCTCTTGTTTATGAAAGTTTGGGCTTTTAATGTAATCTTATGTGTAGATATGATTATGCTGGCAGTTTGTCAACGGATGAAGTAAGCTAACGTTAATTAATTTAAACTAAAAGTATGCACTGTACAGTTAATCGGATACGTCACTTACATGGAGCGTGAAAATGTGCTGAAACTGAAAACAGGTTTTGATCTTTCATGTTAAACACATATTGATACCACTTGTTCTGTGATTTCAGAAGCGTCAGAAAAAACCCTCTATTACACAGAAGTTCCTGATTTTAACATTTCTGAAGGGAGCTGCTGACAGAGAAATACACATCACAGGTGATCTGATATCGCCTATATCACCAAGCATCTGTAATTTTCTTTTGCAAAATTATATATATATATATATATATATATATATATATGTGAGTGTGTGTGTGTGTGTGTGTGCGCGTTTGTTTGTTTGTTTGCTTGTTAGTTATTTTAAAAGGGCTTTGATGTCCAAACATAAATAACACTGTAAGAGCATTACTAAATAAGTAAACCTAAAAATGTACATTCTGTTATTAAATTGTACATTCTGTAAATTATTATTTTTCTTTTCTGCATTTCACCTCTGCTATATTTTAAATAAACCTGGCATTGTGACAGATTGTTTATGTTCCTAGATTCTTCCATGCTGACGGCCGTGCACAAGAGTTAGAGCGTATCTCCTGTCGAAGAACATCTCTAGACATTATGAACCCTCTGTCTAGTAAGTAATACCTCAAATATACACTACCTAAAGTTTAAGGGTCAGATTTGTCATGTATTAGTATTTTTTGCTCACCACTGCTGCATTTATTTGATTAAAATACAGTAAAACAGTAATATTTTAAAATTACCATTTTTTAATAACAATTTCCTATCTCAGTATGTTTTAAAAAGTGATCAAAGCTGAATCTACAGTCTTCAGTGTCACATGATCCTTCAGAAATCATGCTTTGAAAACAAGAATAAATTACATTTTACAATATATTCATATAGAAAACAGTTATTTTAAATAATAATATTTCACAACATTACTGTTTTTATTTATGATCAAATAAAGGCAGTTTTCTTGGTGAACATAAGAGACTTATTTCAAAAACATAAACTGACCACAAACTTTAATAACACAAGTGATTTGAATATTAATTCATTTATTCTAATAAAATGCAAGAAGCTTTTAAAAATATTAACGTAAATAGTCATTTTTTCCTCTGGTGATTTGTATTGTATACCCATAATGCAATGCACAGTGCCTTAGATTCCCATTCTCTATCTCCAAGCTTCACGCTCTCACACCATGTCTACAATGGATGCGACAAAGTGACTGTTAAAAATCATTTGAACTTTTTGTCAGTATGTCATAAATAGAACGAGGCATCAGATTACTGTCAGGGATTTGTTGTGTCGTGCCGCACTGCATCCAGTGTAGACAACATCATATAATAATAGGTTATATTGTATTTTGTTGCGCCGTCCAGTGTAGACACGGTGTTAGAAATCTTATTAAATATCGTTACATATGATGTATGTATGATGCCATCCATAACTGATAGAACGTTTCTATTTCAGAGACTGAAAATCATCAATAAACCAAAAGGTAATTATAACTTATTTCAAGAATAAGAATAAGAATAACAAGAATAAATAAAATGCATCTGTGACTTAATATTGCTTCTTATTTTTCAGTGAAAGTTGAAAGTTCTCATTAAACACATTGCTTTCTTCTCATCTTTGTGCATTTTCAGATGTTGTGCATATTTATGAATCAAAATTTTTAACTTTATCTTTCTTTAACTTTTTAACATCAAATTAACATATTAATTGGTTGTCTTCTTTCTCTTTTTTTAGTTTGGTTTAGCTCCAACCCCAATTAAGCAGACCTGAGCAGCTGATCAAGGATCACCAGAAACTCTGCAGAAGGTTGGTCCTCCATGCCCAGGACTGGACACCAGTGTTGTAAGTCATCTATCTAGAAGTCATCCTGCCTCTCTGAATTGTCATGTTCAGAATAGATTGCAGGAGATCTCAACATTGTCTCTCAAGGTCCACTTACATGCAGAGTTTTGCTCAAACATAGTGCAGTGCACCTGAACAAACTAATCAAGTTTTTCAGTTTTACTAACTATAAAGTCACAAACAGGTGAGTGTGATCAGGTGTGGACCTAAACTCTGGGTGTCAATCACTCAGGTCCCTTGCTCAGTAGTCAGTGGTTAAGGGCTGTCTCAGTCACAAAATTTAGTTTGCTCCCTAAAAAAATATGCAATATTTGACTCATATTCAACGATGCTATTATCTTTTTTCCCCTTTTGTTTGTGTGTCAATCACAGCTAAATAAAACCAAAGGCCATTCAGCCACAGGTCACTGCATCTTTTGCTGTGTAAGTTTTTTTTTTTTTTTTAATGTCAAACACATTTTCAGTATTTATATTTGGTTTGGTTTGTATAACCATTTTAGAGTCACCGTTTCGGTACGGTTCTTGTGTACTATCCTTTTAACATTTCAGCAGCTGACTTTTTTTTGTACTTGCATAGTAATTTTAATTGTACCACATTTGCAATGCATATTGCAACCAAAGACTTAAACTACTTCAGTCTATGTGCATTTAATTATTTAATACACGAGTTTCACAATTTGAGTTGAATTACTGAAATAAATGAACTTTTCCACAACATTCTAATTTATTGAGATGCACCTGTATATAGCAGGGCTCCAGACTAACTTTTTAGAGCAGTGGCACCAGCGCCACTGAGTTCTACAGATGGTGGAGCCAGAAGCAGATTTGGTAAAGCTGGGGTGGTGTGTGGGGTATTAAAAATAAAGATAATTAAATCATAAAATTATTATAATTTTGCGTTAATAAGTGTAGTTACTAGTAATATTACACATTTATTTCTTGGTAATGCACATTTGACAGTAAAGCACTGAGTTTGAATTGGGAAGCACAAAATTTACTTTTATTAACAACAGTAACGTGCAAAATGTAAGTTTTATATAGAAAATTAACATATTCTACTCTTATTAAATGTACCATTATTTGTTTGTAGTATTATATGGAACTGACCAACAACTTCAGTGATTATAAAAGGAGCTCTCTTGCTTTGTGTGATTCAGTCAGAGGAGTTTGTTTTTCAGTGCACTTTGTGACTTTTCTTACTTCATACACAAAAAAGAGCAAATATTTTACAAAATTTGATTTCTTGATGATTTAACATTTTATAATAGTGATTTTATAATTTCAAAATATAAAGTAAAAAGTACAAATGAATAACTAATAAGCCTATAAGTGTTCCTCTGCCACCATCTACTGGTTATAGTGGTAATTTGATGCCCCTTTTTTTATTTTTTTTTATTTTACAAGTGTTTGTTTACCACAAACTATATTTTGGTCATTCCTTTAAAAATAACATTTTAATTGTATGCTTTTTAAAGTTTTAAAGTGCTGTAAATAGTTGTGAAATACTTAAATGTGCTTGAATTTCTCTCTCAAAAGGTTGTACAAACCCTAAAATGCATAATGTAATGAAATTCAACTATTTCTGCCACAACACCACGGTTATAGTTAGCGTTACTACTTCTGGTTATATGTCAGCGTTGTTTGACCTGTTTATAACAGATTTCTATGCAGAATTTGAATGCTTCTCACTGGATCTTGCAGCACTGTGCAGTAACAGTGTCGCGAAATCAACACTGCTTCCTGAGTAAACCTGTTCTGAGCTCGGAGAAGTTTGATTGCTCTGCGCTGATCCGAGCTGATAAATGGTCCGTGCTGCACAGCTCAAACGAGTAGCGCGGTTTCACTAGCTTTTGTTTCGCTTGATGTTTCTCATATGCAACAGAAATAGCAGCGCTTATGAGGTGGGGCAACGTAGTGGTCATGCTAGTGTGATTGCTCACAAAATTTAGTCGCACCGGCAGAAAAAACGGTCACAAAATGCAACCATTTGGTTGCAGTCTGGAGCCCTGTATAGGAAGTGACCAAAAACTGTGTTGAAAATTCTAGAAAATTGTTCTTATCCTGTGAGTCCCCACTCTTTTGTGCCCTGAGGTGGAAATGCCCAAACAGTAGGGAAAACCCGTGTATACTTTAACATTTTGGACAACCATTGTTTTTTTATTATTATTATTTTTACATTTACATTTTGGTTATTGTTTTCTTTCTCAATTTAGATGCTGGTGAAAAAACCGCCAGGCTAAAGCATTCAAAGTGGAAACTTCTGTTGTGGCTCAATAATCCAGGATTGTGATGGTGGAAGGAGCAGAAGAACCAGAAGATCAGAGATCAGGCAGAGATCTACCGGTGCGCCTGAGGAAACAGATCTACCTCATGTCTTAGTTAAACCAAAAATTCTCATCACTCACCTACATGCCGTTCCGAACCTGTAAGACTTTTGTTCATCTTTGAAACATAAATGTATATCTTTTTAATGAAATCTGAGAAATTTCTGCCCCTCCATTTCACAGTTTATGCAACTACCACTTTCAAGCCTCAGAAAGGTAGTAAATACATCATTAAAGTAAACCCATGTGACTCCAGTTGTTTAACCTCAATTTATGAAGTGATATGAATGTTTTGTGTGCACAAAAAACTTTGCATTTTTATTTACAAAATAACATGTTCACGAGAGCACCATGATGCATCACTGTTGGGTTGGCATGAGAGCTGGCCATCTCATGGTGCTTTTGTGAAAATGCTTTGGAGATTTGTGAATAAAGACATACTATTTTTGTTATTGCTGTTTTTATGCGTACACATGGCATCTGTTAAAAATATCTTCATTTGTGTTCTGCACAAAAGGGTCTTATGGGTTTGGAGCGACATGAGGGTAAGTAATTAATGACATAATTTACATTTTTGGGTGAAATATGTTCTAATGTGGCTATAATTGGTCATTGTTATGTTTTATAAACATTTTCAATATTTTAAAGATTTATTGTTTTGAAAAATGATGTTTATACAGTCTACTTTTGTTGGTAACACTTTACAATAAGGTGTCATTTGTTAACATTAGTTAATGTATTAACTAACATGAACAAACAATGAACAATGCATTTATTACACTATTTATTAATCTTTGTTAATGTTACTTAATGAAAATACAGTTGTTCATTGTTTATTCATGTTAGTTCACAGTGCATTAATGTTAACAAACACAACTTGTGATTTTAATAATGCATTAGTAAATGCTGAAATTAACATTAACTAAGATTAATAAATGCTGAATTCATTTTGAGTCTATTCATCATTCACAGCAGTTGAAAAAGCCTTTAAATTAGTTTGGGCATATGAGGACATAAATTAGGTTAAACTACTGCATGTCCGCCCATAGAAAATAAATAATTATAAACAAATTACCAGCTGATTACCAGCACACAACTATTGATCCGCAACGTTGCCACGACGTCGCAGTTACGAACTGGCGACGTCACAAAGTTACGTTGTGGCGACGTATACGCACCTTTCACTTTTCCGGTTGCCACGACGTAACTTTGGTCACCAGATTACGTTGCGGTTACGTAACAGTTACGTATTTTTGTTAGCTGGGTTGTTATTTGGTGCTTAAGAAACGTAAGATCTGGGTTATTATATGGTACACGGTAGTTATAATAAAGAAATCTTATATTAACGGATAATTCAGTCTCATTCAATGCTCCTTATGGTTAAATGTGCTCTGATTATCTTTAAATGATTAAACAATAGTTTGAAACAAGACATATAGTACTGATTATTGAGGTCCATATCTGTCCGTCTTTCATGCCGCTTATACTCTACTCGGGACGGGAGTGCTGGATGATTACTGACAGCAGCGGTATCGGAGTAAAGAGGTTAGGAGAACGTTCTGGGAACCTTAAGAGAACTTTCTTTCCTAGAACGTTCCCCTAACCTAAAGGGAACGTTCTATTTACGTTAAGAAAACTTTCCTGGCTAACCAATAGGGAACTTTCTGGGAACCAAAAATTGTTAGCTGGGGTTCATTGTTCATTCTGTGAATGAAGTAACGTTAGCCGCCTACATTTTTGTTGACAAAAAAGGCCTCAGCAATCTCTTTATCGTTGTATAAAAGTTATAAATATAGGCTATATATTAGTTGTGTGTGTGCGTGCGTGCGTTTAACACCTCATGGAAAAGGTATGAACTATCGTTAGGTCAGAAATACAGGGGTAAGTTCAGTTAACTTACTGTCTGTGTTCTGTGTGGCTTTGTAATGTTTTGTCATAATTATATCTTTTCGTACTAAAATTTATCTTTTAAGGTCTTTTTTTTTCTCCAAGTAAATGTCTGCGACGTGCCGAATCCAACAATAACTTTTTTTCGCGCTCTTTTTTCCTCAGGTAACGTTAGCTGCATTAGCTACCCTTAACGTTAAACCACAATATTGCAGGTATGTAATATTATTCTTAAATGGTATGTAATATTCTTAAATATTTTACTTAAAATGTTGTCTAAAGTTAGACTTAATCTCTCATGGTGTTTGAGGTCCTTCTTCCTCTGTTTTAGTGAATGCTTTTGTTGCTTTAATCAGAACACAAGTTTATCCATATTCTATCATTGAAGAAAGTAAAACATCATGACTTTACTTTATCAGGCTTATTAAGGGAAACAGCTAGTAAGATATATGATGATATTATTAAATTTGTGAAAGAAAGTAAATTATATAAAAGAATATAGCGTTTTGATTGTTTTTTTGTTTATTTATTATGGTTCATTTTCCAGTTTGTTTATTTGTTTTGCTTGGTTTTTATGTTCATTTATATTTAGTATAAAAGCAAATATCATGATCCATACTCCATTCCAGGTGGTGGCGGTAATGCGCCAATAAGCTAGGTTGCCAACCGCCAATAAACACCAAAGAAGAAGACGACAAGTTTATCCAGGTTAACAGTAAGTTAGAGAGGCCTGCGTCCAATGTTCCCTCTAAGCTTCGCCTGCGCGCGGCCGCGCACTTCTTTCACCGCAGCCGAGCATAGAAATAATGTGCCGCGCACACGCTAAAATGAGTTGGGAAAGCCATTTGATTATACTCTAGTTAAAACGAAAATTGCAATGCTCTGGTAAACCGCTATAGAGCTGGTGCCGCTATAGCGTTAGAGCCGGTGAATGCGGTGTACAGGTTTCATAGAAAGAGAATGGTGTGCGCCAAATGAGTCGCTGTAGAAACCGAATACTTCAATGGTTGCGGATGAAATAGTCAAATCAAATATAAATAGCACATTAAAGTTAAGTTACACACTTTTTTGTGTGCGCGCTGTACAAGTCTGGTTTAAAGAATGTTTTTGCTCAGGTGGCTGAAATGTCCGCCCAATAGAGAAAAGTTTTGCTCAGCAACAAAAAAAATTAGAGGGAACATTGCCTGCGTCCCAATGTGCATACTATCCATCCTAAATTCCATGTGATAGTAGTAATTTTCAATACTATTTAGGGCAGATAGGGTGGATAGTATGCACATTGGGACGCAGGGCATGTAATGTGTTCTTTATATGTTACTGTTAGAAAGGCTGGCATACTGTATGGTTTTGCTAGCTTTTAACCCAGTTTTTCATCCTTATTTTACAGAATTTGTTTTGCCTCCCAAAAAAATTTGAGATGGTGGATTCGCAGCAATGGGTCTACAAGCATCCCAGAAATCTTGAAGGAGTTGCCCGGGCTTCTAGAAAAACTTGGCATGGTAAGAAATAATTTAGATTTTATGGTTTCGTTTACAGAAATTTGAAATGGTAAAATTGTTAGTGGGGTTGTGCAGATAGACGATAGTATAGTGTATTGACGATAGTCAGAGATATCGCTGAGAGCTGATGTCGATAGTCAAGGCGATATTACAGGAGCTGTCCCACATCTTTAAAATTTGAGCACATTGTTTTCTGTGAGTGTACACAGCAGCACCTCTGCCAGAACATCATTAACATCACTAACATCTTTTCACATCAGTTTCACAGTTTGCACTGTATTATTCTTATGGTTTAGATGCTGAAAGGGAGAGTGCTTTCAAAGTCCTGCCCACTCTGCTTCCCCAATCAATATACAAGAACAGAGGAAAGGTCTTCAGACCCACAACCAGAATCCTGGAAGTCATTCATTTGACGTACAACCTGTAAGTTTCTTTTACTTTTTCTACTCTATACACAGTAGGGTACAATGGGGCTAAAGGCCCACCTTAAGAAAAAATGTGGTATTCAGTGCACTGCGCAATTAAAATGTATAATTGCCGAAAAAATATATATGTTGTATCGAACATTAATGGAGCAACAGATTTTGTGTGAAAATAAATCATTCAAGTTGTTTATTTTGTTTAAAAATCTTATAAATGTATGAGGTGACAAAGGGGGCCTTTTACCCCACACATGGGGCACACAGTATTGATACAAATACTTCAGCTAAAATAATGTTGTTGTTTTTTTATAATGTCTAAGTTAATACTTGTTAAAAACAATCACTTTAGCAAAGTTTGTTCTGTTTTCTGCTTAATTAAAAAAAAAAAAAAAAAAGGTGTTCAATAAATATAGGCCTACTGTCATTAAAATATGTTAATATAAAAAATATATTTTAAAATACAGAAATAAAGTCCTTTTAATAAGTAAAGATTCTGAAAGTATTGAAGGAGATTCAATAATAATTGAAAATATATTTACAGTAGTAGCTAACAACAAATGATATTTTATTATATGATAAATATCATGTTTTTAAATATGATGGTTTCATTTTAAACATTGTGATTATCTTTAATATAGACACATACATAATATATATGATATTTATAACAAAATAATATATGATATTTACCATCTGAATCTAACCATGTCATATGAACAAATGGAAAAGTCAGCCATCTATTAATTATCATGTTAGTTACTGCGCCTTTAGCCCCAACAGCAGAGGCGCTTTTTACCCCAAATACCATACCTTTACATATTCTTTCTTTATTTAAAAACTGTTGCTTTAATTATCTTAAGCAAAACTGAAAATCTTAAAGAAGGCCTTTGTCTCAAAATATATGCATTATTTTTAGCGATTCTCATTTGCTACTTAAATCTACAATATTTTAAAAAACATAAAATATAAGATCAAGTAAGCACAGAATCAACTTTGCACTGCTGCGTGTGATCGCGTCAAAGATCAGACAAATAAAATCGTGCATGTTGAAAAGCGAATGTTTTGCAAAGTGCTACGCTATGTTTTTGTGCCATCTAGTGGTTTAGATGAAAATAATATCAAAGGTGCCTTTTACCCCGGTGCGCCTTTAGCCCCGTTGTACCCTATTGTGCAAAAGTTTTAGGCCACTAGTATTTTCAACAGTTAAAAATGGTTTTAAGTCAGTTATTTCTATCTTTTACTGTAGTGTGTCAGTAGGAAATATCAGTTTACATTTCCAAACATTCAAAGCAAGGTAAAGCAAAGACATATTCCCTGTATTACAATACGTTTAAACTTTTAGTTAATCATTATTTATTATCCGCTTTGTCAGTTTCATCTAGAATATCCATGTGATGCTGATCAAGTTTACTAAATCCGCCGAACGCAGTGAACAAAGGGGCTGAGGAGCATTTATAATGGCTGGTTTGTTAACCTTAGTTAACATTTTACACAGTTATTTGCTCCTCATGTTGTCTTTCTTAAAATTCATACTAACAAATTGTTGTCATGCTTTTGAAATCAATCTTTTCAGTGCAAAGGCAGCTGAGGGGTGGTATGATGTCATTTGCAACAAGACGGCTGATACTAATATGGGCCTAAAATGAAGTAAGTAGAATTCACATTAAACAAATTGATGGGCTTTAGTGTTGTACAAGATGTAATTTGTCACCTTATAAACAGTTATTTAAATTCATCATTGTTCAGTTTTTATATTTTGATGAATTGCTATTAATGCAGATGTAATGATGACCAGAAATGACCAGCAGCACAAATGTTAAGTCTTCTGAAGCAATAGTATACTTTTGTTTTGTGAATATTAGATTGAAATTTAAACTTAAAGAGTGATCAAATCGTGAATAACGTTACACAATACAGATGAAAAATAACAAACTAACATCCCACAAGAATGACATCTAAAGACCAGTCATGTTTGATGTAATGTAGTGTGCCACCAATTTGATTCAGACTGAATTGGCAGAGTGAATAACATCTTAAATTTCAGTTTGTCTATCATTCCGTCAAAGTCTTTTGGTATTTTGTGTTGCTTCAGAAAAATACCAGTGAAGTCTTAAGTTCTGATTTATAGTTATACATTTATATACTTAACTAATATAGATGGGGAAAAAAAACTTCTACTTTCCCTTATCCTAAAGTTGCTTTGTTTTCTTATAAAGATGTCAGGTAATTGCTAATGCTAGGTTTGTAGTGGTTAAAAATTGCCTTGTTATGATTCATAAAAATAAGCTGTCAATAAATGTTGCTTAATTGTGAGTTAAATTTCTCTAATTTTGTGTTTTGTCTTCAGGGACAATAATGGCATCAGCCATTCAAGTTATGATCCTGGCAGATCTACTACTATCTGAAAAGTAGTCTCTGCAGATTGTTTCAAGATACACAAGGTAGGACACATGTCAGGACAACTTTATATTTACTTGGCAACATTTTAAAATTTTAGCTAAGAGTATAGTTAAAAAAAAAATAATAATTCTGTCATGGTTTACTCACCCTCGTGTTGTTCCAAATTCATTTTGAATGAACTTCATTCATCTTCAAACAAATGTTTTTATGTTTGATGTTCATTCATCATTTTTGTCTTTCCATTGGAAGTCTAGACAGTCTTTATTTTCAAGCTTCAAAAAGTTTATAGTTTAGGCTTTGACACATAATAAAAAAGCTACTTATACCTTCTGTTATTTATCTTGTTTCTGAATACCTGTAAAATTTAAAGGATTAACTAACAACTTCCGTGTAACTTGTTTTTTCGCATTACAAATTATTCTTTAACAATTTAACTGATGTGTTACTAGTGAAAATTCTTACTGTCAGTTAATGGGTCAGTGCTAGCATCCCTACCCAGAAACACCTACTAGAATTTACCTATTAATCTTACCTGTTTTATCAGAATCAGAATCAGAATTAGCTTTATTCGCCAGGTGTGCGCAAACACATGAGGAATTTGTTGTGGTTTTTTTTTTAAGGTGCTCCTGGTACATACATACATACACATCTAACATGAGAACAGAAAAAACATTTAAATAGTAAGACTGAACAATAGATAATAATAATAAGTATGAATCTGGAACAGTAGGTTTATGTACAGATTTGTGCATTATTTACTCTATATACAGCTGTATAAATAAACAGATATGTATATGTATTTACATAATACTTGAGAAAGAGGCAATAATTAAAGATGGAGAATGGATTACAGAATGAATTACAGAACACAGGTAATGATCCATGTGTTAGCTATTTAAGCTGGAGATGGCATGGGGGAAAAAACTGTTTTTATGCCTAGATGTTCTAGTGCACAGAGATCTGTAGCGTCTGCCAGAAGGGAGAAGTGCAAACAGGTTGTGTCCGGGGTGAGAGGGGTCTTAGATGTTACCTGCCCGTTTCTTCTCTCTGGAGTTGTACAAGTCCTGAAGGCTGGGCAGGTGCACACCAATGATCTTTTCTGCTGTCCTAACAGTCCGTTGAAGTCTTCTTAAATCTGATTTGCTGGCTGACCCAAACCAGACAGTTATAGAGGAGCACAGAACCGACTCAATAACAGCTGAATAAAACTGTTTCAGCAGCTCCTGTGGCAGGTTGAACTTTTTCAGCTGACAAAGGAAGTACAACCTCTGCTGGACCTTTTTCACGATGGAGTCAATTTGAGTGTCCCACTTCAGGTCCTGAGAGATGGTTGTGCCCAGGAACCTGAATGACTCATGATGGTGAGTGGGGGGAGAGGAGGGGGGTTTCTCCTGAAGTCCACTATCATCTCCATAGTTTTGAGCGTGTTCAGCTCCAGGTTGTTGTGACTGCACCAGACAGCCAGCTGCTCAACCTCTTGTCTGTAAGCAGACTCGTCACCGTCCTGGATGATGCCGATGACTGTGGTGTCGTCTGCAAACTTCAGGAGTTTGACAGAGGGGTCTTTAGAGGTGCAGTCATTTGTGTAGAGGGAGAAGAGTAGTGGGGAGAGAACGCAGCCTCATAAGCTGCTGCCTGTCTGTCAGGAAGCTGGTGATCCACTGACAGATGGAGGTGGGTACAGAGAGCTGTCAGTTTGTTCTGAAGGGTGTCCGGGATGATGGTGTTGAAAGCGGAGCTGAAGTCCACAAACAAGATCTTTGCATAAGTCCCTGGTTTGTCCAGATGTTGCAGGATGTAGTGCAGTCCCATATTAACTGCATCATCCACAGATCTGTTTACTCGGTAAGCAAACTGTAGGGGGTCCAGCATGGGTCCAGTAATGTCCTTCAGGTGGGCCAACACCAGTCTCTCAAATGACTTCATGACCACAGATGTTAAGGCAACAGGTCTGTAGTCATTAAGTCCTGTGATTTTTGGTTTCTTGGGTACAGGGATGATGGTGGAGCGTTTGAAGCAGGAGGGGACTTCACACAGCTCCAGTGATCTGTTGAAGATCAATGTGAAGATGGATGATAGCTGGACAGCACAGGCTTTGAGGCAGGCTGGAGAGACACCGTCTGGGCCTTTGGCTTTCCTTATCTTCTGCTTTCTGAAGACTTTGCATACGTCATCTTCACAGATCTTGAGTACAGGCTGAGAAACAGTAGGGGGGAGGGAGGGTGAGGGTGTGGATGGCTGTGCTGTGAGACGGTCGGAGCAGGTGTGGGGTGTCAGACCAGTCTTTTCAAACCTGCAGTAGAACTCGTTCAGGTCTTCAGCCAGTTGTTGATTGGCCTCAGTGCTGGGGGATGGGGTCTTGTAGCGGGTGATGGCTTTCAGGCCTTTCCACACTGATGTAGAATCATTGCTTGAAAGCTGTTTTTTTAGCTTTCCAGAGTAGTTTAATTTTGCCACTCTTATCTCCCTATTCAGTGTGTATTTGGCCTGTTTGTACAAGGCTTTGTCCTCACTCCTGTAGGCGTCCTCTTTAGCCTGGCAAAGCTGTTTGAGTTTTGCACTGAACCAAGGTTTGTCATTGTTAAATAAGTCCTGGTGGGTACACACATGTCCTCACAGAAACTGATGTAGGACGTCACGGTGTCAGTAAGCTCGTCCAGATCAGTAGCTGCAGCCTCAAAAACACTCCAATCAGTAAATTCGAAGCAGGCCTGTAAAACCTGCTCTGCTTCAGAAGTCCATCTCTTTACAGTTTTTACTACAGGCTTAGCAGATTTGAGTTTCTGCCTGTAGGCTGGTAGAAGATGAATCAAACAGTGATTAGAGAGTCCCAGCGCTGCACGGGGAACAGAGTGATATGCATCCTTTAAGACAGTGTAGCAGTGGTCCAGTATATTTCTGTCTCTGGTGGGGCATGTGATGTGCTGTCTATATTTAGGCAGTTCACGGGTGAGATTAGCTTTATTAAAATCACTGAGAATGATAATGAAAGAGTCCGGATAACGCTGCTCTGTGTGAGTGATTTGATCGGCCAGCAGTTCTAGCGCCGCGCTCACGCGCGCGTCAGGAGGAATGTACACACTCACCAGAATAAACGAGGAAAACTCCCGCGGTGAATAAAAAGGCTTGCCGTTAATAAAGAGAGCTTCCAAATTTGGGCAGCACATCTTCTTGAAAACTGTCACGTCTGTACACCATCCTTCGTTGATATAAAAACATAATCCACCGCCTCTCGTTTTCCCCGAGGACTCGGTGAGACGCGGTCTGCTCTGAACAGCTGGAAGCCCGTTAGATGAAGCGTGCTGTCCGGGATGGCTCCGTTCAGCCAGGTTTCCGTGAAGCAAAGCGCAGCGGAGTTTAAAAAGTCCTTGTTTGTGCGGGTGAGGAGTCGTAGTTCGTCTGATTTATTTGCCAGGGAGTGGAGATTCGCCAGATGTATGCTCGGCAGCGGAGTCCTAAACCCGCGCTGTCGGAGTTAACTATATTTGAAGGGATTTTTCCTGTTTCAAATTGGTATAAAATGGAAATTGCAGTTGACTTAACTACCCTATTATGACGTATTTCCAGTAGTGCGCATGTGTATACCTATCAAGATGAATAAATTAGGTCAATTAATTCATATAGAAGTTCTCAATTATTAAATGTTAGTACGATAGTTTATATTTAGCTGTGAAGTTATAGTTCATTGTCATAAATATTAAACTACATATTATTATTATTATTATTATTATTTTACATGATATGCAAATTTCACCAATTTGTTCAATGTGTTAATGAACTTTTTGAAAGTGATTTATCTTTAATAATTCAGATACCTGTTGAAATGCACATGTAATTATATACTTGCTCGTATCTGGAAGGTTGTGTTAATAAAAATGATGTTGAAAGCGAATGTTGCAATACTGCTAATCTTAAAATGACATTTTATTAAACTAAACTTTGTAATGTTCCAAATAAATGTTTTTAGGATGTAGTATTTTTAAGAAAATGTAGGTGGAAATAAAGTTGTAGGAACATTATGCTAACCATAAAATAATGTTCCAGCAACGTTAGGCAAACTGGACATTTTGACGTTCTTGGAATGTTCCAAATAAACGTTAATAGAACATTATATTTTTAATGAAAATTAGGTTGCAAGAACATTGCAGGAAAGTTATGCTAACCATAAAATAACGTTCTAGCAATGTTAAGCAAACTGGACATTTTAACGTTCTTGGAATGTTCCAAATAAAAGTTCATAGAACGTTATATTTTTAAATGAAATTTAGGTTGCAGGAACATTATGCTAACCATAAAATAATGTTCTAGGAACGTTAAGCAAACTGGACATTTTAACGTTCTTGGAATGTTCCAAATAAACGTTCATAGAACGTTATATTTTTAGTGCAATTTAGGTTGCAAGAACGTTGTAGGAACGTTATGCTAACAAAAAAATAACATTGTAGGAACGTTAAGCAAACTGGACATTTTAACGTTCTTGGAATGTTCCAAATAAACGTTCATAGAACGTTATATTTTTAAGTGAAATTTAGGTTGCAAGAACGTTGTAGGAACGTTATGCTAACAAAAAATAACGTTGTAGGAAAGTTAAGCAAACTGGACATTTTAACGTTCTTGGAATGTTCCAAATAAACGTTCATAGAACGTTATATTTTTAGTGAAATTTAGGTTGCAAGAACGTTGTAGGAACGTTATGCTAACAAAAAATAACGTTGTAGGAACGTTAAGCAAACTGGACATTATAACGTTCTTGGAATGTTCCAAATAAACGTTCATAGAACGTTATATTTTAGTGAAATTTAGGTTGCAAGAACGTTGTAGGAACGTTATGCTAACCATCAAATAACGTTTTAGCAATGTTAAACAAACTGGACATTTCCACATTTTTGGAACATTCCAAATAACGTTCCCACAACCAAAACAGAACGTTACAAAAACGTTCTCAGAACATAAATTTGTTAGCTGGGTTGAAGCATTTTGGAGATGTTGCCACAGTTGTTCTGGATTTAGTCTGTCTCAGTTTATTCTGTTTCTTCATGTCATTCCAATCCAGACAGACTGGATGATGATCAGATCAAACAAAAATGTCACTGGATTATTACAATTAATTGCAAAATGAATGTTTGGAAATGTAAACTGATATTTCCTACAGACACATTACAGCAAAATATAGAAATAACTGACTTAAAACTATTTTTTTTATTTAGCTGGCTAAAATACTAGTGGCCTAAAACTTTTGCACAGTACTATATATACAGGTACTGGTCATATAATTAGAATATCATCAAAAAGTTTATTTATTTCACTAATTCCATTCAAAAAGTGAAACTTGTATATTATATTCATTCATTACACACAGACTGATATATTTCAAATGTTTATTTCTTTTAATTTTGATGATTAGAGCTTACAGCTCATGAAAGTCAAAAATCAGTATCTCAAAATATTAGAATATTACTTAAGACCAATACAAAGAAAGGATTTTTAGAAATCTTGGCCAACTGAACAGTATGAAAATGAAAAGTATGAGCATGTACAGCACTCAATACTTAGTTGGGGCTCCTTTTGCCTGAATTACTGCAGCAATGCGGCATGGCATGGAGTCGATCAGTCTGTGGCACTGCTCAGGTGTTATGAAAGCCCAGGTTGCTCTGATAGTGGCCTTCAGCTCATCTGCATTGTTGGGTCTGGTGTCTCTCATCTTCCTCTTCACAATACTCTTCACAATGGTCAGGCGAGTTTGCTGACCAATCAAGCACAGTAACACTATGGTCATTGAACCAGCTTTTGGTACCTTTGGCAGTGTGGGCAGGTGCCAAGTCCTGCTGGAAAATGAAATCAGCATCTCCATAAAGCTTGTCAGCAGAAGGAAGCATGAAGTGCTCTAAAATTTCCTGGTAGATGGCTGCGTTGACTGTGGACATCAGAAAACACAGTGGACCAACACCAGCAGATGACATGGCATCCCAAATCATCACAGACTGTGGAAACTTCACACTGGACTTCAAGCAACATGGATTCTGTGCCTTTCTACTCTTCCTTCAGACTCTGGAACCTTGATTTCCAAATGAAATGTAAAATTTACTTTAATCTGAAAAGAGGACTTTGGACCACTGAGCATCAGTCCAGTTCTTTTTCTCCACAGTCCAGGTAAGACGCTTCTGACGTTGTCTCTGGTTCAGAAGTGGCTTGGTAGCCCTTTTCCTGAAGACGTCTGAGCGTGGCGACTCTTGATGCACTGACTCCAGCTTCAGTTCACTCCTTGTGAAGCTCTCCCAAGTGTTTGAATCAGCTTTGCTTGACTGTATTCTCAAGCTTGCGGTCATCCCTGTTGCTTGTGCACCTTTTCCTACCCAAATTCTTCCTTCCAGTCAACTTTGCATTTAATATGCTTTGATACAGCACTCTGTAAACAGCCACACCTTTCAGTAATGACCTTCTGTGACTTACCCTCTTTGTGGAGGGTGTCAATGTTCGTCTTCTGGATCATTGCCAAGTCAGCAGTCTTCCCCATTATTGTGGTTTCAAAGAACAAGAGATACCCCGAATTTATACTGTAGGGATGGTCATTTATTCAAACTCAAATGTAAATATTCTAATATTTTGAGATACTGATTTTTTTACTTTCATGAGCTGTAAGCTCTAATCATCAAAATTAAAAGAAATAAACATTTGAAATATATCAGTCTGTGTGTAATGAATGAATATAATGTACAAGTTTCACTTTTTGAATGGAATTAGTGAAATAAATCAACTTTTTGATGATATTCTAATTATATGACCAGCACCTGTATATACTGGGGGCTTTAAATACCCCATAATTTATGCCATGTTGGTTGGATGAAATTTAGGTAGACATCCAAGAAGTGCCAGTAAGCAGAAAGAAACCTAAATCAGTAGCACAATAAATATTTAGTTTGAGCAACCTTTACCAGACCCAGTTCACAGAAAACTCAGATGGTTTGGCTGATTTCCATAAAATACACTTAAACGTTATTTAAGTCAACTTAAATGTTATAACTTGTAAAAATGTAAGTTATGTTGCAAGACTAAGTGTTGTGTAATTAACAGGTGGGGACCAACATGGTGATGCATTCCTGTACATTTTGAGCCTTGGTGACGAGACGGCGACATCCCACACCTTCGCCATTGTTTTGGGCCATGCCATTGAAACGGACTTGTTGCTTGAGGCTGTTTATCTTTTTCAAGTCCTTTTTTGTGCTTGATGTTAGCTACACTAACATCTTCCTTCCTGGGAATTTCTCCAGCATGCAGTATATCATATCGATGGACATTAGTCTTCATGTGTGAAGTATTTGAGGTAAACAGTTTTTTCTGGCCACTTGTAACGTTTTAATTTTGTCACGTATTGTCTGTTGTAGGTCTCTTTGTTTGGCTTAGGTTTAATGGCACAATGTTTGGACTGATTCTCATGTGGCAATAATCAATTTCATAGTGTTATGATGCTGCAATGTTGACAAAGAATAGGAATCTACAGTACCTAGTTTACAAAGTTTTGTTTTTTAAAGAAACTGATCTACAAAAAAACATTTTATTTGTGTCTGTAGGGATTGGGTGTAATGTGTAACAGTATAGCACCCATTCAAAAAAACAATTTAAAAAGAAATGTGAAAACTCATTAAATTGATATTTACAGTTGCATTTTTTGTGTTGTGTAATTGTATTACAGAAAAATAATAATTTTACATTTCTTTGTGATTGTTATTTATTATTATTAGTAGTAATATTGGTAAATATATACGTAGCAAGGCAATGAGACAACAAATAACCCAATGTTTGGGTAATGTTTAACCCAGCAACACAGTTAACCTGACCAACTGGTTGGGTTAAATAAACAACCCAGCATGTCCCATAGTTACCCAGCGGCTGGGTTAAGGTCGGGTTATTTTTTAACCCAGCCTTTTTTTCAATTGGGTGTAGGGTTTCAATTTATATACATTATAACATTAATCTTGTATTTGAACAGTTACACCTACTTGAGCCTCAACGTGGCAATATTTTTGTCTAACTTGTACTCTAATAATGTGGTCTAATTTGAAATGTTAGAATAAGAAATAAGACATCCTGTAATTCCAACACTGTCGAATAACCCACATACCATTAGCTATACTGCAATATGTAGAAATGTGTCTGCATTATGCACAGAAAAGTTTGATGTAAAATGTTATTAAATCAACAAACAATAGTCCAGCAACTATCAAAGCTGCAACATATACAAATACAAATGTAAAGGACAATAAACAAGTGTGTAGTCTCTGTAAAATTAGTGTGGGACTGTAGTTCGTATTTGTCAACACAAATATCTTTTCACATTATTCTTTACTGTAAGACGTCATCTTGAATAATCTGACGTAATTCTGGTAAAATTCCTACTTCTCTTCTACTTCCTGCGGATTTAAAGGACGATTTTGTTTGTGCGCCCCCTGTCGTTTCACAGAATATCTCAACGGCGAATGCGTCAAGTATAAACGCCTTGTCCGTTTGGGGAGGTGCACGCGCAGTCAGCAGAGGCTCACGAAGCGGAGCCAGGCGCGAGTATAAACAAGGCTTAATTGGTGATGTCTTTCAGACCTTTCCACTCTGAAGCAGGATCACTGGAAGAGAATTGGTTCCTTAGCTTTCCAGAATAATTCCTCTTTGCAACTCTGATCTCCTTTTCCAGGGTGTATTTGGCCTGTTTATACAACAATCTGTCAGTTTTGCAGCGAACCATGGTTTGTCATTGTTGTAGGTTAAATGAGTCCTGGTAGGAATGCACATATCCTCACAGAAACTGATATATGATGTTACAGTCTCTGTGAGCTCGTCCAGATCGGTGGCAGCAGCTTCAAAAACAGTCCAATCAGTGAGGTGGAAGCAGGCTTGTAAATCCCGCTCTGCTTCATTAGTCCATCTTTTTACAGTCCTTAATACAGGTTTAGCTGATTTCAGTTTCTGCCTGTAGGCTGGTATGAGATGAACTAAACGGTGATCAGAGAGCCCCAAAGCTGCCCATGGGACAGAGTGATATGCAGCCTTTATTGCTGTGTAACAGTGATCCAGTATATTACTGTCTCTGGTGGGACATGTGATGTGCTGTCTGTATTTTGGCAGTTCACGGGAGAGATTTGCTTTATTAAAGTCCCAGAGAATGATTAAAACAGAGTCCGGGTGCTTTTGTTCTGTCTCTGTGATTTTATCAGCGAGTTTCTGTAAATTATTAGCTCACGTGCACTTGCGGAGGAATGTAAACACTCACAAGTTTCATACTAGGGCCGTTACTTTTCATGCTTTACATGTTACCCTTAGGAAATATCATCAGGAAACACGGTGTTAGCTTTCACTGTTATACTGATGATACTCAGCTCTATATTTCTTCGTGGCCCAGTGAAACACACAAAATTGAAAAACTAACGGAATGCATAGTCAATATAAAAAACTGGATGACGAGTAATTTCTTACTGCTAAATTCTGAAAAAACAGAGGTGTTAATTATCAGACCTAAAACCCCCACATGTAATAACTTAGAACACTGTCTAACACTTGATGGCTGCTCTGTAAATTCTTCGTCATCAGTTAGGAACCTAGGTGTGCTATTTGATAGCTATCTTTCCTTTAACAGCCACGTTTCTAGCAATTGTAAAATTGCCTTTTTTCATCTTAAAAATACATCTAAATTGAGACCTATGCTCTCAAAGTCAAATGCAGAAATGTTAATTCATGCATTTATGACCTCAAGGTTAGATTATTGTAATGCTTTATTGGGTGGTTGTTCTCCACACTTAATAAACAAACTCTAGATGGTCCAAAATGCAGCATGGTCTGTTTCTTTCTTATTCCGAGATCACCGTATTTAGACAATCTGACTTTGCTGCAGTTGGAATTGCACTGCTGGTTCGTCTGGCCAGAGGAGAACTGGCCCCCCGACTAAGCCTGGTTTCTCCCAAGGTTTTTTTCTCCATTCTGTCACAGATGGAGTTTTGGTTCCTTGCCGCTGTTGTCTCTGGCTTGCTTAGTTGGGGACACTTAATTTCCAGCGATATCGTCGATTTGATTGCACAGATACTATTTAAACTGAACTGAGCTGGACATTGACATCACTGAATTCAATAATGAAATGCCTTTAACTGAAAATTGATTGCTTAATCTTGTCATTTTACATTATTGACACTATTTTCCTATTTTGATATTACACTGTTTGCATCCACACACTTTGTGAAAGTACGGGGTGAGAGTGCTAGACCGAAGGGAAGAACCCGATATTGGTATGCTTCGCCCCCAGAAGCAAACCTCAGGAACTTCCTGTGAGTGGAAAGGATGGAGACATGGAAGTATGCGTCTTTTAGATCTATAGTGACAAACCAGTCCTCGGACTTGATCTGAGACACGACCTGTTTGAGTGTGAGCATCTTGAACTTCAGTCGCATGACTGAGCGGTTCAACTGACGCAGATCTAAAATAGGACGCAGCCCTCCATCCTTCTTTGGGACTATGAAGTACCGGCTATAGGACCCGGACTCTCTCTCATGAGGAGGGCCCACCTCGATGGCCTCCTTCCTCAACAGAGTGTTCACTTCTTGTTCCATTACCAGAGCCTGCTCAGGGCCAACCAGAGTAGGCATGACTCTGCTGAATCGCGGCGGCGGAGCGACGAATTGAATACGATAGCCTTTTTCTACCGTGTGCAGGACCCAACGAAATACATTTGGCAGTCGTCTCCACGCTGCTAAATAGTCTACTAAAGGGAATCAGTCTCTCGAGACTGACCTCTGGTGTAATTGGAGCAGCTAGGCAGGGGACAGCCGATCTAGCTGCTCTAGGAACCGCTGGAATGCCGCTGCTTGTTTACGGGCCTCCTGGTACCTGTCGACAACTGCATCGACGGTGTCGCCGAACAGGCTAGAAGGCGCAAGCGGGGCGTCCATGAGGCAGACCCAATCTTTGTCTCTCATGTCAGAGAGGGTCAGCCATAAATGCCTCTTTGCTGCCACCATAGCTGCCATGGAGTGCCCAATGGCATGGGTGGTCTCCTTATTGGCGCGGAGAGACAAATCAGCGGTCCGCCAAAGCTCAGAGAGGTCATCTGACTTTATCTCTTCGCCCTCATCCAACTCTTTCAGCAGGTCGGCTTGGTACGCCTGTAACACAGCCATTGTGTGCAGACAGACACCAGCCTGACCTACTGCCGCATACCCTTTGCCGGCAATGCCGGAATCTTCAGAGACGATGCTACTCCAAGGGACAGACAGCTCGCGAACGTCTGTTCGACCCGAGGCATCACTCTGTAGCCGCGATCATTCAGTCCCGCCACATTACTGTAGTAATCAGACGCGGGGACGAAGAGGCGGGCCGAGAATGGCTTAGTCGACACCTCAGTGTGGAGATCAGGAAAAGAACGGGAGGCTCCGGCGTGGAGGTGGTGGCCTTGCTCACCGAAAGCGTTCATCCAACTTGCTTTTCTGTGGCTTGGTCTGTTTCTCAGCGGGTCAATCGATGTTTAACTTGGCGACCGCACGAGTAACCACCTCCAAAAGCTCCTCATATTGGGGCGATTGAGGGGGCGAATACTCGTCGATGCTCACCACATCAACCTCCTCGGAGGAAGAGAGGCGAAGCGTCTAGCCCTCGCCCCGGGGAGAAGAGACTACGGAGCAGGCTTCTGATCCCAGGGAGAGGGCACCAGATCTGGCAGGAGAGGAAGAAGATAAGGACTCGCCCGTCTCCATTCCCTCTGCCAGATCAGCCTGCGAACTCCACGAGTGCAGCTGCGGGGCCAGCACCGTGAGGAGTGCTCTTGAAGGCTCCCTCCTCGAAGAGAGCCTTCAGGGAGCGAAGCGCGTAAGCCACTCACAGTGTGGGCAGTCAGCTCCCTCGAGAGGGATCCGCATGCTTCGCTCCCAAGCAGACCACGCACAATCAGACACGTGATCTGCTATCGCCCTTATGCTTTGTCTTGTCTAGAGCTTTAGACATAGTGTGCTTGAAGGACAGACAACACCAAATAAGACTGACAAAACACGATCAAACTGACAGACACACAGATCGCTTGCTGAATGACAGAAAGCTGACGCCTGTTCCACCACATGTGCTTTTATACCAGCTGGTCATGATGTCACCCTGCCCATGATGTCTCGCCCATCCTTTGGACTGATTACACGTGATTCAGAGCGTGGTCACGATGAAGGAGTTCCCATAGCGTTTTTGGACGCAGCTCGAGTTCCTGAAGGGGAATTGTGATATTTCATGGAGGTATTGTATTTCTATGTATTGTTTGCTGTTATTTTGGAAGTGTTATAGTACTCTCTAAACTTTTGTATTTCCATCTTTTATGGGCAGTGTTTGGCCAGCTTGTGAGCAAAATCAGATGAGACCAAAATTCCTGTATTTAATAAAAGTAAAGTGCCATTTATAGCAATTCTGTCTTGAGCATATTAAATGAATGAATAGCAGTGCTGGACCCCTCATTTTTTGGAGATTTGGGATCTCCTACCCAGATTAAATTGGAGTGGCATAATCAAAAACAGTTCCAACAAAGATAAAAACATTGAATAGCCCCATTATAAATGTTTAACAGGACAGTTTATTTGATTTTGATTTTGATTTTTTTAAGTCACAAGCTAACACTTTTTATGAAAGTAAAGCTGAACATAAAGTTTCATTTTAGAATAATTAGATTTAAAAAAAAAAAAAAAAAATACAAAGTCAGCCATATTAAAAATATTTTATGACATGACACTAATGTGGTAATAAGTAAAAATATGGGTTTTACGGTTAATAGATTACAATAACATTAGGCTACTTTTGATAGATAATGCTGTTTATAGCTGTTGAAATGTTCATCCCTATTTTTTATCTCAAGTAGGCTATTATAAAATGAATTTTTGAAATAGGCATTGACCTATTTCACTTAGGTCCACTCACTTTAACATTTCTGGCATCTCCTGCCGTGTGGTGAAGTATTTTTTGGGTTCTGGTCAATTTAAGTAAATTAAATTATTATTTCTAACAGTTAAAAATTTAAATTAATCTTAAGTATTTTAATTCTGAACAGCAGTAAACTTAGCAAGCATCTGAAAAATAAAGGGTAGCCCCTATATCTAATTATCTGATTATTTGCAGATACTTAAGTGGTTCTTCTTGTTTCTGATAGTTTAAACAATAATTGTTTAACAAGATTTGCACACACAGTCTTTCAATATGTAAAATGCTATTAATTTGCATGTGACACAAAGGTGTAAAAAAAAAAAAGGACTGCCACAGTTAAAAATGATGACCTATGTGTGTCTGTCTGTCCACAGAAATCTTCTCATGTCACTCAGGAATCCATATGCATACTTTGCAAGGATTGTTGCTGTTTTCCACTATTTTCCACAATACTCTGTGTTTAATACTGTCAGGTACTTAATTATTCATAAATTCCCAGCAGTACTGTTATGTGTGTGCCATTTATGTTATTATGTGCTTATGTATCTTATGTAATGCATTCTTCCTTGTGTACAGTAATGTGTGTCTGTCTGTCTGTCTGTGTGTTGTTATTGTCTGAAAGTTCACACTACTTTTATGTTACAGCAGGACCTGCAAGAGAAATGCAGTTTCATTCCTCCATAAATGACAACAATGCTTGACATGATATGAAGAAGAAGGTGCAAGTTTTTCTCTCTATAGTGGTTATACAGTTGCCTTTTAATACTCAGACTATAATTATGAAACACACATTGTTTTTAGGAAAACATTTTTTTTTTAATTTCAACCCCTGTTGTAATAAAACAAAAACCTGATCACATCCAACACTGTGCCTGAGTGTGAACTGTTTGATCATCATAAGATATGAATTTGTACTGACACTGTTGCATAACATTAACATCATGTTTCCCTCATGCTGGTAACTTATCAGGAGAAACAGATTCAGAGATGTAGATTCTTAGCTGAGTGAAACATATCAGGCAAAGCTTATGTGGCTACTACGCAGTTATCCAAAGTGCAGGCCTTCACCAGATCTGTGAAGAAAAACATTAGAATAAATCACTACATCATAAGTGGACAGTCAAAAGCAACAAGACATGGCTATAAAACTTTACATTTGTAGCAAAATCGGTTTTTGACCTAGAATTTACCAGGCATTGCAGGAAATTTTAGACATAGTAGGAAACCTAATACATCATACCTGGTTCACCCTGGGCAATTGTGTAGGACCTTTCAATCATATCAATGTACTTTGAAGTCAGGAATTCGTTCAGAGGTTTAGTATTCTCTTGAAGGCATTTAGTGGTATCAGTGAAAAGAAGGTTTCTTTCATTTTCTGACTTGAACAGGACATTCGATTTGGCCTGAAACATAGGGAAGATAATTCAAAACTAAGGCAAATTACTCTGTAGATAAAATGTAGAAACAGATGGAGGTTAAGAATCTGGTGTGGTAATGCAAAACAACAAAGTTGCCTTTACTAACATGCACTATCAACATTGAAATAGATGTGTGAAAATGTGCGAAAAAAGAAGGTGACAGAAAATGCTACAAAGAACTGCAATCAACTCACTTGAGCCGCCTTTAGAGTGTTCACCACATCGGTGCGTGCATCTTCCCGGGTGATCACAGCATGAGCTGGTACTTTGGCAAGGCTACATGTAGCAAATTCAGTGTGTTTTACTGATATGTCTGGTGATTCTGGACAGATCAGTTCAAAATCATCAGACTTCAGATCCTTAGCCCAGCCTGGTCCTTTACCTAAGCATATAGAAATATAGTGAAAAAACCTGATCAAAAAATATCATTTTCAAATGTGTCACACTATGAAGCTTTATTAATTAATGCAAACCACACTAACCATCAGTGTAATCCCCAACAATAGTGTGCTTGATGAAAGCAACTTCACCTGTTGTTTCTGCAAGACACCTACAAAAAGAGTGAGATCATATTCTGCTTCAGATTACGGAGTGGAGTCAGTGTACAAGTCTCATAAAGCACATATCCTTTTCAGTTACAGTGCGGGATATGGTGAGGTACCTGAAAGCCCCATCATAGCCATAATAAATCTCATCAGAAGAGGCTTTGCACTTGCTCTCATCTCCTACCGCCTTCCCACTGCCTTTACACAGTTCACACATGTTTGTGTTGGGATCAGCACCAGGAGCGCAGCCTTTACTGAAGAAATTGTCTGAGAAATGAAGAGAAAATGTGCTATTTTATGTGATTACCAAAACTTTGTGATTGTCCATAGAAAATTTTTTTTATTAACCAGCTGTCATATTTAGCATTACTTACATAGGGTACAGTCATGTGTTTTGCCGCAAATGGCTGAATCTGGAACTTTCCAACCAGCATTGCGGTTCAGGCCAGTGTGGCAGGACTTCCTTCCTCGCAGTTTATTCCAGGTTACACCTGAGCCCTTACGCACCACGGCCACGACATAGTAACTTGCGGCCTCTGTGAACAAGGACCGTTCACACCAAGAATGATAACTATAACAACAGCAATATTAAAGCCCACACAAATGAACAATGATGTTTAGTTTATTATAAGCGTGTGTTGCAGTTTTGTTGCCTGCCATTTTAAATGCTTGAGTGCTTTAAAACAGATTCTGATTGTCTGTCAATGGTTTTATAGTTTTGAAAGTCATTCTAACTATATCATTTCTTTGTGCCATTATCATTATGGTTGTGGTGTTGACTTTGTGCCATTATCATTATGGGTGTGGTGTAGAATTTTTTTTTACATTTAGTAAGATTTTTAAAACTATATTGTTATAGTTATTGTCCTTGGTGTGAAGCTAGGGATAGTACACCCAAAAATGAAAATTCTGACATCATTTACTTGCAAGTAAGTTGTTCCAAACCTGGGTGAGTTTATTTCTTCTGTTAAGCACAAAAGTAGATATTTTGAAGAATGTTGGTAATCAAACAGACTTCCATTTATAGTATTTTTTACCCCCCATACATCAGTGGGGACCATCAGGACATCAGTTTGGTTACCATTCAACAGAAGAAAGAAACTCATACAGGTTTAGAAAAAGTGGATGAGTAAAAAATTACAGGATTAGCAGACAAGTTTTCATAGAAAAAAGTTACAAACCAATGCTTCATAAAAGTGGAAAAATGTAGTACTTACCTCCACCCTCAGTGCATTTTTCTGCAAGGAAAAGGTGAATAGAATTTTAGGTTTCTTACAAACAGGTGACTTATGAAATGATTTATGAAATATAAAATGTATTCTTACGTTCATCACTCTGCTCAACCATAACTGGAACTAGACCACACTTTCCAGCAATATATACCTGGCCACCATCAACTGCAACAGCATCTGCTTCTCTGCGCTTTTAAAGTCAAGCAGAAAATCAAACAGAATATTAAGCTACAGGTGAACAGCACATAAAGATGATTGACATCAACCTCAGCACTCATCCATGTGACCCAACAATACCATGATTTTCTTGATGCACTCGTCCACAGATGATGCCATTCGGCAGTCCATAGGAGAATCCGGTAAATTGTCACACTTAGTTTTCTCTTGGTGGCCAATGGCACACCATTCAACTTTGTTCTTGGGTAATGCTTTGATACCTGATGAGAAATTGTACATACAACATATATATATATATACACACACACCAAATATATATATAGAGGGGGGGGACTGGATACTCTTATTCAGCAAGGATGCATTAAATTGATCAACTTGATAGAGTTCTATCTAACATAAATGCTGTGCTTTTGAATTTTCTGTTCTTCAAAGAATCCTGAAATAAAATTTATCACACAGAAATATTAATCAAAACAATTTTTTTAAAATGTGTAAATAAAAGGAATGTTTCTTGAGCACAAAATCAGCATATTAGAATGATTTCTGAAAAAAATCATGTGGAGTATTGAGTGCTGACAAATCAGCTTTGTCATCACAGAAATAGATTTCAAATTAAAATAGAAATTGGTATATTTATTTTATATTTAATCAATATTATATTTATATCAAATATATAAACAAACATCACTGCCCAATGCAATGACATTCATATATGTTTACATGTATATTTAGCACAGTTGAGTCAATTGTATGTCACCTTTAATGCCTTGCATGGCCTTATAATAATCTTCTTTCAGGTAGAGGAAAGAGTCTGTGCTCTTAGGAAGCTCCATGAGCTCAAACGCAGAGTCTGAGAATATCAGGTCTTTACCCCCAAAAGTATCAGAAGAGAAAAGATCTGTGGCCTGTTGAGCACAACAGTAGAAAATTCAAAGTTGGCTTTTAAAGTGTAATGAATGTATTGTATTACGGGGTTAAATATCTAGATCTACGTTCTTACTTTTACAACATAGAAATTATTTAACTCCAAAATGGCAGGGTCATTTTTTTAAGTAATAATATAGTAATGTGCAGTTAAAAGGATGCAACATCGTTTGGGATATCATACCGGAATCTGTTTAAGGACTTTATAAATGTGGTCTGAATCTGTGTCCTTGCGGCTGATGACAGCACGGGCAGGCTCTTTGGCGAGGTAGCAGTCCTTGTACTCCTCAACGCTTTTTCTGCTGCCATCCATGCACAACAGCTGGTAGTTCTGCCTCACATTCTCTTAAAAATTCAGATTAAACAAGAAACTTAAACATCAGCAGCTTTGAAATCTTAACCAGCAATTTTAATATCCTACACAGTTTTGTGGCATAATGAATAATAATATCTTATATTTTAGCAAAGATATTAATCACCTGGAATTGCATTGTGGCAAACAAAGGCAACTTGTGCATCACCATTTATCAAGCACCTGGAAAGGATGCATGAGTTATATTGATTTTCATATGGACAGAAGATAATGGAATATGAGAGTGTGTTAGTGTGAACCGTACAGTAAGGCTCCTTCGTCACCGTAGTATTTTTCATTTTGTGAGCAGCTGCAGTCACCCTGGCAAGCCTGGCACAGGTTTGGGTATTGGGCTTTTGATATTCCAGGAATGCAGCTGCTTGAAAAGAACTGTGACACAGCTAGAGAACACAAAAATTGTGACTAAAAACCTGTGTCCCTTTATTCCTTTACACATTATTTATAAAACAATTCACACAAACAAAATAAATAAATAAATAAAACATTTGATTCTTCAAAGATTTATATGACATTACCCTACTTATAACATGGAGTTCACCATTTAAAATTAAATTAAATTAAATTAAATATTGCTATGAGTTAACTTTGTAGCCATGTAATAATAATCATACATTAATGATCTAGCCACACTAACCCTTCTCAATAGGCATATCTTCAGGTCCATCCCAGGTAATTACCCCTTTAGCTACCATTCTTCCTATGGGTATATTCCAGCCTTCAGGACTTTGGTAAGAACTGTGGCATGAAGTCTTTCCTTTGAGATCATTGATATTGAAGTTAGCATCACTCTTTACCACAGCCACAGCATAACAGCATTCTAGAGAAGAAACCGAGAAGAGAGGAGGAGAACAGACTCAAAATATATCAGAATCTGCTAAAATGCTAACTACAGACTGCTAAACTGAAAGATACTTAGAGAGGATTTTAGCATGTATAGGATTATGATGACGCACCATCCAGTATATTATTAAGGGAAATGAATGGAAACCTTTATAGAGCAAAATTAAAAATCATTAAACTGGACTATCTTGCCCCACTACTAATGGAACCTTACTGTAAAGTGTTACCCAAATATTTTTTTTAAATTAGTGAATTTTCAACTTGGTTGAATAGCTGAATAATGAGAGGCAAATCAAATAACAATTCCAGTCATAGAATTTGACTACATAATCTGAATTACACTACATAATTCTATTAATTAAACACAAACGAATGAATGAATTTAATTCATTGTCATATTAACAATAAACTATGTATTTAACTATGTATTTACCACTCAATTGGTCTATAGGTCATGAATAACACTGTAAAAAAATAAATAGTTGAAAAAACGTTTAAAAAAAATTAAAGATGCAGTAAACTTAATGCAGTAAGACTTTTGAGTTCTATCAACAATATTTTTTAGTTCTTCTCAGTAAAGATACTTTGTTTAGCCAGCGTAAATTTGTTTTTTCATGCAATGCTAATTGTCCTATTTGCTGATAAAAAAATTATTGTCACATCAACTGAAACCACAATTACTGTTGTTGGGGCAATGAAAAAAAGAATGTGTAAAAAGTCACCACATTATCAATTTACGAACGAGTGAATTGATATGGAAACCTTGATGGATACCTTAGTCTAATATGTAGATAACATTGTTTGTAAATCATCTTAGAAGACTAAGATATTCAGGAAATAGATATAGACATACTCTAGGCCTCAAAACTAGACACACAAACCTTAAGAACGCTGGCAATCAACAATTCTTAAAAAGATGTAAAGATCTCTTTACATCACAGTACAACAAATAACTAACAATAATGACAAAACAACAAAAAAGTTAAATGAAGTCAGCAAAAAATAATCCTATAACAGTAACTGCATAATTTGTTCATGCTGCAGTGCATGCTGGGAACTCACAAAGCCTTAACATTTCAACAATAGGAAATTCTTTGTTCAGACAACTTTGACTAGTTAGGACAACATTTGGGGCAATTTTTTGGTCTGACAAGGGTTTTATGTAGTTTCAAGAAAATAGCATTTTTTAGTATTTGAGACTCAAAAGGTTTCGTAAACTGGAAAACATTCAGTTGGATATTTTACAGTGAATGAAGATGTTCGAAATGTGCATCTAAATCACTGAACTGTGTGTGTGTGTGTGTGTGTGTGTGTGTGTGTATACTGGTATTCCCTACATTATGGGGACCAAATGCTCTCACAAGTATAGTAATAAAAAAGTAATAAAAAGGAATTTCGACCTTGTGGGGACATTTTTAGGTCCCCATGGAGAAACAAGCTTATAAATCATACAGAATGAAGTGTTTTCAAAATCTAAAAATGTCTGTAGTTTTGTGTGAGGGCTTATGGGTAGGGTTAGGTTAAGTGGATAGAAAATACAGTTTATACATTATAAAATCATTATGACTGTGTAATGTCCCCATAGGAAGACCATTGTGTGTATATGATATAAGTATCTATGTATATAATATATATATATATATATATATATATATATATATATATATATATACATATATATATATATATATATATATATATATATATATATATATATATATATATATATATATATATAAATACAGGAATTAAGATTTTTCTACACACACACACACACACACACACTATATATATATATATATATATATATATATATATATATATATATATTTACCTTTTTATATGTCTCTGCAATGATAGGATGGAGCTTATAATTTATGAGTCCAGCTTGGTAAACATGTTCTCCGTCTGCAGTTGCAGCATCTGCATCACCAACCTGTAAATCATAGACAATTTAATTTAGACTTAACAAAATGCCCAAGTGTGTGTGAGGTAAAATAATAAGCATGTTTTATTACCTTGATGCTTGACATGCAATCAGTCATAGAAGGTTTGAGATGACACTCAAGCTCTGGTGCTTTGGTGGCAAGGTATTGGCATTTCATCAGCTCATTCTGTGACTTCACACACCATTTGACTTTTTGAGCGCCGGCTGAGGGCAGTGCCACAACTGCAAGGAAAACAATGAATCGCAATGTTAAACACAATAATTAAATACGAACTGAAGAAGAAAATGTCAACAATATCAAACATAGGAATTACCAAGGCACCCCAGCAAGGAGATGAGCAGGATGTTCATATTAGGCCTTCACCGCGGATTTCTGGCACGAGGAGACAGGAGATACAAGGCTTTTATAGGAGCTCTGGAAGCACAAGGGGTTGGGTCAAACAAACACATCCAGACAAATCATCCTCATCATCGTTTGCTCAGGATTTCTCAATATCTGCTTGTGCAGGTTATGTGCCAGTTCACATTTTGCAGAAGGAGCCATTTTCTATCATGGAAATTCCCCAGTCAAGTTAATGATAAATTCAAACAGTAACATTAAATATTAGCTGTCTTTTTTATATATATAAATTAATAGTAGTACAATTATACTGTACATGCACCTAGAAAATTTAACACTTTAGATGAGGGAACAGCATTCACTAATAAATAGTTGCTTATTAGCATGCATATTTCTAGCATGTTTGCTGTTTATTAGTACTCATAAAGCACATATTACTGGATATTATTCTGGATTCCTTAACCCTACCTAATACATCATACATAACTGCTACAACAACTACCTTACTTACTGTAAAAAAATCAAATAAAATAAAAAGTAGTTTTTACACACACACACACACACACACACACAAAAATAATAATAATAAATTGGCAGCTGTGGTTGCCAGAATAATTTTGTAAAAAAAAAAAATGTGTTTACAGAAAAACTGTAAACACATTTACAGAATAAACTGTACATTTTACAGTAAAAAAAATGTATCTTACAAACAAAATGTTTTAATATAAACCAGTAAATTCAACAAAGCACACTGCTACTGAAATCTGTTTTGTACCTTTAGCATATACTGACAACCACCAAAATAATGTAAATGTAACAGAAATCCCTAATGTACATAACTGATAACAAAAACTATTAAGAAACATGATTATTTGAGTGTTGTGCAGGGAATTCTGGGAAAATTAGTTTACAGTTTTTGACTGTAAATTATATGTTGATTTGTTCTTTTTTACTTCTAAAAACTGTACAATTAACAGCATTTTACTGTAAAATTACATGAAATGTATGAGTAGATCTTTTACAGTTTTCCCTGTATATAGTACAGAGTATAGAGTATATAGAACTTACTGTTAATCTATTAACTTCCATAGCATATTTACAATATTTTACAGTTAAAATTACACTAATCTTTTTACAGTGTATCAATAAGCAGCAAATTAGGAGTTTATTGAGGAAAAACACTTAATAGTGAATGTGTTCCCTAATCTAAAGTGTTACCAAAAATTACATTAAAAACAAGTGACAATTTGTTTCCTGACATTTACAGAAAAATACCCTTCAACCAGTTTAACAGTTAGAATCTACATTTTCTATACAGTTGACACTTGCCTAAATGTTAGTGTAACTTTATTGCGTTTTTTTTTTTTTTTTTTAAATACAGTGATATTGGAATTGTAGTTAATGCAACTGGAATTTTAACTCAAGTACTTATAGTTAAGGAAAAATCTCTGTGGCAGTTAGTCCTGATTTCCTGAACATTTGCTCAGAGTAAAGAGTAAACAGTGTTGTCACTGTTTGGCAATCATTGAACTGGCCTGTATTTGACTTGTGTACATTGTAAATATTACACAATGCAAGAGCGTAAAGTACAAACTGATTCAGTTTCAGCAAAGTCCCAAAAGAGCCTTTTTGGGGGGGTGTCAGAAGTGTGATGACGTCCAGATTAAACATTGCAGGTACCAGTATCTGCTTCTAAATCACAAAAATTGCACGAGTGTTTGACTGGCCTGATGGGCTGATGATGGGCTCCATATAGGGCCCATATGGGTTAACCAGGTTGCTCCCATTTGATGCCTACATGGGTTAGTGATGGGACCCAGTAGGTCTCTTATTGGTCACAACAGGTATTCACATGGGCTAATATATTTGTCTGCTTGGGTTACCTAATTTTACAGTAAACCCCTAAACACAAACATTACACAGGGCTTTCCTGTAGCTCAAATAGTAGAGCATGGCGCTAGCAACGTCAAGATCTTGGGTTCGATTCCCAGGGAAAGCAAGCGCTGATAAAATGTAGAAACTGTAACTTGAATGCAATGTAAGTCGCTTTGGATAAAAGCGTCTGCTAAATGCATAAAAAAAAAAAAAAAAAAAACATTAAATCCACTAAAATGCTAAAGGTATTCAATAAACAGAAACCAGTAGTTCATGCTTTTAAGCAAAGTTTATTTGGAATAATTTAAACATGACTATCACAACTTTATAAAACAAGTATCTAAAAAAAGTTAATTTTAAGCGCCTGAAAAACTTTATTTCTTGTAAAAACGTCATAACTTTTATTCTGAATGCTTCAAGCAAGGTTTTGTTGGAATAATTTGAACATGACCATTACAACTTGTATATTTACAACTTTATAAAACGTAAGTAACTTAAAAAAAAAAGTTAAAAGTGAAGCTCCTGACAAACATTATGTGGCATAACCTGTATCGTTTGTGTATGCATATCTGAAAACTCTAAAATACATTTCACAAGCAAACCAACAGTGCAGCTCCTCACTCCTCTGTCCTCGCTCTCCCAACGGCCCTATGAGAAGACAACAATTATTCAGCCACTGTGCCACTTTTTCAGTTAAAATGGATGATTCTTGTCTTTTAAAGATGTATTTCCATTAAGACTTACCCATCTTGCTCTCCACTACGTGACCTTGCAGAACAGTTTCCTCCCGTCACTGATTAACCACTTTGACACTGACTTTTTTCAAGCTTCCTGTAAAACACAAAGAGCAAAGTTAGATTAAATTCCATATTTAAGCCCTTGCAATAAGTAGTCATCTCCATTTTTACATTTTTTCAGGAAATACAATAATGGTATCGGATATAATATTCTATCATAAACAAATCATTTCCGTGTAAACAAGGGCACAGGGCAACATTTAAAGGCATAGTTCACACAAAAATTAAATGTCTCATTCAATCACAAATGTCAAAATCTGAAATTTTCTTTTAAACAATTATCATTTTTATCGGGCAAATATAGGTCCTTTTCATTGCCATTACAGTGAAATAACTGAACATAAACATAAGAGCCTGATAATAATGATTTTAGAAGAATATTTCAGATGGTTTTTGCATCTGATGTCTTCATTTGTTCTTATTTTAGTATCACTTCACTTGTATTAGTGTACACTCTAAAAAATGCTGGGTTAAATACAACCAAGTGCTGGGTAAATATTGGACAGAACACATGCTGGGTTGTTTTCAACCAACAGTTGGGTTAAACGTTTAACCCAACCTTCTGGGCAGTAACCCAACTGCTGGGTCTAAACAACCCAATCGCTGGGTTCATCCATATTTTACCCAGCGCTGGGTTGTATTTAATCCAGCATTTTTTAGAGTGTACTTGTCTTTAATAAAGGTTGAATTTTATTATTTATGATAAACTGGGTTTTGTGATCGCTACACCACAAATTCTGAGGCAGATGGAGAGACTGAAGAGGGATTTCAGGAGCCTGATCGAGACGGTACGCAGCACATCGCCCGCGACGGCGATCATCGTGTCAGGACCGCTTCCCACGTATCAACGAGGACACAGAAGGTTCAGTAGACTTTTTGCTTTAAACGAATGGTTATTGTCATGGTGTAAAGAACAGAAACTGCTCTTTGTTAATAATTGGAATCTTTCCTGGGAGCGTTCTAGGCTTTTTTGTGCTGATGGCCTGCACCCCAGCAGAGTCAGAGCAGAACTCCTGTCAGACAACATCTCCAGGATGCTACGCTCCATCTGACTAGTAAGCCCATTCTCAAATAACTGCTATGATGACTTTTGTTCTACCCACTTAAATGATATAAGTACTTGCATGTCCAATCTATACAGACTGTGTCTGTTCCCCGAATAGTAAGGTCAAAATATAAATTTAATGCAGGATCTAGAAAAAATCTGATCGTGATTAAACCAGAAAAATGCAAAATAAATGAACAAAAACAATTTTTAAAGCTTGGGCTCCTAAACATTACATCACTCGCACCCAAAGCAGTTATTGTAAACGAAATGATCACAGATAATAGTTTTGATGTACTCTGCTTGACTGAAACCTGGCTTAAACCAAATGAATATATTGGTCTAAATGAGTCTACTCCACCAAGCTACTGTTATAAGCATGAGCCCCATCAGACTGGTCGTGGCGGTGGTGTCGCTACAATATATAGTGATATTCTCAATGTTACTCAGAAAACAGGATACAGGAGGTTTAATTCATTTGAAATACTTCTGCTTAATGTTACACTGTCAGATATGCAAAATAAATCTCTCCTATCTCTTGCTCTGGCTACTGTTTATAGACCACCAGGGCCATATACAGATTTCTTAAAAGAATTTGCAGATTTCCTCTCAGATCTACTGGTTAATGTTGATAAAGCGCTAATTGTTGGAGATTTTAACATTCACGTTGATAATACAAATGATGCTTTAGGACTTGCATTTACTGACCTAATAAACTCTTTTGAGTGTTTAATCTTATCATTATACATTACTGACACTCTATCCTCCAATTTGATACTGTTAAGTGCTTTGACACAATCTGTATTGTAAAAAGCGCTATATAAATAAAGGTGACTTGACTTGACTTTTGGAGTCAAGCAAAACGTCACTGGCCCACTCATCGTTTTAATACGATTTACGCTAGATTTAATTATATCGCATGGAATTGATCTTACTGATCATTTCCTTGTATCATGCATGCTGCGTATTACTGATATTAACTACAGTATATGGCTCTGTGTTATCGTCCAGGCAGAACTATTGTTCCAGCCACTAAAGACAGATTCACAAATAACCTGACTGATTTATCTCAACTGCTCTGTGTACCCATAAATACACATGAACTAGACAAAATGACTAGCAACATGGGCTCTATCTTCTCTAATACATTAGAAGCTGTTGCCCCCTTCAAATTGAAAAAGGTTAGAGAAAAACGCACTGTGCCATGGTACAACAGTTATACCCATTCTCTCAAGAAAGAAACTCGTAATCTTGAGCGCAAATGGAGAAAAACTAACTTGGAATTTTTTAGAATTGCATGGAATAACATGGACGCCACCCAATCTAAATATTCCCTCACAGTTTAATAGTAATGACTTTATGAATTTCTTCACTGATAAAACAGATAACATCAGAAATACAGTAACAAATGTAGATTCTATGGCGTCTAGTACTTCAGCTTCATTCATCGCACCCAAAGAAAAACTGCAGTGCTTTACAACTACAGGACAGGAAGAGCTAAATTAACTTATCACTGCATCTAAACCAACAACATGTTTATTAGATCCTGTACCCACTAAACTACTGAAAGAGTTGTTACCTGTAGCAGAAGAACCGCTTCTCAATATTATTAACTCATCGTTATCTTTAGGTCACGTCCCAAAACCATTCAAGCTGGCGGTTATTAAGCCTCTTATTAAGAAACCACAACTAGATCCTAGTGAACTGGCAAATTACAGACCCATTTCAAATCTTCTGTTTATGTCTGAAATTTTAGAAAAAGTTGTGTCTGCTCAATTGCGCTCCTTCTTGCAAAAGAATGATCTCCATGAAGAATTTCAGTCAGGTTTCAGGCCTCACCATAGCACAGAAACTGCACCTGATTAAAATTACAAATGACTTGCTTCTTGCGTCAGACCAGGTATGCGGTGAAAACAAAACCATCGAGCGGAATACCGGAGTGAAGATGACTGTGATCGACTTTTGCAGATTATGTTACGTAAATCTACGCATCCACAATTATCGCCTTGCCGGACTTTGGCCTCCCCAGTTTCTCGCTGACGATCGGTAACAGTTGATAAATTAAACTTTTCCCAAAACCTGTCGGGAGTAGGGCCACAACATCGACTCCATTCAAAATGTGAACCAAACATTCTTCTTGTTCAGGCTTCAATTGGCAAATGCCGGGAATATTCTTCACAACAGAGCGAATAATATCCCATGTCTCCATGTCCGCTGTCGTTTTAGATTTCCCTCACTTAACCTAAACTACAATCTTAAATTCGGCACTTAGCGTCTACGTCACGGCTCTCAGCCCGCCCTCTGTTCGTTGATTGGCCCGGCTGCTGCGGAGCCGGAGATAAACTGGAAGATGGTTTGCTCAGACTGAGTACAGAAGCGAAATGAAACTGAGCGGAAGTACGAAGTCTGATGTAGTCAGGCTACCGTACTAGTGCCGGCTAATGAAGGGCAATCAGCACTCGGGATGCGCAATGAATCAAACACGGTGCATTCTTTTAATCCGACACGGTGAACCAACTGCAGATAGTCATGTTGGTTGTGACGCCTTGCTTGCAACATATTAGCTTATTACAATTACACTTACATTTACATTTACATTTAGTCATTTAGCAGACGCTTTTATCCAAAGCGACTTACAATTGGGGAATACATAGAGCGATTAATCTTGAAGAGGCAATCAGACATACGAAGTGCTTGCAACACCAAGTCTCAGGCATTGTTCAAATAAATACAAACTACCAAAGGAAGCAATAAGTAAAGATAATTTTTTTTTTTTTTTTTTAAGTTTAGGATGAAGTCAAGTGCTGTCGAAAGAGATGAGTTTTCAGTTGTTGCTTGAAGTTGTTGCTTCAGTTGTTGCACTTAGCTTTGTCTTCGGCCTTTACAAAATGTAGCCACACTTTTGAGCGCTTCCCGCGGTCCATCTTGTAAACTGATGTTTAGATTACCGCGTAAGGTCCTGGCAGATTGCCAGGTGGAAAAAAAGTGCGCACACGAAACGATAAGAGGAATCGAAATTCATTTATAACAAGTATCCGATTCTTAATCTTAAGTATCCAATTCCAGAATTGGAATCGATTTTCGATTCCCAACCCTAAATACCGGTGTTAAGTAACGTTCAGAACGCGACACTGTTTGAGAGGGGTCTCTTTTCACTATTGTATTGTGGCGAGGACACAGCTGTATGTGTTACTAAGCGTGAAAGTTCCGAAACTGAAGCTAAAAAATACCATCATATACCATGAAACCGGTATAATTTTGAAAAATACCCTGATATAAATTTTTGGTCATACCGCCCAGCACTACTCCAGATTGGACTATTGTAATGTACTGCTAGGTGGTTGTCCTGCATCTTCAATAAACATGCTACAGATAGTCCAAAATGCAGCGGCTAGAGTCCTTACCAGGTCAAGAAAATATGATCATATTACCCCAATTTTACATTCTCTGCACTGGCTACCTATTAAGTTCCGTATCAGTTACAAAATATTATTACTTGCCTATAAGGCCCTAAATGGTTTAGCTCCTGCATACCTAACTAGTCTTCTACCACGCTACAACCCAACCTGCTCCCTAAGGTCGCAAAACTCTGGACTTTTGGTAGTACCTAAGACAGCCAAGTCCACTAAAGGAGGTAGAGCTTTTTCACATTTGGCTCCAAACTCTGGAATAGCCTTCCTGATAACGTTCGGGGTTCAGACAGACTCTCTCTGTTTAAATCTAGATTAAAGACACATCTCTTTAGCCAAGCATTCACATAATGCATCTTATAATTTTGTACTGCAGTCATATATGATCAAATGTACATTATTATTCTTTAGCTTGGGTTGAACAAATCATTTTTGCTTAGATGGAACAGCAGCTACACTAATTATGTCTCTATTTGTTTCTCTGTTTCTGCTGGTAACTAGGAATTACTGAAGCTTCAGTCTGGATCCAACCCTTAAAAGGTCTGAGATGACCAAACACCTGAGAAGAGATGATGCCAACCCACTGACAACACACAGAATTACCAAATTTGCCATAAGTTAAATATTAAGTTTCTACAATATATAAATATATTGTAGAAACTTAATTTCCTGTGAAGCTGCTTTGCAACGATTTGTATCGCAAAAAGCGCTATACAAATAAACTTGAATTGAATTGAAATTGAACTTATCATTAAAATAAGCAGTACACCTGGTCCATATTCTCATAATTTGGGGTATTGTTTGTCCAAGTATGGACAATTATTTCCATACAACCAAACTAATTTGATTCCACTGATTTACGAAGAACAAACTCAACTCTACCGAATAACCTGTTTGCACATGAATGTTATAAATAATGCAACAGCAAGTAAACATACCTTAAGCCCTATTCGGACGGGACTAGTTTTCTAAACTACGTTTGCGTTTCGATTCTTATCACCTGATGTCTGCGATTTTCATGTACCAATTCGGATGGGACTAACATGTCCGTGTTTATTACAGAGGTGGGAGGGTCTGTTTTGGACATGTGGGCGTTTCAGAGATCACACGCTCTGTATGTGTGCATTGCCTATAGTCATTCGGATTGATTACCATTAATATAATCACACAAATACCATGATGAAGCTAAATGGCTAGTATAACAAAACCATGTTAATGTGTGGTTACTTTACTCTTATTTTAGTTACTTATTTGCATATATAAACCCGTGTTTAATTTTCATAAAGGTACATATGTAATTAAAACATTATGTAATTGAGTGCAGAAATGAACGTGAATAATTTTACCTGATGCTGATATTACAATAGCCAGTCTTAACTGTTTACGTGATCTGGCTCTTGATTTTATTATTGTTATTATTATTTTTTTTTTTTTCTTTGCCGAGAGGCAAATATATCAAATGTGCGCGCGATAAGAGCGTCTACGGTAATACACGTTGGCCAAAACACACAAGGAAACGCGTTGTGAAAAAAAAAAAAGAAAAAAAAAAAAATCACCGGCAATGACAGACATCGCATTTGGACGGGATTAGTTTTCTCAGAGGATCACCGAGTTTGCTGAAAAACAGTAGGTAATTTGCTCTGGAATTATTACAGAGGTTGTGTGAGAAAAACACAGACGTGGCAGATTCGGACAGGATTAAAATCACCAAGACCCCCTGGAAAACTAGTCCCGTCCGAATAGGGCTTTATACAATCTCAAGCAATTTGAGCCCCCGAAACTCTCGCTTTAAACAAAATTGAACTCTCTTGATAAATGGTGGTCCAAAAGGAAGGCCATCATTCTTCTTGTGGCTTCATCCACAGTACTCCCTCCAATTTCTGCCACCACAGCAACCTAACGGAAAACAAGATTATTATTATTGGGGAGACAACACAAAAAATTAACCAGAATAATTGCAATTACATTTCCCCCCAAATCATGCAGCCATAGGTTAATCGATGGTGCACTGCTATTTTACACTGGAAGTTGTAATCTACTGTGTGCATCGAGTCCATACACACAAGTCTATTACTCACAATTCATATGGAACACTCCTATAATTCCTATGCAGTTACCTCTGTAACAGATGTTTTATATTGTACTACAATTGTGTTGCCTGTGGTACAAAAACATTCTGCCTCTGTTGCAAAAAAGCTACAGGAGGCCACCATTATATTTGTTGTTTTGGAAATGGTATAATGACTATCTCAGAGTTTTTATTAGAATACAACCAAAAAATACAGGAAAATCATAGGCAGTGTTAAAAAACAGAAAGAAACAAAATGGTGGTCTAAGACTTCTGCAAACTGTAAGTGCAGTACTGTAAGTGAAAAATCGTTAATGTTCAACCCTGTGAACCTGCTAAATGGTCATGTTAGAACATACCTCTTGTTTCTGGAAGGTGGGGTCTGCCCATTTCTACTCCATTGCATCAACATCTGAGGCTGTCTGATTACTTTCTGGAAGAAAAATGCTTATTACTTAAAATAAAATAAAAAAATAAATTCTAATTTAGGCAAAAATATTTGTATAGTCATAATTTGTATGATTTGTAATAACACCTGAATGCAAACTGATGCAGATTTATAAGGCAGAAACTCCTGTTTGCAAGATAAATATTGTTGTAATATTGTATTTTATGTATTGTTAAACATACACCAGCCTTATTGTTTACTCTTCGAATCGAGATCTGTCCCAGGCTAACATACCTTATTTACACTAGATTAGTTTACACTATATAGCTTCTCTGCCATTTAGCCATTTGACGTCATCGTTGTAATCTTCCTGTATCGTGAGCACACAGGTGCCAAACTTTGCAGTTTAAGTATGAACTTTTTTAGTGTCTTTTACTTTTAGAGGGCGTAGGAAACACCAAGACATACAGCATTATGCTTTAGGCATTGGCGCCAGAAATAAGAGGAAACATACGACGCGATCTGACTGAGTATGATGTCTAAAATCTAACGAGACAAAAATCCAAACTATGTTTAGATTAACATTATGGTCTGTAAACAATGTAATTACATTTTCAGTTTTAAAATTGTAATTCTTACCTTTATTTTACATTTCGAACTATCTTTAATTATCTTAAATTACAGCCAAGCAGTCAGTGAGTAATGGCGCCGGCGCCGCTATGCAGTGCGTGGTGTGGGGGATGGGAACAGTGTTGCCACCAAGCGGCAACCTCCCGCTCCCTCTCGTGAAACCAACACGGAAGTGACTAAAACTGCAATTCATCGACTGGCCGCTGGAGGCTGGCTCCAAAAGGGAGTCAATCCCATAGACTCCCCATGTTAAAATGCCCAACTTTACAGCAGAAAAAAACGTTTACAGCCTGGTACAAAAAATTATTTTGGTCTATAGCTTTTTTTTTATTTTGCCATTCCTGACAACTGTGAGGGGGGTGAATTTTTTTTATAACTCATCCGTTTAAATTATATTAAGCCTTAAAGTTCTGCATAATTAAGGGCGTGGTCACTTGAGTGACAGGTGGACTGCCGCTCTGCTCCAGAGTGTGAAACTTAGAAAACTGGCTTTAAAGATTTGTATTTGTACAGAAAAAAATAATTATAGGTAGGACACTGGGAATCTGGCAATTAGATGTTTTAATGAAAATGATCTCAAACTTGATTTTTACGGCTATATTGATATTGTACTCTGGAGCAGTTTGTTAGATCGCGATCTCTCTCATTTGTTTGTCTAATGAAGTGCCAACAGATATCTAAGTACACAATAAATGCAGTAGACTTTAATGGACAGTAAAACAAAGGCAGAATACCGTATAACTCCAGGCCAGAACAGTATTGACGAACGAATGCAAACAAATGCAGAGCACCTTAACTTAGCTTTCCAAAACAAAATCAATGAACGGTTTGACGTGTTCTGCCTTGGTTTCTCCGGGGCTTTTCTCCATGATACTTAAACACATGATAAAGGAGGTCATTAATGTCCCAAAATGATCAATAACTCATTTTCGACCAAAAACGAAATTATGGTGTTTTGTCTCTGCATGACGGGCGTGGTTTCAGCTCAGCTTCACCCACGTCCCGCCTTTTTGCCCATTTTCGATTATCGGGGAGTGACACGCGGTGATGCGATTCCAAGATGGCGGTGGTCGGCTACGCCCACTTTAGGCTTCAAAAATGCTCTTCAGAAACCTATGAGTGACGTCACGGACACTACGTCCATTTTTTTTTTACAGTCTATGGTTGCCACCTAATTTTCAGGGTAAGTTGCTTAAGGTCGATTTGTTGCTAAAAATTGCTAAATGATCTTGTAATGTCATTGCGCGATGACGTTACTGCGTAATTACAACGCAAAAATGTGTCACTACATCAAATCTCAGCAAAAAAATGATATTTTATATATGTTAATTTAGATTTGTTTGTAAAATAATATAAATGCCTAATATAGCCTAATATTAAAATATAAATAATTGTATTTTTAAATACAACACTGAATTATTGAACACTTACAGTTTTGAACCGTTATTATTATTTTTTTTTTTAATTAACTAGTGAACTTATAAAACTACACATTCTGAACAATTATAGTTTTAAGCAGTCTATTAGTAGTTATTTAGTGTGCTACAATCTAAGAAAAGTCTGTAAAAATAGGACACAATCTACTATGTTAACATAGTACAAGGAATTTCTTTTTTTACCTGCATTTTTAATTACGCATTGTATTTTGTGTTTTCGGGTTACATTACAACGGATAATGGATAACACATAATGTCCTGAAAAATTACAAGTACCTTTTCCATTTTTCTAGATATTTTTCTTACAGTGTACTAACTGATCAACAATCGTAGGTACAAGTTAAGGTGTATCATAAATGAACAATTATTCAATTATTATTATCAAATTGAACAATTGCAAATAGCAACTAACTTAATTCATGTGATGTGTGTACTGCTATGCATCTTTGGTTTACTCATTTTGTGTAATTTAGATGGAAATTGTGTGCCTTTTTATCGTTTGAGTCATTTATCAAAAGTTGCTAAAAAATTGCCAAATGAATGTTAACCCTTTAACGCGTACGATCACACCGGTGTGATTAGAACTTTCAGTGAGTCACGTCATCAACTGCTGAAATTCAAATCTGCTTTCTGGCGCGGAGCCAGATCAGACGCGCGAGCGCTTGTAATATTATCACTTATTCAGTGTTTTCAACCATATAATGCTTATTTAAGATTTCAGACATTTAAATACACATAAGTACTAGCAAAGCCATACATTTATAGTTTGTAAAATATGCGCTGATGTCTATGGAAGCAGCAATAATGATCCTTACAAATATAATCTGTTTTATTGATATCATATACACATAGTGTAGGTAACAATAAAGTTTACTCTGCTCTTCTCCCAGTTTACTGGAGACTTATTTTAACGTGTTTCGGGAGGAGAGGATGAATTTACGAGTTGTAAATCCCACAGCTGGATTCAGCGCGAGCAAACATGGCGGCGCCCATCACCCGGTATAGATGAACTAACACGATCATTATAAACGTGTTTAAACAACCAAACACATTTACTTGCACATATTTCAGAATCGGAATATCAGATATTTAATAATATAGCGAGTATGTTTGTGAATATTAATAATAAAAAAAGGAAAAACGAAATAAAAGCAATCCATGTGTCATACAGCGCTATTAGGGCTGCGGTGTGTCACATGACAAGCATGACGCGTCGCCATGGAAACAATAAGGCTATAAGTTCTAAAATAACGGTCGCCTAAAAAAACTCACGCCTGGGGCTCAGCTAGAATATTTTAAACTCAGGTGCGAAAGGGTTAAAAATAGCTAAATTTGTTGCTATATATATTGTATATCAATGTAATCACCCTATATGGAATTAATTATGTTTGCACTTGTATATTTGATAAAACAAATAGGATCCCATGTGTAGCCCATTTTGAGCCCATGCACACATTTCCCATTAATTACCCAACTGGGAACCACATGGGGAGCCTACCTGGGTTCACCATGTGGGTCCTAGCTGGGTCACCCAAGTGGGCCCCAGATAAGATGACCACCTGGGTTCACCCAAGTGGGTCCTAGCTGGGTCAACCAAATGAGCCCCAGATAAGATGCCCACCTGGGTTCACCCATGTGGGTCCTAGCTGGGTCACCCAAGTGGGCCCCAGATAAGATGCCCATTTTGAGCCCATGCCCACTCTGTAGCCCATGTGAAACCCATGTGGGCCCCACATTAACGTGTTTGCTGGGAGAGAGCGTCTACCAATTCAATTCAATTCAATTAGCTTTATTGGCATGACAAAAGCACATTTTGCATTGCCAAAGCATGCATAGTAGAAGAGGATATATAAATATATCCATATACAACAGTGTAATTTGGAACAATATAACGTCAGCAATTGAAATAACATTTAAAGAATGACATTAAAACATATGGATACATATATAGTAAAGGTTGTGTAAAGAACAGCGCCGTTATTACCTCGCTTGTGAGAAATGTCATGTAGCTTTTAAGCTGCTAAACTATTCTACTGACAAAGTCATCAGAGTAGCGCTAACAACATTAGCGCATATGTTTCCGTGCATGACTGTATTTGTGTACGTTTGTAAGGGAGAGAGAGCGGGAGAAATAGAGTAACGTTATGTGCTTTCCGTACATAATAAAACGTAATTTTGTGGCAAAAACATGGAAATAATCTGACATTTTTATCCTATTGGTTACTATATTTATTTGTTTGGCCAGTGTCGTTGTGGGTTTTGGTTATTTTGCTGTTGTAAATTGTAAGGACCTTTGAAATAACTGAAATCATTTGGCGAAGTGATACGGAACTGTAATTCGGTCAAAAGCTGCCTGGAACTACGTTCGCCGTGGGTTTCCTGAAATAATAACATGGCATGAATATTCCTACCCTTTTGGGACATTTGAAATTTAGCTCAGGAGCATTCAGATCACTTGTAGATGTTAGATGTTCTTCATTACTATACCAGGACCATTGTATTCAAACTAACTCACTTAAAGTGTCAATCCATTTTCAGCAAACTTTGACTTTACAAGGTCCAACTGTCTATCTCATGAACTCTGACCTCAGACACTCCACTATCTGGATGAGATAACAGACGGGCTTCAAGCAAACACTTCATGATACATTGTCCAGGGATACTGGACGTAAAGAGATCATACGTTATACTCACACAATGATATATGCTCATAAATGGCAGATCATGAAAAATTCTTTGCTTCTCCAAGCATGCAAAATTTAGGAAATTGGGGTTGTAGAAGTTAAACAAAAATATTTCTGGAATCGTCTCACACTGATTTTGAACTTTGTACAGGAAAACATGCTTATCCATGCTAAACAGTTAAAATGGTGGAGGACTGAATTTTTGGAACTGACTGAAGTCCAGCTCCCTTATGTAACCACTTTGATAGTGTACTGGAGCACTTTATAGTATCTGAGCATGCAGTTATATTCCAGTGGCACTAATAAGATATACAGAGTGATCTATGCTGACCGATTAATAAGTGTGAAAATGTCAGATCTCTCTGTTTTGATTATGCATTCCTGAATATTAATAAGAGCTGACGTGTACTATGCCCAATTCCTGTGGTTGACTGACCTGACTATTTGACCAGCTGCGGCTATTTAACTCAATAGCGTCTGTCTGCGGACTGCAAGAGAGGGGCGTAACTGTAAGTAGGCGTAACTTGAAGAAGGGGGCGTAACTTGAAGTTCTCCAAATCACACAGAACCAAGCGAGATGTCAAAACGAGATGTTGTTGCCAAGATGGCAGCTTGTATAGAGACAAGGGCTGTGTTCGAAATGCCATACTATCATACTACTCTTACTATTTCTGCAGTATCCAGTATGCTGCGCATAGTATGCAAATTTTCTGTATGCATGAAATACCCGGATGACCTACTATATTTGCCAAAATCTGCTAAATATAACTCAAGTACACTGAAATCAGTACAGAAGCTGTGTTTGGAATGGCATACTATCATACAACTCCTGCTTTATTGCAGTATGCTGTGTGAATACTGTGAATAGTATGTGAATTTTCTGTATGCATGAAATACGGATTACCTGCTACATTTGCTGAAATTTGATGTATGCATCTGTTTCCCAGAAAGCAACGCGCTCCACGTGACGTTTCATCTTCAAACGCATGAGTGAACTGGAGGCGGGGAATAGTTATAAATGTAAGACTTGTATATGTACGTATATACATCAAACTACAAACCATCGCTGTGCATGTAAAAACAATATCATTAGTAGGACATAAATTGTACTTTAATCTCTACGGCACTTTTCCGATCAAGTCAAATCACGTCACCTTTATCTTTGTAGCGCTTTATACATCGTTTCAAAGATATTAAATAATAATATTAATATTGCAGTAATATAATATATAAATAAAGTTAATATTTCAATTATGCAAACAGAATTAAATTCCGCTGTTAAGCAAAAGAAACGAGTGTATTTACTCTAAGGACAAATAGACCAATTTGTTAGCCGAGGCTTTTTACATTAACTCCACCCACCAAAACCTGACTGCGATAAACAGCACTGCAAAAAGACACGTGTGTTCCTATAATATCAGTGGCACAGCGAGTAAAAGACACGAGATGTGTGTTGTTGATGCGAGCGATCCGAGTTCGAGTCTGCCTTTTGTCAATCTCGTGCAACTCCTTTTCCCACCACATACCAGATCAGAAAGGCATTTGTTTTCAATAAAAAATCAAGTAAATATTTGAAAAGTGGAAATTAAACGCCTCATTAATAATACCACTGTTTAGCTGTAGCTAGGTTGTCCCAGTAAAGTGGCGTTCATCAAATAAAATATATGATAATTTATGCTCAATGAGTTATTGCACACTGTTTTATAATGTACTACAGTACTGAAGTATAAATATCTGCCACCTAACTACTATTTACACACCTGTTGCTAAAGAAAATGGTGCTATTTTAGTGTAAACAGATTTTATCATTAGTTGCACTTAGTGTAACTAGAATATATCACTTTTTCCAATTAGTGTAACAAAAATATCAATGTTCAGTTAAAGACAGCTCAGTGTTGATTCAGTTCAGTCCAATAGCCTATGTAAAGTTCTTCAATTATGAAATGAGTTCAACTGGTCAATATAGCATTGTTTACTGATATGAAGCCTTTCTAACAAGCCTTTGTAAAAAGAATAGTTAGCACGTTTGTTTGTAAGGTAACAACCTTGACAGCTGTGCTGAATTAATGTTTGTGTCTGTCATGTGACAATTAAGCATACTACTCTGAAACATTTGTTGCTTATTAAGTTGGCTTGAAAAAGCCAACTTACTGATATTGTACTTAAGCTTCATATTATTAAGTTGGCTTGAAAAAGCCAACTTACTGATATTGTACTTAAGCTTCTTATTAGTGGTGCTTGCCAAAGGCAAGGCATCACTATTGTTATCTTGCATACTTATTATTAGTGGTGCTTGCCAAAGGCAAGGCATCACTATTGTTCTCTTGCATACTTATTATTAGGTTGGCTTGAGAGAGACAACCTACTGATCTGCTACTTAAGCTTATTATTATTATTAAGTTGGCTTCCCAGATAGCAAACTCACATAGAATCAACGTCGATTTTTGGTTGTAACGGTCAATATCGATCGTCAATCAAATTTCGATGTTGAATCAACGTTCATTATTTGGTCGGTACATCAGAACGTTATTACGTCGAAAATGAAACATCGATTCAACGTCGAAACCACGTTGGCTTATCAACCGACACAGCCGACGCATCTGATCGAAATCATAACGTCTGATACAGGTTGAAAATTGGTCAGAGGAATCAGAGGAGATCTGCGCCTGCACTCTCACAGAGTGGAACAGGCCTGTAACTGTACCCGGGCAACTAAATAGTTTTATTCGTTATTTTATATTTATCCGTCTGTCTCTAAATATTAGCGGAAGATGAAAGCTTTAAAAACAATGAATGACAAAACATTTTAACTCGAGCTTTGTCGAATGTTTTGTTATTTTTTTCTGCAGACATTTTTTACACCGCTGGCATGTATAGGATAGGCATTATCATTTTAAAACTCAAATAGCTTCAGTTTGAAGTTATAACTGCATCTGTCTCGGGTGTAGACTGGTGAATTATGTTAATAAACCTATGTGTTCTAGTAGGCCTAATGGCCCATATTCAGATGTTTGTGTGGAGTGTGGAATGCAGGACGGAGCGGCCGCGAGATCACTTGCATTTTTTTTTTCCTAATAATGAAACGACATCAGTTCGAAACTTATAATAGGCCCAACTCATATTAATAAATAATTAAAATTACTACTTTTTTCCCGACACATTCATAATCATTTGGCGACTTTTTCCTGTGCTTTGTGGCAAACTTTATGCGTGTGCTTGAGCTCGGAATTAAGGCTCACTGTGGATTATAAACTTTGGATAAACATGCGATTAGGCCTAGTTGGCTTAAATGAACGACTAGTTAAATTGTTGGGGGCAGCTCTATTAAATAGCTACCCGTCTCCGCTCTTAGAACTGTCAAGTCCATAACGGAGAGATCACGTTGACTAGGCTACATTGATTTTCCCTCTGAAACACACACACACACACACACACAAAAAATGTATGAATAGACAACCTTTCTACATCCGGCAGATATTGCTGCTTATGGCTTGTGCATTGTAAATCGTACAAAATAGCCTATGTTATCTCCCCAAAAACTCGTATATAAATAAATAATATAAAACACGTTTATAGACTGATTCTTTTTTGAAGTCTAGACTCTATTTTAGGGAATTTAGAAAAATATAAAGAGATGGTTCAACACAGGTCTAATAGCCTATTTATATGAGAATTTATGTTTTGGCTGCGAATGTCACGTCAATAAAGCTGGAATTGCTCTAATGTGATGCTGGTCTTTGAAATACAGGTACTTCCTTGTCCAAAGTTGTGATGCTAGTTTTTGAAACACTGTATTTTTTTTTTTTTTGCAATTTCAAAACTGTTTTTGTGAACGTTCATAAAATATTGCTTCACATTTTCATTCATTTACTGTTTTTTTTTTGTTGTTGTTATTTATTTATTTATTATAAAGAATCTAGTTAGGTGTGTTGATCTGGCCCTCTTAACTGACCAAGTTTCTCTTGGACCCTTAGAGAAATTAATTGCCCACCCCTGGTCTACATGCAAGCAGGCTTTCTAATACAATAAGGTGGTTGAGTGTTCATTAAAAAATAAATATATATATTATAAATATAAATATAAATATATATTTTATATATATAAAAGTGCTGCTTTATCCGACAATAACGTGCAGGGTGTCATAGAACTACATTTAAATAAATTAAATGTATGATTTAATAATAATTTAATTAGATTTAAGTAATTTATTTATGCAATGTTCTAATTTTATATGATTATTTATGTAAATTCTGCGTGACTGTGACGTGTTTTAATGCGTGCGTGCTAAACGTTCGAGCCGCGTTGGTTCAAACACTGGAGCGGAGGGAGTTGCCATGGAAACGGAGCGGCAACACAACGACTGACAAGCAGGAAGCTCCGTTTCTCGCTGCTGTTTTTACTGTTTTCGGTAAGTTTAGTTGCTAAAATCTCACAAATATTAAATACAGTTATTCCTGCCGCCTCTCTTGCTTGTATTTGACTCGTTTCTGGTGAAATTAGTTCATAGAAATGGTTTAGTGTCTTCGAACAAGTCCGTTAGCATCTTAGCCATTTTCAGAGGACGTAACGTTAACATTAGGCTAACTCCATAGGCAGCTCTTATTGAATGTTTGGGATTTTATTCACATCTTTATGTGTAGATGAGAGGTTTTGACAGTTCTGTAAAAGTTTTGCTGGTAATTTTTCAGTGGGTGATTGGAAATAGGCTCATTTATTTAACCTAAACATATAGTCTACTCTACACTGTACCGTTAATCGGTGACGTCACTTACATCAGCGGGACAATTAACTGAATCTAGTTCAAACGTATTTTTATCTCTCATGGTAAACAAATGTTGATAAAAAACTGTTCTGTGATTTCAGAAGAAAACAAAAGCACGGCAAGATGGGAGGCTCCAAGATTTCACAATTTCTGAAGGGAGCCGCAGATGGAGAAGTAAGGAACACAAGTGAACAGGTGAAGCTTCTTAAAATTTTAAGAGGGCTTTGACATCCACAAATAAGAAGTATGAGCAATATTAAATAAGTAAACCTAGAAGCAAATTATGTTATGTTAAAAGAATGTTTTCTGTATATTCTTCTTTCTCTTTTCTACATTTCACCTGCTCTAGCTTGGTTCCTTGTAATAAACCTGGCTGGCATTGTATACTAAATATTTTTGGCTCTGTGACAAATTGCTTCTTATGTTCCTACATTTTTCCATGTTGATGGCCTGCACCCCAGACTCAGAGCGGACCTCCTGTCGGACAACATCTCCCAGGCACAATGAACAATATGGTTGGTAAGTTAACCTCAAACATGCACTAATGTTCAAAATTCAGTCTCTTATGCTCACCAAGCCTGAATTTATTAAAAAATTCAGATAAAAAAACAAACCAAAAAAAACAGTAGTATTACAATTTAAAATAGCTGTTCTCTGTGTGAATGTAATTTATTCCTGTGATCAAAGCTGAATTTTCAGCATCATTACTCCAGTCTTCAGCGCCACATGATCCTTCAGAAATCATTCTAATATACTGATTTGCTGCTCAAGAAACATTTTTGATTATTATCAATGTTGAAAATAGTTGTGCTGCACAATATTTTTGTGTGTGTTTTTTTTTTTCAGGATTCTTTGATGAATAGAAATTTCAAAAGAACAGCATTAGTTGAAACAGAAAACTTTACACTCATTTTTGATTAATTTAATGCATCCTTGCTGAATAAAAATAAGAATTTCCTTTAAAAAAAATCCTGATAAAAATAAACAAACAAACAAACTTTACACTGTTAAAACATTCACACAAAAATACAACTCAGCACAGGTTACATTCATATTTGGGTCATTCTACAGAAACATCCACTTTTGGTACTTTTGGCAAGATGTCTTAAAATGTATTTCTTTTTTTAACATTTAAACTTAGACCACATTATTAGATTACCTTTTTACATTATGAATACACATAAATGACAGCTTAATGATTTTTTAAATATTTTTAGTAGATTTATTTAAAGACCACATGTAAAAAAAAAAAAAAATTGTCACTGGTGTTACCTTTGTCAATTTTAGAAGTTTTTATGAAATATTATTTCTCGATTTATTTCAGCACATGTAGTCAGTTACATGAAAACAATGATAATGCAACAAATAAGGAGATTGTTTTATTTATTTTAATCAGGTTTGTTAAAAGTGTGATTGAATGATGTTAGTACATTTGTGCAACCATGTATTTGTTATAACAATGAAAATATTTTTTGGGGAAAAAACAGTTATAAACAAGTAATGATGCAATCCTTAAAATCTTAACTCTTGAGTGAAGCAGAATTCAATGGATGTAAAATTATTATCGTGCCACGTGACACATTTTATGTAATGTGACAGAAAAAAAACACAATAACACCAGTGACACAATGAATCACCAGTGACATACATTAGACCAAAGATACTCATTCTTCAACTATAATTAATAGATGAGACTAAATTGTTACGTTTAGCAATTAGTGAAAGCAGTTAGTAAAAGAACATAAACATAAACTGATCTTCACTGGTGTAACCCATAAAGAAGGTGACACCAGTGACAGTAACACCAGTTACAGTTTTCATGAAAAATGCATTTTGCAGAATGTCTGCTGCAAGGTATCAAACCACATATTGTCAGTCATGGTATATGCGGTACGACCAAGTGCGTTGGTATGTATATTGGTACGTCACTTTTAAATGTATTATTTATTAATGAAAAGTCATTATGATGAGATTTACGTGACTAATATATGTTTAATCAATTTTATGCAAATTTGGATGACTTTGGCCTTGCCATTGGTCAAAACACTAACGTCTGTACACGAAATAACGCGTGTAGACGCAATAACGCGTACAGGCATTATTTCGTCTGTACACGTTACGTGTAAAGACAAATTTAATAATACGGCCTTCCATAAGAAACATCGATTCTACGTTGATTCGATGTCAGTTTGCTATCTGGGTTGAGAAAGCCAACTTATGCCTGGCTCACACTACAGGAGTTTTAAAATCCTAACCGATTATGAAATCTGGTTGCAGTACACACATAAGGAGAATCTTTGCAGATTATCTTCCCTCAAATCTTAAACATGCACACACTACAACATTTGAAATTCGTGGGGCATCACACACTACAAGATATTATTAAGATTATCATGCCAGAGGGAGCGCCTCAAGTGATCTCACGCAGCAGCTCGTCAGCAATGTTTACATGTGTTAGCTAGCCTGCTAGCAGCTTTCACTCACCCTGTGCATTCAAAACTGAGGCGATTTCACCTCAGCGCTTCTCTTTCTCCTTATCGGTTGTGATACGTGTTCGACACATTATACAGACAATCGTGTTACTACAAAACTTCAAGAAGCAGTTTCCTCCGTCTCCACTATTCAACGGAGCCGTACAGCAGCTGTTTTGCGGTCGCGCATTGGCTGTTAAAGTGCTGATGAAATCATATAGCCGTCATCATCCCGATTTAAATCCTAAATATCAAACATGTTTGATATGATCGGGGCGGCCCCGATTTGTGTGCTAGAGGATCGGGAGGTGCAAAGTTCTATCGGTGAACGCCTCACATTACCAGATAATCCGCGCCGAACATCGGGACCGATCGAGGTGCTCGACAAGATTTTCCCTCCGATTCTCGGGAGGGGGAAATCGGGGCTAAATCGGGCAAAAAATCCTGTAGTGTGAGCCAGGCATTACTGAAATCCTATTTAAACTTCTTATTAGGTTGGCTTGAGAGAGCCAACCTACTGATCTGCTACTTAAGCTTATTATTATTATTAGGTTGGCTTGAGAGAGCCAACCTACTGATCTGCTACTTAAGCTTATTATTAGTGGTGCTTGCCAAAGGCAAGGCATCACTATTGTTATCTTGCATACTTATTATTCTGCTTCTTCTTATTCTTCTTCTGGACAAAAATTTCGATTCGCTACTCCTCCTGCACCGTTTGTCACAGACCCATGAAAGAGGTGTCAAATCGACCGGCTTATTGAGGAGATGTGGGCTATATCTTTTTTAAGCAATCGGACCTACGATGTTCACACAGCGGATGAAAAAGTGGGCAAAAAATCCCATTGATTTACAATGGTGGAATGTTCGTGAATTTTAATCTCAACTGTCACTTTCTCTCACACACACACACAGGCCCTTAGAGCCCCTTCTCTCTCTCTCTCTGTAACTCACACACACTCATTTGACTCCTCTTTTAAGTAACCAATAAATAATGACCTATGACCTTCATAGCCACACCCTAGCAACCACTTACAGCACCCTAGCAACCACCCCATAGACCTCCATTGAAAACAGATCAAAAGGGATATCTTTGGATAAAAGTGTCATATAAACATGCAGGTTTTGCTCTTTTGACTCGTGATCGCAAACAGGACTTCCCTCATGCATGCTACACATGCTAGCAGTGAATAGCTACATGCTAATAGTGATTAGCTAAGTGTTAAATCAGACTAAGAACATACGAATAACTCTATAAATCTACATAGTAATGATGTGTGACAACTACCAACCGCTTAGCAATACGCTTAGTAACCTCCCAGTTATAGAGGTTAGCTATATCTTTTATAAGTAATTAAGTAATTGAGTGTACAATGTTCGTCTGATGGATGAAAAAATTTGGGCGAAAAAGTCCCATAGACTTAACATTGGCACAAAATTAGTGAGATTATATCTTTGGATCAGGAGGTCACAGAGACTTGGGGGAGGGCTCTTTTGACTCGGCCTATCAAGCAGCCAATAAGTACTGACATGACAACTTCATACCTATGCCCTAGCAACCACTTACAGCACCCTAGCAACCGTAAAAGGACATTAACAAACAATTTTCCAGCACCAAAACATTGTAGAAACATGGCGTTGGGCTCAGTGGATTCAGACTGTCAAATAGTCTTTAAATATCATGCCATAAACTGTATGGGCACATCATAGCTACCATTTAGAGTACCTTAGCAACTGAACAAACTCATGAATAAGCAATTTCTCAGCACCAGAATGTGGTATAGATATCGGCGTGGCCTCTTTTGTTTGGGCTGAAAAACTAGTCTGTAAGTATCACCATGGCGACTGTGCAGCTACACCCTAGCAACCATATAGAGAACCCTAGCAACCGTATAGCAACATAAAGAAGCCATATCTCAGCTCCACAACATCATACAGACATGGGAGTTGGCTCTCTACAATCGCGCAGAACACGGTAGTATCTGCCCAGTGCCGAGTTTTGCCACTGCAAGCACCACTCACATTTTCTTCAGGAAATGTACATTCTAGTTAGGTTGGCTTGAAAGAGCCAACCTACTGATCTGCTACTTAAGCTTATTAAGTTGGCTTGAGAAAGCCAACTTACTGAAATCCTATTTAAACTTCTTATTAGGTTGGCTTGAAAGAGCCAACCTACTGATCTGCTACTTGTTATTATTAAGTTGGCTTGAGAAAGCCAACTTACTGATATTGTACTTAAACTTCTTATTAAGTTGGCTTGAGAAAGCCAACTTACTGATATTGTACTTAAACTTATTATTATTAAGTTGGCTTGAGAAAGCCAACTTACTGAAATGCTATTTAAACTTCTTATTATTCTTCTGAGACTAAAATTTACAACTCTAACTCCTCCTAAAGCTTTAACTCTACAGACTCCAAACTCGCACCAGATCTTCAGACTGATCTCGCCGGTGTGCTATATCTTTTCTAACTGATCAGACTTACGGTTTTCATATAACTGAAGATTAAAAATCATAAAAATCCCATAGACTTACATTGAATAGTCTTGGCTCATCTGAACATTCCGTCAAACTCCAACTGTCAAAATTTAAATCTAAACACACTGAAGCCCATTAGACTCAATCAGACTTCCCTTCTATATACTATTTCTAACCCAATCAAACTCATCTATCTCTCTATCTGAGATCTATCTCACACACACACACACACAGACACGCCTCACACACACAGACACACAGACACGCCTCACACACACAGACACACAGACACGCCTCACACACACACACACACACACACACACACACAGACACGCCACACACACAGACACGCCTCACACACACAAACAAACAAATAAATAAACAAACATAGACCTTTCAATCATAAGACCTGTTTTTCCTGTTTACACCTGTGTCCTTTGGGGGCAATATGACACCAAAATTGAAAGAGTAATTGTAAAACATTTATAAATTTTTAATCATACAAATAATATATTTTTTTTTGTTTGTTTGTTTACTTCTCATCTATACATTAATGCTGTGTTTTGGGAGATATGAAGTACTTTTGTACCTGTTTACCACAAAAATCCTCAACTACACCATTAGCTTGCATGTGAAATATTACATTTTTATGAATAAATCTCTTAAATGATGATCTAAATTTAATTTAAACTGTTTCTGGATATTGAGCTAGGTGTTAGGTGTACAATACTGCCATCTGGTGGTTAGAGAAAAACTTGTAGAAATCACAGTTTTTGAAAGAATAGTGTAATGACCATATATATCCAGCAGAGGCCCAGAGAGAGCCATTCATTTTTCTGGAAGTAAAACTGTACAAGTGCTTGCTTTTGCAATAATGCCACATAAATTTGCAAAATGCCACACAAGTTGTCACTAAAACTTGATTGCAGGTACATATTTATTTCAATTTTTTTTACATAAATGTAAATAAAAACGAAGAAAAAAAAACTAAACTAAAAAACAACTGCAATAAGCAGATATGAATGGCGGGTATGTGTGTAAGAGAGTGTGTGTGAGTACGTACGTGAGTGAGTATGCTCGCTCCACATTGCATTTGTGCTCTAGTATCAGGCTTTGATTTTGTTGTGTGGACATTTTCAGATTTATGCAGA